>NC_082597.1:26824716-28024716 GCF_030936135.1 Gavia stellata
ATTTAATCTTCTGCAGGACACGTATTAATGTGACTAGGTTTTTTGTTATTGTTATTGGAAAAATATCTATTCTTAACTAAACTTTTTTATGTGAACACTGTTTCTTTCCAAAGTTGCCAGTTCACTAGTTTATTTTTTAATATATAGAATATGTGGGGAATATACTTGGTCACATTTGAAGACTGACTTTTTTTGAAAATATAAGTCTTTAGTTTCTATGAAGGACTCAGCACCTAGGAAGTTTGAGATGGTAAAACTAAGGTTCTTCTGAATCCGTAACCTAACAGACAAAACTAGATAATGACTATGAAGGACAAAGGCTATTAAAAGTCACTTCTACGCCTGAGAAACAATGACTCTGTTGAATATGTACTGGTTTAAGTTTTCGTTTCTAAAGGAAGCTGCCTTTACACAAATATGAGGGTTTAACATATTTGTGATGGTGGTCTCAAGTGAGCTAAAAAGAAATAATCATAAGGTGTTTTTATAGTTAATTCAATTAATACACTAGTGAAAAGTTAAGTAATCCATGTTTTTTATTGTTGGATGTATGCCTGTAACAGTGTAAATACATTTTTTTCCAAAATGGTTTCTTAAAAGTAAACAAAGTATTCTGTCTGTAACATTACCGGTTAAATATCTTGTCCATAGGAGAAATAGTTTCTTAAGTTACATGTTCCAAGACCTTCATCTTCCAATAATCCCAGCAGAATTTCAAGATCAATGTTTTTAACAAAGGATTAAAAATTCCCAAAGGCTATGAAAGAATACTTATGCATATGCCTTTTCTAATCAAATTGAGGTTGGCAACTTTAAAAATATTCTACTCAAGAACATGCAACAAATCTCCAGTTTTCATAATTGGTATTTTTCATAATTTACAGGCAAAGAGGCATAATGTTCTATGTTACTATGTTAACACAGTAGCAAAGTTGAAAGTAGTTTAAGTTAAAGTTAACTGTTCTTAACTAACTAGGTAATAAGTTCATTATCCCATATATTGTGGAGTAGGCTAACGCATTTAAATTTGACGCTGAAACACAAATCTTAGAATAAGTACAAACAGCATGTTAAGTTAAAAAGCAGTCTTTGTGTCAAGTACTAACAGGTTTATATGGAAATTGCATTTCCAGTCTGAACCCCCATGCTTTCAATACAGTCTTAATGCACTTTTTGCATCATTAGCCTTATTGCAAACTTCACCCACTCTGTATTTTCTGCTCTGGTTATTCCCAAGTTCAGCTGGCCCTGTAGGTTTTTTTTATAGACTTTCTGAATGTGATTCAGTTGTCTAAACCTAGGCATGTAGTTCGGTGTAAGATTGCCTAGGGCATCTGACCTGGCCATCTGCTCTTCCAAAAAAAGGAATGGGCTACCTGTAGGTCCTAGATCTCAGTCTGCTAGCTCTGTGTGGGAGTCTTGGAAACCCTAGGGTGTCCCACGTGGCAGTTGGTACACACCTGCCTTCAAAACACTGAAATGAGCTCTCTCTGTTCTCTCTCGTGTCCTGCCTTGGACTGGCTTTGGAGTACTGTAATCCATTAGGTATGAATCTGGTTTAAAATTAATATCTAACTTCATACGTGTAGTTGTGAATTGGTGTTTAAATTCCCACTGTAGTCAATTAGTGAGGCCAGTGATGCCTGCTGAGTGATGCTACTCACCCAAAGCAGACATAGTTCAGATGTCTAGTGCCTTTTGAAAGAGCTCTGTAGAGTTTCTGTATGTAGATGAAAGCTATAACATAATCCCAAAGGAGACACGCATCTTGTAGAAGAAGCAGATGGCTACCATGCATCCTGTAGGAGGAGCAGATGGCTACCAGGCAAGATGTCATAGCCTGTATAAAATGGCATTACAGGTCTCTGTTCAAGCAACTGAATCCCAAGTTAACTGAACACCCAGCTCTGTGGACACTTGTCAACAGCTACCTACTTTATCTGGAGCAGAATTTCATTTCCAATACCTACCCTCACAGGGAAGACCTCTACACAAAAGTCAGCATCACAGTGCCTAAAAAGTGGGTGCCTGACTGTGGCAGGATCTTCGGAAAGAGATAGGCACCTTTGTGTATCAAAGATCATCCAGATCTCTTGAGTAACTTACTTCATTCCATTGACTCAACGGAAAGGTCGGTCAAGTCCGCAGAACAATTCAGTGTACCTGGATGCTAAGTAAGGCAATATCTGGAGACAACAAGTAGGAAAGAATATCTGTATAGGTGTTTACCCTGGACCTAAGGTATTGATAATGAAGCTGAGCTAACTTTAGAGAGCTTAATATTTTAAAAAGGACTGCTGTTGAGGGTGCTGTGCATGTTTTGCGTAATACTCCAGTTGTTATGAGCACCTATCCAGGAAAGTGGGAGAATTGTCCTGGGAGGAACTTTAGCTGAAGAGTAGAAACTATTCTTGCTTGTCTTGTTAATGTTCCTCTCCACCCCAATCTTGCAACTCTGGAATAGCGTGCTTCTTAGGACCTTCTCTTAAAAATGGTCCATGTACATTGTATCCTTAAATGTTGTGCAAATGGACACTGATGCTGCTGCTCATATTTATGAATGAAGGTAATGCCATTTAATGCAATTAGCTGTTTTCTGAGTCCATCTGCTATTTCTAAATCCTTCTGGAGACTTAAGTGAGGTTTGCATTTTAGCAGAGTGAAATCAGGAAATAATTGCCTGTTTCCCAGACTGAGATGTTTCTAACCACGCAAAATGCCTGGGTGCGAGCACCAACGAAAATGAGACCAATGTAAAGGTGTCTAAAGAGTTGAGGTGCTCAGAGTAGAAAAGGACTTTCTTCTGTCTTGCATCTAGAAATATCTTTTCATATTCCTTGAAGCAGATGTTTTGGACCCATTGATTATAACAGAAAGCTTTGGTCAGTGCAAACAAATGGGGTGCTTTATTGTATCTTCTTTGACTCAAAACAGGAAGGGGATAAGGGTACATATACCAGTTTACCATGGGGCAGAGTTGGCATCTGGGAAGTTCTGTAGCAAGATTTGATGACAAGTAAACATTCCAGAGTGCTATAGTACAAAAGCAGTACTTACAAGCTTTCACAGAATCACAGAATCACTAAGGTTGGAAAAGACCTGTAAGATCATCAAGTCCAACCACCAACTAACACCACCATGCCCATTAAACCACGTCCCACAATGCCTCGTCCACACGTTCCTTGAACACCTCCAGGAAGGGTGACTCCACCACTTCCCTTGGGCAGCTTATTCCAGTGTCTCACCACTCTCTCAGTAAAGAAATTTTTCCTAATATCCAGCGTAAACCTCCACTGGTGCAACTTGAGGCCATTTCCTCTTGTCCTGTCACTAGTCACTTGGGAGAAGAGACCAGCACCCACCTCTCTGCAACCTCCTTTCAGGTAGCTGTAGAGAGCGATGAGGTCTCCCCTGAGCCTCCTCTTCTCCAGACTGAACAACCCCAGTTCCCTCGGCCGCTCCTCATAAGACTTGTGCTCCAGACCCCTCACCAGCTTCGTCCCCCTTCTCTGGACACGCCTTCATACAGAGTTCAAGGAATAAACAGAAAGGTGACTTAAAGGAGTCCTGAATCCTTAGTGGATATCCCAAGTTTGATAGTCTCTTTCAACAAAGATGTTCTAAACCAACAAATATCTGCGCTGAATTGTTTATTATGTGCTGAATTGTTTATCTGTGCTAACTTGTTTATCTGTTTATCTGTGCTGACTTGTTTATTGTTCCTCAGGCATTTTAGTAAATCTATCTATCTATCTATCTATCTATCTATCTATCTATCTCTTTTGCAAGTTTATCAAGATAAACATATATCAGGAAAGAAATGTCTATTTCTGTAGCCATATCAAGATGGCCATCTGGATAAAAGAGCTCTAAATTTCCTTCAACATTGATATCTAAAAGGCCCTCAAATTCTCCTAACTTTTCATATGTCAAGGAGCAGAAGGATGGGGATGAAGGAAAGAGGTTAAACTTGTTCATCATTCATGAATCATGGGCTTGCTCAACATTTTACTCAATTGGAAGCACACTTTTCTGATGGCTAAAAAAAATATTAAATATTAAAAATCAATCAATCTGGTTTAAGCAAACCTGAAGAATTCTAAAATCCTTGATTCAATATATAATTGCTATTGTTCGATGTATGGTACAAAGACAGGTTTTCCTCTTCACTGATGAGATTTTAAACAGCTACTGATCACTTTGTAAATTATATTTTCCCCTAGATTTACTGCTAAACCCAGGTATTTGACTTGACAGATCACTCACATTAAGCTTCTCTCAAAAGAAGGGAAATCTAGCACTGAGTGGTACATTTATATGGGTAAGTACATTTGCAGTCAAATGAAGACTCATTTGTTAAGTATATTCAGCAATCAGTATTATCCCTGAGTCAAATACTATGTCTGCATTCAGTCTTTAATGAGGCAAAACTACAGATGAGTTGAAAGAAGGGGCTACCAAGCAGGTTTTCTTATATAATGAACATGAAGAGTGCCTCCTGTAATGCCTACAGGGCAGGCATTGCAGGGTAGGATTTGAATGACCATTTTCCTCAATGTTCTTTGTAGCCCTGAAAATGATTTTTCATGGTTTAGCTGTATTGGTAATAGCAGTGACGCTCAGCAAGTTTTTTGACCTTCTGTTGCAGTAACAGAAAAAGAATTATAGCAAGGCTGCTAAACTCGTACATTTACTATGTCTACAGAACTAAAGGACAGGTAAATGTGAGAAACACACCAGGAAAGGTATGGTTTGTCAGCAGAGGTTACTTTTATCTATGCTGCAGTTCAGGCATCAGCAGAGCAGTACTGTGGTATATGACCAAAGCAGAGAAGTGACAGCCGTGTAAACCCTGATCATGAGTAATATGAAAATGTATGAATGCCACAGCTTATGCCTTACAGCAGGTCAGGCTAGTGGTTCTTTCCAGGCTGTGAATGTAAAGCGGATGCTGCATGAAACAGCATATATGTTAATATGGAGTAGAAAAGGCTGCAGTTATTTTACTTGGTTCTGTACCTGGTTCAGGGTAAATAGAAAATCTGATTTATTTCACTGGCTGAAGAGAGAAAAATATGAGTTGACAACCTGTATTACACAGGGGATTTATATTATTCAAAAATTATATGAACACTATTTGCATTTTTCTCATTAAGGATATTCTGCATTGAGCTTCTGGACAGCTAAATAACAGTGTCCAGGGATTTTAATCTTTTAGGGACCAGTTTATGAAAGGACTTAACAGCTGTAATTTCATCGTCCTGTTGTTTTCTTAATATTTGACTTTGTTATTTTTATTATGCTACAACAGCTCCATGTTTATCAATTAGTGGACGTATTTGCAGATAAACTGACTCTTTGATTAAATTAAATCTATTCAAATATTTAACTTCCTGCAGGAATTCATGTGATATAAATTTGCCAACTCAGTGATGAAAACATTATGCAACCAGAAAAAATTGCATTTTCATGCTCTAACATACCAATTAAAACATTATTAAAACTACTGAAAGAAACACTCAAATTTATAAAACCATTCAAAATTAATTTGGGGAAAGGTAGCATTCCAGCTGTATAGCAATGCATGGCCAAAAACTGGGGGGGTGTGTGTTATTCTCCCCTGTGTTTTGCAAGACCAAAACCTACTGTCTTGCTTTATGTTACATATATGTTTCACTTAGATAAGAATATAAAACTTCAGTGGAACTTAGCAGATTCCATGACATTTGTCAACTTTACTGGCAGCACAAGACTCTTTTCCTGATCAGAAACTGTTTTCATTAGCTTCAAAGCATAATTCAATGACTTATTTAGTCAAATTTTTATTCAAATTGAATGATAAAGGGATTTATTAACAGACATGTTTTCTAAATTGCTGTAATTTTTTTGTTTCTACTGATGCAAATATTTGTTTGCATGTTTTATTCCTCCACCATCATTTAAACTCTACAAGAAATATTTCCTTACAAACAGCTTTTTATATCTTATATTGGGTTTATTCTAATTAGTAGGATTAAGATTGGCATTAGATGTTTAATTGCTTAAAATATATCCATGCTCTTTAAGATTTTAGAGTATGGAAACAAAAATAAGTATACTATGCTGTTTTGCATAATGCAACGTGTACACGTGCCTCTGTGTGTGTGTGTGCATAAGATAGCATTATGAATAGGAGTTTTAATTCTAGTTAAGATTGGGCCCTTGATCTTGGCTGCCTTCTTGGAAGTGCCTGCCATCAGAGAAGGTGATTGCAGTACCTCAATGATTAGGCATAAGCTAGGATGTAAGAGAAAGTAGAAACACTCCTACTAAGAATAGATTAGTTGAGGAAAAACACATCCTCAGGCAGTCTTTTTATTTGGAATATTATGCAGCATTCAGAAGGCTTGTATTCCATTGTTATTGAGCGGATTTTTTTATAAGGAAAACAACATACAGAACAAAATTAAGAACTTCTGCTTTTCGTCTGGAAGGCACACGCACATTTGTGGTTGAGCTCCAGTAGTTGTTGGTGGTAAGTGGATTTTCATGGAAATAAATGATGACTCACTAGGGTTGAGTTCATAAAGAAGTATAAGATTGACCTACTCAGTGGGCAAACTGACAGTTCAATGAGGCAAGATCAGTTTAGTCCACAAAGGCTTCAGAAATCACGTAAACATAGGCAAATGGATTATAGTTGGCTCTAAATACAATGAAAAATAGCTCATGCACACTGTAACTACAGCTTATTTTTAAAGATAAAAAATAATCTGCACAAGCTGTATTATTTTGTAACAAACTGGAACAGAACAGTTGCAGAAATACATGAAGGAGGCTATTGTACAGAACAGCTTTCCTTTCAGATCTTTCCATTGATAATGTCAGAAGGTTCCACTTAGCTTTGTTTAACCAGATGTCAATGAACAAAAAAAGCCTTTTCCTGATCTGTTCTCCAGTGTAAAGCAATGAAATATTAATTAATACTACATTTAAATGGCTATTCAATTTAGAATAGTTCATTTTTTAAAGGCAGAGAAAGAGAAAGAGTAATTGACATCTACGAGCAGGTGTTCCTCATGCCAAAAAAAAGTCTCACTTTCATTTATTTAAAAAGCTGGAAAATGCACATTTGTTTGGGAAAGCCATTTATCCAGAGAAATCTTTAATTACATGCGCCATAAAACAGGCACAAAATGCTATCTCCTCAGACCCGTAACTTTAAGCCATTGCAAAGCATGAACTGCCTAATTTCACCAGAGAATAAGTCACTACTTCACTCTGTTGTTGCATGACAGCTGTGTATGAACAGCTACACTCCTCTATGAAGTGAAGTGGAGGGATGCCACATGACTAGAGGCAAAGCACTGCATTGTGTCAATGTCATTTCTGTTAAAGATCATCTTGTAGCCTGACATCCAGAATGGAGTCACACATTAATGTACAACAGATAATATTTCTGACAATATACTCTGGATGGCCTTGAGCTGATTACCACTACTTCTTCAGAAAACAGTTGTTACTGAATTGTTTCCTTTCAATAGAGTCTGCCTGAGGAAGAATAGCAAGCGAGACTGGATCGTTAGTGCTGGATATATCATAATTTTGTAATTGCCCTACTTTGGTTCTTGAAAACAATTATTTGTCAAGGACAGGAAACAGCTTGCCTGTAGGTGCAATAATGGAAAGAGTAGAACTGATCTAGATGAGCGTTTGTAAGATTATCTCATGCTTACATGCTAAAACTTTAGCTAGCTAACAATAACAAACTCAGGTTAAAAGCAAATGGCATCATCAGGACTGATGCTCAGAATTTCAAGCAAGGCTGTACACAACACCTTTTCAATTTATTCAGACAGAATATTGCTGCTGATTTAGCAAAATGTTTGACTACAACGTGCTATCTGAAAGGTGAGAAACAACGGCAGTATTGGTGTCCCACAATAATGCTACAATCTGGTATCAATCACAGATCCTGCATTACAAGCAGCTTATGGGTAGTCTTTCAAACCAGAGTTGAGTCCCAGAACTGGCAGTGGAACTGTGTAGGTATGGGGATTTGGGAACATTTAAACCCCATGAAGATGTAAGACAATAGGGTGATGAGGTGACATGATAATTTGCTGTGGAACTCAATGATAAGTCTAAGCCAATTTCTAGGTGATGAGGAAATGTAAAAATCAGCTTTCATCTCTCACCTTTGAACCAAATCTTAAGCATGCCCTTCCTTCAGCTTTCTGAGGTGTGCAACTGTTAGTCCTTAAATTTCTCAGTATATGATCAGTAAGGTCAGCCAAGATGGCCATCCTGTCCTACAGTTCTACAGAAGCAGCCATATGTATACATACATACATGTTACTATTTTTAAAATTATTGCACTAACAGAGATGAAGTTTCCTGTGACATTTACTCCTCAAAGAGAGATTTTCATAACAATTTACTTCAGAGGCAAGAAACACAGCTCATCCAGAACATAAATACCTGCTAGGATCTCACCTGTGTTTAGGAGTGCCAGCTGTGGAGATTTCTGTACAATCTCTGCAGGAGATAGAGTTCTGAATACCAGACCATCATAATGAACGCTTAAACAAATAAACAATAACTTCCCAAGCATAAAGTCCACCTCAAAATCTGAAATTCCTTAAGCAGATAAACTAGGAAGAGAGCAATTGCATGGGACTATCTATTTAACTTAGGAAAACCTTGAAAAGCTTAGAAGAGAAGAGTCACTGAGCACTGAAACCAAAAGCTCAAATAAAAGCTGCATAGAATTGCTCAGAAAGGCAGGAACTAAAGAATATGAGAGCATGGAGGAAAAACTGCCTAATGCCGAACTATCAGGAGCTCCCATGTTGCCTAAAAGAAAGTTGAGAGAATGTCAGGGGAAGCTGAACTCGCTGGTACAAGCACAGCATGTGGCAAGACTTAATTTTTTTTTATCTTGGAGTGCCAGAAAATTTATTAATTGTTAATAGCCTGAGTGTCCTCTTGTGATTCTGGTATATCTGTGCTCTTTAAATTATCCATTATTTATATAATTCTTTACTATAAATATACAAACATTTTCACTGAAAAACAGGATTTTTGATTAATATTTAATAAAAATATATATATGAAATATATGTGTATATACACAAATAATTACCCCTGTTTTTCTTGATACACATTTCCACATTGCAAGGCTGCATCGTTTAAATCGACCTAAGCCTCTTTCCCACTAACATCTTTCCGTTAGGTCAGATATTGGCCATAATCCTCATCCCAGTAAGCTCTGAGGACATTTGACATGAATTTTAATAGAAAGAGGAACGAGCAATTTTTGTTTGTATTTGTACAAATCAAAATAGAAATTTGGCACCTTTAATGTAACAACCTTTTTCTTCTCTCTTTTAGTCCTATATACAGATGACTAAATACCCCAATACATAACTCTACCCATGCAATTCCAAATCAGATTTGTTAATCAGATTTTTCTATTCATAAAATAGCATTCTTCTTCCTTATTCTTTTCCTTTAATAGTGCGTATAATCTTACTGTGATCACTATACTTAGACGTGAGAGATATAATACTGTATCATCTCATTAAAACATCCTTTAACAGGGATATCTGCCCTGTTAAAAGGAACAGAAGCAGCTGTAGATTTCCTGTCGAAGTTGCTACTAACTCCTTTCTGCATTTTCTACTCAAGAAAATTCCCACTGTGAAAAACCTGACAGTCCTTACTAAGCCCTTACTCCAGGGTATATCAGATTAAGATTAACATTTCAGGAAGGACTATCTGGTTTGCTCAGTCTTGTACACAATATGCAAGGTCCCTCCCAATTTGTTGGATTAACAAGGATGATACTTCTCAGTGCACATGATATTCCTTTATTTCATCATCTTAAATTTGACAGGTTTGTGCAATACAAACATTTTTCAATTGTCTTACTTGAAACTTACGTAAGGCTCAAATAAACGTACAGCAGGTATTTTTAAGGCTACATACTCTTCAGAAGGGACAGGCAAGGAAGGAGAGGCGGTGGGGTAGTCCTGTATGTCAAATAGTGTTTTGATTGTCTAGAGATTAACAACGGTGATAATAGGGTTGAGTGTCTGTGGGTAAGAATCAGGGGGAAGGCCAACAAGGCAGATATCATGGTGGGAGTCTGTTACAGCCCACCCAACCAGGATTAAGAGACAGACAAAATCACAGTATATTCTATGAGCAGCTGGGAGAAGTCTCACAATCGCTATAGTCCCTCATGGGGGACTTCAACTTACCAGATATCTGCTGGAAATACAGTGTGTCAGAGAGAAAACAGTCCAGGAGGTTCCTAGAGTGTGTGTAAGATAACTTCCTGACACAGCTGGTGGGTGAGCCAACTAGGGAAGGCACACTGCTGGACCTGTTATTTGTGAACAGAGAAGGTCTTGTGGGAGATGTGACGGTGGGAGGCTGTCTTGGGCACAGTGATCATGAAATGATAGACTTTTTGATTGTCAGAGAAGTAAGGAGGGGGGTCAGCAGAACTGCTACCTTGGACTGCTGGAAGGCTGACTTTGGCCTGTTTAGGAGCCTGGTGGACAGAGTTCCTTGGGAGGCAGACCTGAAAGGCAAAGGAGTCCAGGAAGGCTGGACATTCTTCAAGATCGAAGTCTTAAAGGCACAGGAGCAGGCTGTCCCCATGTGCCAGAAGATGAGTCGGCAGGGAAGAAGACCGGCCTGGCTGAACAGAGAGCTTTGGATGGAACTCAGGAAAAAGAAGAGAGTTTATCACCTTTGGAAGAAGGGGCAGGCAACTCAGGGAGACTACAAGGATGTTGTGAGGTTTTGCAAGGAGAAAATTAGAAGGGCCAAAGCCCAACTAGAACTTAATCTGGCCACTGACATAAAAGATAACAAAAAATGTTTCTATAAATACATTTGCAACAAAAGGAGGGCTAAGGAAAATCTTCATCCTTTACTAGACGTGGGGGGAAAAATAGTGACAAAGGATAAGGAAAAGACTGAGGTACTTAATGCCTTCTTTGCCTCAGTCTTTAATGGTAAGACCAGTTGTTCTCCAGGTACCCAGCCCCCTGTGATGGAAGACAGGGACAGGGAGCAGAATGAAGCCCCCACAATCCCACGGGAAATGGTTAGTGACCTGCTACACCACTTAGACACCCTCAAGTCTATGGGACCAGATGGGATCCACCCAAGGGTACTGAGGGAGCTGGCGGGCGTGCTCACCAAGCCACTTTCCATCATCTACCAGCAGTCCTGGCTAACCGGGGAGGTCCCAGTGGACTGGAGGTTCGCAAATGTGATGCCCACCTACAAGGAGGACCAGAAGGAGGATCCAGGGAACTACAGGCCTGTCAGCCTGACCTCGGTGCTGGAAGATTATGGAGCAGATCATCTTGAGTGCCATCACACAGCACGTACAGGACCACCAGGCAATCGGGCCCAGACAGCATGGGTTCATGAAAGGCAGGTCCTGCCTGACTAACCTGATCTCCTCCTATGACCAGGTGACCCGCCTAGTGGATGAGGGAAAGGCTGTGGATATAGTCTACCTAGACATTAGTAAAGCCTTTCACACTGTTTCCCACAGCATTCTCCTGCAGAAACTTGTTGCTCATGGCTTGGATGGGGACACTCTTTGCTGGGTAAAAAACTGGCTGGATAGCCGGGCCCAAAGGGTTGTGGTAAAAGGAGTTAAATCCAGTTGGCGGCCGGTCACAAGTGGTGTCTCCCAGGGCTCAGTATTGGGTCCGGTCTGGTTTAATATCTTTATCAATGACCTGGAGGAGGGGATCAACTGCACCCTCAGCAAGTCTGCAGATGACACCAAATTGGGCAGGTGTGTTGATCTGCTTGAGGGCAGGAAAGCTCTGCAGAGGGATCTGGACAGGCTGGATGGATGGGCCGAGGCCAATTGTATGAGGTTTAATAAGGTTAAGTGCCATGTCCTGTACTTGGGTCAGAACAACCCCATGCAATGCTACAGACTTGGGGAGGAGTGGCTGGAAAGCTCCCCCGCAGAAAAGGACCTGGGGGTGTTGATTGACAGCCGGCTGAATATGAGCCAGCAGTGTGCCCAGGTGGCCAAGAAGGCCAACGGCATCCTGGCCTGTATCAGAAATAGTGGGGCCAGAAGGAGTGGGGAAGTGATTGTCACCCTGCACTTGGCGCTGGTGAGGCCGCACCTCGAATCCTGTGTTCAGTTTTGGGCCCCTCACTACAAGAAGGACATTGAGGTGCTGGAGTGTGTCCAGAGAAGGGCAACGAAGCTGGTGAGGAGTCTGGAACACAAGCCTTATGAGGAGCAATTGAGAGAGCTGGGGTTGTTTAGCTTGGAGAAGAGGAGGCTCAGGGGAGACCTTATTGCTCTCTACAACTACCTGAAAGGAGGTTGTAGAGAGGTGGGTGTTGGTCTCTCCTCCTGAGTGACAAGTGATAGGAGAAGAGGAAATGGCCTTAAGTTGCGTCGGGGAGGTTTAGATTGTATGTTATGAAAATCTTCTTCACTGAAAGGGTTGTCAGACACTGGAACAGGCTGCCCAGGGAGGTAGTGGAGTCACCATCCCTGGAGGTATTTAAAAGACGTGTGGATGAGGTGCTTAGGGACGTGGTTTAGTGGTGGACTTAGCAGGGGTAGGTTTACAGTTGGATTTGATGATCTTAAAGGTCTTTTCCAACCTAAACAATTCTATGATTCTATGATTCTAAGGCACAATGCAAATATTTAATGCCACTGACAGCACGCTTATGGAGTTCTTCATGTCTCATGAAACCTCAATACATTTTCACAGGGTCAGTTCACCACTATGAATATTCTTATTCTGGTTTCACTTAATTCTTGCCTTAATTACTTGAAATTAAACAAAATTTATAGTAGAGGATATAATCAGCTCAATAGCTCACAGTTTATTGCTGTGGAGAAAAAGCCAGTGTGATTTTCCAATACATATGTAAGAATCACAATTTCACAGGTTATATTACTTGCAATTTTGTCTCTGGAAAAAGTGCTCTGAGAATACTGCATATAGTTCTGCTGCACATAGTTCCAGACTAACGCTGAAAATGAAGGTGAATAACTGGAATAACCACAAGACTGACTGTGGTTTGGAAAACATGCTTTATAGTGAAAGACTCCAGGAACACATTGCCTGTTTAACTTCTGAAATAGACTCTATTTACTGGTGACTGATTTAATCATAGTGAATACTGCAACATCTATCCAGAGAACACATACTGATGATAAACTCTTCCATCGAGCTCAGTGTAAATAAGACAACTTCCAAATGTTCAAAACTGGTGACAGAGAAGTTGCATGGGATTCAGGTTTCTTCTGTTCAGATGCTGACATCTATAGTAGGAATAGTTGCCTTGACTCTCTTTACAGGCTGTGGACAGCTATAAACATTTCTATCATACTACTTTTTCCATCTTAGGTAAATGAACTGTGCTCTAAAGGGCCTATCACTCTCCACTGGAAAACTTGCTCATTTGAGAGAGACATCTAAATTAAAGTTTGGGGAGAAGAACTTCATTCATATTAGAAATGTCACACACCTTTCAACAGATATTAAAAGACTGTGATGGACTCTTCACTGATGGCTCTTCAAATAGAATAGGAAGCACTTCTTATACTGTACTCCTAAATTTAAACCAGAACTAATTCAGAACACTCCTATACCTTGTGTCAGATATAAGGTCTGATGCAGTGATCACAATGCTCTTATCTGACCTTAAAAAATTAATACAGTTGATTTAAACAACAAAGGAATTTCCAGACACATTTCTTCATCAGCTTACCTTTTCTACTTTAAAATTGTGCCATGAAACAAGTGGCATAATGTGCATAAACAAACCTAGACCTTTTATTTCTGCTTCAACTCTTCAAATTCAACTTGGAGCTCTAGCTGAAATAAAACTAATTAATAATTAATTCCCTTACAAAATCTGTGTGAATGGACCTTTTGCAAAAAAAAAAAAAGGAAACCTGTATAAATAACTTTATGTCACCAAACCTTTAATACTACGGTCTTAATATTCTTACAGAATTGCTGTAATTGCATTTCACAGATGCATTAACCTCTTATTCTTTCCTGATAGCAATGTTTGCATGGTCATGGTTGGACAATACTATCTATTCATCCATTCAAAACACAAGTTTTCACTTCTGTCTTAGAAATCAAATTGCAATAGATAAAATAGGTGTCAGATGTAATCAAAACCAAGAACTTCATTGCCTTCTTTTCACATCACCATTAATTCAAAAAAGAATTTCTCAATGTCTTCTTCTGTTTATCAACCTTTATTATATGCCTACAGAATTCGCTACTCAGTGCTGAAATAATTCACTGTATGTAAGATTTCAGTACAAGCTGTGCTCATGCCAAAGGAGTTCTAACACAGAACATAAAAATGCTCTCTCCTGTCTAAAAATTAAAATGTGAATAAGTTTTCAGCCTCATAAGCACACTAAATTATAAATGCAACAGAATGCATCCCATATTTAACATCAAAGTTTTTAATTCATTCATTAGTTGCAAGTATTTCTGGCTCTAGTTTGAATCTTCAGCATTCTCAAATCTCCTTCTTCAGTTTTTTAATTGAGTTTGCAGTTTAGAAGATGTATTATAGACTTTTAAACACACTGTAGGTTCAACTTTTTATGTCTTAAATCTACCATTTTAAATTTTACATGATAAATTGAAGGCTCAACTTTTTTGTAGTTATGTGGGAGTATCTGACTTAAACTCATAAGCGTGAAGCAGGTCCAGAGGTGCTTTAGATACTCACATTCTCAACTTCAAAGTAGTAATATAAGCTTCTGCTTACAACCATGTGGGACATGTTTAGCTCTGGGCACATTTCACTATGTAACCTATATACGACCAATGAGAAAGACCTACTTCTTTCCATAACCTATTTTCCCCTTATAGAAAAAGTTTAAATTCCTATGAGTAACGAGAATCACATAAAATCATTTCAAAGCCAATTTTAAAATGGAAGAAGTTTGATCGAAAGAAATTATTAAAATTACTTTGCTTACCTCTTATTCTCTTGTTTCTGCATTGGGAGTCTGCCATTCTGACTTGTAAGCCTTAAGTAATTTTCTGCCCTTTTCCTAAGTTTTGAAGACAGGCAGGAGGTTTTCAGTGTTTTCACCATTTTTCAGTATTGTTGGCTCCTTTTACATTTGTATGTGATGAGTTTTGAGTCTGACCATGAAGACAAAGAAATCAAATACTTCAGGAGGGCCTGAAGGGGCAGAGGCAGACAGACCACAGCTTAGTGTAAAACAGTTTCATGCTATCATGGCAGTGATATGGCTGCTCTGGAATCCAAATGTAGCCAGCAGTTAGTACAGGAATCAGTGAGCTGTACTGCTCCAGCAAGGTAATGCTCCATAAATAAGAATGAAATTTGTCTCTGCAGGTTAACTTTTATAAACTTCTGTATATGCTTAGCAGTAACATTCACGAAAACTTTGCACTGGTTTGTTGTTCTGTTTTTCTCTTAAAGAACCAAGACAAACTAGGAAAAAAAATTACTTTCGCTCCCAACATTGCCATAATCAGACATTAATTTAGTTGCATAATGAGTGATGACATGGGAGACTTCTAAGTGAAAATAAATGTCACTGTCTTGACTTATGCTTGTTCAAACTGAGTTCAGGATATTACCACAGAAAATTTATTTCTTTTGTGGTTTTTTGCAAACCAAATCTTTGGAGTTTGCAAATGCCCGAGTGCACAAAGAGTAGCAAGATTGTTGTTTCTAGTCTTTTTTAGTCTATCAATTCTGAAATCTATTTTATGATTATCTTTAAAATTTCTTCCAAATTCTCTCCACACCATGCAAAGTTATCAATTTTTAGGATGATTATCCAATCACCACATTGCCTGAAGGACTGTATTTCTCTAAATGTTAATTTCATCTTTCCAGTTTGAGGTGTGATTGAAGAAATCAGTAAATAAATATAAAATATGTTTATAGTTTAAGCTTCCTGTCCTGTTTTGTCTTGAACTTATTTAACTTTGGATGTTATTTTTTATCAGTCACTAAAATGTAAATTACATTCACACCTGTCACTAACATTTCACTTATTCCGTAAGAAAAGGAGATTTTTCCATTCCTGATATTTTACTAAATTTATTGGTTTCATTTTCTGACTTTTATTTCACGAAAATTATGTGTTCAGTTTCCTCTAAAATCAGATTATTAGTCCCTAAGCTTTTTCTATATGCTTAGCCTTGCAAAGACTTTTGCATGTATCTTATCTTGATGCATGGGCTATAACCAAGGTTGAGTGGAAGTTACGCCATTGAGTTCAGTGTGAATAGAACAGGATAAAAAGGAAATTTTTACAGTTTTGATGCCCAATTTTCCAATTCCCTTACTTGGTTTGAAGGAACTTCTGTGACTCCTGTGCAGTATTGCATTTTTAAGGATAGAGATTTTTTTCCAAAACACGTCTTTACCTCTATTTCAAGATGATAATGAACAAATTAAATGAAAAAAATAAGGAAGGTGAATAGTCCTCTGTAGCCTCTTTTTTAAAAATATGGAGGTGATGTCATTAACTTGTGTCATTCTCTGAAATTATATTATTTAGAGAAGATTTTGAAGGTTCTAGGACTTTTTTCAATATGTAACTAAGATCAGTTGTTCTTTTGAAGTGGAATTGCCTTTGTTCTAGAGCTATTTGGAATAAAGAATTAAGATTGACTTATGAGAAAAGGTATCGTTTTCCCTTAGGGAAAAAAAAAAAAGAAATTCCACTTTCCCTCAGCAAAAAAGACAAGTCTCTACAAAAGGCTGGAAATGAGATATTATTTGTTCTGTTACACTTGTTCCAAAACACAATAAATGCAGTATAGCTACTGTAAACCATCAAGTGATACTGTATAGCTTATACTTAACAGGGGCAAATATATTTTTTAAAGTTGTTTTCATGGCAAGAAGAAAAATTACTATTAGAGATAAAGGAATTGGCAGAGAAGTTTTACTTGGTTCCAATATCATAGATACAAATCACCTACAAAGGGTTTGTATATATAGTATTGTTCCTATCTATACTGGACATAAGGGAATTTTTTTCTGGTGTGGAGTCATAAATTACACAAGATTTTTTACTTTTAAATCTAATCTATTGGCATCTACCTCATCCCTATTGAAGACACACAGCAACTCACAGCCCTCTTATCCACATATACTGTCATTGCATGGGGTCAGGGCCATGGGAACGGCTTTTTACAGCTGGCAGTCAAAGATATTTTCCTGGACTTCCTCAGTACATGAACAAAAGCAATTGACGAAGCAGCTGGAAACAACGCTACAATGAGTCCCAAAAATGGCCAAGCAGAAACAGAGAAAACGTATTCCTGAATATCTTCTTACTAAAAATGTTCCTGAACATTTTCTTACTAAAAGTGCTGTCTTCATAAAAACATCTCAAAATATATATCTTTTAAAATTTAACTGGCATTTTGTGACATTTGAATATTATCACATCCCAAAGATTCTTAACCCTCTGATAATCAAAGCAAAGCAAAGTGAATGAGCCCAACACCCACTCACAGTACGGGTGTTTTAAAACTCTTTTGCTCATTTAAAAAAAGCCTTAAAGTAGCATAAATATACATATTGATAAGATATTTGCATATCATAATTACATATATATGTTAAAATGAACCTCCTAAATTATTTAGCTAAGGTATTTATCTTCAGAATAAAGAGTTAAATTCAAGAACAGCAAGATGGAGGATCCAGATAACTACAAGCCAGTCAGCCTCACCTTGACCCCTGGGAAGGTGGTGGAGCAAGTCGTCGTGGAAGCCCTTTCCAAACATATGAAGGGCAAGGTGATTGATTGGGAGTAGTCAGCATGGATTTATGAAGGGAAAATCATGCCACAAGGACTTGAAAGCCTTCTGTGGTGAAATGACTAGCTCAGTGGATGAGGGGATATTGCTTATCTTGAATTTAGCAAGGCTGTCAGCAACGTCTCCCATAATACTGTCCTCAAGAAACTGCTGAAGTACAGGCTAGATCAGTGGACACTGCGGTGAGTTGAAAACTGGCTGAACCACTGGGCTCAAAGGGTTGTGGTCAGAAGCACAAAGTCCAGCTGGAGTCCAGTCACTGGTGGTGTTTCCCAGGGGTCAGTACTGGGGCCAGTACAGTTTAACATCTTCAGTAATGACCTGGATGATGGGACAGAGTGCCCCCTTAGCAAATTTGCAGATGATACAAACTTGGGAAGAGTAGTTGATACAGCAGATGCTTGTGCTGCCAAAGGGACCTTAACAGGATGAAGAAATGGCAAACAGTAATCTCAAGAAGTTGAAGAAAGGGGAATGCAAAATCCTGCACCTGGGAAGGAATAACTGCGTGCACCAGTACGGGCTGGGGGACAACTGGCTGGGAAGCAGCTTTGCAGAGAAGGCTGTGGCAATCCTGGTGAAAGAGCCAGCAACGTGCCCTTGTGGCAAGGAAGGCCAATAGCCTTTTCTGGGCTGAATCAGGAACAGGAACGCATTACCTCCAGGTTGAATGTGAGATCCTTCCCCCCTCCTCAGCACTGGGGAGGCCACAGCTGGAGTGCTGAGTCCAGTCCTGGGCTCTCTGGTACAAGAAAGGAATGAACATACTGAAGTGAGTAGAACACAGGGCCATGAAGACGATCAAGGGCTTGGACCATGTGAGCTATGTGGAGAGGCTGAGAGAGCTGGGATTGTTCAGCCTGGAGAAGATGCTCAGGAGCATCTTATCCATGTATATAAATACCTTATGAGTGCAGAAGTTAAGAATATGGAGACAGACTCTTCTCAATAGTATCTGGAGAAAGGCCAAGCAGCGATGGGTCACTATTGAAATAAAGGAAATTCCATTTAAGCATAAGAAAAAAAAAAATTATTGTGAGAGTAGTCGAACACTGGAGTAGGTTTCCCAGAGATGTAGTGGAATCTCCACCCTTGGAGATATTCAGTAACTGGCTGGACATGACCTTAAGCAGCCTGCTTTTGGTGACCCTACTTAGAGCAGGAGGGGTTGGCCAAGACAATCTCCAGAGGTCCCCTTCAACCTCACCTCAATTCTGCAATTCTCTTCTTCAGGAATAAATTATTGTGCTGTAAGGCTATATCTCCTATATTGTAACACTGCTTGTGGGATTAATGATAAAGCAGCTTTTCCCCAACTTGTGACTGAGTAATAGAGAGCTGAGAGTGGTCTTAAAATCCATGGCCCAGGCATGGTGTGATGGTTACCAGCGAGCCTCGCACAGCAATGTCAGGAAAGTCAGTTCAGGTATCTCATGAATTTGCAAAACCTACGTTAACATCCTTTGAGCACTTTAGGTGATAAACAGTACAGACTGAGGAGTCAGGGGAAGTCAGGGGACTTCAGAAGAATCAGAAGAATTACTTATGGGTCTGGTAATTCATGAGAGTCTCGAAAACAAACTTTTCTCTTGTATCCATGTGATGATGTATTGCTTAAACTAGAAAATTATGATAGTTTAAATAAGATTCTGCAATGAAAGATTACTTGGCTTATTCATTATCTGGTCTATCAAGTGTTCTAAAGTGTTAGATACAAGTTTTTCAAGAAGTTAATGGCCTCAAATTCTTAAAAGTCTTTTGAACAGATATTTAAAATTGCATTAATTTTCAGTTCTTATAGCCTTATAGACAAAAAAAGTTACATACACATTACTGGTATCCTGTGGAAGCTATTTAATTTTAAAACTATTTTCTGCAACTTTTGTCAGTAGTAAGATTTTCAAAGAAATCACTGGAACAGCTGAGAATTTAGAAACATTTTTCATTGTAACAACCACCTAACCCATTTTTCTGTCCAAAGTATCTCTTAACTTTTTGCTAAAAAAAAAATGCCACACATACTAATTTTTAATTAAAAACAAAATAATTCCTCAGACTAAGTATGCAATAAGCAACATATACATTGCTAATCAGAAACTTCCTGGCAAAAGTTTTATGTTGATATGATATTTACGATGAGGCAATGCGATGACAATGTGTTGAATGCAAAATATTTTGTTAGAAGATCTTAGGACTTCTGGTGACTCATAAGAAGTAACACCAGGGACATTTTGGAATTTTGGAATCTCCATTCCCACAGCACATAGGCTTGATGCATCAACCCAAAACACAGCAATCTCATTTTCCCTTGCTTTTGAAGTGACATAAGGGCTTAAGAAGTCCTACATTGTGTCAGATCAAAGATATATCTAGGCCAGGATCTTGTGGCCATTACTGACTGCATAGAAAAGACTGAAAACAGAGCAAACATATTTGACGTTTTCCCTTAATATTTTCTCATCTTCCACCTATTTTCAGTTCAGGGATTTCACCAAGCAGATAGCTTTTCTATGTACTTAGAAACATAAATGAATTTCTATCCGTGAATTTGCCTAGCTATCCCCTTGACTAAAAGTGAGTTTTTAAGCATCTATTATGTGACATACTGCAGAGTTCAGTGCGTTTCTGGTTTGCTGAAAATCTGGAGAAAAAAGTTGAGCTCCTAAGGGCTATAAACTCTCTTAATACAGGATGAAAGTAAGGGTTAATGAAGCACTAAAGCATTCATAACCAAAAAATCTAAAACTGACGGAAGTTTTTTTACATGCAAGTCTTTTCCATAGATTTTACACCAGCATAGCTGAAAATTTAGAACCATGCAAAATGTTCAAAGTTCCTACATTCAAATAAAATCATAAAAAATAATCCTTAATTTCTTAACTTATACATTGTAGCTTGACCTGCCATTTACCTGACATGTAATTTGATGTATAACCATATTATATACATTCTTGCTCTTCTGTATTAGCACAATTTTAGTAAACAGAATTTCCATCATATTTATTTCCTCTAACGCATTTCTAAGGTCTTCCTAGTCATGACTATGTCTGATGAATACTGTTGAAGTCATATGATTGATGAGTAAGTTAACAACTAAAAATTTTCATGGAATAATTCTCCAGGCTTCTTGCAGAACATTCAATATGGAAGGTGTTGTTATTTTTTCATAGCTTAATTACAGTGGTTCAAAAGACTGAGCATTGAAACAGCCCTTGCAAATATTTAATTACATCAATCTGCTAAAAACGGACACATACCATAGGTTCCCATTGTTCCTTCTACCAAAACAAGTGTTACTTTTTAGCATTTTCTCTTCATTTAATTGGAGTAAAAACAGTATTCCTTGCTAAAATAAATATAATGATATAATCTGCAAGTAATCTTTTTTCTTTCTTCCACCCTGAACCTCAAACCTGATGAGTGGCTCCTGGAAAGCGAATTCTTCTCGGGAATGTTCGCTGATTAGAAAGCAATTGAAAATGGGAACCTTCTCCGTGCATAACCCCAAACTAAAACAGCTCATCATGTCTTCCCAAGACTAAACATGTGCTCACACACAAAGGAACAGGAACTTGGACCACGGTGGACAAGAGCACCACCTGGTGACGCCTTCCCTTTCCTTACCTTGCCCTACTGCCGTGCACTGAGCCCCGTCTCCTCCTCAGTTCACGCTAGCATGGGAAGAGAATCAGCAGTTTTCAAAATCCCCTTCAATCTTCCATGTCCTAATAAAAATGCTTCTTCAGGTGCCGTAACTTTCAACTACACTTTAAGGTCCTGAATTCTTGTTCTGACATTACTCAGTTCTTTTTCCTCACCAGTTGGGAACATTATACCACCTGGCATGGGTTTTCTCTTTTGTATTTTACAGAACTGAATTTCCATGATCAGCTCCATTTTGATTTTACGCAGAATGCCAGAAAGCAATAATCTGGATATAAAAGGAGGAAGGTGTTATATACAGACTACCTGTGAAAAAAAAGCATTTCTGAAAATGCAGGGTTTAGACTACAAAATTCACAAGGACAAGACGATTTTAAAGAGAAATGTGGATCAAGAAATCCTCCTTTATCAAGCATTTTCAAGATTTTTTTTCACAAATTTTGCCCAAATCTAATAATTACTATGGCTGAAGATTGGACTGTGATGCAATTTATACTGCTAAAGATACCTACTTTTTCCTCTCTTCTGAGGTCTTTTTCTAGTAAATATTCTTTATTGAGACATAATCCATAACTCTCTGAAGTCAACAGGATCCTTAATGGGCTTTGCATCAGCCACTAATTTACTTACCATTTGCCTAAAGGACACAACTTTAACTGCAATTATTTTTCTGTCATTAATAGTCAACTTAATTTATATTCAAAATGTTCTAAAATTATTTTGTAAAAATATTATCTTCAGTTTTAAACAAAGGAAAAGATTTTGATTAATTTTATGATTACAAGAACAAATTAGCATGAAAGTAGGCTAAAAATTGTGAACATGCCTTTGATGTAGAAAAATTCTGGGCTCCCTGCCAAATTTTAAAAGAAAGGAGAGATGTTCAAGGTAAAGATGTTACTGTTGAGCTGGAGTCTGAGTCAGAATCTGGAAACAGAGACCCTTACATTTTGAGTCCTTACATATGCAAGAAGTCTTACTGAAATTTAGTGGGGCAAAAATAAAGCACTCAAAAAAAGGACATGTTTCAGTAGCAGACAAAAATAAGATGCAGATAGACAAAAACGGGCTACAGCACTTTTCAAGATCTGAATACTCTTGTACGTATTGAAGTATATATAAGGTGTGCTACTAAAATATATAGTATAATCACATATAACTTTTATTTATATGATTAAATATACTACATTTATATTCTATGTGTGTATATATTTATATGTGTGTATACATATGTACAAAAACACAGACACACACACACTATGTAATTATTTGGTTTAAATTGTGTATTGTACATTTTTAATAGGCCTTAAAAAGTGTGTAGAGAATAAAATTCAAATAGGCACTAAATTAGCTTTGAGGCACCTAATATGTGCTTTTTTTTCCAGAAAGAGACAGGTACATAATAGCATAGTCTTCTGAAGATAGTTGCATGGGGAACTTTTCAGGAAAAAAAGCAAAGGTCTTAGTTGCTTTGCAAGGCATAGTCATCTCTTATGGGTAGGAAGATATGTCACCATTTGGGAACATAAATTGATAACAGCGTTTAGATTAAGATCCTGTGAAGCAATATAGCTCTGTTCTCCTCCCATCAAAGCCGAGGGTGTCAGGCTCCTCTGACAGAACAATTCTGCCCTAGAAAGGGAAGGAGGAAGCCTTTGTAATTAGGGCCCTTTTCTATTAAATATTTATACAATATGAAAAAGTTGCAGTAGGAAAAAAAGACGGACTCACAAGGATATATCGCCTTATAATCAGATCTTTTTCTGGGGCTGGAAACAGAGGAGAATGGTCCCACCAGTTAGCTGAACAGTATAACAGTCTTAGACCCTTTTTGCTCAAGTTGTGTCCTACACATAACTGAGAAAATATTAGTATAACTTTTTTTTTATTGACTTTTAAAATTAACCCTTATTATTTTACAATTCTCCTGACAAAGTGGTTCACATCTGAAAAATGTTTATTGCATTTTTACAACAACATATATATTGAAAAAAGAAAAAGTCCTCCACTGCCTTTGAACAAGCAAATGCTTGAGACATGCTATGTACTTCATGCCTTTTAAGCCATAGTAAAATTTGCCATACAAAATAATGTTTTATTCTCTTTTTTTAATCAGCTTATTCAAAACCTATAACTGCTCAGAGGAAATCAGGTTAAGTTACATGGCAATGTGAATATTGGCTATTTGCGTCTATAACTACTATCTCAGAAGAAAGAAGATGCAAAATGTATATTAAAAATACACCTAATACTTGATATGATTAATGAACATCTACTACTTTTGATAATTAGAACTGTTATATGGTATTTTAATGTATACCCAGTATTATTCTCAAGAAAAATTGACCTAGAATTTACCAAACTATGTTAGGCACATTCTTTCTGAAACATAATATTTGGAAATGTTGTTGAAATAGCTTGTAACAGTATTAAACACGGAAAGTAATGAATGCAGAATTATTCTACCACAAACCATTTGTGGCAAAATACGACAGTGATCCAATCTATTACCTCTTTTACTTGAAACTCCAGGCAAGGTTCTCCATTTATTATCCTTGATTACCCATGTGTGGCAGCTTAACTGAATGGATTACGGATAGAAATAATCTGCTAAAGGCTCTCTGTCTCAGAGACCTCCCAACCAGTTTGAAAAAGAGAGTTACAATGACATATAGTATCAAAATTAGGCCCCCAGGTTGCATCCTGGATCTTTCAATTTATTATATAAATAACAGATTCAAGATGTAACTTCTTGGTAAATTTTCAAAAGGTAGACTATTTCATGCGAGAAGTCCACAGCTTGCTAACTTGGAGAACTGACATTTCAAGAGAACCATTCATTTTGGTATTTCTTTTCCCTGAAGGGTGATCCAAAATGTGAAAACAAGGAGAATTTAGTTATAACAATAGTCTCTATGAAACAGCTAGCAGAAATGGACAGATATTTCAGGAACAGTAAACTGTCCTTTTTGTTATGTAAGATCACAACAGACAAGTCTTGTCTGTTGTACTTCCAGATCAAGAATTCTGTAGTTTCCTAAAATTTATGAGAAAGACTGTCCATGATTTGTTGTTCCAGAACTAAGCAATATTTTATCCAGTGGCTTCTCAGTTATTTGAACAACTGGAGATGAAACTCTGCTTTCTACAAGTGTAGTATGAGCCACCACCAAGTCACCATTCCATTGCTCAATGAAAAACAAACACTTAATTTTCTTCAGTCATTATGGCACTATTGGCCCTGAAGAGAAATTTCAAGTTACAATAATAAGCATCGCATAATAGTTGGAATGGTTGATGAAAATTGATTCTAACCTTAGCTTTTTATATGTACATCACTTGAATCACAATATAATTGCTTCACCTGTTTCCTACATCCTACTACTTCAAAACAACTAAAAATGTACTTTGCTGGCAGTGCTAAGCCTGACAGATCAGGCCTTACTTTATTTTCACATTACTGTAAACTAGGAGTAGCTTGTGAAACAATGGATTTACACTGCTGTAAAACTGATGTAAGTGGGATAAGCAAGCAACAAGGCTCGGCACCCCGTGTGCTTGGAACTCCTCCAATAAAACGGTCATGCTTCAGAAGACGAGCTTAGTCTTAAATGATGTGGTAACGGATGTTGTAAAACCATAAAATTCTTTGCATAGACAAAATTCACCCTGCCATAGTTGCTGAGATCCACACATTTGTGACTTCAACACTTGCCTGCTGCAACAATGTCTAAACTACCAACCTTAAAGGAGCTCCTATTGCTGAAGGAAAATTAATTCGTTCAACTTGTAGAAGCATGTTTACAATACAGGTGCTTGGGTACCGTGAAGACGGTCAGGGTATAGAAACCTAAGGAGAATAAGCCGCATCGCTGTGGAGCTGTCTTCTATACTAGCTTCATGCTAAATGTTGAGTCAAACCTAGGGTAAAGAATTGTGGCGTCATGATACTCAGTAATATTCCCAAAACTAACCAATGAGATTGCTACTTCTTTAATCACCACAGTCTCTGAGGAAATTCGCAATATACTGCATGATAAATCTCTTAGTGAAAAGAACAGGAATGAAGACAGGAGAGGACAGTGCCACCTCAATCTGGATCTCGGTGCTTTGTCTGAACTCCAGAATAAACACATTTTTCTCTCTTTAGTTCAGCCACACACACACATGTATACACAGAGGGAAAAAAAGCTAGCTTTTATTTTAATCAAGTGTGCAAAGTATTGAGAAGTCACGGTGGACCTTGTGTGTATGTTTGCATGCAGTTTCAGGACAGGACTGCCACTGAGAACAAAGGATACACAGAATGAATGTCAGAAATGTTCATACTTTGTAGAACCAGTATTTCATATCAGGAATTTAAAAATAGAGAAAGACTATCTCTATATAAAACAGAAATGGAAAAAGACCTAAAAAACAACAAAAAAGGAAGAATATTTATTCTTTAGTAACTTCTGAATGTTACTGCAAAATGGAAAAACTGGGATACTGTTTATGATTAAGACACCCACATTTCAGCAGCTAGCACACTAAATTGATAATCGTTCACAAAAAGAGCTAAAACATATCTGTTGGTTTTACATGTACTGGTAAAAGAGAACTGGCACCATAAAATACTAAACCCCAGAAGTTTTTAGCTTTTCTGTCACATCTCAGTGCATTTAATATCCTTCTGTCATATTATTTATGACTTCACAAAGAAACCAGTTATTTCCCATTATCTCTTCAATAAATAAGTAAAGCAGAGCATGCTGCAGCACTACAATTCGTTAATGAGATGCCTACAAAATCGTCATGGTGTCTAGTTTCAGAAGCTTGCACAGCATCTAACTATTAGAGTTCGTCTCAGCCCTGAAGAGTAATTGCATTTTTTACACATTGATATGTTCCAACCTGACGGCTGAGACACACATTTTGGAGTGGATTACATAAAGTAAGTAAACCTTTCCATGACACATTTAACATTTAAAAAACAAAAAATTCTAGCAGTGTTTTCAGCTTTCATTAACATTTTCACCAGTCTATCATGAGAGAGCTGCCTTCCTTTCTGATAAGGAAAGCAGGTCAAAACTTTTACTTTGGATTTCATGTGGGAAAAATCCAACACTCTGGTCCCCATTGGAATGAGTTCTTTTAAATGACTTTTAGAAATGTTAGATTATATACTGTAAGACATAACTAGAATCCTGATCTAAAGCCTACTGAAGAACATGAAAGCCTTTCCATTAGCTCCTGTGGGCTTTGCCTCCAAACCCAAATGCTGGTAGAAATAATGAATTTTTCCACCCATTTATCCATAGCGCTGCTTAGGAAAAAAATGCACAGGTGAAAAATGTTTCTCTTTTGTATTAGATCAATAAGACTGTCACAAGTGAAAAGAAACTAGCATGAAATTACTTCTACAATTAGAAAGACAAAATATATACTAATATTTTTCAAATACAGTAAGTATAGTTTCCCCTGTAGTTTCTAGTGGCCTTTCTTATCATAAGACTTAGTGTTCACGATGTATATTTCTTTAGTTTTATTCGCTGTAGGTTATCTCATTTCATTTCACTAGTTTGTAGTACAGTTCCATAATATTCCTCTACATCTTTTTTCTTCTAGCAATATTTTATATCTTGGAATATGTATTTATTAAATGCACTATCAAGGACAGAAGATTTAAATGCTGTAAATTTTGTACGTTTTCCCTCTTTCTATTCAATTAGCAGAAAAATATTTACCCAGGACTCTTTAAAGACTTGTACAGAGACTGTTGCAATGTAACCATAATATAACCATAAATATAAAGAGAATATGAGTACACAAATTTTTCTGAGGTGACCTGTTCAATATATTCTGTGTACTTTCTCCTGAAAAGGATGCTGTCAATCTGTTTCAGTGGACAATGTAATTAGGAAAAAGCATCTTGGGAAATAAGTCAGTTCATTTTGCTGTACTGGAATGGGATTCAAGTAGAAAGTGAAGACACTTCTGGTGTGTGCCTGTAGGTTTTTGCACGTGAGTTAGTGTTGAAGCTCCCATTGCAGTCATTGCAGCCAATGAGTCTAGAGAGTGATTTATCTCACCTGAAAGTAGCACATGTATTTGAGCATCTCACCTAGGCTCATATTTAGAAACTCCTGAATTCTATTCTCTTTTTATTCAAGTATGTAATTCAAGAGGAACAGAGAAAAATCAGCATTATTTTTATATGAGATAAGGAAAAATAAATTTCTCAAGCAGAAAAGGAAATCAGACATAAGATGATTGGTAAAATTCCTGGAAGAGTATATGCCATCAGAAAAACTTTTTTAGTCAACAACTCATCTCAGGCAATGAGGATAAAGATATGTGTTTATCCACAAAAGTAATTTACACATGCTATATGATTGCTGTTTAATAAGCCATTTCCTTCCAAGAAACAGTTGTGAATATGCATGAAGTCACTCATGCAGTGCATCCATGCCAACAAACCTGCAACGTGCTCTTGAATGGACTAAAACCTAAGAATACAACCTACTCTCTATCAGTCCTTCTTCCAGAATTTTCAGAGTATCAGCATTCATGTCTCACATCAGAAAAAAAAATAACTTCAAGTTTATTTGTTTTTCATTCAACAAATTGTTTAGCTAATGGTCATCATGTATGGGAGGAACCTAAGAAAGTGTGGGCCTTCTCATTGGGAGTGATGGATATTTATGTGGAAAGGCAGGCAAGCATAGAAGTGCATATAATAATCATTATGCCATTGATACATATGGGTCTTAGCCATACATTAATTTTAACTGATCGTTTGACAGATTCTTGTTAGGGAACTGAGTATTTCTTCTATGTGCCCATTTTATACATGACCTTATCCTAATATAGGATAACGCAGGACAATCCCAAAGTATAGGCAGAACTATCAGTTTTAAAGTCCTTCATACTAGCAGGGTAATGAGGAGATACAATACATGGCACATTTTTCAATGACTACTTTAGTAAACAGATCAACCAACAGATAAAACCTTTATTGCTCTAAATAGCACTCTATACTGGTCCAAAATTAGTTACATCAGGTTCTGGCTGTCATGTTCTCTGATGCTATTAATGTGTGATATCCTTTCAAGGTTGCCTGAAAGTTTCTGTGAGTTAACAAGACTTTGGTAAGCTAAGGAAAAAAATATGTTAACTTGTTCCCCTTTTAGCTGTAAGAAACTCTGAGCAAATTCTGTACTCTAGTGTTGATTATGACCAATTTCTGTGAAATACTTGGGGAGGGAACCCATGTATGACTCAACATACATGTTACCAGAGGAGGTGCTGTATTATTTGCTTCCCATAAAGAGTTTCCTCTTGATAAACTGCAGACAGAATAAACCTGTTAGATCAAAAGTGGGAATCTATTATCTTACTGTTTTTCTGATGATGAAACTGTGCTTCAATAACCATAACTAAACTCTATCTTCTGTTTTTTTCACCCTATCTCTGTATAAGGTACTGATAGCAATGCATGTATTGCAGAAATCCCTGTTGCACTGCCATGGAGTTTGGTCTAAATCCTTAGCGTTTGAGATAATTCAAATAAATAATTGTTGTCCTGGTCAACAACTTGCTAGACTTGTTCATACACAAGCTTGATGCAAAGTCCTCTCAGGTCAAATCCAAGTCTCTAATTGACTACCATGGGCTTTGGTTCAAGAGAAGTCATTTCCATTAACCGAGTACATGAGAGGGTGAGATGAAGGAGCCATTTAGCCATTGGAGCCATTGGCCAGAAGCAAATGACATGGTTAGGGCAAAAGCAAAGGCAAGAATACAGTGATACTTCTGCCATTATACCTTCTCAGCTTTCAGCAACCTGCAGCTTAAGGACTTCCCAAGGCAGATGTTGTATCTTTTTTATTTGATATGCATTGGTGGATATTTTGCCATTAATTTTTGTAATTGTTTTTTCAGTCAAAAAAGAATGGAACAGTAATGGCTGGAACATGGCCTTTCATCATAAGATGAAATTGTTCTCTCATAGCATCGTTTCTTAAAAATATTCTCCATTCCACATATGGATGAAAAGTCAAAAGTGCTTTGAACTGGAATCCCAACAGCAATTCAGATCAAACAATCCAAATGTGTAATTTCATTTAAAATTTTTGTTCTACATTTCTAAATAAAAATGAATAGAGAATAAGTGGATTTCATTCATAGATTTTTGGAAACAGGAAATTCGTAAATTATTATTTTCCAACAACATTTTGCTTTTATCAAAGTTACTTAAGGAAAAAAAG
Source organism: Gavia stellata (assembly GCF_030936135.1). Taxonomy (NCBI): domain Eukaryota; kingdom Metazoa; phylum Chordata; class Aves; order Gaviiformes; family Gaviidae; genus Gavia; species Gavia stellata. Next base: position 26,854,475 of record NC_082597.1, read on the forward strand.
TTCAAAGATTCCAAAATAGATTTTATATTACGTTACATGGCAAGAGCTCTTGATGTTTTATTGTGTAACTTCTAGAAGAAATATGAGGTTTCTTTTGGAAGAAGTTCTAGCTATTTAATTGAACACATTCATCTTATCTTGATATTATCTTAGTCTGACTGCAGAAGTTCTTGGCACTTTTTATAATTCTCTGATCAAATTCAGTAAACAGAATCAGTAAATGTTACCATTTCTTATAGAATAGTAACAAAAACTTGTGAACAGGTATATTGCTCTTCTACTTTGCACCACAAACCTGTCGTAGTGAACCTGACTGGGAGACCACAGCACATGGAAGAGTTAGTGATCCACATAACAGTGAAACTGAGTAAGCATAGTAGGCATGTGCTGCATGCCCATCCCGGCCTTCAGGCTGTGCTGTGCTGCACAAATACCTTGTCCGCAGGATAAACCTGACCAGATCATTGTAACAGAGGAGTCTGCAGGCAACTCAGTACCAGTCATTACGCCACCTGTGTGGCCTTGCCTTCATCTAAAAGTGCAGCAAGAAATTATCATGAGAACATTCTTTATGAATAGAGTTGTTTTATTGTAAAGAAAATAAATTATATAATAGCACAAAGGACCAAAAAGGAGGATCATGTCTCCATGGACAGGGTCTGTGCAGCATGCCATGGGAAAATCCAACCAATGCTACATGAATGCATGGTTCTCAGCACCTGAAGGGCTTAAAATTTACTAGCTATCTATATTCCTCTTTTACTCTATCTTATTAAAACAGATATTTTATTAAGCCATTTGTTTTTGAGCCTTTCTTGTCGAGATCCAGAAAGAATTCTGCACCATCTCTCTCTCACCTCACATCCCACCACCCCACCCTGGCGCAGAACACCAGTCGTTATGAGGCTGCTCTCTTGAAGGACTAGCGATTCAGATTTCTAACACTGTCTTCGTCTATTTCTCTCTAGCAAACTAGTTAGGTAAACAATTTCTCTGCAGACATGTTGCATGGGTCCCTGTTGTCAATTTGTTTCTTAAGACAGTGGAAAAGTGGATGGCTTATTAAACATATCATTTCAAGTGTCAGAAGGATGTAAATAAACTTGTCTTCGTACAAAGATTTGTTCAAAGGACAACTTAGAATTAAGCAAGAAGCTTAAGAAATAGCCTATATTCTCTCCCATCAACATCATTGCTCTTTAAACTTGTAAAAAGCATTTACTTGAACAGCAAATGGGAGGACCACTATTTTTCAAATATAATTAAATCAAAATTAATTTCCCCAAATTATGAAATAACTATTGTTGCCCCTCAAAGGAGAAGCAAACTTTCTATAGTGGTGCAGTAGTGCAGGATAGCACTTTTGCTTTAGAACTTGTTTGGAAGTTTATGATAAAGCTGCCTAGTTGGGGGGAAAAAAGAGGAAATGCTATTTCTTCTGCAGTTTATTAGTCTCTTTCCACAAAAAAGAAGTTTAATATGCTATTTAATGCATAAAGGAACATAATTTAATGAAATCTTACAGAAAAAAGAAACATACCGAAGGAAATTTGATTATTTCACACTAGTATAGAACTGTACTAGCTGGCAAATTTGAGATTTGCTGCTCTGGCAAAGCAGAACATAAAGACAAACTAAAACGAGTTCAACCAAATCATGTTGGTAACAGGATTTCATATCAAATTACAGAATTTCCTCATCAGAGAGATTGGTATGATTTGCAGAGAAGTGAACAAAGTTCAGAAGGTAAATTAGAAAGACATAAACTCTGAAGCAGTTTTGACCATAATCCTCTCTCGTGGCCCTCAAGCTTCTGCAGTGCTCCAGAGGCACTTTAAGGCAGCTTTAAAGAAAATGGTAATTTTAAAATTGAGTTAAATATGAAAATCAATACTGCAGTGAGGATAGTATCCCCTCTGAAATTTATTTTAGTGTGTCTCTAAGATCTTCAGTCTGATTCAGACTCCTGCTTCAGAGCCATGCATTGGCAATGCCTAACTGCAGTCTAGAGCTCTGACATGTCCTGGAAGACACTAGAATAATGGCACGGGGGAATAACCTGACACCTCTCCATTGGGACACTTTAAAAATGGACAGTAGTGAAACAGTTAACAAGTCCAACATGTGAATCAGTCTTTAGGTTTCTCATTCAGAAGAACAGGAATAGTTTACAACCCTTTGAAGTTAAGGTTTTCAAGCTCTCCATATCTTAACTCAAAAGCATCGCTATTTGAAGAATGGCTTCTTTCCTGTAGAAAATTACAGTGGATACTTACTTAAAAGTTCCTTTCAGTTTTCTAGCAGCTTCTTTTAAACCAGCAGAAACATTAAAACTCCTTATTATTATTTTTTCAAATTTGATTTTTTTTGTGTGTTGCTTGAAAAAGGCCAAAAAATTGGCAAAAGCACGGAAGTGGCCTTGAGGGTTACACAGAACAAGAATATTTTGAGTTTAAATGTAGCAGACACATTGCCTTTTTGTTAAAGTGGAAATTGTCATCAAATCCCAAGCACGTACTCTGCTATGATCCTTGAAAGTAATATGTTATGGGCCTTTCAGAGTTATATAACTGGGAACAAGGAAACTAGACCAAACCAGCTAGACACCAAGGTTGGTATTTATCTCATCCATTTCACTTGATATTTAAATATATAAGTCTCTGCTAATCATAATAAATTTCATTTATACTCAGTGCAGAGGAATGAGCACCTCCAGATGCCTGCTTCTTTTCATTACCTCCTAAGTGTGACAAGGATGACTACTAGTTCAGAAGGATTTAACTTTTGGAGGAGTAAGTTAAGGCTTAGGAAGATCTCCTGGAGATGGTAAGCAACTGGCAAAGACATGTTTGAATTCCACCTCCAGATTCTGCTATAATAATTCTATTGTACAGTATGTCCTGATTGTTTCCTTTAAAGGAAACAATGTCTTGTCTCCTTTAAGAGTTGTATGTCCTGATTGTGTCCTTTAAAAACACACACACCAAAGATATGATCTATAAATTCTATAGCTATATCCTTCCACACAAACATAGGGACTGGGAAAAGAACTGTATACAGACAACATGAAAGGCTTATTTAAGGAAACCTTTCTGCTGTATTTGGATTTGTTTGCTTTGAAAATAAAGGAACTTGTGAGTATAGCTAGTGAGCTGGAAAATACGTAGCAGAAGGTATATTAAGGCAGAAGATACACTGTTGACACTAAAGAGATGAACCAACCTGTTTTCAGCCTTTTGATATGAGTATCTTTCAAATCCACTTATGTCGATCCAAATCCATAGTTGAAACCATTGTCCTGTCCAGCATTCCACATCATCTAGCACTTTTCTCTGTATTTATTTAATTTGTTTGCAAAGACATAGCAAACAGTGCACACTAAATGTGGTGGCTACATAGAGAAATAGGGAAAGATCACATACCTTCTGGAAAAGTGTTGCAAACCCCACAACCTCTTTCCTACTGCATGGCCAAACCCACTGTAAATGCACTACGTGGATCACTGCCTGACAGACATCATGCTGTACTCATGGTGTGATGAGGGCTCGGGGCAGACAGTGTTCAGAAGGTAGTTGCATCCAACGGGATTTGTGCAGTTCACTCCAGGCACTCTTTTCTGTCTTCTTCTGGAGACTCGAAACAAAACTGGTCCCTATCTCCTCCTCCCACAACTAGGTTTTTATCTTACATGTGTGCACTGCTGCACAAAGGTATTTTAAAATCATTGGTCGTGTGTGCCAGAAACAAATAGTCATCATCATCTGTGGTCTGCAGCTGTGCCTGTCCCCAGAGGAGGAGCGAGGCTGTCACAGCTCTGCCGGTACGGCAAGAGGCTCAGCCGTGCTGAAGGGCTCACCAGCATGACTAACAATATTGCTTCTCCCATACATGATTTAATGCATTAAATTTCAAAAGTTTGGGCTTTGGAAGGAAAGAAACTGTAGATTAAATGAATTGTAATGGTTACAGTCTTTCAGCAGCTACCATTTCTGCAATGATCTGACTGGCATGGGGTGAAGGGAGAAAGGTGCCAGAAGTAGCACATGGTCCAAGAAGCATAGCATATGTATCACATATTACACCTTTTTTGCAAGGAGCTTACTTTATAATATCTACCTCTAAAACTCAGCACCTTTTGACACAGATTAACATCCTATAGGTTGATTACTGTGTTCACAAGCAAATCAGATAAAACTTGAGCCGCCCTTTCACTTGGAAAATAACTAATACTGAGCTTATCAAATCATTAAGGCAGTTTGTGGATAGATTTACTCTAAACTATCTGTCTGTGGGGAAGCTTCAATTTGTACTCTTTGAAGTTTTCCATCCAGGTGCCAAAAAGGTAAATACTAACTAAATTCTCAATCACTGTAGAGTTTATAATGCAAATATTCAAAGTTTCATTTTATATAAATACATATCAAATAAAGTCAAGAAATAGCTGCACCTATAACTTATCTAGCTCTCCTTAGGTGTACGAGTATAGGTGTATATACTCTGTCTAGTTCTGCCTGTCCCTAGTCCTTGATATGCATGTCTCAATATGGATTTGATCAACTGATGTAAACAAATTCATCAATAACCAAAGCCAACCGAAAAACTTAGAAAAGCTAAAAATTCTCAGTTCTGTAAGTGATACCAGATACCATAGTATTTAAATCACAAAGTTGCTGTTAAAAAGAGTTGTTACCAAAGATTTTTTGGTACTGCTGTGCTTTCAATAGAAATGCCACAATTCTTAACCTGCTATTTACCAACAATGAAGTGATTAGATGTCCTAAAACAAAAAAGTATATACCCTCTTCACAGTCTGATTTGGAAAGCATCTTCAACCTCTCTGCTTTTCATTCCTCTGTGGGAAGCAGGAGAGTTTGGGGATCAGCATGTTGCAGCTGTAATCCACTATGTCAAAGAGCATCAATTTTGTTCCTAAGCAACCCTGCACAGTGCAGTAGTTGCTGTCCATAGCTGATAGGGATGCTCAGGGAATTGTTAACTGGCTGCAAGTGGGAGAGATGAAAGTTGCAGAAACTGAAAGTAAGGCCACTAACACAGTAATAAAATTCCTCCTTTTGGGCTATAAAAAAAGGGGGAGATGAACAGTAACAACAATGAAAAGTTAAGGATCCCACTCACATTACATATGCTCTCACACAGAAAACTCTTTTGGTTCATCGTACTGAAAGAAGCAATGAGTTAGGATGCAGCAGACACTTTCAGACTGTGAGCTATTACACAATGTTAAATTATGTCCTTCACAACCTCACTGTCTGACTCTCAGCCATTTACAAGGAATGCCTGGATGGCCAAGCTTGCAAGTGATAACTTGAAAAACTGTTCCCTGTGTATCAGCCAAAATATTTTGAGAATCTGCCAGTACAATGCAAAAAACCCCATGTCTCTGGATACATATTTGAAGAAAGTTGGGGTTTAGCCTCAAAATATTTTTTTTCTAAAATAATAATTAATCAAAGCATGTTAATGTATTATCATAAAATTAGATCTTTATAAGTATCTTTATGGAGTTCCACAGCTGTTTTTTTATCCAGGGTGATTTAAAACTGTAGTGGAATTTACTTACTTTATTTTAATTTACCAAAGTACTCAGATGAATTAAATAAATTCCTGGAAGTTTATATCATCTGTTCTACCATAAGAAGTTTTATCTATCTAAGGAAACTGAGTCTTCAATAATCAAACAGCCAAATTTATTTATGCAGATACAGATTTTATAACATTTTTGGTTTAATGTTCATATTAGGTTATATTAGATCATAGTTTGAAAAAATTATACAGGTGTTCTTAATATTGGGAGTTCTGCTTCATAGGTTAATTTTTGATGTGAAGCTTTAGTGCAAGTGGTAGTTAGCACGAAGCTGAGCTAGACACCATCTGGTCAAGAGTCAACTCACAAATCACAATGTCTCCTCAAAGGGAAGAACTGTGATACAAGATGCTTACCTCAGGAAAATAACTTTTTATACAAAGAATCAGGAAAAATCAGGGAAATGTGTTTTAAAGATGTTTCATTTAGGAACACAAAAGGTAAAAATCAACTAGCAGAGCTATAGACCATGCTTACAAAGCTCATATTACTGCAAAAAAAGAAAAAGCAAATGCAGGCAAAGTACTTCTCAAACCTGCCACTTAAATCTACAAACAATATACACAAAAAAATCAAATAGAGACAAAATAAAAATATTTGCCAGCACACCAGAGAAAGGGATGAATTTGCAGTGGTCAAAATTGAGATTTATGGTTTACCTTGTCCTACCACACATCAGCATTTTAAGACATTTACTGTATATAAGCTAAATATGAGACCTCTTGAAACCAATATATCCTAAGGTTGGATGTTTCTTTGAAAAAATGGAATCTGCTACCTGACACTTTTATAATTTTGCACCCAGTTTCTGAAAATATTTGCATTAATCTAACAATATCTGCATGTCATAACTCACATTTCTTACATATCTTTTCATGTTGAACTGTTGGTTTGAAAAACACAGAGACAGACAATCAGGCTCAAAAAATGTGTTTTCCCTTGGATGCTTTACATTACTTTTTCAGTCATATTACCCTTTTTTTTTTTTCTTGAATTACTTATTCCTCTTTCCTAATACCATACACACAACACTCTATCTCCTTCTACAGTGTTATGTGAATATAGGGCATATGGTATTTTAACAAGACCTGAACCCTTGTAAGATCCATTCGATTCTGATAGGGGTAGGACATACCCAGAGTATCAGTACAGTACTCTACTTATCCTAGCAGTTATTCTTGTGCACATAAGACTATGTTCTCTAAGGTAACTAGGTACCTAGTTTCCCAGCTTACTTGCTTTCAGCTGTTCTCCTTTGTGTTCCTAAGCACCCAAGCCTCTTTTGAGAATTCAAGCTGGGTGCCTATCTGCATCTCCATCTCCATTTTTAAAAAAATCTTTCTTGCAGTGTTTGGCTCCTATAAACTAATAAACCTAGGAGACCTCTGCGTCTGCAAGACTTGACTTCATTGTTAAGCCAACCAGATCAAAGAAACCAGTAACATGGATGAAACTGAAAAAAATAGAAATGAAATGCAAAATACTTCTCCTAAATACTTTTAATACGCAAAATTTGACTTTGTTCATATTAATAACATTTTTGTAGGTTTTTAGGCAACATCCCATTTTCTGTAACAGTGCAGGATCAAGGCCTAATTAAGTACATTTACACAGTGGCTCCAAAGGCTTTCACCTTCAGCATGGAGACCTGCAGACAAGTAGGGAACAGTGGAATATAAGGAAACTATATGAGAAAGGAAACTCTTTTTCTAAACATACAAAGAAGGTGATTGCTTATATGAATAATATCACTGTATCTTTAATATTTACACAGATAGCAGTCCTTTAATGTTTTGTTAGTTTTTGTAAAGGCATTTAACTGCTATTTTCTGAACTGATGGTAGTAGGAACTCTGTACTGATGACTGGGTACATTAAGATATACCTTCTAATAATGCATAAGGCGTGTCTATGCTGGTGTGAGAAAAAGAGTGCAGTCTCATCTGATTTACAATAGAGCTGAATCTTGTTGGATTTTTTTTTTTAATAAAGCTAAGCTAAAGTATTCTAGGACTGGTGTATTGGTCACATGATCTTCATATGTGCTCATGTTTACATCTGAGCCTTCATATACCAGATAACTTAAAAAATATTTGTATCCAGTATTTTTCTACAGAACACTTACACCTGTTGCACACCAGGTGCTCTAGTCAAAAGCACTATTTTGTATTTCACCTCAATTCACATTTATTTAAGTCTATGCTGTGGACTTCAGTGAAAATGGATTATTTTTTTTGTCAAAACAAAACCCACAACTTTTTTACTTAACAGGGGGATTATAAAATATTACCAGCGGCACAGGAAGATCAAAATCATATGCTTCAGCAAAAAATACTTAAGAAATGATGGTAGAATTTAGGCTACTGATTGTGACAGGGGTCGAAGTCCAAGCATGGTAACTATTACTGTTCTGGGAAATGTAGCACAGAGCTATCATTTCAAAACACTGTCTATGAATTTAAAAACCTTTCCTCCACTGCATGAGTAATGCAGAAAAAAGATGTTTTAAAGACTGTGTCTTTCTTGCACAAAAATCTGTGCTCCCATTTATTGCCTGCTAAATGATAGGTACAGAAATATACAGAATCTTTTCCATCACTCTGTCAGCTCTGTTGTCAGGTAACTGATGAAACCTGATAAGGCTGAATCTAAACTTTGTTTCTGTATTTCTAATTTATATTCCCTCTTTTGAACAATCTATCCACCTAACGCCTGCTGAACCAGATTCTTCTCTCATCAGCTTACCATGACGCAAATTATGAACTGCTGCCAGTGGACTATAATGGTGTAAAAATCAAGTAATAAGAGTAGTTCATTAGACTTTCTTTCACATGTCTGAAAAGTTAATTGTCACCCTGAAGTTGCAAACTTATTTTGGATAATCATTTTATTTCTGCAGTATTTATAAGTTCCCATGTTCAGAAATACAGTTTCCATTTCCAGGTTTTTTTTGTACAGTAGCACTATTTCTAATACTGTATTCATAGATTTATATGGCTTTTATATTGCAAATTTTTCTTCTTAGACAGAGGCACAATGATATGAGTCAAGTACAGATTGTCATCACTCAGTTTGAACTTCTTGGGTTGATCACTTAAGGATTTTACTAAAATCACAATATTCACTGAGGATTAGTTGAATGATAGGCCATAATTAATAGATCAAGCACCAGTCATAATTATTCTCTGAGTTGATTTGTTCTGCTGTACTAAGTCAGCATATTTCTTTGCTACATCCTGGCCCACACCAATCTCATTGTTCTTATTCTTGACTCACAATAACAGCAAGGAAACAAAATTCCATCTGTTTCCACCAGAGGAGCAAATAAATTAGATTCTGAGCAGAAAGATTTTTTTGTTAAGCACCACCTTCATGCTCTTCATAACTGAAGTAAGGAAATTCATGCTCAAGAAAAATGAGCGAAGTAAGCTAATTCCTGTTCCTCTAAGAGATCTTCAGGATTTTTTTGAACAGGAAAGCTGGTCCTCGGTGCAACTAAATAAGAATATAATGACTCCTGTTCTCTGTCAAGACAGCAACAGCCCAATACAGTTTGAGTAATCTTTTTATTAGAGAACAAATAATTTTTTTTTTACTGCCACCAAAATGACCCTTACTTTTCAGTATTTCAAATTCTCCCTGGAGCCCTTTTTGAATATCTAGTAATGTGCTTTGAAGGTGATTACACTACCCTTTGTCCCTCCTCTGTTATATAGTATTCTAACTATTCAGGCTAAATGTCTCTGCTGTAAAGAGAAAATAGATTGAGATATCAAACACATATGTAAAATACAAAATTCTCTAGGTTGTATACAATACAAAAATAGAAAAATGCTATTTGAAACGGTTGAAAATACCAAACACAAAATGAATGAATGAGCCAATATGTAGGTACGAGATACAGAAATAATATTCCAACTTTGCTAATCTTTACCACTGTAATATTCATCATAGGAGTATTTCCAAACTTTTAATGAAATTGTTCACAAAACAAAGATTTCTAATTTTGTGCTCTGTTGTCAGATTTTATTGAAGTCAATTTTTTTAATACAAGTTCTGAAGAGATGTATGTTTTCAAACCAGCACGCAGAAACCAGAGGAAACTAAAGGCACTCAGAATGGTCAGAAAAGGAAAACAAGATAATGTGTGTGGCATTTGGGAAAAAAGTGATGCTGTAGAAATTTTATGATACTCATAAGGACAAAATCTATCAAACAAAGGTCGGAAAAAAACCCTGTTATGAGGAAAGTTCGGGTCAAATGAATGACAATGATGATGAATGAAAGATTTGATCTAGTGGTGAAGGATGAATGAGGAATCTGGAATAAAGAAGCAGAAAAAATAAAGCTGGAAGAGTCTTAATACGAATGTTAAACTTGTCTTGAACAAGGGAGGAAAGGTGCCAAGCCAGCAGACAAATCTCCAAAGAGACAGACTATGGAAAGTGGTAATTTGAAAGAAAAGTGAAGAAAACAAATAGGTAGAATATACCCATAGGGATGCAATAAGAATGGAAAAGGAGTGAAGATGGGAGAGAATAGAATGTACAGGAAAATGAAATCAATCGCCCTATTCCCCTGTTCACTGTTTGAGGCTTTCTGTTGTCACATCCAGTCACCTGTTTGACTATAAAGTCTTAAGGGAATTTGATATATCTTAGATGGGATTCTTCATATATTATGAGCTACATTAACAAATAATGAAAATGAATAGTTGCTGTATCTTTTCTGAAAGGCACACCTCTAGTTTATACAATCGAAGCAAATAAATGAGTAGTCTTGTGTTTAAGCTTCCCTTCATAAACTATTGTGCTTATCTACAAAAGTGTTGTATGACTTGACAAAGCTATCCAATGTAAAGCCTATAAATATACAAGTTTAATGTAACAGTGAGATTGCTTTAGAACTAGTCACAGAAGAGCACTGTGTTCCTTATTGAAAGTATAATACCTTTATAAAACATAATCTACACCATAGCTTTGCCTGATTTGGGAACAAACATTGCCCTTACACCATCAAAACCTTACCCACTATTCCAGCTCATTTGCTGGCTACTGACAGGGCAGAAGGAAAGTTATTAGATTATCATGTTATAAGGTGACAGCAGAAAGTGACATAACGGTGTCATTATGGGTGTAGATGTTCACCAGCCCCCATGTAAGTCTGCCAGTCCCAATTCAACAGACCTGAACTTTTTTCTCTGCCATGTTTTACACTACCTTATTTCTTGACCTTTATGCCCCTAACGTCTATGCTTTTCATTGTTATCTTGAATCTCCACAAACTGCTTTGTGACCTCTTTCAATTTTATTCTCTTGTCCTTTCTTGTCCCTACTCTACTTTTGCTTTTGATACAATTAGTACTGATAAAACAGTAATTTCAAATTTTAAATCAGACAGCTCAGTTTCTGGCAGAGTGTAGGCTGTTATTCTAGAGTCATCTTTCTCTCTCTCCTCTCTCTCTCTCTCTCTCAGCATTTATCTCTTTCTTGCTCTTTCTTTCTCTCTTCCTTTCCTCCTTTCTTCTCTTTCTTTCATTTCTTTCATATAACATCTCTATGTACAACTATGTACTACTTGAGTTGAGCAGTCAAGAACAGTGAATAGCTGGGATATCCTTGAAGACTAAAATGTTGTAATATTTGAAGTCATTGGCACTCTGCAGAGGAAAATGTAATCTATGTTTTTTAAAGATACTTTAATTGCTCAGCAATCATGCAGAACTGAGAAATATAGCTCTGCTTCCAAGATAATAACTCCCCAAATTGCAAAGGTCACTTACTCAATACACTTGCTATCTAGCAAAATATGAAAATGATACTAAGACTCAAAAAGTCAATGTTATGTTAATCTTTTTTTTGGTGTTAGCTTTCATGTATATTTGTAATATTTCACATAACCTGCTGTGTGCTACTGTCATTTAAAACATAAAGACTTCATCTAGCTTTGTTGCTAAAAGAAAAAAGTTGTTCCTATGGAGTCCATTTGTATAGCCCTAATTCAGCTAAAACGAAAATTAAAAATGAACGGGAGTTCTGTATTAGTAAATGGAGGAGACGTTTTAGCACAGAGCAAAGGTAGCAGTACTAATTACAACCAGTTTTCACTGACCTTTGCTGCTTTTCCTTGTAATTTCTCTCTCTTTTTGTGTAATTATTCCATCAAGTAAATAGAGTTCAAAGCTTTTATTATGTTAATACTGTTTAAATTATTCGTATATATTTAACATTTAAACATAATCTTTATATGATTATTATGATGTTATTAAAAGGACATCATCTAGCTAATGCATTGATTAAAGATTTCCCAGAAATTTTTGATGTCTGTCATATCTGAACTTATAATCGTATCTGAACTTCTGAGGCTGAAACTTTGTACCTCTGTACAACCTGCTCAAAACTTCCTCTGTGCAAACTACCTCGAAAAAGGAGGCATGAGCATATTCCTTTTAACCCTTTTTCTTCCCATCAAGTACTGGCTGTGTACTTGAAAATAGGTTCTTAGGCTCTATTCAAAGAGATTTTTAATGATGTTCAAATCTCCTCAGTACTTTTGAAGATTTTACTCAGAATAATACCTCAAAACCTGGAACTATAGAATCATACTCTTTTTGTGTGTGTGAAAGAAGCAAACAAATCATATCAATGCCAGATAGATGCATCATAATCAATTGCAAACGGGCCATAAAACTGAAGACAAAATTATGGTCAGTACCATGGACAAGTACCACGGACAAGTACCACCCAAACTGTCCATAACCAGGAGAACAACTTACTCAAAAAACACCTTTTGTTACAAAAAACACAGACCAGCTCCTGCTCTTTTATAATAAGATTATACATTCTAAATATTGGTAAATTCTTAAGACCTAATTTGTTGAAATTATCACAGTTCTAATAAAAAGTATGTGGCAAAAAGTATCAGCATCAGGAAAGACAGGACTATGGAACTAGTTTGCATGTATAACTTGTTCCTTCTGCTAACTTGTCCCTTCAGTTTGTCACTACCAGAAGAAAACGAAAACCAAAAAAACCCCAGGAACCTAAAAAACAGATTAAAATTCCCAAAGCTCTTGTCACTCCTTTTTAGCATAACTTGCCCTTACAAGTAGAATGAAATATTTACAATGCACTATATTTATCTTCATTTGTTATATCACGCTGAAGATAAAAGCCCTGTATAAAAAATGGTAGCATAAGACAGTCCCTTTATCTTTTACAACATTTTGTATGTGCATTTCCCGACTAAATTACAATTGCACATAATAAATCAACTTTTTCACAATAGTTTAATAATGCACTTTCATTTTGTTAAATTCAAAAGTTATACATGTTTCATAATTCTCAACAGTCCCAACAAGATGTGGCAAAATGTTTGACTAATAGAATGATGGGCTTTGTCTTCATGAAAGCGAAAAGTTTTTAAATAACTAGACAGTTTCTAAAGAATCAATAAATTATCAGTTTCATAGATGATACTCTACAGCTCAAAATTAAGAACAGGGCAAAAAATTGTCTTCTGAAATTAGTCAGCCTTCTAAATCCCTGTTATAATTACAGACAAATACATTTTACAACTTAGTGCACAGAATCAGCTGATACAATATGACTCTGGTATCAGAGACTTTATAAAATAATACTATCTCCCATCTCTCCACTAAACTGCATTGGAGTCTAATGTCAACAATGATATTTTTTAACTCCTAATTCTCTGGAAGAATTTATATTGCCATCAGAATTATGTTTTAAGAGTTATGCTTGATTTGTCATATGTCTCACACTTCCTCAGATCATTTTCCAGAGTCTGTCACCGGTCAGTGTAGCTTGACACTTGTCATTTGCAAGTTATAGGTCCATGGAAATCAAAGGAAATTTATCCACTGTCTTAAATAACATCAGGAATAATTTTTATGAAGATTAAGGTATCTATACCTGTTTTATTTTCATGAAAAAAAATCACTTTGTAATACCGAACTCAATATCCAAGTCTACATCAATACATCACTTCAAACAAAATGGCAGATCCACGTACTTTTATGCATGATCAAATTAAAAGATCGCACTTGGCTTCTCCTTGTAATTGTCACTACTTTAGCAACACTGTAACAAGTCCTGTCAGCAAACACATTACTCTATTAAAAATCCACTGATAACTCACAGATATTCACAAAATATTCCAATCTCACTATCCAAAACCAAATAAAATGTTAGAGAAAATAGCAAAGAACCCAAACAGTTTCAAGATTTTTTTTGTTTTGTTTTGTTGTTTGCTTTTTCAGTTTACCTGCAGTTTTGGGGTTCGGGTTATTTTAACTTCAGCAAGACTTCTAATTCACTTGCATGTATAAAACATTTAGAAAGAAGTGATGAGTCGCATTTGTAAAGTTCTGTAACAAAAACTTACCCTCGCATCTTTTCTATTAACATTTTTTTAAATTGAGAATTTTCCATTCGTGCCAATACACTTGTTGAAATGTCGGCTGTAACCAAACACCAGCTGCACTTACCCCAGTGTTGTCATGGTGACAATGGTGTACCAGAAGGCTGCAGGGATGCTGGTGAACTTGCTGGCTGATGAACCTTTCTCTGCATAGTACATGACTGTGGCAAAGATGATGATGGCCATAGTGAGTGAGAAGAGAAGGAAGCCTAACTCCGAGGCACAACTTTTCAGGGTGTAGCCCAGGATGCGCAGCCCCTGTGAGTGGCGGGAAAACTTAAAGATCCTGAAGACACGAAAGACTCGTAATGTCACAAAAGCCCCACTGACATCCTCATTATCTGTCATCACCAGGCCAATGTAATACGGCATGATGGCGACCACATCAATAATACTCATGACACTGCGCACAAATTTGTAGCGACTAGGGGCCGCCAGCAGACGTAGGAGATACTCAACTGTGAAGATCATGACACAAGCAGTATCCAGACAGAAGAAAGCCACAGCATAGCGCTCTCCACAGGGCAACTCTTTGATGCGACCCGGGCTTACTCCGCAGGGCACTGTCTCCACCACGTTGGCAATAACAGAGACAGCAATGAAGAAACCAGTGACATAGTAGAAGACCAGAGCCAGTGTACTGGTGTGGGGGTTTTCAAAGGCCCGCCACATCCTCTGCCGAGCTGTCATTGAGGGCAGGGAGCTCTCAGCTGCATGATCCTGATCGGCATCATCCTGCAGACGCTCGGCATTCTCACGCCGGCGATCCTTGTACTCCTCATAACAGCAGTCGCCAATGATCTCAGGGATGATGCCAAAGAAGGCCAGCTCCTCATCATAAGCTGAGATGCACTCCTGGCGGGGATAATGAAGCTTCCCAGTACGGTAGAAGTTGAGAATGTGGCGGAAAATGTCAGGGTCCCGATCAAAAAAGTACTGCTGTGTCTCAGGGTGGTAGAAGAAGTCCCGCTCCGAACTGCCCAACAGAGTGTCGGGGTAGCGCTCTAAGGTGTCCAGCCACGTCTGGAACTGGATGCCACTCACGTTCAGCACAATCAGAGAGTCCTGGCTTCGCTTCCTCTCCTGCCGTGGAGCAGCTGGCATGGGACCTGTGGCCACTGGCATCCATCCTATGGCTGCTGCCCTGGCAAAGGGTAACCAAGCTGCTACTCCTGCTGCCATGGTCCCAAACACCTACTACCGCTAAGCGATTCAATCTAGAGATAGTTCTGGTCCAGCCACTAAAATAGAGAGGAAAAAGAAAAATACAAATGCTCACACATTTTCCAGGCAACAGAATTTCTGAACATTGTTGTGATTTTCAGTATTAACCAAAAATCTTTTAGCTTCCTTTTTGTTTCCTCCCCTTTTTCATCCCAGAGTATCCTTTCCAGGGGCTGGTTAGCCAGTTAGGACAATAAATCAGGGCAATTGGAAATCAACGCATTCAAAGCAGCTGCTCTAGCAGCCAGACCCTTTGGCTACAAAGTCCATGCGAGGCCCCTGGATGGAAGCAACGGTCCGCAAAGCACTAGCCCCAGGAGCCGGCTAGTAGCTCTGGTGCAGCGGTGCAGGCACCTGGAAGGAGCTTTTCTTCCACGCGCGATGCAGCCGGTCCCCCCATCCCTCCTCCGCTCCGCTCCGCTCCGCTCCGCTTCCCGCCCGCTGCCGGAGCCGGGCCGCGGCTGCCAGCGGAGCCCTTCCCGGGCGGGCTGCAGCGGGGCCGCCCGGCGCTGCCGCCCGCTCGCCGTGGCGGGGCGGAGGGGATGGGCCGGGCGGGCCGCCCCCCCACCTCCCCAGCCGCAGCCCCGGAGCACCAGCGGGACGAACCCTCTCCTTGACCTTGATCGCCGCCCCGGGGACGACTCCTGACCCCGGCTCCGGGCCGGGGGAGCCGGCGGGCCAGGGGGAGGAGCTCCGGGCGGCAGCATTAAACTTTAAGGCAAGTTTTCCGCCTAGGAAATGCGTTGAAGGGCAGAGGGGCGCCGGGGAAGGGGCGCCGGGAGGGGGGAGCGCCCCAGAGAAAGGAAGCGGGAGGAGGCGAGTCTCCCCAGGACGGGGCGTCGGAGCACGGGCAGGGGCTGATTCGGAGCGGGGCCGGGCAGAGCCGCGGTGGCGGCGGCGGGAGTAGGAGCGGGGGCTTTGGAGGCACCCGCAGGAGGTGGGATGCACGGGGCATCCTCGGGAGCGGCCGAGCGGGCGGCGAAGGGAGAAGCCGGGGGAGCCCGGCGGGGGAGCTGGAGCGGGGCAGGGGCTCCCCCGGCGGCGGGGGAGGCCGGGGCGGGTGGAGCTGGAGCGGGGCAGGGGCGCGGGGTTCCGTAGCGGCTCGGCGGTCGGCGGTGGATCACCCCCCCCCCTCCCGCCTCCGTCCTCTCGCCTCTTCCCCTCGTCTCTGCTCTCGCATCCCTCCGGACGTGCCCAGGCTGCGGCACCTACCTGGGAAAGTCTGGCGAGAGCGCTCAGTTGCATAGAGACTTTTGGAAATACGGGCTCTGCCGCGAGACCGCCGCGCCCCGCCGGGAACGGCGGGGAAGTAGTTGCTCCTGAGAAAGCTCGATCGCATCCAAAGGGACATCGATAATAAGGCTTTCCCCCACCTCCACCCCCCTCCGCCACCGCCGAGCGCCAAGCAACAAGTTCAAGGGGTGGGTGGGGGGAAAAACAACGTAATCGCGCCTGGCAACTCGGCGAAGCACGTCCTTTCGGGGCGCGGATCCTGCGGCGCGGGGCTGCCGTCAGGCGCGGCTGCGGCTGCGGCCGCTGCCGCTGCCCCTGCCCCTGCCGCGCGGCTGCCGCGGGCTGCGGGCGGCGGCGGCGGCGAGGCCCTGGCGCGGCCGGGGGCGGGGGGGGGCTTCCCGCTGCCTCCCCCGCGGCGGGCGGGCCATGCCGCCCCGCCGCGCCGCCGCCGCCGTCCGCGGGCGAGGGGCGCAGGGGCGGGCGGCGCCGGGCGGCGGCGGCGGCGGAGCGGGCGCGGGGCGGGCGAGGAGGGCATCGCTCCGCGGGCGGAACAAAGGGGCTGCGGGCGGCTGCGCCGGCGGCGGCGGCGGCGGCAGGGCAGGCGGGGAGTGCCTCTGTGTGTGCGTGTGTGTGTGTGTGCGTGTGTCTCTGCGGGGCCGGCATCGCGCGGTCCAACCCCTCCGCCGGCAGCGCCGCACAGACCCTCTGGAGTTAGCGGTGTTTCGGGTAGGGATCGGGCGGCGGCGACGGCTTAGGTGAGGTATCGAGGGGATTTCTCGGGAGCGCCAGCTCCTTGCAGGGGAAGGGGAACGATTTACTGAAAGAAGGGGGGGATGGAGCGCCGGGGAGTGAAGTGCGGCGATGCTCCTCACAACCCGCCCCGAGCCACTCCGGACCTCTCGCCGCAATATCCAAATGGCTCTTACCAGCTTTGGGAAAGGCGAGAGCTGGGACGGGTGTGGGAGCCTTTTCCTCCTCCTCTCCTTTCCGCTCCCGTGCAAAGCCGCCCCCCTTTTTCCCGTCGCTAGATGGCGCGTGGATGACGGGAAGTGAGCTCCCCGCCGGGCGCCGCTGCGGGGCCGGGCGGGCCCCCGCGCCGCGCCGCACGCGCCGCGCTCCGCCGCTCGCCCGCGGGGCTGCACCCGGGCCCCGCCGCCGGCCCCAGCCGCAGGCGAGCGCTTGGCACCGCGGCATCTCCGGGGGAAAACGGGCACGCAATTCCTCGAGCTCTGCTGCCGCTCTGATGGCTCTCACAAATACAAGGAACTGTCTGTATTTTTTAACTAAGATTCTGAAAACACTCGGTGTCTTCTTCACAGAGCTCGCATCAAGATTCCAGAAGGTATTCCTCCTTCTAATCTATGCTTGTTTCAGTTTAGTAGTAGGAGGCTTCCAAAGGAATCTTAGAGAGTAAATAGCTTCCTTTATACTCGAAGAGCTTCTGACCAAACCTCCCGCTCCGATAACCTGTTCTAGGCATACGCCAAAGAAACCCAAAACAAAAATAAGCCAAATATATACTGAAGCTTGAGAGGTGTCTCTTCTCTGTATTTAAACAGTATGCTCAACTTCAATATATATTAGTTTCTGGTTTAGTTCCCATGAAAAATGTGAACACCATCAGTACTGTAGTTTCTAAGCTGTTCCCATAAGAAATACTCGAAAGCATGTCGAGAAAAGGTTTAAAAATGTTTGAGTGCAATTCCTAATTTAGGAAAACTCGTGATGATGATCGATCACATATATCAAATCACGTGAAATAAAATATCACATAAAATAAAGGATACTTTCTGTAGTTCTACTGAACTTGTTTGTTGGTTTGGGTTTTTTTCTAGCTCAAATGTTCAGTACGTTATATCCTATAAATTAATACATTAATTTGAAATTAGTTGGTCAGCGGTAGGTATTGAGCTTTCAAAGATGCGGATATTATTCTCCCATATGAAAGATGAGGGGTTTTGCTTTGGTGCTACAAAAAGACAGTCCCCTAGCAATTAATAAAGCCCAATTTATGGTCCTGTCAGCTCAGCACTGAGACAATAATACAGGACTTCCTTTCCTGACAAACAATCAAGAGATTTCATTTTCAGCTATAGATTCTTTTTGTAATCAATAACTGCTCTTATTTTTTAACATGCCTAGCTTTACAGAAAGCAGTTGCTGCTTTCAGTTGCTTTTTGCAGTTTTTCCAGAATAGAATTCTTCACTTGCAACAAAGGGGATTCCCCCCCTATAGAGATGAGAATGGGTTCCATTAAAGAATCACTTGGATTCTTGTTGCAATCTTAAAGTTGTTTCGGATTTACAGATTTCATCAGGAAATGGAAAAAACCCCAAACAAACCCTATACATTTGATCAAGTGGGTATCAGGTAGTGTTAGAACATTGTGTCTGTTTTAAATCAGAGGTTTGAAACCAGTCCAGGTTCAAAGTCTTTTGTGACACTGTTGACTATTTGGAAAAATGATCACCTCACCTTAAATTTTTGTGGACAGCCTGTGTATCAGAGAGGCGTCTTTCAGAAACAGTATCTTGGTAGGAAGAGACAAAGAGTATACTTTATTACCTTCTTATTCTAACAGAAAGTCTATTAATATACTACTGAGAAGTGATGACCAGGAGTTCAAACTTTCACTGCTTGTGCCTTGAGTTTAGTGCCTTGAAATTGTCTGGCTGCAGTATTCCTTCCTTTGTAAATCTCAGAAAGACTAAATTCTGGTACATAAAGTGTACCTAAATAATCAGCTCTTCTGAAGTCAAAATCCTGCCTGTGACATCAGAATTAGCTACTAAGAGATTGGTGTGATGTGACAGGGAGGATTATGGCTTCAAGTAGGAATTAAGTAGCAGGGACTCAAATGAGACAAAAATCCTATTTTCAAGAGAAACAAAAAATCCTAGTAATTGTAGGAAAAGAAGAAAATGGTACTAAGGGGAATGCACAATGGACTCTAATATGAGCTGTTTCTTAATTCTTTCCAAAGTCATGAGGCACAAAGAACTCTCTAAGGATTAAAGAAGATAACAGCTATGATGCATAAGTTTATATTAATGCATTTATTTTTTTCTTTAATATTTTTAAAAGTATTTAGGATGTTTGAAACCAAGAATTTTCTTTACAGACTGAATGTACATGTACATCCCCTCTTCCTAATTCCTCTAGTATTAAGCCAGTGGTCTTTCCTTTTGAGAAAAGAACACTACAAATATTTAAAGCCACCTTGTAAGCCTTAACCTCAGGATTCAGCTATACATCTGACTTTTTTCTTTCCTTCCTTTTTAGTCTAGAAGATAATTTCACAGTTCCTGCATTCTTATACTAGTATTTTTGTATATGCATAAAATCATAAGGAGATAACTGGTTTCTCAATGCTGTCTTCCCCCTTCTGGATTAGTAAGAATAGCTTCCATAAAAAACCATATATTTATCTACTATTTGGTCAAACAATGCAAAGGGCTTTTTTTTTTTTTAAATTAATAGGAACCAAAATTACTTCTTCAAAATACAGAACTTTCTTCCACAACCCACTCTGGTTAGTACTAGCAGAATATTCTACTGATCTGCCTCTTCTACCTCATATAGTGCTTGTTTGAAGGTCTCAGTGCTTCTCAGTCTGTGCAAAAGAGGTTTGTGTTTTTGGTGTTTTGTTTTGAGGGGTTTTTTTTCAGTGGAGGGAACATTCCTGAGACCTTCTAAGTTGAAAAAGTCTGGTATAAGGATTTCTAGAGTGCTGATCACAGCCCCACTGAAGAACTGGGTCACGAGATTAAGAATGTGTTTCACAGAGGAACATATTTGATTCTGTAATGCAAATTAAAAAAATAATGCTTTGGTCAAACATGTAATCAGCACAAATATGTATAGTCATAGTCTGCAGTTTCCTTGCCTTCATAGATTTGTCTTGGCTAAATCTAGCTGCTTTTTGTACTATGGGCCAGACAGAATAAGTGGGAGGCTTTTGATATAGGCATAATTTTCCAAAAACAAAAAGCCATCTTTCTGGGAGCTTGCTAAAATAGGTTCAGGTCACTCTGCAGTGCAAGTGCTTGTCATCCTTCTTTCTGTATGGAGAAATGGATTGCTCTGGATGTTAAAAAATGACCTCTCCCTGGTCAAGGATTAAGACATACTGTGGGGGAAGTGCACCATTTCTTTTAAATCCTGAAGCCAACCTGAGAGTTAGTATAGCCATCATTAACCTAAAAAAAGACCCTTATTGCTGTGGAAATATTTTTTTCTGCATTTATTACAGATTTAGTGGGTGGAAGAGGAAGGCAGAGCTGTCAGGACTGTGGTTTCTTTTCTTCTTAAGGTGAGGTTAAGTCAGTACTTGGAATCATCTCAAGAAAACCTCACATTCTTCCAAAGAAGGGGCTGATTCGATCTCAAATATTTGTACTTTATCTGCTCTAAACAAACAAATACTGATTTAGTAAATATATATGTTTTTCTTGATGTACAGGATATGATATAAAAGATTAATTCTATTAAAGTATTTATTAGTCATATTCATCTCTGGGAATTCCTCTTCAAATTAGTGATATTTTACCCATCAATGAAATGGTAAATAAAAACTTTTAAACTTTACTTTAGATAAATACATATTTCTCATTTTGAATTCATGTTTTGGCTCACATAGTATCTTCAAAGGAATAGTTGTTTCGTCTATATAATGAGGCCAAATTTCAACCAATTTAGCTTTAGGCACCTGTGCTATCTAATTAAGAACTTACTCACCCGGACTTCCTAGAGTCGAGAGAGAGATTGCTCCAGAGAGCAATCCATCCTACTTACAATCTCAGTGTATGTAGGCAGGTAGCTGTTGACTATGAAAAGCAGGCTGGGATAACTGTGGTCTTTAAGTCAGGAGTCTTAGATACTGTAAATTACGCAGACTGAGAGCCTGAGCCAGTCTGCTAAGTCAATGGGAAAACTACCCTGGATTTCAAGTGTCGTTAAGGTCGCATCCTTACAAAGAGAAACTAAGAGTGAATTAATGCAGAAAACTAATTAACCACTAGAGTTCATATTCCTGGTTGTGCTGAAGCATTTTGGGGAGTCTTATTTGACAAGGATGCCTCTTGCCAGACTTACTCTGTGTCACTGTAGCCACATTTCTAATCACATGCAGAATCTCCAGTATCATTAGATACTCGCCTTTCACTCCACAAGCTTAAAAAAAGAGAAAAAACATGAAGAAACCTCTTAGAATGTATAGCATGGATTAGAAACACTCTCTCCTCATACTGAAGTGTGAGGCACAAGTAAAGTACTTAGTTCTCACAAGTCTCTGCATCTATGCATGACAGCATGCCATTTCCACTAGTTGTCTCTTTTAAGTGTAGAGTTTGGTACTTCTGTTTGCCCTGTTTCTGTGTACTGATTCCCTAACACATGAGACTCATCGTTTGCATCGTTGGGTAAAATATATATCAGACATGATTTATGTTATTTAATCGAGTCTGGTTCTCGAAGACCAATGCACATAAAGACCATATTGCAACAGGCAGCCAGTATCTGCAGAATTAACAGTCTGTGATACAGTCACGACCATTCCTTTTTATGTTTCTTCTTGATTCAGAAGAAAGCTTGGCTAAACTGAAGGACCGAAGTGGGTCAAAACATAAATAAAATTTATGAGTCCAGGTCATTTTACTTAGGGCACTGAATCCTACTTTGTACATTAAACTAAAATTATTCAATAAGTTCTCCAGCCTTACAGCAGTGAAAAGGGTAAAATAGATGAGAATCTCTGTCTCAGCAGGAAAGGAACTTGGCTGGAAATATTTATCAAAGAGAGCTGCAAGATCTGCTAAACAAGAACTGATCCGCAGGGAGTTACACTGAAAGGGTCTTGGGCAGTCTGTGGTCCAGTGTAACCATAGATGAGACAGACTCCACTAGGGTGGTTACTAAGTCTTGGAGGACACAGATTTGCACAAGCTTGGAAAGCTTGAGCCTTTCCATTTTCAAACCAGGTTACTTTTCTTCTTTAAAAGTGTCCATAGACAAGGGCCAAGGTAAAAAAATAAGTTAGTTTACATTTCAGTATCTTCCAGATTCAAAGGACATGAAAAATGTCGCAGGATAAAATTTGTCCCCCTTCTCTTAAGGTTTTAAGCTCCTTACTCCCGGCCATCCATAGCCCTACCATCCTTGTCTGTCTACTTATACTTGGAAAAAGTCATCTGATCAGTGAAATTATGAAATTTTTGCTCAGTGGAATTATGAAACCTTTGTTTCATTGGGATGATACCTGATAGAATAGATGCCTCATGTTGGCTGAATAAAGCAAGAAAAAGTTAGTGTGCTTTATATTTTCTTCCGCTTTAATTAAGATGGACAATATTGCTAAAAATTTTGAAATTGTGGTAAATTTGTGGAAAATGCAGATAAGCAAAGCAAACTTGGTAAAACTAAAACTTTTTCAGGAGTTCCCATTCTGATTTTTCTTACCTCAGTCTTGGTAATGGATTTTGACAATGTTTTGAGAGTTACATATAAATTAAAATGTGAGGCTCTTTAGATTTTTTTAAACTTTCTTTATATATATTTTGCTAGCAGACCTTTCTCTGTGTTCTGCACTTTAGGAGATGTTTGACTCATAGACAACAGATTGTATGGTAAAATGGTTTATCAGCCAAAACAAAATAAAAAATACAGTGGTTTTTTTTTACTTCACATTTTTTAACTTCACTTTTTTTATTTTTATTTTTACTCTGTAACATACTCGCAGCATGGCAATCTTTCAATCTGTATCCAAACTTTACCATTTTAGA
The DNA here is from genome assembly GCF_030936135.1 of Gavia stellata. Lineage (NCBI taxonomy): Eukaryota > Metazoa > Chordata > Aves > Gaviiformes > Gaviidae > Gavia > Gavia stellata. The sequence goes on from NC_082597.1 coordinate 26,877,755, forward strand.
TATACTCCTTTTTCTTTGTATTCCAGGAAATGTAGGGTTTGGATGTCAGCCACCTTCCTCTGTTCCTGCAAAAGCCTCACAACGATCAATGGCTCCTTGCCTAATTAATCCCATCTCTCTTATACTGTGAATCCTTTCTAAACTGCTTTGTTACTAGATTGGCTCTGCTATTCAGTACCTTACGTGGAGGGTACCCAAAGAGGGGCAATACAGCTCTGACTGAGAGCAACTGGAATAGTATCCTACCCGGCTTTAATAACTGGTTTCTGTTCCAGCAAAGCTTCCACCATTTCAAGTCTCAGTGGCTTTGTAGGAATCCTGTATGAAAGAGATGAATATGTGCAAAAATATAGTTAATAGAAACAATGTGTCATTCACTGGCAAAAAATGAATATAGAACGTTTTTCAGAAGTTAGTAGATTGAATAAAGTTGTTAACTTGCATTACAAATTACTTCCTTAGTCCAGCCAGCTCTTAGCAAAGGAAGAAGCCCGAGGTCAGGCAGACTGGCATGAATCTGGTAACTCTTCAAACCTGAGAATACCTGGAGAGCTGCCTGTAGGGGCACTTTTTATGCCATTAATTGCTAATAGCCCCTGTACCACATTTCAGAACAGGAAATAGAAACCTTCTTTCATGTTAATGATTGCTTTCTAATTGCATAAACAGCAATGAGAAAGCAGTCCTCTATAGCAAGCCACTTCTCCAGCTTAGGGAGGAAATAAAATTTTTTGTGGCATTCCTGGTGGCATTGCTGCAGTGGATGTTGAATCCAAGCTTCCACTAGGAAGAAAGGATGAAATAAAATGTCTTGGAGTCTGTCTACAAAAATGAAACATTACCCATGGTTCTTTGCATTAAATTAGTTTTAAAAATCAAGCTGAAAAAATAGAAAGCTAGCATTTTTTTCATAACATCTAAACCAGTTTTATTCCCCTGGAACACAAGTGAGGGTCTAAGAGTGGAAAGTTAACAAGTCCTGAGAAACATGTTATTTAGTCTTGATGTCATGGTATTAGTGGATGTCATTTGGACCTAGCAGCATAAAATCAAGAAGTTACTATTGAAAACTGTCCTAAATTTACTGATCATTATGCTCTACATTCTTCCAAAAGAAGTATGTCACAGAGATACATTAGACTTATTCATTATTTAGCTTCATCACAAAGTTAAACAAATATTTTATTGCTTGATAAACAATACTTTGCCTCAAGGGCAGTTTTCAGCGCAGGTTATTCAGTTATAAGTTATGTTGCTAAGACGATCCAACAGCTTGCACAAAATTAGCGCAGTCCAAGTTAAAAGAAGTATGTTTCAATGAAATCATACTTGCTTCATAAGGAGCTTTGCTTTCCAATTAAAAACATTATTTGGCTGTAGTATCATTGTTCATAAATCAAATAGCAAGAAAATATCTAATTTGAATAACAATCTTTTTAAAGCAAGATATAAGGAACAAAATCATCACAAAGGCAGATCTTTAGTTTCCTTCCGTTTGTGTATGTAGCATTGCTCAGTAACTTGAAAGAACTGCTATATAACATAAACCAGCCTCAAGACTACAGCAATTACAGCCTAGATATTTGACATACACCATGTGAATTTAAAAAAAAAAACAAAACTGTTCAATCTAATTCACGTTAAAGCAATAGAAAGCAGAAGGGTGAAACACCAGGCAGTAGGGACATTTCTGTAAATACAGCTCTGTTAGAAGAAACAGCTTGAAACCACTTGTGTAGCTCTAGGTCCCAGAATGAATGGAAGTTCTGTTACGGGTCAAAGTCTGTTTGCGGCTTCTGCTCTGCTCTCATCAGCCTCAGCAAACCGGTCATATAATTCACAATGAGTCTGGTCGTCTAATTTTATCTGTTATACTGAATGGAAATGTTGTCTAGATGGGACATCAATCCTTCCAAACCCCATACCATACTCTTCTAATTCATTCCCCAGTTATAGCAATTAGGACAGAAGAGAATATAACATGGAAAGCTTTAAAAAAAAAGAGTAGTACTGTGTGCAGCATAACTAATGATGTCTGGTTTCCCTCCTGTCTCTGATGTCTAAGAAAGGGTGATCTCATTAGCCTCTTTCACAAGGAATAATAATAGGGTGTCTCTTCTCCATCCACTTGCCAGCTCTCATAAAATTATAAAAACTGCTTATCTTTAGGCTCTTTACCCCTCTAAAACGATGTTCAAGAACTACCCTGAGTTTGTCAGACAAACTGACATGGGAAATGATTGCATTCACTCAATTGCTTGGAAATTTACTCAATTACCTAGAAAACCAGGCTACAAATTGCCATCTCTCCTTATTTTGATATGTTAATTCTGAGAATTTCTCCAGCTTACTGTAGACAAGAGAGATCTGGACACGCTCTTTTCCAGTCTCTTTACTGTGGGCTTCCATGTTTCTCTCCTTGTAGGTGAAACTGGTTACATTGAGCACTTACAAGGAATAGCACAAAGGTTCCTCTTGCCTGGTTGCCATGCCCCTGAACTACAACAAAGAGTTACAGTTGAGAAGTGGGAATCCTTCTGCAGCTTTTCCACAGCTGCTAACATAAACAGTTGCAGCTACTAGCCAGAGGTGTGTGTAGATCAGCAGCTGTGTTTGAACAATAGCTCTTTAGTGGCATATCCCCTGCTTAGACCCTAGTCCATGTCAGCTCAAATGCTTAGTAGCTTGTGGGGACCTCAAGAAAAAAATTCTGTAATAGGCTTGTGTGTTTATGTGTGTATGCGGAAGTATAATGTAGTGGAGGTTTAAGAGAACTCAATCATAGAAAACAAGCACAGTATAGGTTATTCATTATCACAATGATACTAACAAGATGAGAGTAGTTATTGAGAGGGAACGAAGGCATTTAACTTGTAAAGGTCCTGGTAATTTTTGTGGCATTGCTGCTTTCCGTCTCTGAGCTTGGAACTAGCCTGCAAAACACCCATTAAGAGCTGGTGTGGAAGTGAACTGTTGCATCACAACTCTGTAACGTGCTTAAACATTAGTAAAAAACATACCTATGGGAACCTGTTACTTGATGCAACTTCTTACATGTTGGGGATTTGTCTGGCTATCCTCAGGCTGGCAGAGACAGGCAGGTAGCAGCTCCAGGTGAGTATGAAAAAGGTCGCAGAAGAGGAAGTTACAAACAAGGTAATAATCTCCACCCCGCCCCCCCCCCCCCCCCCCCCCCCCCGCTATTTTCCAGTCTATAACAACTAAATAGTCTTACCTTGTTAGTATTGCCTTGGTAACAAATAATCTGTACTGTTTTTGTTTTGTACGATCTTGTTGCATTCTGTTGTCACTGTGTGTCACTTAAGACAGAACAATGAAGAAAGATTCCAGTGAGCTTCATGAAGTTTGGGTGGGGTTACAGCTCAGTATCTCCAAGGTAAAAGCTATCCCTGATCCCAGTAACTTGTAGAATTGGGAGAGCAGCAGTTTAAAAAAAACACATTTCCCTAAGCCATTTCTATTCTATGAAAATATTAAAGGGAAACTCTTCAGTTATTTTCTTCCTATTTCTGCCTGCCATATAATTTTGTGGTTGGGGCCATTGGGCAACTTTTCGTACTTTTTAAAGTGTCATATTTTCAGTGACATTTCATAAATGTTTAAGTGCATTCTGACCTTGAAGACCAGAGAGTAAATGAGCCATCTTTAAGTATAGTAACAACTTGAACTCTCATTGCCAGGCATTAGGAATCTAATTTTGAGCTAATGGTGAGCACCTTCTGCAAAGTGCTGCACATCTCCTGCTCCTAATGAAATTAAAGACATCTAAGAATGTTTAGCACCTCAGAAGAATAAGTTCTTATTTACTGCCCAAGAAGATACCAGAGTGGGTCATAATTATTAGATTCAAGCCCTTGTTTGTCATTCCTATTAACTCTAGCACTATCAGGAAGAGGGCCTGTATGAATTATGTATCTACTTGTCCTTATGCTGCCACATGAATAAAATTACAGCTCAGAATGCAACTGCCTATGTGTAAATGGCTTTTCTTAGTCAGCATCAAGGTGTATTGATCGATGATGCACTGTATAAATTATATATGTTAATGTTTCAATCATTAAATTGGTGTAATACCTGACAATATAATTATCTTTTTAACTAATGTATATGTACAGTATTAAAAAATCACAACAAAGGGTAAAATATCTAGCATCTTAACATTTAAAATACAATAAAACCAATCCAAAATTATACTTACAGAAAAAAATCCCAGTAAAATGATTGTTAAACAACTTAATTATAGCAAATTTCCCGGAATTAATTTGCCATATATGAAACACTTCACAATGATCAGACTCCATATTCTGCATGCAGTATTAAGCAGGAAAATTCAGCAGGGAGTGATTTTACTGTTGCAAGCCACATTCACTCCAGTTTACACTGTTGCACTTCTGATTAAAGCCACGGAAGCATACAGATTTAGTAGGATTTAAACTGGTGTAAGTAAAAGAAGAATTTTAATACCTTTGCTTTTGTTGGTGTATCATGAAAAATGGTTATTTCAAAGGTAGAACTAATAGCTAATATCATTTGTATCACTGAAGTAATCTTTCTACTATGAAAGAAGCACTTTTTCTACTGTAAATACTCTCCTTTTTTCTTTGACTAACAGGGAGAAAGGGCAATAAAGAATTAATGTTTCTTTGTTTTTTTAAAGATACAATGTCAGAATTCATAATCTACTATGTTTCATTACATATGGAAAGCTCAAATACAGTATCTGGTTAAATGCAGTCAACCTTTCAGGAAATTACAAAATCCAATGTTATGTTTAAGTAATAGATATTTTGCCATTTGGTTTGGTGGAATGTAATTATCATGACTCTAAGTAAAATAGAAATGACATAAGGAAAAAGTTGTACATGCATACACTCTTATAGAAAAGTAAAAAATGTACATGTTAGTGTAATTTTAAGCTTGATCTAAAGAAGTTTTCTGTAGACATGTACATTTTTCATGGTAAAGCTGTAAAGATACATCACTGCTATTGCTCTCTTGTTTTCTTTGTTTTGTATTGGACATGTAGTTGACAAGCCGGTAGCTTTTCAAATAAAAGAATTTATGGTTGGTAGTAGCACTGCAAGTAATTGGTTTTATTTCTTTTTTTTTTTTCTAGTTCACTGCCTGAACAGACAAATTAAAAAACCTCAAAATACTGTTGTATGTTGCTGTCCCTGTAAGTACCACAAGCTTCAGCAGGGTTTTATGTGGGCAGAGGGATGTGCAGTACAGAATTTTTACTGAAGGACCAAGGCCTGATTTTAAAATTCATGATTCCTCATGTAAGGACCCATCTGTAAACATGAACGTGTCCACAGTGAATCTTGTCTTAGGAAAGGAACCTGCAAGGTGTGGTAGCCAGTTGGAAAATCCATAGTCATTTGAAACAAAATGTACATGCTTACCTTGAAGCTTTATGCTATGCTGATCAGTTAAGTCTATAATTGGGAACGCTAACATTTTTTTAGGCTTTGATCCTCCCAGTAATTGCATACATGATTAATGTTACACTCTTGAACAAGTATTTTGACCCGGAAGAGCCATCCAGAACATCTGCATTAATTTCAGAATGGTTATGTGAAAACTCACTTGTGTCTTGGACATTGTTTACCTCTATTTTTGTACTAGCTGAGTATTTCATGTTTTGCAGTATGACTAATATATATAATAAGCTAATAAGGGTTCTGATTATACTTCTGTAACTCTTACTCCTTGACATAAAATCTTTCTCCTACTGTGTAAGTAAGATTAATTTGTAATCTTATATGCTTACTTACATCTCCCACAGTGATCAAAGTAGGCTAAATATGTAGAGTCTTGAATACAATTTAGGCCTAAATTATAAAAATTGAACACTCTTGTCCATATGCTACTTCCTCCCATTTATGATATGCCTGTATCTAACAGAAAAGATTGAAAGATTGCCTTATTTATTGTTCAGGAAAGCACATACGACAAAAAAATCCCAGGTTTACTAATATCAACTGTAAACAGCAGCTTTTATTACCAACAGCAATAGGAAATCCTAATAATACTTAGTACTGTGCATTGTGCATGAACTACTGAGTTATTGTCCAATGACTCTTTAGGTATTTGATGTGTACAAATATTAACAATTCTATGAGGTAAGTAAGCAAAAGGTAATTCTTGGGATGAAATATGCTTATTTGATGCCATTGCAAGGTTATAATGAAAACTGTTAGCAACATGAAGTGTTACTCAGTGTTAGTGAAGAATCAGTCCCAGGGAGCAACCTGAAGAGCATTGCAGAGGCTCTCTAAAAGCACATTGCAAAGTGGGATGCATCTCACCTAAGTTTAACCACCTAAAAATTAAGAATTTATTCTAAGATAGTATTCTAAGCTTCTTTTATTGTTGATAGAGAAAGGCAAGCAATTGCATCTTGTCTTTACTTAGAGTATCTTTCAGTATATACTTCTTTACTCTTAATATTTGTAATACCTTTGCATAAAAGAACAGAAATAAAACAGATTCCAGGAGATTTTTATGAGATATCTGTAAAGCTCTTTGGCATCAAAGGTCATTCTGTGAGCGCAAGAAGACATCCTTAAAAAATTCCTTACTCTGTAAGACATACAAAAGGTCATGGGCTGAAAAGTGAAACATGGCCTCACAATTGAAATAGTCTGCTGATGTGCTGCAAAGCTGTTTATATCATACGTCCTAAGTCAACATCCCTTCCATGTCATGTAATCGCTGTTAGATAGTCGTATAGTATTGCATGAAGCTTCCGTGCATTTAACACAGTGTGGAAAAGGGAAACTACAATTGTCTTTGAGAGGATTAAATTATGCATCTAATCCTTTTTGTTCCAGATGTCAATACATAAAAGTCATATCAGAGACTCAAATGCAGAACCTCATACATAATTTTAATCCCTCATCCTGTGCTGTAGGTTACAGATCTGGAAATTATAGCATGTAAAAGCTTTAAAGTGGACTCCTTTCTCATTGCTTTTAAATCCAGTACTGTTAATAGTAAACATTTTACTGAATTATTTTGGAATACCCTGTGTGAGACCTAAATGAATTGCAAATTGTTTATACAAAATGACGGAGGGAGTTCAGCATTTCATGGCAGGTGAAAAGCATGTCACACATACTGACTTTCCATCTGTGGCTGCATACCTAGACAGTGCCAAACTGAAAACTAGGCAGCATGCAACAGCTGAGAAGACAAAATGTGATGTGCATTTAATTTCACCATGAGAACTGTCACATGCCGTGAAATGCATCAACTCCTACTGCAAAATAACTATTTTATATGTGTCTGTCTATCTATCTATCTATGATATATATGATTATATATTTCTTGTTTGGATATATTGTATTTCTTCATTATAGAGACAATCTTGTGTGACTGTAACAGCTGTACAATTTAGGTATATGGTGGTACTGTGCATGTTTTGCAGTTACCAAATGACAAAAATCTTTATAAAATCTTATAATTTTCTAGTGCACAGAAATCCTTCATTGCATGGAGATTACAAAAAGACAAGTGAATTGAAATCTATGCGTCTATTTGTTTTTTAAACCACCAGCCTCTCAATAAGAAATAATAAAAAGACTGTGCTTTTGAAAAGCCTGAAATGCTTTATGCTTTGCTGCTGCAAATTTAGTCAGCAAAAGCAGCTCAAGTCATCTAAAACTCATTTCTAAGTTGTGCTGACATTAATGAAACCAACAATGATAGTGGTGCAAAAACAATGACAGAAAAAAGTTTTTTTATTTTAAGCTTCATTGAAAATAAAAGACAAAACAGAACATTTGTCAAATGGGGACAATTTGTGATTAGTAGAATTTAAAATGTCATAAAAATTTAAAATAATCATACTTCAAGTGTTAGTGGATCACAGGTAAGGTAAATTTATTGCATCAAGAGATAAAAAATATTCTAAAGGTGAGATAGTGCATGTCCCTCCAGACTTCTGGCTAGAACTGATTTATTTTATGCTCATATTTCAGATCTTATGGCTGTCCAGCGATTTGCCGTGTTCATAATAGAGTAACAACTGTAAGGCAACTAAGGGGCTTTCCGGAGGTCCCTGCCATATACACCTGGCAGATGCTTATGGTAGATCATAACAAGATAGTCTTTTGCCCCACTGGGATCACTTTTCCTTGTTTTCAGGCAGGCAGTCCACACAGATTAGTAGGTCATTTCTCTGGTGAAGGCTGCTACTGGTGATGTGAAGAGTCCTTCACCAGCTGAAGGACCTGAAAAGGAAAAAAGGGCAGAAAGTACTCCAGTTTTCAAGGGTAATGCTTGTCTCTTTACTTCGTACCCAACACTTGGAGAAAAGATGCTGGAAATCTTGTCAGTAAAGTTCCTGATCAGATCACTTTTTCATGGATAATTGGGAGTGAGTATAGAGGGAATCCTGAGGAGGAAAAGGAGAGCAAAATGGACTTCAAGGCAAGTAAGCCCTTAGGGGAGAACAGGGAGGGAGAGAGATAGAAAAGGTTCCCTGGTGAGGTAGGTAAGTGCCCAGATATGAGTATAAAGAAAGCAAGACCATTCAGAAGTTCAGCTTAATGAGGTCATCTAGAACCTCTTTTATTGTAAAATAAAAGGAAAAAAGGAAGGAATTGTGTGCAAATTTTTTGTTGTTATTACACAATTTATAAAGCCTACTCTTCTCCTTGCTTTGATGATGTAAAATGTAATTCATAGTTTCTCCTAAACACAATGTGCCTTACTTGGATTAAAAACATGCCCCCCTGATTTTGCATTTATGGCAGCGTAATTAGTGGGGAAGTGAATCTCCCCCTTCTCCTCTTAGTTTCTGCAAGCCTTTAGTAAATATAGTTGTGTTCTCATTTTCTTTTTTTTTTTAATGTATCTGGAGGAAACAATACCATGCACCCACTTTGTGAAAAACTGTCATGTAACGTTATGTGAAAGATGCTTATCTTCCGAGAGTCCAAATGAAGTAATTGAAAAAGGACTACCTTCATGAGATAAAAATTCTCACCTAGTTTATCTAATTGGGTATGCAAACTCCATTTTGTCAGTAACAAGTATTGTCATCTAATGGTGTTCACACTAGTTGCTCTAAGGATGAAATGGCAGTCATCAAAGACATTGTTCATTCTATTCGGGCTTCTGAGTTGTCATGCAAATCACTATGCAGATATAGTCTGAGGATGAAACAAATAACCTCAATGATGAAATGAAACATGAAACTCTCACTTGAACCTTTTGGTGTTGCTTTACTGAGCTTCATTGCCTAAACAAGAGTATGCATATTATTACCATAAACATTTGACATTGTCTTGGTTTTGTAATGTTCTGGTAGGGAGTTTGCTGTGACCTTATTGTGTCTTTGTATTTAAAGACTTGAACAATAATTTTGTCTTCACTGCAGCCACTCCATAACTATGTCTCTCAAAAGAATTTCCAAACTTACTGTTTAGAATGGGGCAGTTAATAAAGGTTTTCTTTAAAGGAAATTCTATTATTGCTTCAGTTGGTGTACATTTATATACACAGTGTACCCATACATGCATATATATATAATTTATATATGTATCTCTATGATTCAAATACACATTTACATTTGTATAGATGGAAGAGCTTTAGAAAGGTCAGGTCTTTATGTTTCTCTTCCTCTCATTCCTTTTCCAGGAAGACTTTCAACCCTTAAAAAAATCTAAACAAAATTTTAATCTCTTGATGCACAAAAAAGGAATACTTATAAGCTCCCTTTTTGCAGATGAGTATAGCTAAGCAGATAATGAGGGGTGAAATCTGCAAATATTTATTTAAATGAAACATTGAATTTTCCATGGCAATATTCTAACTCATTTTGTGCTCACTTTGCAAGAATATTCTAGGAAATTAATTTACTGAGAGGCTGCTTAAAATATGTATTGTTACTGAATAGTGGATGATACCAGTGAAGTCACACTTGGAGTTCTAATATGCAATTATTGAAAATGAACAATAAGCTATTAGTTCTAAGCTCTGTTCTGCCCTGTAGAGAACAAAAAAGATAATGTGACTGCTGCTTATATGCTAGCTGCAATACTTTACCTGTAATCTCCTGCTCTTCTTTTCCAGTTGTAGTCACACATCATCATCATCAAATACATAGTCTGTTCCTACAAATATTTTGTGTAATCATAACTTAATGCATAGTCAAAATGGTCTTATAATATGACCAGACATGGGCAGAAATATTTGTAGAATGTGAAATTTATGAAGCCAGATTTTTGGGGCAAGATTTGTATTCACATAGACGATAAAGTACATCAAACAAAAGACCTATTTCTATTTGTTACTACAGATAAATACTAAAAGGTCATAATCAAATTCATCTTCACTGTCTCCTGTTATTCCATACTTGTAGTAAACTGCTTACTACACTATTGCCAAGTATATTTGCAGACAGAATTTGGTTAATGTTAATTCTTTATTAAGAAATAGTATTATTATATCATAAATCTTTAAACTAATCTTAGCCTTCTGTTCAGAGCTGTACCACATAGTATGTATGAGATTTATGCTGTTGATGCTTACCTTGTGAACACCCAGACCCAGGCCTGTGGGTCTTAGGTGTATGCAGCAGAGAACCATAGTTCCTCAGGTGCTCTATAGCCCTCATGCCAGCCTGATTAAATCGCAAATCAGCAAATACAGGTGGTTTTACCAAGGGTTGGGTCATCATGTGAAGATCTGTGCTCAAAGGACTCCAGCAAGGAGGCAGGCTATCTAAGTGCAAAGTATATTATGGCTTTTCGCTCACCTTGAGTCACCCAGTATGCCATTGCCTCTTGCAGCTGAAAGGAAGATGCTCTTTCACAACTGTTCAAAAAAGGAAGAAAAGAAGCTATCTTCAGCAAATAAATTATTAACTCTGAATTATTCCCTCAGGTCTATGGCACAGTCATTGCTGCCCCAGGTTTCTGTCTTGCATATGAAGCATAAAACATCATCCCTGTTCTCAAAGCCTTTCCTGATAGAAACTGGTGAGATGGCTAAAGTCAGAATTGGCCTTGTGAGGTAGTATCTTTTGGCATAGAATATATAATTTCTCGGTGTTATTTTTTCAGGAACTTGTTCTATTCTGCTTGAATTGAAAGGGAGACTTGCCAATGACATAAAGGTGGGGAAGAATGGCCCTGCAGTTTCTGTGACATGGGATGATCTACTTCGGTGCATACATCAATGGCAAAACATTCACACTACCGTCATACTTGGTACAGTGGTCTCAACATAAACTTTTAGCCCTTTTAGCTGCTTGCTTACAGGATTTTGGTATGACTCAGCAGCATGACTTTTCACAGAGGTCAAAGGGCTGAACAGAAACCTGTAAGACACCTACATCAAACGATGCAGAGATTTTACTGGCTAATACACTGTAATGCTGGGCCTTACATGAGTATTTTTACTGAACTAAGAGTAGTTTCACAAAGTAACCGAGATGTTTTCAAGATAAATTAAACTTCATACTGTCTTGACTCATATCATTTGTCCCAGCTCATTCATAGTAGAAATTTGTCAGGGCAAAACGTACTTTGTTCTCTTATTATATATCTGTTCAACAATAGAGCTCATTATCTCTGTCTTGCAAATACGGAGAATGAAATAAGAAAGGAACAAGATCTTCTGAAAATAGGACAGTAAAGCAGGGTCAGAAGTTAGATTTGACTTGGTATCTTCTGAGTCCCAAATCAGTTTCCCTCTGCTAGACAGTATGGGTTTCCAGAGTGTCTGCTTGTATATCTGTATCTATACAGATATATCCCTGTATAGCTACCTCTCTGTATAACTCTTTTTAGAAGTAAACCAGATATTTTTCTAAATGAATGTTAGCAGATCTGAGGTGGTATGTAGATTCAGTAATATTCTATTACTGAGAAGACTATTGGCACAGTTTTTTGGTGATTAGGAGCACAGAGGCCAGAGAACAAAGCAGACGTTTGAAATATTTTGGAGGAAAAGCTGTTCAATTATGCAGACACCTAAATGCATATATCTGCCTGGATAAATGCATTTTGTACTGAACATTTTCAGTGTAACAGCGGAAAATACCGCTTTATTAACAAAAAGTGTTGTCTGAAAATGTAGTCAAAATGTCAGGGTATTAGGGTAGTTAGAAATCAATCCACTGTAGAAATTTATTGAAATTTATTAATACTGAGGAACACAAGAATGTTAAGAAATTGCCAAGGAATAAGTCACAGAGCACACATTTTTAAGTCAGCTATGGAGTAAGATGTTTTGACTGGGTATTTTCCTGTGTGAGACTTAGTATTCAGTAATTACTAAACGAAGAAGAACATTTTACTTTGGGAATTTCTTTCATGTTTCTATGAACACAAAATCTTAGTCTAGAATTGCAATTAACTTCCAATGATTATTTATCTTCTCTATAAATTTAAATAGTAACATAAATATTTGATATAATTTAATAAAATAGTTTAATGTAAATGCAAACTTCTGTTTTACATTTATAAGATAGGTTTTGAAAGTCTGCAATATGCTGATGCTGATGGTTAATTATAATCATGGTCCTGTTTGACTAGGAAAGTATATATGGGATGATCTATCTGCAAGAGCATCTTAAATCAGCTGGTCGATGGATGCTCTGTGCAGAGACATGTATTATACCATACTGATCAGTGATATTAGACCTGAGTGAAACAGTCGGCTGTCAGACAGCCTTGGCTCTGAATGCTTCCTGAGCAATTCAGAAGGCGAGGGGAATGGTTCCAAATCTTCATTCCCTATACTGACGTCTTCCACTCCTGTGGCAAAGCAGATGGAGGTACAAGCTACATCACGTGCTGAGGAGCGAGCCTGTTCTCTCGGTGCAGCCTGTGCAAGTCTGATCAGACACTGTTCTTCTGGGGACCAGGAGATGGAAAATGACAGAGAAGCAGAAATTTCCCATTGACTGGAACTTCCTCAGTGAATCAGTATGGAGAACAACCGATTTAAATAAGATGCCGTAGATACTCAAGCTACTAAAAGTCAGTACATACCAGAATTTAGCCTTCATACTGATCCCCTTATGTCCTTCCTACTGGCTCATATGGTCATTCCACAGCCTATTTGGAAAGTCATTCAATGTAAATACTCTCTATTACATGAGGTGCAAAGCAGGTTTGAGCTTGGCTCTTGGCAAATGCATTAAACTCTCAGGAAAAATGCCACTGCATAGCCAAGTATCACCATACTTTTTTAAGATCCTTTTTTAAGCATTTTGTGTATTCATTATTCTGCTATTATCCTATTTCTCTTTATCTGGATTTCACTGATGTTTTTTTGTCGTTTCAAGCAAGCCAGAAGCAGAACAAGAAAAAAATTCACTCAAAGCTCAAGCTTGAACTCATTTTGCGGTTAGGGATTTATTGCAAGGATTTTGGATTTATCCAGCTTGACACTAAACATGTAAGTGTCTCTAGCTCTATTTCTTCCTTGTAGTGTAACAAACAGAAATCCTCCCCCAAAATAAAAACTCTGAGGTATTCAAGGTTGCTGCTATGTTTTCCCAGAGCTCTGCTCTGTGACTTACTTTTTGGCCAGCAAAATCCTCTTTGTTTCTCTTCTTTGTGAGTTTAATATCCTTTATAAGTGACGGGCCTGAATGGGTTTAGTTACCTCAATTAGTTCCCAGGTAATCAATGCTTTCCTGAGCTGTGGGTTAAATACTACCTGAAGGTTTAGATTAAGGTTCTGATAAAACCTAAAGAGTACAGTTGCATAATCCATAAGAGAAGACTTATTTAGTAATTTTTTTATGCCAGTTTTCTTATTTGTAAAAAACTAATTTGGGCACCAATTCTCTTTCCAGATATTCCAGGATAAACTGACTGTAGAGGAATCAAACTGAGATCAATAACTGAGACAAGAATTGGCTCTTATTCTCCAGTTTGAATATATTCCTGTTGGTGAATATGTGACTTTGCAGGATTTTTTGGTAGTGTTTTAGTATAGTTGAGCTAAGTCCTTTGACTAATGACAGAGAGGAATTCATTGGTTATGGATAGCGTTATGGTGTATTTTCCTAATGCAGTCAGGAAAAGCAAGTTCAAACATGATCTGCCTAACCAGTCTAGAAAGTATGTAGATGAATGGTTGGTGAAACGGGGAAAATACTACCCTTGCATATTGTGAAGCAGATCTGCAGAAGCTACTGCAAATGGAGCAGCTCCTAGGAGATGTAGCTCTGTTATCTGTGTTTAGGGAATGCCAGTAAATGTCAGCAATCTCTCTCCCAAAGAGATCTGAGTGAGAATCAATTTTTCTACCCCCAAAGTATAGTTGCAATTTTTTTGGAAATGAAGCAAAAAAAAAATAATTATGATCTTGCAGCAACTTGTAAGGCAATTTTTTAGAGATTTGCAAGCTTTATCCTCCTTCCTTGTTATATATGATGTATATGTTATATATGTTATATACCCCTGGTCAAGTCATTTGTTTGCATGTGGAAGAGTCTGGCCCTCAGTTCTTCTGACTCAAGTCAGGAATTTGAATCTGAATGCTCTGACAACCTGGGGCTGCTGCAGTTGTTAATTGCAAATTCTAACTATTCAATTAGATGGGCTTTTGAATCCTCTTTTTCCTGAAACTGTAACCAGAAACCTCTAAAGTCAGTCCCTAGTCATCCTGGCCACATGAGAGTTACCCAACATGTGATGCTCCGACAGAAGGACTTGTCAAGTCATGATAGCCCAGCTATTGCAGTGCCACCTTGTCTTAAGCCTGGGTGAATTTCTCACTTGAGATACTTTTCAGTGCAAAACTACTAAGCTTCACTCATGTGCTTTTCAACATTCATGTGTTCTCCTGTTCCACTTACGTGTACAGAGATTCACAGGGAATTTGTGTATTATCAATGCATGAGAAAACACTCCCCTTTCTTAGCCCAGATTCCCTTTTCCTGAGGGGAATTCCTGCTTTGGAATTTCCTTTTCCTTCCAAAGTGTTCTTTCACAGAGGCATCAGTCTGCAATTGGAATAACGTAGGTTTGCATAGAAAGTGACAGACTGCAACCGAAAGTTTACTGATGAGGTAATTCTCATTTTGAAAAAGGAAAAATAAGAGACAATACAAAAGGAGAAACTATAGAGCAGCTATAGGCTATGTAATAGTTATAGAGCGGCAATAGTCAATACATAGAGGGCTCAGATGCACCAGTTTTCTAATGTGGTTATGATGTCAGAAAGTTTTAAGATACTAATTAAACGATAAAGTAATTTTGAAGTCATGTATTTCCTGGCAGCTAATGACTGCACATTGGACCTGAAACCCCATGAAAGGGCTCGTCATTTTACCTCTCCTGTCATTAGCTGGCATAAAGAGGTTAAAACTCTATTTAAAATAGCTGATATCTAAAAATATAGAGGAAAGTAATTACTTTTAAATATTTTGCCTTTATTACCAAATTAAAATTGTGTTCTTCCATTCAAAGCTCTGGCCTGCATCATTGCCTTTGTTTCTTATTATATTACTCTGTGGAAGAAGCAGGCATCATGCTTCCCTCAGTGAAATTCTCTGAACCAGTTCCCCCAAGATTTTAATAGCATCTGATTTACCGCATTTAGTGATCCTCTGTAGGAACAAATGGATGAAGTGCTTTACAGTTTTAACTTAGCTCCACTTTTCTCTGCCTTTAAAGCTCTAATCCCTTTTTATCTAGGGACACAGACCAACAAACCAACCACAATTCAGAAGAGATTTTTCCAGACAAATGAAATCTCTCAGAACTGTTTAAACCAAGACCTTAAATGACGATTTTGTACTGTGAAGTAGAGGGTCGAATCCCTAGCACATGGACATCAACATAGTACTATTGACTTCATTCAAAATCAGTAGAATTCTCCTCATTTGTGTTAAATGAAGGTCTGACCCAAGGCTTTCTGTGGAGAACTGATGGTCTTCCTATGCATATTTAAGTTTTGAAGAGTTTCTCTGGAGTGTTTCCTGATAAAGGCAGTGATTTTCCCAACACAATGTTTTCTAGTAGCAGCTGTGTTAGTAAGCAAGTAAAATGGGCCAAGAACCAATCTGTGGTGGCAAGTTGCACATAGTTTTCTCCCTTCACTCAGAGGCTTCATGCATCCAACCTGTTGGGACTAGTCCCTTGCCCAGACCGTTCCATGAATGCTGCTTGGGCACTGTGTAGGACTGTCCTGGTGGTCACAGGTCAAAGCTGTTTTAGGGACCATGCTAAGAATTCAATAGTATGAGTGGCTGCATACAAGAGCTTTTGTCTGTGACCTGTTTAGGAGTTGCTTTTAGATATGGTGCCTTTCATTGTTGTGTAGGAATTCAGTTTGATTGGAGAAGTGATTTTTTAGCCTTAAAATTGATACTTGTGCAAACCGGGTCCTGTTGATTTCAGAATCATTCCAGAAGTTTGGTGCCTCTTGCACTGAACTGCTTTAAAGGCTGAGATAGTTAAAGTTATATGAAATTAATGACTGATAAATAAGTTCTGTATTGTCTTCTGATAGAAGTTTTTTTCTGGAAAATCAAGAAGATCCTACAGGCACTACACAAACTGAGTTTATAAGTCTTCTGAAGGTCTTTGTTGCTCGCTATGTATCCCCACCATTATGTTAATAACACAGCCCTTCAGTTAACGCAGTAGTTATAGTCAAAGTTCTGTGCAAAATGGTGAGCCTTGATCTGTACACTGAAAACCAGCATGAGAAATCGAATCAGGAAAAATAGTATGCTTTGAAAATATAGGTTTCCATTTCTATATGGCCTGAATATCTGCAGTTTCTGTAAACACTGCGAATTATGTATCAGGAGAAACGATCAGCCACAACAAAATTATGTATTTCAATCCAGAAAGCAAACAAACAAACAAACGTTGTCAGGTTATGCTGTATAGTAGTTGTTCTTCATGTTATATATTTCACAGTTCTGTACAAGAGCCTGAATTTACCTGCTCAGGGCAGACTACTAAACTAGTTGCTGGATTCCATTTTTCTGAAATAATTGCTTTCAGGACATGGTGCTGTAATAAAATGTGCTGTCCTTCCACAGGCATGCAATCAACTGCATATAGATAACTGCAATCCAACCAATGTGGCAGCAGGTCTGTCAGAAATTTACTCCCTTTGATGCAAGCCTTTATGGCAAAGATAAGTGGTTTTTTGGTTTTGTATGTTTGCTTGTTTTATTTTGTTGTTGTTGATTTCCTTTAGCTGAATACATCTCAGTTGCTGGTGGTTTTCTTATTAGTTGCCTAATACTGAAATTGTTGCTTTCATTAAGTCAGTATGGAGCTTGACTCCCACTGTCCTTTCAACTTCCATTAGCAACTATTTAATTGAAGCTCTTCATACAGTGTCTGTTACTCTGACTGGGATGTGCTCAGTTTTTGAAAGAAAATTGCAGCTGTTGCATTTGGGCCATTTACATCTGTAGCAGAAGGTCACCTACTGGTTATGAGTGAAATGATGACACATGAGGGCTTGTGGTCTTTTATTTATTTATTTGTTTGTTTGTTTATTTGTTTATTTGTTTATTTATTTATGTAGAAAAATCCAGTTCACTATGCCAAGAGTTATAGCTACAAATAATTGGGGCTCTTCTAACTTCTCTGCCAGACTAGTCTGAAATTTAGAACCTGAGCACATAACAACAACGTTAATGTTATCATAAAGTTTCCCAAGGTGCTGAAAATCGCCTATTTCTGTAGTAAAATTTCCAAAACCAATCAATTCTTGATAGTGGGAAGTAGATCAATGTTTCTCCCACCAGGAGTCATAATCTAGGGACCTCTTCTAGCTTTTCTGCACAGTCTGACCCCGCAATTATTTACTGCACTCTGAGCAGAGTATGTTCTGCATCCAGCATAGCCAAAAAAGGCTGGTTAGAGCACTCACTATGGATGCAGATGATATAAGTCCAGTTCTTTTTCACCCTTCCCTTCACCTTAAGAGCATCTGAATGCATCTTTTCCAAGAGAGTGATTTAACCATGAGAGTCTCTTTGGGTCTGCCTCTCAGATTTCTTAAATCTATTTCACTTGTACAACAAACCTTTTATCTGAGACAGGAATACTTCTTTCACCTGTCTAAGCTCTAAAACCTAGAGTCAATCTCTTGTCTGACTATGTTTTAAGAATTCATTCAAGGAGAAACATTTTCCACAGGGCAAGGAAGGCATATATCCATACTGTTTTCTTCTGGGTGGGTAGAGATATCAGCTCAGATCTATGTGACCAATGAGGGATTTGAATGCATCTCAGGTGAAAAGGAGCTATTGGATTACCCAGTTATTGCATAAAGGGAGGAGAATGCAATGCCACAGAGGACCTCTGAGAAATGGCTGGCTTAGATGTGATTTTAGTATTTTGTCATTGCTAGGATATGAAACCTGAGTGGCTGCTTTCTTCAGTCCTTATTAATGCAATAAGAGCATAGTGATCACCTGTGAAACACCATGAATGAAAGGGAAAGAGGTTCTTAGCTTACTGAGAGCTGCTGTCTGTGAGCATTGCTCTAAAAGCATTAAGAGGTGTATCTGTTGCTAATGTAGATGGAAAGTGCCTCTAACACTATCAAAACAGGCAGGGATACCGACTCTCCTATTTATTTTCTTGTGAATTCCTCAGCACCCCTATGTTGCAATCATTGGGAGATTACTTCATGTTTTTATTATGTAGGTGTTATATAAGTAACACTTTCCCAAATAAATGGCTATTCTAATGAATTTTTTGATATCACCAATGTAATAATACTAAAATAAGACACCGTTGTTGTACTTTTGCTTGGATCTTGTTAAATCTTTGATTACATACATACTTCCTAGGTTACCTGCTCCTTGCCTGCTTATATGGTAAGTGTAGTCTTTTGGAAAAATTAAGAAGTTGCATCCAATAATCCATTACAGTTTCTGCACCTCATATTGCATTGGAAAAAAAGTCAATAATGTAATGATGACTATTTAACCTTTGACAATATTTCTTCATTGGAGCAGTATCTTCCAAACTTGATTAGGACTGTTACAAGAGGAAGTTTTCCAAGGCCCGCTGAGACTTCTTGTCTTGAGCATACTTTGATGTCTGACACCAGAATTACTGTTTAATTAGCTGTAGAAAGCATATGTCTTCACCCATGCATAAGTATTGTTCTGTAAATATAAAATAGGAGACATTTTGCCATTGCCATAAAACATCATTGTGTTTTGATGGCACAATGCAGCCTGCATGTGGATGCAGGAGCTGTGCAGCTGCATGTCAGCCCTCGTCCCATGAGATGTGACTTGGACAGGAGAAGGCGAAGAGTGTTGCTTTCTTAGCACTCTTGCTAAATCTGCTCCCACTACACTAAGTGTTATCTAATTCCATATTATCAGCCCTTTCGATTTTTTTAATTTCCCAGATGCAGGTATCAGAGTGCACCTGGAGTTGCTGATTAAGTCTTTTTTGTACTTAGCCTAAGCAGCCCTCCTCCTCATGTGAATTGTTTAAACAGCCTGTGCCAAGTAATCTTTTACCATGGAGGTGAACCTGGTTTCTTCAATATGTCTGGAACCTAAGGATATACGGTCAATCCTTGTTTCTTAATAAATTTATTTGGAAAAAAATCTACTTACATTTGGAATTAAACATAAATGTCCACCATCGTTTCTCTGAGCCCATATAGTATTTCACCTGATCTTCAGAGCTGTCTTGCTTTGAATAAATACTGTCCTGAATTGGTTTGGGTTTTTTTTTCTCTTTTTTTTCTGGCAATACTGCAGCAGTTGCCCCATGTTAGTTTTGAATGTAAGATCTATAGATCTTTAAATGTAAGATCTGTTCAGTTCAACATTGGATACTACTGTACGGTTTTTTCTGCATATTTTGTCCTTGGAATGTGAAATCATCATGTGATGTACACTGGTGACAGATTCTCTGGGCAGCCTCTATGTTGTTAGGAAAGTACCTATTTTATGATACTTCCATCAGTCCCCCTCTCTGCTGTTCATAGTTTCCAGTTATTGCTTGTCATCATGATCCTTCCTCTACAGCTCCACTGTTCTCTCTCGTGAAGAGAAATTGTTCTCCCTGTCCCTATTTGTGCACTATTTTTGTATTATGAGAATGTTCCTGTTGCTATTTCAGTTCTGTTTGGCTCATCTTCTGTGTATTGAGGCCACCTGATACAGGACTTCTGCTTTAGGAATGGTAAGTAACATTGCCTGCGCTTGAATCTGAGTGATAGTGTCTCTTCCCAGAAGAGGTCCTCTTATATGTGCGATTATTCTTTCTCTTATTAGTTCTCTTCTGAAGTCCACATATCTGCAGCATTCAGCCAACTGCTGTCATGAAAGCTTCATTCTTTAACTTTATTCCTAGCATTTTATTATAAGTGATCCTGTCTGAAACTGATTCTTGAAGGAAGTCACAAGCAATAATAGACTACTCCAGCTTTTGAGACATGCTTTTCTGTCACTGTAAACTTAGACACAATAACTAGGAAGGAGCCAGCAGCTGCACCTTAAAAAATAGTTTGATAACAGTTTGTTTCTTAATTAAATTAGACGATTTCAGTCAGCACCTTGCCACTGTCAGTTGTTTTACTTGAATTGTTTTCCCTGACCCAATAATAAGAATCTGTCCCCTAGAAAGTTTGCCTAAGTTATTACCTTTTTGTAATTAGTCTAATAACATATAATATAATATAATATAATATAATATAATATAAGCTAATACAGGAAATTGTGACATTTATAGTGCAAACTTTTTTCTCTGAATGAAATATATTAAAATCCAGGAGGTAAGCTAACTTGTTCTGACACCAGCACACATGAGAACAGCACACTATATAGCTCTGATGGTATGTAATCATATTATCTTATTTAAATCTGGATCATTAACATTCTTTGCATTTTTATCAACTTTAGAAGGTAACCAGCTTATGCTGGTATAAAATGTTGTATCTGGAGGAAAATTGCTCTCCTGTGAAATGACAAAACTGATTAATATCCAATATTGTAGCTTCTGAAAACAACTACACTATCTAGTTAACTATTTTACCCATAACAAAAAAAGTTAGTGATACATATTGAAGAGTAATTATGTAACTGAAAAAGATGTTTAAGGAAAACTGAATTTTAATCTAAAGTTTATTTTTAAGAAAAAATTGTCAATGTTATTGTCCAGCTTTTTTATGAAAAACAGAAAAGGAAAGATTAAAAAGTCTGTATTTTTTAAAGATTTTGGTGAATTTTTTGAAAAAATGTTTTTAACAAATACATTTTTCACAAACAATTATTCTTCTAGGGTTGTTTCCTGCTTCTGGATTAAAAAATAGAACCAAACCAATAATGAGATTTTTCAGAAATTACTTCTCCCAGAATTATATTTTTGAATGGACCTAACAATCAAAATTTTAAATAAATGTCATCTTTTGCAAGAAACACCAGTC
Organism: Gavia stellata; assembly: GCF_030936135.1. Taxonomy (NCBI): domain Eukaryota; kingdom Metazoa; phylum Chordata; class Aves; order Gaviiformes; family Gaviidae; genus Gavia; species Gavia stellata. The sequence goes on from NC_082597.1 coordinate 26,899,181, forward strand.
CAAGCCAGTACCTACTGAACTCAAAGGCAGTGTATGACTTGTAGAGTCATATAATAATTTAAGATGGAAGGGATATCTGAAGGTCATCTAGTCAACTTCCTCCTCAAAGAGGGAATAACTTCAAAGTTACATTATTTTTTACAGGATACAGCTTTTCCAGGAAGACTTCATACAGGATCTAGATATCAGTGATACTCTGTATGTCTAAGCATGCTTTTTACATATATGTTGGGGCTCAAAATATGACTTACCACCAGAAAGGAATGTGAAGTTAGGTCTCACAGTTTGGGATGGCTTCCTGCATCTTCTCCAGTTGTGAAAGAGCTTTCAGTTTGAATGTCTGAGAAAAGAAAGTTTTGCTGTTCAGTATCCAAAAAGCCACTCATTTAAATGCAATTCACATTCCTAAAAATACTGATTTTTGTTTTTTTTCTTTGGGTTCAGTTATGAAGCCTGCTGCACATGTATGGATGAAAATCATAAATATAAGGATGTCCTTTACGTTTTGTGCAAATCCTTCATTTTGTCAGATTCTGCATGTGAGCATGATGAAGAAGGGAGAAAGGAAGAAGTAACAGCTGTTGACCAACTTCTTAGCCATTCACGAGGGCTGAATGAGAAATAGGAGTATGGACTCAGGGTTGTGTGACTGTCAGGAGCACTGGCACAAAAGTGTGGAGGGAGTACAATCTGGTTCAGACCTGTGTGGTGAGGGAGCAACAAACAAGATATTGGTACTACACAGTCTTTCTCTGAGTGACTTCTGTGGGTACAATATACCTCCACCCCCAGCAATCAACTTTAGCACGTAATCTTACAACTCAAGCCCCCCAAAAATATTCACAGAAAATGTGCGCATATACATATAAGTAAACAAATATGATCTTGAATGTACCCTACGGAAAGACAGGGAAGAATATAAAGGCATGATAGTCTGCGTCTTAATTAGATATTCTCTTTTGAATATCATCTAAAGATGCAAAAGCAGATCCCAGAGCATGTCCTATTCATGTTGCAGTTCCTTGACTCGTGTATTCTAAAAGCCTCTAAAACCACTTCATTTGTCAGTTGATATACATGTGATTGAGGATTTAGTTTGAGGCTCTGAGAACCTGCTTGTTGGCACATGTCCAAAGCTGCCTTTATACACATAAGGATTTTATTTATCATTACATAACTTTTTAAACGAGCAAATATATACATAACTTTAGAGCTATTTTGTGAAATGACATGGAAAAGCAGTTGCGACAAAAAGGATAAAAATCCACACAGTTCGGGTGCCTTATTTAGTTTGTCAAAACCACTTGAAATGTTGAGTGAATCTAATGGAATTCAATGAATCTGCAAGTACATTTTCAGTGCATTGGAAATGACTGTCAATTCAAGGTTACTTCATAAAACTGAATCACGAGCAAAGATTAGTTGGTGAAGATGAAAAAGGCAAAGAAATAAAACAAACAAGCAAATGGGTATTAACAAATTAGAAATTAGAACAGTGGAAAAATGTTAACAGAGTTTTGTGTCAAGTATTTTTTTTTCTTATAGGGTCTTTCTTTGACCATCATTGGCCTACCTATCTGTTCACTATGTAGAAAAATTATGTATTGACTTCAATAGCACTATTTCAATTCATGCAGGCAACCATTTCCACTTGAAAAAATCATAAATATCATTCATGAGTGTTTTCTTACACAAATGGAATTGCAAAGCTATTCCTTTCTCCATACATTTTTCACCCAAATTCCATTTTAAAGTATTATTTTGAGCTTGCATCAAAATATGAATAAATTTAGTAATTCATAAGCTTGTGTGGTTATATTTTCTTTTACAGATATTCTTATGAAAGAAAAAATTGTCTTCTTTTTAATGTTTCTTAATTTCTTGCTTTCAACTGGCACATGAAGCACGAGATGCTTATAAGATTACAATTATCTATTCAGTCAGAAAGGTTATTTATCAAGCATAGAATTACTGAAAATATAAAGGCATTAGTCTCTTTCTCACCATTGTTTTCTATGCCTGTTTTTTCAGTTCCAATTCTCTAGCTAGAACTGAGTTGCTGTCTAGACAACTGTAATGCCATCTTTCCTTTGCACAGATAGTAAGATTAAGTATTGATTTGGCCTATGTACAAATCTCAAAAATATAAATGCAAACTGGGTTTGCCAAAAGGAAATGGTGCCAGATTAAGCTCATATCTTTTAATGTTAAACTAGATAATTTTCAAGATAAAGGAAATAAAGTAAGTTTATTGTGAGTTTACATACTATACTTACTGTGTAGCAAGTCTATTACATAGCAATTGTACTGAAATTCTTATGCTCACACTTCAGTAAGTCATCTGAAATGATATCACTTGGAAAACTATTAGTTTAGCAGCAGAATGTCCGTAGTAATGGAGGAATGGTAAAGTGATCAGGTACTGGCTAAAAAGTAGACACAAAAAGAGCAAGCTAGAGGGAGACTGACAGTGGAAGTTTCTGATATTGGTCATGGGAACAATGTCAGTTAATATTTCCATTTGTGATCTTGCAAAAATAAGTAGAAGTACAAAATTCACTGATAACAATGATAGTGGGAAGACATTGTCAATAGATGGAATGCCATATCCAGAAAAAAAAATTAAAAAAAAATGGATGGCCATAATAAAAATATTTTCAAATGTAACAGCATAAAATGCCTGGGACTATATGCATAATAAAAACAACCAACAACCTTTCTGTTACAAGGAAAAAAACTCATTTTCATATAACCAAGCAGCAAGCTGAAATAACCAAGCAGAAACCTAAATTCCGTCCTGAGAGGAATGATAACTCCATCTTCCCCTTTCCATCCAAATAATCTATTAGACTCCATCTTGCTCTGCTCCTTGGCATAGGGCCCCATGACTCTTGTGAGCAGCGGTCCCAGTGTATCTCTAAGGATATCCTGGGTATAGTCAGACACTCCTGGAAGATGAAAAGTAACATTAAATTTCCTTCATCTGTGGAAGACCTAGAACATTGTTCTTTTTTCCTGCGTGTTTTGAGTGTCTACACAAAAACAGGCACTTTTCCTGGCCTTTTAAATCACTGAATCCTGCTCAGTGTATGTAGAGGAGGCCAAATTCTGGACGGTGATTCCAAACTTGAAAGACAAGTATGGTTCAGCATTTCCTGCTGGCCAGCAGTATCCATCCCCCTGCTCAAACAGGAGTTTTCATGAAATGAATTTACATTCACTTTTAATGTGCCAGCATGCGTTTCAGATATCCACATTGTTACAGTGAGGTACTGTGCTTAAATGAGGCAGTAAAAAATTGCTCAGACAGCACAGCTTCCTGATGTGCCTTTCAGCAGCTGTGCATGGTTGTGCAAGTGCTCCTAGTCTGTTTCAAAGAAACTAGACCAGGTGAGCGTACAAAGAAGAAAGTATTTTAAGTTAATATCTTTCTCTTGCATGAGATGGACTCAAAAGCTCAGACAGGACACAGTTTCATGATGCAGAAACTTTGGCAATAACTGAAGTTTACGGCATTTCTGCCTCTCCACCCCTTGCCATTTGATCCCAGTCCTGCCCTATGGCTTGTTACTCATTTGTATTGCAGGATTGTTTGTAACACTGATCATTTCCATGATCTAGTCCACACTACTGTATTGATCTGGATTACAAGCTACACTGCAATACAAGTTAAATAAAAACTGTTCTTTTGTTTGTAATACAAGTCTGTTTTATGATCAGTTCAGAGCAAAACCTCACAAGCAGTTGAGCTGACACAACAGGAAAGGTAGGCTGCTATGACATGGAACAGGGAACGTTTTACAGAATCACAGAATGGCTGAGGCTGGGAGAGGCATCTGGAGGTCATCTGGTCCATTCTTCTGCTTAAGCAGGGCCACCTAGAGCCAGTTTTCCAGGACCATGTCCAGATGGATTTTGAATATCTGCAAGGATGGAGATTCCACAGTCTCTCTGGGCAACCAGTTCCAGTGCAAAATCACCCTCACAGTAAAAAAATTTTAAGCTTTGCTGTCGTTAAGTATTTTTTGTGATGACAGCCTGCTCTAAATTAGAGCTAAGAAGCACTTTTAGAAGCTCATGTCTGGCTCCCAGCTCAGGTTTTACAGTTAAAGACTTTGAGCCACTGTGTCTGTGTAACACTGCCTGTGTCAGCCTGCCTGGATGCATCTATACTAGTCAGTTCTAGTGTGCTTCGGAATGCTTCAGGGCATGGGAACGTGACTGTACTTGCTAGGCAACTCTCAGCACACTCCCTAAAAAAATCTTGGCCTGTTTCAACTATTGTTGTCCCCCAACAACTCCCTGGCATGGTCTGTCAGTCAGAGCAGCTCAGGAGAATACCCAGTAGGCAGTTTGCCTTCAGCTACATAGTCCTGGCAATTTCTTATTGTAGATGCCAGACATTCTGTGAAAGATCTCAGTGCCTTGGGTGTTCTCAGGCATAAGCAGCCTGTGTCTGCAGGATACCTGAATGTGTACTCAGCACTGTGACCTGAGCTTTAGTGCATCGAGCTGCTTTACACACCAGGCTCGGTATGCGACATGTGTTAGGACAATGGGGCAGGCAAGAATGCCAAAACTGCCTCTTTGCTTCTTGTCTTGGTGTCATGGTTTAAGCCCAGCTGGCAACTAAGCACCACACAGCCGCTCGCTCACTCCCCCCTGCCCCAGTGTGATGGGGGAGAGAATCGGAAAAGTAAAAGCGAGAAAGCTTGTGGGTTGAGATAAGAACAGTTTAATAAGTGAAATGAAATAAAATAAAATAATAATGATAATAAAAATTGTAATGAAAAGGAAAATAACCACAACAGCAACAAACAAGAAAGGCAAGTGATGCAAATGTAAACAATTGCTCACCACCCTCCAACCGATGCCCAGCCCAAGCAGCGGTCCCCCGGCCAGATTTCCCCCTAGTTTATATGCTGAGCATGACGTCCTATGGTCTGGAATATCCCTTTGGTCAGTTGGGGTCAGCTGTCCCGGCTGTGTCCCCTCCCAACTTCCCGTGCACCCCCAACCTACTCACTGGTGGGGTGGGGTGAGGAGCAGAAAAGGCCTTGACTCTGTGGGAGCCCTGCTCAGCAGTAACTAAAACATTCCTGCTTTATCAACACTGTTTCCAGCACAGATCCAAAACACAGCCCCATACTAGCTACTATGAAGAAAGTTAACTCTATCCCGGCCAAAACCAGCACACTTGGTTTCCTGGGAATTTTTTCATTAACTCTTTCCTTTTAGTACTTGTCCAGAACTTGGGTTCTATTTGTGGATTTGCCTTCTGAATGTTAGCCCCCTGGGCTTGAAAATCAATTTAATTTAATTTTTTTAATTACCTACACCAGAGCGGATAATGTTGTGACTCAGACACATGATAAATAAACAAATCAGCTTGCTTAATTTTTGCTGAAGTACAACTTTTCAATGTGTTTTTAGCCTTCAAAGGATACTCTACAATTTAGGATCAAAAAAAGATCTGAGCAGAGATTTTTGATTAAAAACTGCAATTGCTATCTGTATTTCCAATGGATCTATTTCAGAGTGAGAGTGAGAAAATGAAACCTCAGTATTTTTTTTAATTTCACCTGCATTTGAGACCTCCTGCTGGCCTACTTCTTTGTGTCTTTCTCAATTTATATTCATTGTAAAACTGATTTTGGGAGAGAATCAATCACTAGGTTTGGAATGCTGACGAATTTCTGATCTTTAGCTGTATGCCTCTTTAGCACAGTTATCTTTACGCTATAAATATATATAACTCGAGTGTACATTAGTAAAATAAGACACTTCTGTTTTAATAAAACGAGGATATCCACACTAATTGCTCTCATAAGATCTGCAGGACACTATAAAGAGTTTGAAGTTAAAGTACCATAACATAAAAGTGTTGTTTTATGAAGGTCTAAATAACAAAACCCAAGAACTATATTAAAATAATGTTTATATTTAGAAAATTCTCTTTGTACTCCTGTTAACATTGTAGTTCGATTGAATGTACAAATGGTTAATTACATAACCTACTGAAGCAAGAAATGGCAGCCCTCAGCTGCTGCTTCATTCGTATCTTACAGCTGTCTTTGTACCACAGATGTTTTTGAAACTTTTTCTTGAGACCCTGTATTATTTTGCTGTATTTTTAAGCTTCTCTGAGTAAGTTGTGTTGTTTACACTTTTCGTCATGTATTCTGAGTTCCGAAATAAATTAAATTCTCCCATCCTTCTCTTTTCACTAACTTATGCCATTCAGCCAATTGTTATATGATAACTTCCAATGTGGTGATTCATCCAAAGTGACCCCACCACGTAGACATACAGATACCAGACTACGGTCTATTCTTCTTAGTGAAATTAGCTATTGATTGTGGTTGGCTTTGTCCGTTATTTCTCTTTCTTACTGCAATAGCAAGGAAATGTAAGATGCATATTTATTGACTGGCTGATTATAGATTTGTGTATAGCACTTTTATTTTAAAATATTAGCTTTTCTAAAAATGTTTGTGCCATGGACTGACAATTACATTAGTAAAGTAGGAGCTATCCTTTAAAAAAAGTGGAATGTCCATTTATACAGTATTTTTACAGTAAAACAGAAAATGTGGCATGATTTATGGAACAAGGAATTGTACATGTATGAAAATTGAATATAACAACCATATATTTTTCTTCAGATCATGTTCAAATCAGTTATTTTTTCTACGGGCTTAAATTCTTAGGAACGACTTCCTTTTAAATGCATTTTATGCATAGCAGAAGCAGTAGAGAGACAACACATTCTGAACAATTTTCAATACAAAATACAGTGTTCGTGAAGGGCTTGGAATTAGCATGTTAGAATGAAGATTTAAAATACTGTAATAAAGATCATCCTTTGTGAATCCATAACAGAACAGCACACTTTCAAATGAATTTAATGCTTATGGAAAGTATAAAATTGACTGGTACAGAAGTGAAACTCTTATTTATTGTCACTGACTATGTATAGCAAGGCAGAGGCAGAACAGGAGTCCCCCCTGAAGCAATGGTGTGTCTTATGTGTGATACGGAGAAAGATTTCCAAGCATTTTGTCTTTATATCTCTGCAAAATCAGGCCATGAGGCTGTTGCTTGTGCAGATAGGTAGTTAATACGGGCATGTAGCTGTCAGAAATTCAAATGAGAACTGTGCCAGGAAATTAAGTCAATGGGTTTGTACATGTTGTCAAGCAAAACTTCATCAACTACTGACCTTTCCCTTTTGACCACTCCTCAGTGCCTGAAGGAGAAAAGCTCTGTGGTTACTTCTCTGTTGCCCAGATAACACAGGACAATAAAAACACATACCTAGCTAGGAAAACATGCTAAAATCTCACTCTAACTTCTTCAAATCCCCCCAAAGTCACAAACTGTTTCATTACTCTGCCAAAGATATAGCTTTTAATTCTGCAACTTTCAATTCTTTGAGATCTGATACATTTATACTATTTCCCTCTATTTCCAACATTGCAGGTGGGTGCAGTAAAACATGTCTTCAAGTGTTATTATTTATGCTTTCCAGAAATGTTGAAATTACTTACCTGTTCACTAAATAGATAAGACTACTTCAGCTTAAAGGCTTTTAAAGGCCTAAGAAGAAGCAGAGAAGATATTCCCCTCCTTTCATCCAGACACGTTCCTTCATGACAATAAAAACATCTGCTTGCTTGTCAAAGATAACACTGAAATATTTACACTATTAAAAAGAAAATTCCTCATGAATAATGGGCTTGGATACCAAAACACTTTAATCACACATATATGCTATTTTACAAATTTCATGACTTCCCTGCCGCACAGCAAAGATGACACAGTCTCTGTGTGACTGTCAGCTGGGTGCCACCAGCACTGGCCCTCACACTCTGTGGTTCTTGACACCAGTCATGAATACTTTCCCATGTTGCTTATACTTATGTTCCTCTATTCCTATATCTGAGTGACTCCCTTTCCCTATAGGGTTAACGAAAGTCATATGCTAACACTATTGTCCACTAGCCCTAAATTATGCTAATTGCCACACTCTCACAGAAATATTTGGCTGAACTGAGGTGTAGCTAAAGATGTAGAAAGGTGATGTGGATGGAGAAAGCTCTAATGTCACAGGTGTCTCTGGAGGTATCTGGGGAAAAATCTGATACCATATTCCGACAATATACAGAATAGGAGAATACGGGTAGGAAACAGCAGTATGCAGCAAAACAGTGTCTCCATGTAATTAATTAATCCCCTGTTGTTAACAGATCATCTAAATATTTTACATATATAATTAACAAAATATCACTTCAGAATAAATGTATCTATTGACTTTTTTTTAGGGCTGCATCGGGTTCCCTGGTTTCACAGACCATATACTAATATTTCTGCACAGGATTTCCCAGGTGGAAGTCTAGCAGCCCAGCTTTGGGATTAGTGCGTTTTTTTACTGCTTCCTATTCTGACTTTCTGTTTTAGGAAGGTCACACTACCCATAAAATTAATACAGTGAAGGGAGAGAAAGAGACTGTATGATCTATGTTTGTCAGTTGGACAAGAGCAAAATACTAGTGAATGGGAAGTTGTTAATAGAATAGTTGAAACTCACATACAGTTTAGCTACCGAGGACACAGACCTTTTTAGGTTGTCTTGAGAAAAGGTAAAATGCAAGAAGTGGAACCCCTATTTTTCTAATGCCAGTCTTTCAGTTCGTCTCCTCTCATGATTTAGTGAGGACACAGGGCTTTTAAGTTTCCATGATTCAGAGTCTGGATTCTTTCCTGAGGATGACAAGACTGAGGACTACAAAAGGCTATAAAGATAGCTTAGGCTGTAGGACTTTTGACTGTTGGCAGATTTAAAATGAGGTTCTTGGGGTGAAAAGCACATTAGCAGACTCCATAGTCTACTTTTTCACTGACTAAACTGAAATGTAAAAATATTGTACATAAGTTTTGCACATGCATTCATATGATGTGTCATGCCATACGCTTACACTTTAAACAAGGTAGTCGAATATCTCAGTACAGCAAATAGTCTTCAACAGTTTTTGTAGACAACCCTCCAAATACCTTTACTTAATTACTTTCATTAAAAGAGTTTTAGAAGTATATGCTGTCAGAAGCTTTAAATACACTTAATCTGCATCACCACTGTTAAAACTTAATCTATCCAATGAGATAAGCATCAAGTCTTACAGGTCTTTTCCAACCTTAATGATTCTGTGATTCTATGAAGTACCAGCATTTCCTAAATAAACAAGAAGATTTTTTAGGATGATAAAGCTGAAGTAGAGAAATAAGCCATTCCCTTGAGATATGAAATTAAAGTCCTGAATTTCTGTTGCTAGTATTATATTCATGGCCATCAGGACTTCTCCTTAGGCTAAACAAATGAATGGTCAGATTAAAACCATAGGTTCTGAAGAGTCTTAAAACATTTAGAATTATACTATTTTACAACATCAACTTCTTTCTCTGCTTCATATCACAGCATTAGGAAACCTTATTTTAGGTTATGAATATTAATTGTCTGAGTTTTCACCTGTTTCATAGTGACCTCCACAATATCTTCTTGATTTTGTTAGACCAAAATAGTAAAATGTCCTGAAGTAATTATTTTGTATTTGATTGTTTATCAATAGCACCCACAAGACCATATGAATTTTATTTTATTTTTTGATGTAATCAGATACCAGGTAACAATTCTGGAAGACATTGTAAATTTTTTTGGTATTCAGATCACTTCTGTATTGCATGTAAAGGTAAAAAACCCAGTCACTCAGCCACATTTTAATAAAAACAAGATCAAAAGGTAAAAGGAGGGAGCTGATGTATCAATGCATTTATACGGATATCACCTATGCATTTTACTTATTTCTAGTTAGCTGGGACATTCTAACAGCATATTGCCTCAGATTTGTATGTGTATTGCTGTATTTCAGGAAAATGTATTGTAATGTATTAACATATTGATTATATGAGTTTAGAATATTAAAATGGCATGGTTTATCTTGTGCATATTTATTAGCATAACAATATGCGGTAGGCTACTTAACTATACTATTGTCATTTTTATCACAATAGCTAAGGATCTTGTTAGGATTTACATTATAATTCCCTATTTTCAGGGGCTTATAATTCATCAATAAAACTTTGCTCTGGGCTGAAAGTTGACATGAAAATTCTAAGTTCAGGATCATATTTTTTGCAACAAAATGGACAATGTAAAATCAGAAATAATTTTAGTGGGGGATTATTTCCCTTTTTTATTGTTTTCCAGAACAACTGATGGTGCTGAAGTTGTTGTATAAAAACTGTTAGTCTATTTCTCCCCACATTTGCACCAATTTATACCAATATGCTAAAGGCAGCTGACTCATACTTTACATAAAACTCATATAATCTATTGCAGATACATGTTGTCACCTCCACTCTTTGCAGTTCCCCGTGGGGTACATAAATTCACTTTCACTTCTTGAGTTTCATGCACTAGAAACATTTTGCTACGTTGTGTAATTTGTACAGATTAAGAATACGATGAATTCACAAGTGTTTGGTTTGCCTTAGATCAAACAACAGTTGTCAATTCATCAAAAAAACCCCAAGTAGAGATGAAGAGTCAAGGAAGAAGTAGGAAGGGAATGTGAGACAAGAGGTGAAGCATCTGCATGCAACATGCAGGCATGAGACTTCCAGGGAGGACACATGAAGGCAAATGAGCAATGAAATGAGTGAGTTTCTGCAGTGATTATCTGAAGCTAAGGGAGAAGGAAACGAAGTGGATAAATAGGAGTGATGATCAAGTAGTTGCCATGATTAGCATACTTAAACATTAGTTAGACACTTGCACAGAATTTTCAATAGCATGTTTCATTAATCTGAATATGTAAATAAGTATTCATTCTTCTCAAACTAGAGTTCATATAATAAAGTACATATTAAATCAGTGTTGGAGTATATGTTCAGCTCATCAAAGACAATCAGTGCAGTCTACCTCACTTAGACACCACAGACACCAAATACACTTTTACATTTGAGGCAATCAGTACCTAGAAGTAAACTTTTTTATGGCCCTAATTTAGGATTTGTTGCATGTCTAATTTAGGTTGAGGTGAATATCACCTTAGAAGTAGGAATTGCTCTTTGCTGAGTATAAAGGAAGCCTAGGATAACTAATTTAGATGTAAGTACTGTAGGTAACTCAAGCTTGGTTAGAAGACACCCACTCATGGACATTGTAATAAAGAAACCACATTATCTGTCATGCCTCTTACTTTCATAACTACCACATCACATATTTAAATTAGTGAGTTTTGGAAGCACAGAATTATGGATTCTTCATCTGGCGCAGGGTCTCTTCAAAGACCTATTTCGCCCAGTTCTCACTCCCCAGTTACTTTTTTGGGGTGTAAAAGAGATATACAACTCTTCCTTGCTGGGGTTTTTCTTCAGTTGATGGACTTCCAGCCTCCCACTGAAAAGCACTCTCCAAAGGTCTGTCTATATTTCCAGTCAGCCTTAAGACACCTGTAAGCCCGGAGTCATCCACTGCCCCTTCTAGTAACTGTCCCCTTGGTCTCTGGCAGCAGTCCCAGTGCAACCCTGGCCAGCAGCTCTGCCCTCCCTGGAACTCCCTCAGCCACGGCAGGCTCCAAGCAAGAGAATGGCACCAGGAAATTCCTACCTCCTCCCCTTCCTCACCTTCTCTTCTTCTGACAGCAGGATAATGCCATTATGCCTTTCAGTTTTTCTTTTTGTGTTTTCACACTGGAAATAAGGGGGTTTTTGCAATTGAGTAACCATTAATTAGTTTTAAGGAAATATTTGTGGCCTTAAACTGAACACGTTCTTTAGAAAAAAGCGAAAAAAGTAAAAGATTTGAACAATGATTGCTGCATAGGTAACATGTATAGAAAATGTGACACTGGCAGAGACCCTGTGACAACACAGAGCATGATTGGCAATAAAATTAAATTAAAATTATATCTACCACAGTGCAGGAAAGAGTGTGCTTTTTCAAGTGCCTTACTCCTGAGTGTGTAGCACATCATTACTTTCTTTTTCCTTTCTCTGCATACCCAGTTGTGATGGAGAACTGAGACGTATATACAAGGTAAGAGCAGTGAAGAGTTTCACATGCTTTCTAAATATATGGTTGTTCCGACTATTTGTGTACTAACAACAGAAGTGGCAACTGGTCTCTTTGTGGTCACAGCCTAATGATCTGAGAGCAAGCAGATTCTAAGGATGGTGTTTAACACTGAAGTTTGTAATATGGATTTTAGATTCACTGCAGTGACAATAAAAAGATAAATGGGTATTTAAAAAACATGAGGATACAATATGCAAATAAAAATATTTACCTTAGATTTCTCCATTGATATGGCTATATAAATTAATTTCTGCATAATTATTTTACATAGAAAATAAAACCCAGATGTGAAATTATGTGAGCTGTTAGCAAGGAAACAAACAAAGCTTCTGCATGAAAGGAATGATTGTGTTCTGAATTTTATAGCAGCATTAACTTCTTCAATTGTATCAGAAAAAAAAGAAGAAAGAAGGAAGAAAGAAAGAAAACAGAAAAGCAACCTGGATAAATGCCATTGTTCTATTTTATGTCAGTATTGGCTGTCCATTTTATTTGACGTATCAGTATAACTAAACATTTATTTCACTAAAATAAAAGTAATCAATAATGGCTGGTGACAGAATACACTCATTTTCTTTTTTATGGTTTCCCAAACTGATGTTGTTCTTTATATTTCTAATATAAAGAGCATCTGTTTTGAATAATATCCACCGGTGTTTGAATGCCTTAAACTGAAACAATTGAAGGGAGTGGATTTTCTCTTAGCTGCAGAGCCAAAGTTAGTGTTGCAGCTAGATTCTCACCCATCAGACACACCTACCTGTATAAACAGAAAAGCATATCCACAAACTCGAATCTTTGTTTTGAAAAAATAAATCTGTTCTTTGGAAAAAGCGGGAGTAGATCCACTCAAGTATATACAAGAGGTCCTATTATCCCATATAAAGATACAAAGACAGTAAGGAAATAACAAATGATGCTCCAAATTATTTTTAAGAAGAAAAGCATATAGCATACTCTGTCCTACCATTCATAGAAGTGGACCTGATTCCAATTAGTTGATAGAGATTCCTGGTCCCATTTATGTATGTTTAGAATATGTAAACCCACAACAGTTGGCTCCAGATCTGATATTTATTTTATAGTTTGGTAATCATTGTAGAATGTAATGGTTTTAATAACAAACACTATTTTTATTTTTTACCACATCCCCTGCATTTATCTTGCTGATAATCCTAGATAACCACAACCAGAACTGTGAAATATGTGACCACAGATAGTATCAATTGGTGTAATTGGAAGTATACATACAGAAAGCAAGTGAACACTAGGACTGAAGTCCTGAATTACAGAAGAAAGCCAACACTTTAGTCCAAGGAGAAAAAATTACCTGATGAGGTGAAAATTCTGAAGCTCTTCTCCTTTATTTTTCATAGTGACTAAAGGTAGAACAAGGTATTTTTGACCCTTTTATTTTACAAATGAACAAGGAAAGAGCAATAAAATATCTTCCTCATCTCACATATTCCCATTTTACTGTAAATTAAACTCTTTCTTGGAAGCAGTAGTAATTTGGGATTGGATCCATGAAAAGATTTAAGCATTGCAATGGGTAGCATTGCACTGAGTCTTTAAAGCATTTTCCTGCCTAGTGGAATCCCCCATCCCAGCTCCAGTGCTTAGGCTTCCCATAAATGCCTGGAGAAAATTAGGTCTGCAGAATTAAGGTCAATAACAGAAATAGGAGCTCATTCCTGAAGATAAGATCCATAAAAGACAGCAGGTAGCAAAAAGAGACATTGAGGTACCTAATAAGACACAGGGAAAACTTGAACCCAGACAGTTAAATCCCAATTACAGGATACTGTTCCCATACACTGGCTCCTGACACCAGCTGCTTATTCCAGCCTCTTTGACAGAGGCTGGAAGAATAAGAGCGTTTGGTTTTCTGCCCTTCTTTTTCTCATCTCTTCCCTCAAAACTTCCACGCAATACAACAATAGCTTATAAGGAAATAGGTTTCCATCACTACTTCCTGATGAAACTGTCTTTTTTTCCGCATGAAATAAATACATTTTTGTTGGACCAGCAAACATAAACAACTTCCTTCCAGTGTATAGCATACTCCTTTGAACAAAGAGACTAGGTGCCAGTAAATGATCACTACTCTGTGTTAAATATTCAGTAGAGCAGATAATCAAAGCTTCTTTCCCTATCCACTAGCCTGTGAAGTCATGCTTAAATATTGAATACTGAACATGTAATCATTTTCTACTGAATGAAATAGCTAAGTCAGAAGGGACTAGAGTGTTGCTCTTGCTTCACGAGCCTGCAGAAAAAAAACAAGCCTAGTGTTAACAACACTGGCGTGGGCATGGGAGACAAAGATGGGATGGCTTTTTACATGGGACGTCCCCAATATCTGGAGAAGTGCCTTTCTTTACTGATAAAGCTGGAGAAAACAACATATCCTCTTGCGACAGTAACATACTTTGTGTCAGCCAACAGGTGTGCTATGAATGTCTACTGAACTGAGTCTAGCAGATAATGTGGAAAAAAAGAACAAACAACTTTTCATTGCTGTGCATATATAGTTAGTTCTGGTAATAGCTAAAAGCAGTCCCTACTCAGGGAAAGCTAAGGCATTCTACAAGTGTGGCTGTTGAATGTGAGTTTTTAGAATCTAAATTTTGGATTACAGTATCACAGAAAGGTTAAGGTTGGAAGGGACCTCTGGAAGTCATCTGGTCTGACTGCCCTGCTCAAGCTGGACCACCTAGAACCAGTTGCCTAGCAGGTTATTCTAGTCACCTAGAGCAGATTCAGGCACCTAAATAAAGGAGTTTTCCAGACACATTTAGGAACTGATGTCCTTTTGTGGGTTAGTCCCACTCTATTCATCTTTTAAACATATGTCACGTAAGAGTTGAAATAACTATCTATCTATAAGAGGATCATTGCATTGTTCCCAAAGGCAAGAAATTAAGATAATAAATATAAATGAATCATATATGCATCCAGAAATAACAAATACATTTTCTTTCCTAATTCCATTTGATTTCTCTCATCCTAACAGATGGCTTACCAATTTGAAGTTATTCTATTGAAACACACATGAATCATTGCTGAAAAACTGTTGTGACATGAATTAAGCATTCATTGATAATCTGAAGCTGAAGTCTTTTGCTGTCCCCTCTGTAGTTTTCTGCATTTATATACTCTCTCCTCCAAATGTTAGAGTCAGAGTTTTGAACTGATCTTCTGACCAATGGATGTAGCCAGTGCTTTCCTCAAAAGAGAATCATGAGCAGAGAACTGTCAAGATGATTGACATGAAAGCAGCACCCAACCTGTTGTGAGCCTTTGAGGAGACTTAATCACAAGTTTTGTGCTGACGTTGAGGTGACCAGACAATGAAAAATGGGCTGAATGGTTACTGTGTGTGAGACTGGAATAATGCTGACAAATCACAGCACAGCTTTTGTCCCAGTGCCTTGGAACAACAGCTGCTGTCTCCTTGCCTGCAGTCAGCCAGTCTCTGCGGCCATAGCTTCTACCTGACTTCTGTTGGCTCTCCCAGTGATTGTGAGATGTGAGTTCAGCTGACTGTTCCTGCTGGGAACAGTCGGGGCCTCAGCTAGGTTTCAGGGACACAGAAGCACACAGGCATTTAAAAATTATAATGATTGATAACAGTGAGGGTGGTAATAGAGGTACTAGCAATAATATTTTGAAGAAGAGCGATCATTATTTGAACATAAAAAAGCATGGTGCTTGGACCATACCACAGCTGTCTTTGTTTCTCAGGTATTTCCACTTTTTGGCATCTCTGTAAACCTCCTGTCCCTGACTTGCCTCTGATCTCCTTCACAGGCCAATCTGCTTAACAGTTCAGCTATTTCTTTATGATCAGTTCAAAGTGTTTATTCCTGCTATTCCTTGCTCTTCTACCTCTAAAAGGTCCTTGTGTTGCCTGCGCTTTTTAGTATTCCTGATGAATGGATGCAACACAGGGTTTCAAAGCTGAAAACTTGTCCTCAGCTGGCAGAATTCATGTATTTTATTTTGCTGTCTCCACTCAGCAGATTTCAGAGAACCTGGTGATACTGTACTTCTTTAATGCTTTCAACTGGACCATGGGAGGTGATGAATCCCTAAACCTTTGGATATATTCCTTTTTTTCAATTGTCTGCGGTGGACAAAAAGGTTGCAGAGGGTCTTGTCTCTACTGCTAATATAACTTGTGCATAAACTATGAGTATGGAAGTCAAGGGGATAACAGTAAGCCAGGTCCCTTTCAAATAGTGGTATCTGGCAGTATTTGAGGTAGCAGGGTAGTATACTATGGATGAGATGCACATGGCTCAAATAATAAAGAGCATTTCCAGGCATTAAGCAAAGGCATGAGGTTAGGTGCTGTGCCCATGGCAACCCATATAGTGTGTATAGACCTGGCACACTACCATAGTGTCCTAATGCCTTGGTGTGCAAATCTGTCAGGGACCTTCATGTTGGGGCAGCTTTACATGGTGGCTCTCGAAAGACTGTGAAAGTTGTAATCACGAGCAAGGTGTCAAAATTTTCACATTGTTGACTTAACCACTTTTCTTTACATTTTCTGGCCTACTTAAAAGATGCAGATTGTAATAGGTAGAGGGTGTTTTCTCCTGAGCTCTGGAAAATACTGTATTCCTATTTATCGGGTACAGTAAATCTTTATACCTTTTCAGGTTATGTGGCTTTCCAAACCAGACTTTTGTGTGTCAAATGGGATTTGAATTTCAATTGAACTAATAAACCTCAGTGAGGAATTTGCTAAAAATGCAAGTTTTGTTTGTTCTGAAGTTGTACTTAGTACAGTACAGCACAGTATCATTATTCTAGTGGTTTTCCCTAGCTGAGAGGCAGCAAAGACCCTCAGTCTGATATTCCTCTTTTCACTGGCTGCTTTGCTTTGCTTTGCTTTGCTTGCTTGCTTACATTCCCCCCCCACTTCCTTCCTTCCTTCCTTCCTTCCTTCCTTCCTTCCTTCCTTCCTTCCTTCCTTCCTTCCTTCCTTCCCTCCTGAATGCAATTCCAGAGCAATTCCTTCTCTACGGCTAGGGTTTCATTAGTGGACTGTGGGAAGAACTAGGTAACAAACGTAACAGATTAGGAACAGAATTATGTATGAGACAGTGAGAGATTAGCACTACTTAAAGCACAGTACAAGAATTTAGACTTAGTGGAGCCTTGGAGATTCCCCTCATTTTTCTGTCCCTTCACAAGCTATGGTTCTCTTTATCAAACGTTGTGTTGGGATTTTTTTGTTGTTTCTTTTTTATTTGTTTGTTTGTTTTTGTTTTTCCTCTTCCCCGAAAAAAATGGAGCTTTCTTTTGAAGACAACAGCTCAGTAACTCCTTAGGTAGTATGTAAAATAGAAGGGAGAGTCAATATTAGGAGGAGAAAAAGAAAGGAAAGCAGCCTTTTTGTAGTACAAACTACAAATAAAGAAGATAGAATCACCATTATAAGAAATGTTTACATCTAGACTTATCAGTTTATCCCAGCTATTTAAAAAGAGATGATGAAATGTGTAAGTCCATGATATAGGAGGAACTGGCATGTTCTTATTCAAGAATTTTCCACTGTTAGTGGCTTGGAATTGTCAAGATCTACTAAACATGATCTGCTGGCTCAGAAAGCCCCTAAGCCCAATTTTTTGTCTTTCTATCTTTTAAATGCAGTTATTTGTTGGATATCTTTCGGAGACAGATTTATTTTTTTTCTTTTGGTGTGAAAAACATAGGGGAAAGAAGCAGTTAAAATAGGTGAAAGAATATCCTGCAGAATTAATTCAAAATTTTCATTTGAAAATAAGTGAGAGTCCACCCAGACTGATACTCTCTCTTCGTTTGTGGTGACTCCTAAAGAATGCAATTAAAGAGGTCATAATATGCTTAATTGTGTACAGTACAGCAGTAAGCATTTTGCATCTGTTCCCATAGTAACAACAACACTGCAGAAACAAGTTGTTCAGGCTACAGTCTATGTCACATTGGTATGGGGAAGCTCTCCCTGGCAGGGTAATAACTATAACTTTCTAGGTTTCAGAAGGCATTGTTTAAAACTCTGCTACTAAACAATGACATTACTTAACAAGAGTCTTATGGAAGGACTTAAGAGTCTTAAGGAAGAACTGCAGATGAGATATACATAGTTCTAGCTGTAAAAATAATTTAGTTTTTCTAGTGACATCACTTTAAAGAAAAACAAAATAATTTTGCTGGCTATAGACACAGTAGAGGTTTTAAAATACCGTTGAATTTTGATCACCATACTTTACCTGGAAAGCTGTAATAAATCAGAAACAGTAGAAAATTACTAAGCAGCTCCAGTTTTAGTTTTGTTAAAACAGCATTATCACTTGTGGCATTGTTAGAATTATTTTTCGGTATGTGGCTGAATATTTATTGGCAATTTGTTTTTAAAGAGTTCAGGTTTTCGTAATATACAAGATAAGAGAATAATCACTTTCCCCTATTAGATTCATTATGTGAACTGAGGTTCTATTGAATATTGAAATTCTTTACTCAAAAATAAACAGTTTATTATTGTCTTATCAAATGTTTCTGCTATGTTGTATTAGAAGGGAACAGGAAAAATGTTGTGTGAGGAAAAAAAAATATAAAACCACAAATGAAAAGAATATGAAAATAAAAGCACCTTTTTCAGCTTTCTTATGTGGAAATTCTTGATGTTAAAACTGCAGGGAATAGTTGAACTACCTAATAGTTCAATAAAATGTACCAGATTAGAATACATTATCTTAATGCATTTGTTCCATGGTAACAAACACAATAGTTAAGGATGCAAAACGGTTTCAGATATAACCTCTAATTTTTACACCTGCATAATAGTTTAAATTGTCCCTTTTAGGGGAAACTTTCCATATTGTTCTGTGTCCAAATTAGTTTTTTTTTGTTTGGGTTTTTCTTAGTTTTAATGATAGTCCAGCCAGCTAACTTCAAGTCAAGGAAAAATACATGTTTGTCATTTTAAAAATATTAACTGTATTTGTTTTAAAAGGCCTCTCTAAAAAGAGTTAAAATATGAAATAAGGAATTTAAGGCTAAGTCCAAGGAGGGAGTTGAACTTATCCTGTCAACATAATTAGGCAGGTCAACCGACAGCCCTGGGACTTGCTCCATACAGTAGGACATTTTCATTAGGGCTACTGCCTTTCTTAAGATTTAAAAAAGTCAGAGACAGCCAGTTGCTGTGAGGGCAGGCAGCTGGGAGTTAGAGGTGTGCCTTTCAGAAGGGGTTGTAGCTGGTCCATATCAAGAAGAAAACCTGATTTTTAGGCAAATTTTCTTTTTTTTTAAGTTCCAGCTGGTTGGCATAAGCATCTTTCTCTTCGAACTAATGTGTAATGTGAATCCTGCTCATAATTGCTAAGTCACTGAGGTCCACATCTTCAGAAATGGACACTTAATTAGGATCTTCTGTTTAAATTTGGTCAATATCTTCTGGGCTGCAAAACGGATGAAGCTTTGTGACTTATCATGCTGTAATTATTTTCACTCAGATGATGAATTCTGATCAAATAGGGAGACTTTTTTTTACACAACACAAAAACATTTACAAAGAGTTTGTGTAAGGGCTATGTATAGATTGCCCTACCACTTTAGACTGACTCTGCCTTTTTTTCCTGCCATACCAACCAGGGTGAACTTAAACCTATTGTCCCCAGAACAAGCACTCTGTTCTGAATTTGTGATAAATCCAGATTTGTCCATTATGATAGACTGACTTTCCAACTCACCAGATGGTTACACTGATGTGGGGGATGAGAATATGGGAAAAAGGAAAATAGACAGTTGCTCTGGTGGGAAGGCTGGAGGAAGATCACTGCAAAGACTAATGTTTGAACATCTTAATGCCAAATGCAATCCACAGGTCTGAGGTAAGTCTCTGGAATCTCTATACAATATATAGGGATGATGAGATTCCTGAGGAAAGGAGTCTGTCCCAGCTGCTCCAGTGCGCAGGGAGACAGATAAGCCACCTGGGTGTTCATGGTGTCCTGGTTCAGTCCCGTTTCTTTTGCCCAGATATGTATTTACACATCATCCTTCAGGATCCTCTTTCTGATGGCTTTAAACATACCATTTCCCTAGCAATGCATCAGCTAGTCTCATGAATGAGTCTTTTGCTCATTAATGTCTCTCTCTTATGGTCTTTTTCTCTTTTCTGCCCTCTTCTTCACAGAAGTTTATAACCCAATTGCTTTGTTCAAACAATTACAACTTCCTGGCATTACCCTGTATGTTTTAACAGACTGTCTTCCCTCCTTCTTGTTCTTGTCCATTGAAACCCCCCTTACCTCTCTGTTTATCTGCCCCATGGTTCGCTGCCAGGCTCAGCACTGTTGCCCACAGTTTGTCTCATTTTCTGGATCTACAGTCTTAACGGGATTGTTAAGTCCATTTCTTTCTTTCCCTATATTCTGGCTTTTGTCCTTTTTACACCCCATTTTCACAGCTCTGTCCTTCAGGAGGATCCTTTACACTGATCATGAAGGACAGCCACAAATGCACCTAACTTACTTCCCACTCCCTGGCTGTGGCTGGTGTTCGCCAAAATCTTTCTCTTTCTTCTGTAACTCTGTGATGGAAAGAACATGCCATTGGAGATGTTGCTTTATGGTTGGGTCAGGCTCTGTCCAGGAGGACGGAATCATTAAAGGTTGCTTCTAATTGCCACCAATGATTCCTGCACTGGCAATTTTTCAGAAGACACAGCAAAACAGATTTTCATGAGGAGTATAAAAAGCACTCTCCCGACACATGGCAGCCCCTCCGCCAATTCTAAGCCTTCTGCTAAACCACAGAATATTAAAGCTGTTAAAGACTAAGATCTTCAGAATTTTTTAACATGCATTACTTTTTGAAATGACTGAACTGCTCAGGCTAAGCTAAAAAAAATAAAAATAAGTTTGATCTGAAGTAGGTTCTGAGGACATTAAAAAGAAAACAGTCTAAAACATACAAGTTTTATGAAGTTATAATGCAACTGAAAATGTGGCAGTCAAATGGGAATTCTAACGAAATTATGAAAGTATATTGCATGACCAGCTCCATCTTTTACTCAGAAAACAAACAAACAAAAAATCCCCAACCATTTGCTAAGAACTTTGGGACATTGTAATCACAGAAAGGGAGGTGGGGAGAAACACCAGCTAATAGTAGAGAAACGAGGAAACCCACTTTTCTTTCACAAGAAAAATAAAAGACTTCTAATTCTTATTGCAAGTTCACATTATTAATGGTTAGTTGCAGGAGAAACTGTTGATAGAGTCAAGAGAGATTAATAACAGGATAAAGCTGAAAGAAGTGTATTCTTTGCCAGCCAATACAAGCTAAAGCATTTGCAGAATAGGTGGGTCTGATAAAACAAGTTATTACGAAGCTTCATTTTCTCTTGGTTCTGGGAGAAACCAGCTACCTCAGTACTTCACCATTATCTGTGTAGTGAAGGTGAGATGAGATTCAGGAGAGTTTATGACTTAGTTTTTCAGCAGTAGTAGTCAAAGTAAAAGGCAAGTAAAGGGCAAGAATTGAGCTCAGCATTTTCATTTTCCACATGGGACATTATATATTACATTTGCATTTTATATGTTGCATGCAATTTTCTGAGCGTTTCCCTTCTGACATTTATGCCATATGAGATGGTTGAGTATTTGTTCACTTGCATTACTGTTATCATTTTTAAATTATGGTAGATTCTTGCTGACAGGAAGATACAGACTTTAACATAAAGTGAGCACAGGCAGAGAGGAAGAGAGGAAGGAATAGGGGAAAGAAAAGCAGAAGGAATAGAGGGAGAGATGAAGAGAGGGAGGGAGGAAGGGAGATAACATTTTTAACAAGCTTTCATTCCTTGTTAGTTCCCTAACTTTTTATGTAATGACAAGCTACTTCAGAACTCTCAATCTTAGTTTCTTATCTTTAAATGGCAGAAAACATTACTTAAATAACTTTCTCCAGTGCTTTGGGAATCCGAAATAAAAAGCAGCTTGTACAGCAAAAAGAAAGGAAAATATTTTGATATTTCTGCCAAAGAGCTTCTTTATATCCTTCCGCTTGGAAAAAGCTGTTCCTTCTTACTCAAGAAACAGTGGCAGGTTGTTATGAGAGAAGTCAGAACCATCTGTCTAGGACATTTATGTTCCCTTAATTCTCTTTGCTTCAACTTTAGTGTCCCAAAACCTCTGTTGTTTTTCTGACTCCATATTTCTGTGGAACTGTTCCTACCCCAACCACTACTGGAAGTTTCAGATTTCTGTTCATAGAAAGGGTTGTCAGTAAGGTAATAAAACTGTCAATTCTGATATATTTTTGGTAATGCTCTTAAGAGGTATTAGAAAAAAAGGAGGGACACAATTTACTAAACCAAGACTACCTCCAGGTTTTTATAAATCCACAGACTGGAGAGGGTAGCGTGGGTCACAGGGAGCAAAGGGGAGAGGAATGATGGTGCATGGAGGTGGCTCAGCTTGGTGACAATTGTCCTTGCTCCAGCAAGAGGAAATATATTCCACTCACTCTGCTCAGGTGCAGGTGGTTGTCAGAGAAATTCACAAGATAAACAACGGATCTTTGAATGAGTTTCATTACGTGGATTTTATTAGCAGTAAAAACATTATAGTTTCACAGTTTGCTTCATTGCATTTTCAGAAATATTTGACAGGTACATGCCTTGTTGATGTACTGGTTCTTGGGAATCCATTGAGTTTCTGTATTTGTTTGTACTTTGGCAAAGATAAAATCATCCTATTAAATTTCAAGACAAATGCTTAACTTCTTTCATACTGTTTAAGATAAGTCTACATAATCTTCTAGAAAAGACAGAGAAACATGTTCTGTGCTGGAAAGCTAAACACTGAGCTAAACTCTTTTAAACATGAACAAACAAAGGCTGTCTGAGATTTTATTCTTAGGGTAACAAATGTATATTAAAAATGTTTTCCATTTTTAAAATATTGCCCCCCTACTTCAGAACTAACAAAACCTTACTTCATCTGTCAACTCATTTGTTACTGTCAACTCAATACTAGGCAGTCAAGCTCTTAAATGTTATGTGTCATGTCCCTCCAAAATCTTGAAATTTAAATAATGAATGCATTTGGGATTCTTTTTAATTCTCTTAATGTGGTCTGTTTATTTTCAGTATATTTGGCTGTCTGTTTAAGGCTTTTCTCCGTAGGAGTTATGGATATGAGGACTTGCAAAGTTTCATTACAGAGGCTAAAAAGAACTTTGGGCTCACTGAGTGCAACACTGCTACTCTTACTTTAGCAATACTTTTTTCTTATAGGAAAAAGGTAAATGAGAGGAAGGCTTTTCTAGTTATGATTATAACTAATAAAGAGGAACTGTTTAAGACTGTTATTGTGGAGGGTGACTTCGTTAAGACTTAAGTTGAAATAGCAGTCTTCACAACTTCTGGGGCAGGAAAAAATGTAAAAAGGAGTAAAGAGTTCAATCAACTCAGAGAAGTAGAAGGGCATATTTTTGGGGACAGTAACAAAAAGCAAAAGAATTAAAGAAAGCTGGTACCTTTAAAGAAATAAAAGTAAGGGCAAAATTACAAATTATGTCACTGCAGAGGAAAAATAGAGAAACTACCAAGAGATCAGTTTGATTAAATCATGCACCCTCCATAGAACTCAGACATGAGAATGAGAAATATAGAACGTAGGACTAAGGTCAGGTTACTAAGGAAGAATTAAAAAGTGTAGCACAGATGTGTAGGGACAAAATTATAAAGAAAAAAAGGATGTAACAAGAATAAGAGGCAACTATTAAGTGGCAAAAAATCATCATTAAATCATCCTACAAGGATCATAGTAGTCAGATGCGAACAAAGAACCAAGCAAAGGTTTGGTCTGATACCAAACTACTAACCAATGATAGTTTTAAATGGTCTTTTTGTATCAGTCTTCATTAAAAAGATTTACTGCCATCATATATCAGCAACATTTTTCATATTAGTCACATATTAGCAACCAAGGGGTAAAAATGCAACCTTCAATAATGAAATTCAACATTTAAAGGGTCTCAGAAAGGGTGATGTATTTGTGGTGATCTGGGTATTGTTTAGGCACATAAGGTACTCTCAGAACTACTGGCATCTAGAGATGAGGAAGTCTCCAGGCACCCAGAGAAATGCAACCTAGTACTTATATTTATTAGAGGAAACAACTGAGTATATGCCAGAAATGTACTGAATTACAAAGGATCGCATACTATGCAATCAGCAGTGTCCCTCTGCTCTGTACTGGAAAGAAGAACAGGAGTACGGCCAGGAAGGTATATGAAGGTATATATATAATCCTTCTCAGCATCTTCCAGTCTATATTCCATTGTAAGACACAGATGAGTGTGAGAGTGCCCAGAAGCAGTCTGCATAAAACAAAGTGTGAAGGGCATAGAAGTACTTACTCAATTTACATGCTATCGGTAGTGTCATATTTAATACTTTTACTTCTTTCACGCAAAGAAAATAGTTATGATTCATGTAAAAGCACTGTTTGATTGTTCCGTATCATACTATGCACATGTTAACAATGTTAAGAAGAGGAGGGAGAGAAATTTGGGGTCAGATTTATCTAGCTAAATACAGATGTTTACTGTGAAAACAACTACATTTCAGCTCGTTGTTTAGACTCTATAGCTTATGCAGACAAACAGGTTCTTCTTGGGCAAATTCAACTCATCCAGATGTAGACGTCTCAAATATAGCAGATAAACAGTGCCCTAGAGGTGTCTCTTTTTCTCCATTGACCACAAGGGGAAGTTAGAATGAACATCTCAGATACGTATACGTAGACATTGGAGATATCAAAGGAGAAATGAGAGCATTTCAACCTTGGGTCTCACAGTGCCAAGGCACAGGAAAAACAGCAACAGTGTCATGTGAATGACAAATGGGAAAAGCTTTATAGTTTAGAATAGGATAAAAGTTGCGCTAAAGATTGTGCTTTGTGCTCTTCCTGTTTACCTGGAGAGGAAAAGAAAAAAGAGTGGGCACGTTGTTCAGAGAAGAAAAGTGGCTTATTCTTAAACTCAAAATGGATTATACCAAACTAATTCAGATGAAGGAATGGAAGCTAGTTCTGAAGGATCTTCACTCATCACTTCCCAATGCAATGTGTGGTTTTACCATTTTCTTTTTTTTTTCACTGCACTAAGCGCTAAGTTGAGCATAAGGGAGGGAAAAGGATACCTGATTCTTAAAGGGTTTTGAGGGATAGTGCAACAGCAAGCTAAAAGCCAGGGCTTAGTGCATATACTGTGCTATGGAAAGCACTTGCTTGAGTATTGCAAATCCCAACCTCAAATTCCAAGCACTGCCACTGCAAGGTTATTCTCCACACCAAAAGTATGCTTATACATTATCAACATGACAGAAAGGTAACTGTTGTGCAAGACAAATATTTTTCCCTTTTTAATACGCGTCATACACAGACAATGACAACCAAAAAGGACTGAAAATGAGCAGTTAACAAAACTATTATGTAAAAGAATGTTTTTCACTGCACTAAACACTAAGCTGAGCAGTAAGGGAGGGAAAAGGATACCTGATTCTTAAGGTGTTTTGAGGGATACTGCAACAGCAAGCTAAAAGCCAGGGCTTAGTGCATATACTGTGCTATGGAAAGCACTTGCTTGAGTATTGCAAATCCTAAAAATACCCTGAGGTTCTCTGACTGCCTGTGTCTACAGTGAATCCCACAAGTGCATTAGGGAGTGCACTCATTCCCTTTTCACTTCTCAGAAACTACAATTCACCGAGAAATTTTTTTCCATGGCGCTTGAAGGAATTGCATCAATACCATTTACTGTACCAGAATGCACATTAAGAGAGTGCTCCTGACCTCTGCCTTAAGAGGTGGTGAACAGTTAAGGGAAAAGGACAGACACTAAAACTTGCAGAATTCCGCACTACTCAGCAAACCTTTGCCTCCCTGACTTATGAAAAAGCAGACTGACCATCTAAATCATGACAAGAATTCCCTTAATTTCTAATTCAGCTGTCACAGAATGACTATTACATACACCTCTGCGAAACTTAAGGTTTATTGATGCATGCTTGATGTGCATTTTAAGTCCAGTTTGTGGTACATGTCCAGAATATTGAGTGACTGATGTGCTCTACAAAAAATCTTCAAGACCAAAGTTTAATTCTTAGGTGAAGTCTGTTACAAGAGGCAGATTTGCTTTTCAGCATGATCAGCCAGAATCAACAGTAATATCTTGTCATTTAGGGGCCTGAAACATACTCTGAGTAAAGTGCATGGTTGCAGTTTCCTGTAGCCTTCTTTTGATGACTGTAAGTAAAAAAGGAAGAAAGAGTTTCGAAAGAATGGGAAGAGTCTTTTTTCTGTAGTGCACACTTGGACCCATGAGTGACTCATCATCCTAGCTGAATATTTAGATAAACATAGATGTATATAGATTAAAAAGTGCTATAGAATTTATATGTTTCATTTGAGTTTCAGGTCAATATATTGCTTTGAGCATTAGACATTGCTTTAATTGTACTAATTCCTAAGTGAGAGTCAGCCTCCAGCCTCTATTAAAAAGAACATTCATTAAGTGCTTTCCTGTATTCAGAGAAGGATAAATTTATGATTTGTGTGCCACATGATATCCCAAACTCAAGTTCCAAGCACTTCCACTGCAAGGTTATTCTCCACACCAAAAGTATGCTTATACATTATCAACATGACAGAAAGGTAACTGTTGTGCAAGACAAATATTTTTCCCTTTTTAATATGCGTCATACACAGACAATGACAACCAACAAGGACTGAAAATAAGCAGATAACAAAACTATTATAAGAAAGAATGTTAACAGGTGTCTCCTCTTTCCTGGTTTTTGTAACACTCAAACATGGAGGACCCTATGCTCATTCCAAGACATTCAGGTCTAGGGAGGCTAAAGTCTCTTGGCCTCAAGTCCTAAAGCATTAGAAACAAATTTAAGATAAACATGCTTGGATGCCAAAAACAGTGACAATGCTGATCCACATAGTTTTGGTCTAATGTGGGATGTTTTAGATATATTCTGTTAGTAGTATTTCATAGTTTTCCAGTGTCTGCAGACAAAATACAGACATCCAAACTCACAGTGAAACATATAAACATCAAAAAGTCCAATAGCACAGAGCTCTACCTTTTAACAGAGTTTTGCTAACTTCTTGTCTAACCTCTCCTGTCTTTAGTTAACTATCTTAAAATTTATAAGCAAAAAAGAAACAAGTAATAGACATCAAACTTGTTTAGCAGCTGAAGAGAGTACACAGGTCTACCACCGTATTCTTTATTCCTGAAGTTTCAAGTTGATGAAGTACATCACAAGTTGGCACAGATGATGTATGAATGTTATCATTCTTCAACTCGTGCTAAAATTGGAACAGTTGTGACTGGTGTATTGGCTCTTTTCTGTCAATTGAGAAAATAAGAGCTGAGTTGAAACAGATGACACTGATGAGTGTTGCTATGGGCACATTTGACAATAAACATGTCATAATGTTTCAAGTTCTTTAATGCTGTCAGTGGCATTTAAAGTTACAGGAGTTTACAGATCTGCTGGAATAACAATCAGAAGCATTTCTGGATTTCCTCACCAGAGCAGTGAAAATAAAAACCTCAAGCATATGCATCATCTTCACTGGTGTTCAGATGACATGAGGGCCAATTTTTGAGAAGACAGAGAATGGGAAATAGCATCTTTAGTGAAATTTCAAAGCCATCATAACCCAAGAACTTCAGGACATTGAGATAATGGTGTACAGTGCTAGGGAAAAAAAAACAGTGGTGTTTTATAGTGTGTAGAAGTGTTTTTCCATGTAAAACATCTGAATACAAGAACTGAACAAATTTTGTAAGTCTGGCAAAAGACGGTATAAGGAAGTTCTGACATATAACAGTGTTTGATGGTTACTTCTGGCTATTGGCCTCTCTTGCACAGTTATGATGCCCTGAAATCACACAATGACATTCTTTCCGGAAGTGAAATTCCAAGGCCTCATTGTAGTTACTACATCACCAGCTAACACTTCTAAATTATTTTTCAAAGGAATAAATAAATAAAGTATACAATTTTTGAGACTGAAGAGGCAGAAGTTAGAAATACTGATAGCTAGCAATGCATGAAGTGTTGAAGGTGTTCAATGTGCTCAGGTCAAAAGAAATGCTGAAAAAACTGTTTAACAAAGCTGTTGTGCATACCACAGCTTCAAAAATGTTAGTATTTTATGGTACTGGGTTACATATTTGGGAAAATGGAATTTCCTGAAGAATTATAGAATTTTGTTCTGGCTGACTTAGGCACTGTTCCAGGATATATATATAGGCTAAATCGCTTCTTATTTCCCTTCTTATTTTGTAAATAATCCTCCTCCTCTGAGGACAGTTTTTTTGAGTGAGGTGGTATGGAATAAATACTTGCCAAGTCCCTTGAAGACTCCAAGAACAGCAATTAGACTGAGTCAATGCCAAAACAGTTAGAAAATATGGCGATATCAGAAGGTGTGTTTTTGTGTTTTTTCTGGTAGGTCCTTTTTTTTACTGCTTAGTTGTAGTTGGAAAAACACTTGCTGTCAGCTCTGTGTGTTTCCTTGTTTCATTAGGTTACTTTCATTGGCTAGCACAGTAAAGAGCAGAGGCTTTCCATGGTGTTTGTAAAATATGTGTTTACTATTTTCTCCAAAATGCAAGCAATCTTAGAAGAAAAAGTGGCTGCTAACTGGTGTTAAACTGCACCAAATTATCTCCCAGTTACGACATAATTCAGAGTTACACATCAAAAAGGGGTCGCTCTAAATAAAAGTTTATGAACAAGTTCAACTTCATGCTTAAGTCTTTCATTAGAGTCCCAATTTTCCTGCTTTTCTAACTTAATAATAACTTAATGAAAATAAATTTTAGAAGTTTTTTAGAGTATCCAAGTGGATTGTTTACAATGATTATTTTGCACTTGGGTGGCTGACTTGGAAAAATTAATTACTTTTGCAGTTCCCAATCATATTCCACTTCATAAATGACCAGGAGTCAGGGTATGGGAGCACAGAGAAACAAGTAATGGGCAGAGCATTGGCTTCATTTCAGTTCTTGGCTTGAACATTGAGGCAACTGGGACAAACACCACCAGTTGTGCTGACACAGGCAGTGCTAAATAACTGGAAAGCAGTGTCACCTAGGAGCCTTTTGCAGAGGATGTCAACATATTAGCATTATTGGTCCATCAGTCTTACAAGCGGTGTCACATTTTCTTGTACCCAACAGACTCAATGCTCACAAGCAGCTATAGCTCCCATAAGAGTTGCTGCTATGGAGCAAGGGTGAAACAGAGAGAAAATTGGGCTTCAGAGACACTGTACCTCCCAGATCACATTTACCTGTGCATTTTACAGGACAGAATCTAGTTCAATAGCTACATTTGCAGTCATGCAGATATGTTTCTGGCAGCTATAGGTTCTATAGAGCCCTTCAAAGCAGGGCTTACTATTTCAGCACTGCTGTCTGGAGACCTGGGTACTGAAGGAGTGAAGGGAAATGGGTATGGACCTAGCAATGGCATGTACAATAAGGCAGGTACATGATAGGACTGCAGCTGAAGGCAGAGACTGTTTAAAAGCTTGACTGATGAAAGTGAGTGAAATCTGGAGAGCTGATACTGGGATGTGACAACAGGAGCCAAAAGATGTTAGAAAAACTGAAAAATGCAGTCAGGAATAGCTAAAAGATGTGGACATGGGAAGTTAACAACCTCTGAGAATGGGCAGCCAGGGAATTCAGCAGATATTTGAAGATAAAAAGAGAAGTTGAGGGAACAGAACCCATTGGGAATTTAAATATAGGCAATACACTGGGGAGGGTGTGGAGCAATGGGAGTAATTAAAATGTTGAATTTACATCTATAAAATAATTCAGCATAAAATATTAATGAGGGCACGATTCTCAGTCCTTAACCTCTGATTGCCTAGAGTTCAGTTGTCACTTACAGAAATCCTTCCATCGCTCTTTTTTAAGCAACAAATACATTTTTTAAACGGAAATTGTATATATGATTTGAATGCTATTTTCAGTTTTTAGCTGAATGCAATTCCAGTGATATCTGTGGGCACTGTGCCAATAAAGATTCAGGGAAGCCTACTGACCACTCATAGAAAGGGGACCGCACATTTATTACCTAATACTCAGTCTGGCATATTTACACCTGCCATACAATTATTGCAAATGACAGACCGGGCTGGTTGTGGTTTTTTTCACCTCAGTCATTGCTCTTAACATAAAGCAGTATTGTTAGCATGTCCACATTTCATCATTTACAAGATCATTGTCTCCATTGCTTACTTTATTAATGTATAGGCTTTTAATACAAAAGAAACATCAGCTGAGATAGAAATGTGATTTTCAGCTGATGCACAATTACTTGACAAAGTAATTGCAATGTAAAAGCAGTAATTATTTAAATTGGAGCTAATGCTGGTTACTCAGTGTTTGTGAACATTACCTCCTTTAGTAGAATATTTGTAAAAGAGAATAATGTTTTTTCTGTAAGGTACATCTTGTGACAGGGAGACAGATCACCATTCTGTATTGCATCAGATCAGACTTTCATGTGGCTGTTAATACAGCAAGTAGATAAATTCAAACATTGCATAGCTTTTTTTTTCATAAAACAAGGCCAGAATGAATTAGATCAACATGTTTTTAGAGCTCTACCATAAATTTCTTATTTGATGATGATAATGATAGATATAATTATTGTACTGGTCCGAAAACTACATTTGGGTAGAAGGTGTCAATTTTTCACTGTCAAAGTGGAAAAGTTCAAAGGCAAAGGTATTCAGTTGCAAAGGGAAAGGTTGAGAGACAGCTAGCTAAGAAAAAGACCCAAGCTGTAGCTGCACATGTGCTATTAATGTCATGTTCTTATGAGTAATAGCATACAGAGACATATACGTGAAAACATGGTTTCTAAAATACATAAAAATCAGTAAGCTGTTATCTGGAGTACCATGGGCACAGTACTTCAAGAAAGATTGGACCTATTTGAGTTCAGAGAAAAAGAGCAAGTGTGGTAAAGATCTTAAAAACATGACTTAGCAAGATTAACCCCTTCTGTGTGATTCCTGGGATCCTCCTCATCTCTTACCATTTTCCTGTCTTCTCTCCATCTTCCTTACTGGGATTTCAGTTTCCTTCAGTCTCCATCTTCAGACATTTTCCATCACCTCTGCCCTTGTCTTTTTTCCTCCAGGCTCTTCCTTCAAAATAATTTATTTCCTATTCTCTGTTTTAGTTCTTGTCACATCTATATTTGGTTATTATAATCACCCAGATGACAGATTATTTCTGGGTATCTGCAACTAAGCAGAGTTCCTGAAAGCAGAAGAGAGAGTGAGACGGTCAATACAAGGTACTGAGATAGGGTGAAAGGAGAATCTCAGGGCATGTGAAATCTCTGACAGTTTTAACAGTTAACAAACCACTATAAAACATCTACTAGAAAATTACTGTATAATTGGTAACACAATTTGGAAAGTTCTTATGAGATCAAAAAATGTCCACTCCCCACTTCCACATTCCCAGTCCCTGCTCTAATGGTATATATTTCTTACAGAAAAGGCTGGGCACCTTTTTACATGTCAAAGAAAAACAAATAAATGAAATTCAGCCTGAGGCAGATACCTAGCATGAAAAAAACTCAAGTTAAACAATTTAAGTTTAGTAACCTTGCAAATAACTGAAAGCAAAGCCTTATAATGGAAAGTGTTGAGCAATCTTCGTAAAAGGCACTCAATGTCACAAGCTCTACCTATAATAATTTTTCCTTAATGTAACTGTATCCTAGCCTTCAGCTCACCAGCTGAAGGCTCATTTCACAGCTATCTTTGTCATTCTGAATAAAGTTCAATGACAACAATTTTGTGAGAACAGTGGGTGTTTATAAACAGAAGCTAGGGAATAACCATGGTAAGAGTATTCCTTTTTCATCTCTCTGGTGTTGTAAGAATATGATTTTTTTTGGGAGCCCCTAAAGACAAATGTTATCTTTTTTTAAAAAGGTTGAAAAGTCTGCTATTTTTAAATGATGACCCACTGCTGCACTCCTAAGAAAACAAATTTAACAATGAAGTGCCACTCTGACATATGGGGAAAAGTAATTATTTCAGATATTATACAGAGATCACAGATGCATATGGTGAAGAAAAGAAGCTATCTTCTCTTGTGCATCAGAATCTGTCCAGGGACAATTAAGGCTGTGTGACTTTATTGCTCCGCTTCACCCGGCGCTACACAATAGAGAATCTGTACAGCTGTGAAGTGGTTTGCTCCCCTTCTCTGGGTGGGGATTCAGGGGGAGCTTTGAGCTTTGTGTTCTTCTGAGCAATGGAAATAAGACCCCAACATTTCTGGTAATGTTTCTGTCTTGGCTAAATTGTGCTATTTGCCTTGATTTCTGCTCTGAAAAAAAGTTTTGTCTTGGTTGCAGTCCTGTTCTTGCCTTGCTCTGACAATTTTTACCTTTATAACTTGTACCTTATATAGTCCTAATGACAAGTTTATATGTATCTTATACAAAGATCAAACTGTAAAATGTATTTTTGACAACTTTCTGTTAAAACATAGTACAGACAATCAGACAATCCCTATAAATCCGTTGCAACTTTTACCAAGGTCAATGTTTAGCTTCTTGCCGTCACCTTCAATAAATTGTGTAATACTCTCTTCCCTACGTATTGACTGCCATTCCTTCCCTCCTTCTTTATTGTTGCTTTGAAGTTCAGCCCATGTAAATATACAGTCTGGCAACAGCCAGAAATAATTGTGTCTGATGTGGAAGGTACACAGCTCTAAGTCATACATGAATATAAGGTGGTTTTGTCCCTTTTTGGCACGAGGGTGTCTGCACCCATCTCCAACATCTATAGGGAGAGGTCAGAAACCCGTCTTTTTCCTCAGAAATCCCAAAGATGATGTTCTAACCTTAAGACAAAACTTGACTAAGCTCAGAGTAGCACCCTCAGAAATGCCTGGGTCAGATTCCAGAAGTGATCCGTGGAGATACTGTATTGTCTGAAATGCCAGGTTAGGGATGAGAATGATGTATTAAAATTGTTCATGTCCTTTAAGAAGGAAAGCACTGGAGCAGGCTTTACAGGACTTGTACCTCTACCACTTAATCTTTCATACATGGACTCTGAGTCAACAGAGATCTATTTTCTTCCTACCCTTCTAAATTATCTGCATGAAATCACTGTGAGAATACATGAAATCCTTATAGGCATATTTTCAGCAGTAAATTATGGCCACACTAAGTTCAGTATCTTTAATATCTGTAATATCCTATTGTTTTTTAAAGAGCATGAACTCTGTGTTTTTAACATTCTGCCCCTTTCTCTTAAAATAGTAAACTTCTTTGAGAATAATTGGAAGGTTTAATAAGATGTTGATGTGGTGGTGCCTGTTTTGGTGAGACTGTTTCTATTTAAAAAAGGCTGCAGAAATGATCCTGAAAATTATTGTCTGTTTATCTTCCCAGATGTAATTTTTAAAATTTGTGTTTAAGATTTGCATCTTGGAAAGATTAGAAGATTAGACAGAGAATTATCATTTGCTTACTGATGAGTAAGAAGGTTTTGGACTCAGATGCCTCACTATTGAAAACCCTGACTTCTTTTGTTTGTTTTATAAACTTTACTCATGTAAAAGGATCAAAATTGTTGCATACATGAAAGATGTAAAAGGCACCTTGTCATTTGCCTTATCATTGGCACACATGTATGAATACACCCTCACACACACATTTCACGGAATCACAGAATCACAGAATCACTAAGGTTGGAAAAGACCTGTAAGATTATCAAGTCCAACCATCAACTAACACCACCATGCCCACTAAACCATGTCCCACAATGTCTCGTCCACACGTTCCTTGAACACCTCCAGTGATGGTGACTCCACCACTTCCCTGGGCAGCCTGTTCCAATGTTTGACCACTCTCTCAGTAAAGAAATTTTTTCCTGATATCCAGTCATTTAGACCAATGCATCTTGGCTCATTTTATGTAAGTAATATGCTATTCCAATGTTAATCCACTGAAATATTTTCTTAAAGTACCTTTGCCAGGAGGAATGCATGATCATAAAATATGAGAAAACTGAAGTGATTTCCTTTGACTGAGTATTGAAACTGTGTAAGTGGATTATTGGTTTTCAGGATATTTAATAAAGGATTTTTTTCCTCAGTTTAGGTATTTGTTTTATGAACAGTGCCTTGTGAGATAAACCTATAAAGAGGCTAAGAAGATAAACGTATAAAGAAGAAAGGAATACACATTTGTCTTACTGTAATCACACCTGGGAAATAAATGGTTAACTGTAGACGTCAGTTGGGCAGCTTTCTCCACACCAACTTATGAATTTCAATACTTATCATGTAGTAAAAATATTACAATTATACAGATTAATTTTTCATTTTTCCAGGTTGCTCAGAAATCAAGGAAAATTTATGTGAAAGAAAAGGTCTTTAAAGGTGTTCACTTTTTTTTTCCATTTTACCTTAAATATCACTTAAAGTGTGCAATCTTTTAGTATTCTTATTTTCATACCTTGATTCTTCACTTTTAAATTGCATTCATTTCACAACTTGTACTGATTTTCAAAGGTTTGCTTATTATAAGTTTACTGTATTGACAGGGCTTTATAGCCAGGATGCTGGTCACCTTTCAACAGTAGAGCTCATTATGTAATGTAATACACAGCTCCTCTTGTACCTCATCACATATCATCACATCATTAAAATCATGACAGACCAAATTATTGGATGAAATCTATTCATATAAACCCCCCAAAATTAAATTATTGATTAAATCTGAACAAGACAAGAAATTTGTGAGCACTGGAAAGCATGTTGAAGAATTTGAGGCTCTTTGTGGCTTTAGTTCAGCATGTATATCAGCACACAGATTCCAAATGATCAGAACTTCCTCACTTCTTCTTAAGGATGTATCTACACTGGACCCTGAGGTATTGACTAGTCTTAATATACCTCCTTAGATAACTGAACGATGTATCGATTTGGACATAACATTCTTCCTAGACTGTCATACTTTTTTTCTCGAAGTACTGTTCTCAGTAGGTAAAGTAGCTAGCAAGAAGATGATAGTAACACAGCTGTACTTTTTGTAAATATGCTAGAATTTTTGCCATATAAATAGATTCTAAGCTTTCACAGAGCATCAGCAGACCTTCTTGGTTGTGCAGTATTCCTGGACATCATGAACTTGTCAGAAGGATCTACAGCTCTTTACAGTGTCATACTACGGGAAACAGAACCAGGTTCAAAGTCTTGCACTCAATCTGCAAACACATGGATAAGACCATTTACAGGTTTCTTGTTGACAGAGTTTCTCCTATAATATAAATAAACCATATGCAAGAAAACTAAAGTCTGACTGAAGGTTCTTGAGGACCATCTGAGGCTGTAGAATGAACTGAAACAAAGATAAAAATCCTTGACAAAATTCACCTCCTCCAAACAGAAGGCACCTTTCTATAAAGGTTTTTTCCCTGTTTTTTTTTTTTGTTTTTTTTTGTTTTTTTGTTTGTTTGTTTGTTTGTTTGTTTTGGTTTTTTATTTCTTTGGGATTTTTTTCCCTTTTACTGGAAATCCATAGCAACAAACCTACATAAAGCAATAATATTATTAGCCCAAATTAGCCATTAACCTGGAAAAAGGAAAAAAAAAGATGAATTTTGGATTATTTCTTAGTCATGTTGCAATCCTACTGGAGAGTGTTCTAATGAGTGATATAAAGCCTGGATAAAACAGAATAAGAACAGAACTTAACCACCTAGGAAAATAAGGTTAAATCCCATCTACTGCCACTAATATCTAATAAGTGTTGTCAATAGCTCCCTTGTTACTTGGGTGTCACGCAATTAACACGTCTGTTGGACTCATAGGTTATCTAAAAGCTTGTCCTTGACAGTTTTACCCACAGTAGAGCCCTTAGTGTTATTTGTTCATTTATGATCCTTTTTCCCTCCCCTATCGAAGATTTGTGAGGACTGCAAATAAAAGAAGAATTCACGTAGATGTACAGTGGAAGCAGCTTTTGAATATTTGATGCAGATAACCTTCTAGAGTATTGAAATGGGTACTAGAAATTTAAAACTATAGTGAGATCCAGAGAACACAATAATCATCAAGATGCTTATATATTTTCCCATTATTAACATTTTCAGCTGAGCTATAAAATATATGTTGTTTGCAGGAACTCAAAGACCTTTGTATGGCTCTGTATTTGTGAAATACTCTTCTTAATGGGCAGCGGGACATTACAGTGTGTAATCTGATACAACCAGCTGTTATTCTTGGACTGAAGTTCAGAACCACTGTTGTTAAACAACAGCAGGAATAAAATGTCATTTTTTTAACATTGCAGTTCTGCAAATTAAAACCGTAGGATTAATTTTTCAATATATAGCAAGAGTGGTAGGGACGCAAAGAGGTACCCATAAAATGGAAGTAAAGAGAAATAAAGGAACATTACAAAACTATACATGAACTGGGACCCCCACATTAAGTAATTCTCAAATATTCTTCACCTCTGGGGGGTGAAAGTAAAAGAAAACGGGGCTTGGTTAATCTACTGATGAAATTTTGCTCTTCAGAACTAACAATACTAAGATCTGGGAAAATGGCTAACTGATCATTTTGCCTTTTGACACATACATACAATATGAAGACAGTAGACTGTCAAAGGGACAAGAATTCTGACCAATCCGTATATGTCATTTTGGAGACGTCAAAAGCTATTGTGTGTTATTACTATCTAAAAATACATAAAAGGCAAAATTTCAAATCAGCAACAATTTTTAAGAAAGCTCACATAGCTCTGAAGTATTTATTCCATATTTGGAGTATTTGCTTTACTTTTTGGAAAATAAATAAATTTTTGTTTCAGAGGTTTTTGTTTGATTATTTGTTTATCTTAAGAAATTTGTCCTTGGTGCATTGTCCTTTCAGTTCAAATTACACTCAAGATACAAGGTTAGTCAATCTTTCTGACAGAAAGATTAATGTCTGTACAGAAAATGCCATAGCAGATATCCATTCTTAAAGTTCTTGCTGATAGGAAAGAAGGTGAATTAATCATATTTCTGTAATGCTGAAATTATGGAACTCTTCTTATTGCAAATAACCATCAGCTTCTTATTCTCAAAATGCAAATTGATATTTTTTGTAGTTAAATGGTTAAGTCATAATCACAATGTTATTAACAAACTGATACATCAAAAGGAAAGAAGCACTCCAGCAAATCTTACTAATAGAAATCATTAAAGTTCTTACAAAACTGACCTTTGGAAGATACAAAGCAGTTCTCAAATATTTGGAAAAGCTGGTGTAAAAAGTAAAAATGCATATTATATTATCTGTGTTACAGGTCTATGTTGAAATCTATAGCTACTACTGTTAGCCAGTTTTATGTCTAGCACTACAAAATATATAATTATCATAAGTAAAATCTTTCTTGTCAGCTGTAACTTATCCAGTGTTATGAACAAATAGCATGTGCATTTCATCTATATATCATAGAAATAATCTTTGTACTTTTTTTTAACAAACACCTATGGTTAAAGCCATCCTAAATGTAGCACTAATTGAATATTGAATATATATAATTGTTGAAGAATTGGCATAAGATTCCCAGTCCTCTAGATGAGAAACAATATACCCATTATGTTTAGCAGAGAGTTGCCCGAAGAGATTGATTTTGCACCATGATTGACAAACTAGATTCTGTTAAGTTGTAAGTTTTAGATTTGTTAAAGATGTTGAACCCTAGTTCCCGTGCCAAAAACTTTACCTTTATAATGTATACTCTGAATTAAGCAATAACCAAAAATGTTGTGCCTCATCATACCGCTGCATCTCCATCTTTCTTCTTTCCCCCTTTATATATTGAAAGGCTGCCACAAGCTCTCCCTAGATCTTTCTCTTCTCCAGGCTGTACAACCCCAGCTCCCTCAGCCTTTTTTGATAAGAGAGGTGATGCAGCCCTCATATTTGTCGTCCTCCTCTGGACCCGCTCCAACAGGTCCATGTCTTTCTTGCACTGATTTAGTACGTGATTTAGTTCATCTTCTCTATAGAAAGAAGCAAGAACCTATTTGACTACTTACAATAAAAGACGTTATCAAATATCCAAAAAGGTACTTTCACATGATCATGAATATTTTTGATAAACACACAGCCATATTCAGTTCATCACACTTATTACACCCCATAGTACCAAAATGACTGCTTCTAAATGTTGATAGTAATCTATCTTTGACAAACTCACACTCCTATGTCTGACTGTTGCATGGGATGGATTTATAAATGTAATCACTTCGGAAGCAATAACTTTGGCCACAAGCAGGCCATTTCTGCAAAACATTCAGATTACCAATAGCTATGCAAATGTACTCACATTCAATAACACACAGTTGAGGACTGCTCTCCTAAGACCATAAAAATGACCAAATGTAGTAAAGTCACTATACTGAAATCAGAAGGCTTTAAGCAAGATTTCTAGAACTTAGATTTATCTACTCGAGGCAGCAGACTTCAAACTGCTTTGCAGGAGTTTCTTATGTTCATGATAAACAGAGGGTTTTACTGCTTGTACAGTTGCACCAGACTTATAAGGAGAAATAACAATGGTATTTTTTAATCCTTGAATATTTCCAACAGCACAATCAGATTTCATAAATGAAGCACAATCATACTGTCATCCCATCAAAGCATTAGGAAGCATATCCGAAGCATATCCTATGGTTTAATGATTAAAATATGTTTTTATTTTCATAAATCAGCAAACTAGGATTCTGATTCTTATTGTATTTTCTAAAATACATCATACACTATAGAAAGACAGATAATATGATACAGATGTAGAAACTCCAGGCAATAAGCTACCAGTCTGGATAAGGAAAACTGTATTTACCATAGTAACTGAATATACTATGGATAATCTAAGTTTATACTATTAAATAAGGAAGCCAAGGCCAAGTGTCACACCAAACGCTATATGGGAACCATGGCAAGAGAAGAGAGCATGAGCTCACACAGTCCTTTCCGGAGGGAATTATTCTTAAGTAGTGCTTAAACAGTGCCTCTTAAAATTTCTCCAATTTCCTCACTGTTGTGGATTAACCTCTGCCAGCAGCTCAGCCCCACCGAGCCGCTCGCTCACTCTCCCCCAGTGGGGGGATGAATGGGGAGAGAATTGGAAGGGTAGAGGGGAAAAAACATGTGTTGAGATAAAGACAGTTTAACAGGTAAAATAATGCAAAATAAGGATTTAAATCACTACTTCCT
Organism: Gavia stellata; assembly: GCF_030936135.1. Taxonomy (NCBI): domain Eukaryota; kingdom Metazoa; phylum Chordata; class Aves; order Gaviiformes; family Gaviidae; genus Gavia; species Gavia stellata. Next base: position 26,938,692 of record NC_082597.1, read on the forward strand.
GTCAGCAGGCAGGTGTTTAGCTATTTCCAGGAAAACAAGGCTCCATCATGAATAACGGTTACTTGGGAAGACAAACGCCATAACTCCTAACATCCCCCCCTCATCACAATCACAGAATCACAAGCTATTTCCAGGAAAACAAGGCTCCATCATGAATAACGGTTACTTGGGAAGACAAACGCCATAACTCCTAACATCCCCCCCTCATCACAATCACAGAATCACAAGCTATTTCCAGGAAAACAAGGCTCCATCATGAATAACGGTTACTTGGGAAGACAAACGCCATAACTCCTAACATCCCCCCTTCATCACAGAATCACAGAATCACAGAATTACTAAGGTTGGAAAACACCTGTAAGATCATCAAGTCCAACCATCAACTAACACCACCATGCCCATGCCCACTAAACCATGTCCCACAATGCCACGTCCACATGTTCCTTGAAAACCTCCAGTGAGGGTGACTCCACCACTTCCCTGGGCAGCTTATTCCAGTGTCTCACCACTCTCTCAGTAAAGAAATTTTTCCTAATATTCAGTCTGAACCTCCACTGGTACAACTTGAGGCCATTTCCTCTTGTCCTGTCACTCGTCACTTGGGAGAAGAGACCCACACCCACCTCTCTGCAAGCCCCTTTCAGGTAATTGTAGAGAGTGATAAGGTCTCCCCTCAGCCTCCTCTTCTCCAGACTGAACAACCCCAGTTCCCTCAGCCGCTCCTCAGAAGACTTGTGCTCCAGATCCCTCACCAGCTTCGTCGCCCTTCTCTGGACACGCTCCAGCACCTCAATGCCCTTCTTGGAGTGAGGGGCCCAAAACTGAACAAAGGATTCGAGGTGCGGCCTCACCAGAGCCGAGTACAGAGGCATGATCACCTCCCTGCTCCTGCTGGCCACACTGTTTCTGATACAGGCCAGGATGCCGTTGGCCTTCTTGGCCTCCTGGGCACACTGCTGGCTCATATTCATCCAGCTGTCAATCAACACCCCCAGGTCCTTTTCTGCAGGGCAGCTTTCCAGCCACTCATCCCCAAGCCTGTAGCCTTGCATGGGGTTGTTGTGGCCAAAGTGCAGGACCCAGCATTTGGCCTTGTTAAACTTCATCCAATTGGCCTGGGCCCATCCATCCAGTCTGTCCAGATCCCTCTGCAGAGCCTTTCGACCCTCCAGCAGTTCAACACTCCTGACCAACTTGGTGTCATATACAAACTTGCTGAGGGGGCACTCAATCCCCTCATCCAGATCATCGATAAAGATATTAAACAAGAATGGTCCCAAAACTGAGTCCTGGGGGACTCCGCTTGTGACTGGCCGCCAACTGGATTTCACTCCATTCACCACAACTCTCTGGGCTCGGCCATCCAGCCAGTTTTTTACCCAGCAAAGAGTACACCTGTCTAAGTCACAAGTCACCAGCTTCTCCAGGAGAATACAGTGGGAGGCAGTGTCAAAGGCTTTACTAAAGTCCAGGTAGACAACATCCACAGCCTTTCCCTCATCCACTGGGCAGGTCACCTGGTCATAGAAGGAGATCCTTCTTCCCTGAAGATTTTATTGCTGACCACAATGTCATATAGTCTGGAACACCCCTCTGGTCAGTTCGCGTCAGCTGTCCCAGCTGTGCCCCCTCCCAAATCCTTGTGCACCCCCAGCCTACTTGCTAGCAGGGCAGTGTGAGAAGCAGAAAAAAAAGGCCTTGACAATGTGTAAGCATTGTTCAGCAATAACTAAAACCTTCGTGTGTTATCAACACTGTTTTGGTCACAAATCCAAAACGTAGCTTCATACAAGCTACTATTAACTCTATCCCAGCCAAAACCAGTACACCTAGTAGTGTAGTGAAACAGAGTGTATGAGTAGGGAGTGTTAGCTTAATAGTTTCCATAAACTGCTCCCTGAAAGCATGGTTGTAATAAATGTTCATGCTGTTGTTATCATCTGCAGTTCCCTTTTCATCATTTGTGTGTCACATCACTTTTCCTTGCACTTTTTTGTACATACAGCAGCCTTTGCGGTCTTGTACCTTGTGCTTTAGGTACTCTGCGTACATTTTCAATAATTATGCAAAGTTTTATAACTAAACAATCATAACCTCCCTTATCTTGAAACCATTCCTATGCTGAAAACTGTGAAAAAACTAAAAAGACACCGTTTGCAGGGCCTTTAGAGTATATAGTCTGCTTTTTCACTATCAACATTCAAATTTACAGGTGCTGCTGCTACTTCTGCCAAGTGCTATATTAGGTGCACTTCGCACCACTGGAATCTATCATTTTATATTTTTTGCCCTTTACATGCAAATTCCAGTTGGCCATCATACACGCTTAGAAGGTGTATCAGAATCTTTCTCTAAACCATTTGTTAACTTCTAAGTTATCAACATTACTTTCTCATATACTATAAATAACATCATAACTTGTGTCATTTTTTAGAATCTTAGCTATTACATATATCATTTTGCCTTGAAATTTCAGCAGATGCTAACACTGTATAATTTGCACTAATAGGGGCATGTTTTAAAATACGAACTCTGGTAGTTGCAAAATCTGCAACTCTAGATGCGGAAAATCTACATAAGCAATTCACTGATACCCCTCTGAAAATGAATGCGCAAAGTCTTGGGTGATTATTTCCATATAAATCAGCATAAGCTGGAAGTAGATATTAAACATGGAAGTCAATCTCAAAAAAAAATTCTTGCTCACTGATGAGAAATAAGCTTGCTTTTTTGGAAAAGTTTATGTGAATGCCTTCCCCATATCAAAGCATGGGGCGTCTGTGGCTTAGCATCATAGCACGAAAGAGACGTCAGCTTCAAAGGACACTGGCAGAGACTGGATTAGCACATTAGGGAAATCAATACCGCCCCCCCCCATCATATGCCAGATAACATAGCAGAACTGGGAAGTTGGAGAAGAGACTCATCTGATGTTACAAAATTATAAACTTCTGTGGTGAGTTGAGCTTGGCTGACTGCCAGGTGCCCCCCAGGGTGCTCTCTCCTCCCCCTTCTCAGCAGGACAGGGGGAGAAAATTAGACAGAAAAGCTCATGCGTTGAGATAAGGACAGGGAGATCACTCATCAGTCACCATCACAGGCAAAACAGACTTGACTTGCAGAAGATTAATTTAGTTTATTCCCAATTAAAAAAAAAAGAAAATTGAAGTAGGATAGAGAGAAACAAGGACAAAACTAAAAATACTTTCCCCCACCCCACTCTTTCTTCCCAGGCTCAACGTCACTTCTTTGTTCCCAACTCTTCTACCTTGTCTCCACCCTTCTAGCAGTGCAGGGGAGATGTGGAATGGGGGTTGTGGTCTGTTCACAGCACTTCATCCCTGCCGGTCCTTTGTCCTCACACTCTTCCCCTGCTCCAGCCAGGGGTCCCTCCCGCAAGATACAGCCCTTCACAAACTGCTCCATCATGCGTTTTTCCTACGGGCTGCCGTTCTTCAAGAACTGCTCCAGCATGGGTCCTTTCCACGGGGTACAATCCTTCAGGACCAGATTGCTCCAGCGTGGGTCCATATGCCACAGTTCGTACCAGAAAACATGCTCTGTGTGGCCTGTTCTCCACAGACCACAGCTCTTGCCAGGAGCCTGCTCCTACATGGAGCTGCAGCTTCCTTCAGGGCATGTCCACCTGCTCCAGCATGGGGTCCTCCATGGCATGCAGGGGGACAACCATGGTGTCTCCACAGGTTGCAGGAGAATCTCTGCTCTGGTGACTGGAGCACCTCCTCGTCTTCTTCTTCACGGACTTTGGTGTCTGCAGGGCGTTTTTCTCACTCCTCTCTCTCCCAGCTGCTGTGCAGAGTTTATTATCCTTTCTCATATACATTTTCCCCAAGGTGCTGCCACTGTTGCTGATGGGCTCAGCGTTGGCCAGCAGCAGGTCTGTTTTGGAGCCAAGTGGAACTGGCTCCATCTGACATGGGGGCTGCTCCTGGTGTCTTCTTACAGAGGCCACCCCCAAGGCCCCTCCACTGCCAAAACCTTGCCACATGAACCCTATATACATCCCACTGTGAACTAAGGAATTGTTTCTGGTCAGATTTGTGGCACCAGAGATCCTTTATGCAATAGAAGCAAAGACTAAACTCTCATTCTAACCCTTGATGAATGACTTCTCTTTCCAAAGCATAATAATCAGAAATAGTGTGGCCAGCAGGAGCAGGGACGTGATCGTGCCCCTGTACTCGGCGCTGGTGAGGCCGCACCTCAACTACTGTGTTCAGTTTTGACCTCCTCACTACAAGAAGGACACTGAGGTGCTGGAGCGTGTCCAGAGAAGGGCGACGAAGCTGGTGAGGGGTCTGGAGCACAAGTCTTCTGAGGAGCGGCTGAGGGAACTGGGGTTGTTCAGTCTGGAGAAGAGGAGGCTGAGGGGAGACCTTATTACTCTCTACAACTACCTGAAAGGGGGTTGCAGAGAGGTGGGTGTGGGTCTCTTCTCCCAAGTGACTAGTGACAGGACAAGAGGAAATGGCCTCAAGTTGTGCCAGGGGAGATTCAGACTGGATATTAGGAAAAATTTTTTTACTGAGAGAGCGGTGAAGCATTGGAACAGGCTGCCCAGGGAAGTGATGGAGTCACCCTCACTGGAGGTGATCAAGGAACATGTGAACGAGGCATTGTGGGACATGGTTTAGTGGGCATGGTGGTGTTAGTGGATGGTTGGACTTGATGATCTTACAGGTCTTTTCCAGCCATAGTGATTCTGTGATAATTTTACAGTTGAAGGGTAGAGTCCTCTATATCCTTCTTCCTATGAGAAGTTTTTCCTCTTTGCATTTCATCTCTCTACTCAGTGCACTGAACAGGTATACTTGCATGCCCATAGATAGTTGTAGAATAAAGGCTGGCCAGTTTGAGCCCAGATACATTTCAGATATAAGATCACCATGAAATCCTCTTTTAAGCTCAGTGCAGTGAGTGCTTTGCCCATCAGAATAAACAATAGCTGAACACATCTTTCTACTCAACTTCTAACTTACAGTTTTCTGTGCAAACTTTCCTAATATAATTCTTAATTGCTGGAAGAGCAGATAAGCTGGAATTAAGTATGACATAAATAAAAGCAGGAAGGGGGAGCAAGACAGTAGCCTAGAGCTTGTTCAGTTCTTGTAAAGAGAGCTGAAAACAATTTAACTTTGCTTCAGTACTGATGTGGAAACTGGTCTGGAATAGATGCTTCCCCAGACTCTAATTAGAAAAGAAAAAATTGAAGCAATGAAGGTCACTGTTGAAAAGGCATGTTCTTATTGATAACAATATAATTTGTAGCCACTTTCAAACTAAAGTATGCTTAAATGTCTAATTAGAACATCCAAATAAACACTTTTAGAGTAAAAAGCCTTTCCTTTCTATAGACACATTTTTCAGGGATGTCTTTAACGCTGACTGTTCTTCAGGGAATTTATGTTTAAACAGTTAGATAATTAACAATCTGTCTAAATATCCCTGATTTTTGTTATGCTTAGCTTTTGATTAGCTTTAATCCTTATTTTTGTCTCATGTCTCTATTTAATACCCTGCAGAACTCCCCTGAAATGCATTTTTACAAAATTGTATCCAGGCAAATATTGAAACATAGTAAGTAAAAATATTTCTTTGAATTTAAAAGAACTATATTCTTCAACTATATTATGCTTTTAAAATAAATATTTAAACAACTATGTTTGCACTTGTATACATTTTTTTCCTGAATAGCTTTTTATACAAGTAAGCAGACTCTTATACAAGCGTAAACACGTACTCTTCTTAGTTTTATCACTGGTTCTTCCATATCATCTGGTATTATAATTTTCCTCCATTTTATTAGGCATCAGGAATAATACAACAAAATATGTGCTAGAAATTAGACAGAACAAGACAGGTGCAAGACCAATAGTTCAAAACAGACTATAAGTTATAATATACTTCAAACTATACAGATGTCACTTAGACTACTTATGAACTAAAACAACATATTTGTGAAAGCAGGATTGGTTTTACACAAGCATGTCTAAATTTATTGGACAATTTATTTGTAGTGAGTATATACAGTTTCTCTACCACAGTACTTGGCGTGTACCTCTTTAAATCAAAAGAGCTGAGAAAATTGAACTAGTCGTCTAAGTATTTAAATAATTTCATTGCTCTCATTTTTGCTTTTTTCCTATCTTCAGTTATTTACTGCACCGATGGTTTTCCTAGGGGGTGGTATTCACACAATTCAGTTGTATCCATCCAAATTCCTTTTAGCATGACTAACAAAGGGGCTCACTGAACAGCCAGTGGTCCCCTCATGAACAGATGGCAGAAACTGATGCTGTTAGCATCAGACCACCCATTAAACTCTGGTGAGACCGCGGGGGCTAATTCTGCATCCATCCCTGTAGAATATTACTTCTCAATGAACTGATTTAACTGTGCATGAGAAAACTGAAAGCAACTGCAGGAGGAGGTGGCTTGTTTCCCCGCATTGATCATTTGAGCTTCAGATATGCTAAGAGACTGTACCATCCCCTGATAGAAGTGAAGAATTCAGTCTGATCTAAGAACTTAAGAAGGAGAGCTGTACCTAGCATTCTATTAAAGGTTTAAATAAATACATCATCCATGGAGAGGAGAAAAATCTTGTTGTTGAACAGTATATTTGGATGCAGTTGACCTCATCTACCTATTTTCCAGTAGAGAAGACAGACCTATGGCTTTAAGTGCAAACAGAAAACTGTGCTGCAGAGCCCACTGCCAAGGCCTGGGATTAGAAAATGAAATCATTGCTTGTTCACCTTTTCCAAACTTGTTTTTTTTTTTTTTATTTCTGCATGCCTCTGCACTTTGAGTTACATGTTTTCTCTCAACGGTTATTTATTTCTACAATACAGCCTGTGTAAAATCCTGCTGCCAGGGAATGGTCCACAGTAAGTTAATCATGCACATTATACTGTAGTTACACTATGACCCTGTCTGCTTTTCCACCTTGTCAAAAGTGATTTAAAATTTCACCCTACACTTACCAGTAGTTGGGCTTGATTTCCTTGTGAAAGCTTTATTCATATCTGGTCATTCCCTGAAGTGTGTAGCTACATATTTGTTTAATGCTTCCTTGGCATATGGATTAGCTCCCAAACTGACAAGCTCTTTAGCACTCATGGTCTGGATTTTAGAATTCATTGCCAAAAATATATCAAAACATTGACTCCTTCTTATCACGAGGAGGAAATGCTGATTCCTCAAGATCCATTTACATTGGCTTTAGCTGCATATTCTTGGTATATTTTGAAATAAGTTGTTTTATCAAACAGAATATTGTCTAACGTAGTTTTGACAACATCTATAATGAAAAATTATGGCAGATACTTTAAAAGGAACAGACTGTATTGTAGAAAACTTTCACACAATATGTTGTGTACTATGGCATGCATGCCATTGAATTCTGAACAAGCTGTAAGAATGTGACTGAAATAGCGAAGATTTATAACAATTTCTTTAGAGAAGCAAGAGTGAATGAAGAGAATGAAGAATGTTTTACCACACTGAACAGAGACTGTGATTCACAGACAGGTTAAAATGTGAGTCAGTACTCACAAATACAGAGGATGTGTGTGATTCTGTAGCCATTTCTTAAGGAAATCTGCAGGAAGTCAGACTGGGAAATAGTTAGCATTTAAGATACTTATTACAGAAGTGAATTTCTGGTGTTAAGCTACAAGTATATATTGAAGAAACTGCTTTCCACAGGCTTATTGAGGTCAAGTGGGGATGGCTTCCAGGAGAAAGTTTTATGTCAGTACCAAGTGCTTACAGAACTGCTTCTTACAGGATAAATCAGACTGCATTAACAGAAGTAGAGCTTCTTTCTGCAAGACTCTTAAGTATTTCAAGGTGTATGTAACCTGTAGGCCACCCAGTCTGTTAATGTCTGTACCGAGAAGGCTATTGGGCCACATTGCCACTTGCTCTGGACCTGTGAGCCTGGGTTTCCTTTGCACAGAAAAGAAGACATGGGAGCAGGAAGCACAGAGAGGAAGATTATGATAATAATGCATGCTCATAATCCTGTTCTGTTGTGGAACTGGGACACAGCTGAGAAGTCTTCAGGTCAAAGGCCATCTCAGCATGGTCTTGCGGTTCCTTTAATGGTTCTCATTTTGCTTAGCCAAGCTTGCAAACATAACTCCAATTAGCCAAAAACTTAACATACTGCATGATCTTTTATCACCAAGACACAAATAGTTCTCTTTTGTGAAATTGAGGGAATTCTGGGGAACCTTATAATTAATAGGTGGCTCCAAATATCCTCTTCAGGTGCCCTTGTTATTCACGGACTGTTTTGCTGCTGAACGTGAAAAGTCCCTATGACTCAAAACATCCACAAGTTTCCATGGGCATATGAAAAGAGATTTTGTTGGAAAACATTAGCTGCTTCAGGTGTTACAGAATTTTCTGGGAAGGTGTTCTTTGGATTATGTTACCTTAGGTATATGCTCAAAAAGTCTCAACCTGCATAAAAGACTACAAAGAACAAAACTTTTAGACTGATGTGTGTGTCCTCGTTGGTCGGTGGTTATTTTATTAACCCAGCATGTGGAAGACTCCAGTTCAAATCTCTACATTATTTGATATCTGACAGTGACCAGTCCAGTCTGCAACATGCAGGTAACCCAGATAATGCCACATAGTTTCTCATCACGATGTAATTGGTTGCTCTGGTGTGAGTGTCTTTGCATTTTCACTGCTGAAGAGGCTTGAATGTATAGCAATCATATTTATTTGTATTAGTAAGATAGTGCTTCCAGATTCTAATGGGTAGGACTTTTATGTAGATATATTGAGTCTAATTTAAGTTGCTGTTTCAAAAAAAAAAGTATTTATTCGTACAAAATGGATCAGATTCAACATGAAATTTCTGCACATACCCTCTTGGAAGGTTTAATATAGTTAACAAATTTTGAAATGGGATGCAAATCATACTGTTTCTCCTTGACATCTCCTCCATATGAGTTTATAAGGTTCCTTGTCTATTTTGACTATCTCACTGAATTCCCATCTTGGATACATTTCTCTTGCTATGCCTTGTATAAAGGCACTTAACTCACAGCTCAGGCAGGTTTCAGTATTGCAAATTCCTTTGCACATCTAGTCTTAGTCCAGTCAAAGTCTACAGCTCTCAGCGCTTTCGAAAACACATTGACATTATGGTTTTAAATTCACTTTAAAGGTATAATTCTCTGTTCCTGAGACGTTTCTACTTTCACAGGATTACATCACCAACTATTACTCCTGGACCTAACTAAGCACACAACTTAGTGCACACAACTTTCTTATTTGTTGAGAATGCTGTCATCAGATAATTAATTACCAGTAAGTTTCTACTGTCTTTATGTATGCATGCTCATCCCTCATCAAGAGTCAAAGTGAATTTAGTCAATTCAACTTCACAAATAAGAATGTAGAAATAAGCCTGAGTGACAGGAAAACTTAGGTTCCAACTGTTGCAGTTAGGATCCCTATCTGTAAGGCTTTTGAGTATATTTTTCATAATTCTGTTTTGTATCCTCTTTCTCTTCACATATACTTTCTGCCAGTTAGACTGTAAACATCAACAACTCAGACATTGTTTAGAACTATAATTTTACCATAGCATACGAGCAAGTTGATATAAAACTGACATCATCAACAGAAGGATTTATTTACATTTATTTAAGGATTACAGGAGCATCCATCTAGACTTGGTAGCCCTTTTTAATGTTAAGTATGGTAATTACAGAATTCAGATTAAACTACTGAAATCCACTACCACACTCATGTCAAAAGCACATGAAATCTGAAATCTAAATACCCTATACAATTAAAAAATTCTGCCCAATTTTCATTTATTACCTCCCTAAATGCTAATGAAAACAATAGATGAGCTAACATATCTAGTCCCTCTCCCTCATCAAGGTACACTGCAAAATAATTTCTCTTTCAAACTAAATCCCTACACTATTAAAGCTCTTATTCATATAAAGTGAATGCATAGGAGTTAAGCAGTCTCAGTTTCATAACTGAACAGAAAAATTCACAAAGAATTTGAACATATCTTTTGAAAAGAAAAATGAAAAATTCTACTAGAAACTACAAGCTGCTGATTCTGTGTCTCATTTGAGTGTTATTCATGATGCCTAAATTTACCCCCAGAATATGGTTGGAATCAACAAACAGGTAACAGGGATGAGTTGTTCTCTAGAATTTTTGAGCTATTCTGATAAAAGCTGCCAGTCAAAAAGATGACAGATATTTTCGGCATTTCAAAATGAACAAGAAATATGGGAGGTGATGTCACTAAATCTGTGCAAGTGAGATGCTGTTCTGTTAAATATTTACTGGTCATTATAACATTATGGAAAAGGTTTTAGTATAGCATTTGCGGAAAAGAGTTCTCTTGTTCCCTGCTTCCAGCCCATACTCACCCCCACCAAATGATGACGTACATAGAAGGATATTAGTCTCTTCACAGACTTTTACTGGTGGAAACTTTACACCATTAAAGACAATGCCATTAACATTATTCAGTCTAAGAGTGCACTATAGTTCTTTAGAGCTTCATCTAATGTGCGCTGCTCTGTTACATAATAGCAGAGGCGAGGTATCAGATGCCCATGCTCTGCCCTCAATGTGGATGACATTTTGATAGAAAGGAAAGGCAGCAACCCATTTTAGATCAGGAGAGGAACAGTCACAAGTGGTGCATTTGCAGAAGTGCTTTAGTCTTGTAAAACACAACCCTACTAAGTATGTCTTGCTTGTCTCTGATCTGTTAAGGTAGTCTGCTTGTTTTACTACCTCCTTTTAAATGTAGCAGTCACATCTTCTGACATTTAAACCTACATATTGTTCACAGCCAGCCTTGCTTCTTTCATGCACTCACACAGGCCCTCGAGCTAATTGAAAAACTATGCTGTAAATAAGCACTCAGAGCCAAAACTACAAATGCAGTCTGGGATCTGCATTTTGACAGGTATGCCTTTCCATTTCTAACATAGTTCATTACTACAACAGATTCCTTTTCTGGTCCCACAAAATTCAAATAACTTTTTAGAACTGAAACGGGGATGAACCACACCAGAGAAACACTGATCTTGCCAGACACCACCACTTCTGCAGAGTTGCTCTTGGGATTTTCACCAGGAAGAGTGGCTTACCAGTATAAAGCACAGAAAGTCTAAAGAGATTTCACAGAGTCATCTATCAACACGAAGTCTTTAAATGTTGGTGTTTTAAAGTGTTTAAAAGATCTGAGGTCTTCCAGGTACAATACATGTAAAAATGATGGACTGAGAGAAAACTGAGATAAGTTTATAAGGAACTGAGAGACAAAAGAAGATACAAACTTTTTTCCCTCTGCTCTTATACAGGATTTTGCAGGCACACGGAAGTAGTGTTGCCATATTAGTACTCAGCAGCAAGAGATTATTTCAGAGCAGTTGTCCTATTGTGGCGTTAAATGATTGCCTCCAAAAGACATTGACAAAAGGAGTTGCATAAAATAAAATCTTCTGAATGAATCTGAGTGAAACTTCTATGTAGTTTCATAAAGTTAAATTAATTTAGGATTTAACCTGAAATACTATTTTCTGTTTGGATCAATAAATGGCGAAACAATTAAAAAAATGCTGAAAGTGTAATATTTTTGGACTAGTTTGACTGTCTAAATGCTGGAAACTTTGCTAAAAGAAGATTCTTTCCTGTCATTTTTAGACTAGTTTTACAAAATTGAAGCAGGAAAGCTTGAAGTTTTGGACGAGTATTTTAATATTTGGCTGAACATGAAAACTACAAACAAGCTCTTCAGCCTTTTGAAGCTGACTCCTCGGTAAGTGATGAAAAACAACAGAAAGAACAAGATATCCCAAGAATCGAAGGGAGAACACTTTTTTCCCCCCTATCTGGACATTTTCTCCAATTTAACCTTCTGTAATTGTCAACTTTTCCCCATCCTTTACCATATGTATTTATATATACACTCACTTTCATAGCAACTTTCATTTCTAATATAAAACTATTCTTTTTAGTGCACTGCAAGAATGCTTAATATTTTAATATCTTTTTTCTTCTTCTTTCTATTCTCTGACAGGTATCCTATCTGCTGCGTTCAACTATTATCATCCTTTAGTTTAGTAATCTGCCTCCTTGTTCTGAAGAATATTTTCCCCATGAACAGATGTATAAAACTTATGATGCCTCATGGAAAATAGAAAGAACAGTCCATTTTTATTAGTAAAGCAGCAGCATCTGTACTATCTTCTTGTAAAACATGATAAAACAGCCCTTTCTATAGAGGAATTTCGCACCTTATTTTCAAATAGTGTTTTCCTCAGCAGATGTTAAGTATGAGACAATGACACACTTATTTTGTTAAAATCAATGAACAGGGAGGGAGCAGTGAGGGTTTGCATGTGTTACTAATGTTTAGATTGCCAGTCTGCAGTAATGCCAGAGTTGGGGACTGCAGACAGAGCTAGGTGTTATAGCAATAAAACAAAATGCAGATGTTCACTTTGCATCTCTTTTGTCTTTCTTCTCAGCTTGAGTATTAAAGGACTTGTGTTCAGTCTGCAATGTTCATCAAATCATTCGGATATCAACAGCGTTAACCATCAGTTACACTGTGACAACTGATGAAATTTTATTTTCAGCAAAACACATTTTGCTCCACTCTACATGCAAACATTTCCACATATGCTTCTGCTGTCACATTTACAAAAGATATCAGTTAATGTAAAATTACCATATGTTCCTGACAGGATGGAATCCTTCCTAGTAATTTTTCACCAGATTTTCGATTTCTGATATTGAAATCCAAATAATATATATCGTAAAAAAGAGACATTGTTTTACCTGCTCCGTCAGGTAGTTATTAACCTCAGAGGTCATCCCTAATAAACAGCAACAGGGGTCATTCGTGAATTGGCCATTGCAATAAAATAGAGTATATCTGGATATTCCAACACATTGAGCCATAAGATTCCATTCCCTACATCCTAAATGCACTGAATCTGAATATTCAGTCTTTTTTCTAGATATACTCTGCTTGAACTTGCATCCTGAAATAAGAAGGAAATTATATAGTAAAACCAGGGACTGAATCCATTGCATGAGTCCCTAATTCTCAACAAGGAAATTAAAAAAGTGCTCAATGTAAGGTAGAATAATCAATTTTCAGTTTATAAGAGCCATAAAGAGTTTAAAGGCACTATTGAATGTCATTACTCCATAAAGTTGTCATTAAGAAATTATCTGAGCACCTAAGAAGTTGCTATCCTGTTAGAAAACTCTGATTCTTTCAAGAAGCATTAAGAAGTCGCAGATTAATTAATTTTAAATGTGTGTTAGCAGTCAAGTGTTCACCTGAAATTTTATCTGTACAGTTATGGTATTTATGGCTCAGATTCACACTGCAGCCCTCACCTAGTGGACAAGCTGAGTCTCGGGGTTGGTCATAGTTTACATGCTAGTCCAAGTTAGCGAAGGGATCTTCAAAGTCATACCTCTTTCATCACGCAATGTCACGCCTGAGAATAATGCTCAAACAGTAAAGGATTACAGAAACCACAGATAGACCAGATTTACCCAACGAGGCACACTACCATTTCCTGAATCTATTCTTACAGTTCCAGTACAAATCTTTCTTTACTCTGGATGGAAAATATAAAAACCCACACTGTAGATTTTGCAACACATCCTTTGAAGAACAAGATTAGCCATGCTTCCCTAACCCTGCTCCCTTCCTCCAGCCCTCCTTCCCCATCCCAAGGTCCAGGTAAACAATTTAAGGTTATGTTTTCCATAGGAATTTTTGTTAGTTGCCACTCCCGTGGAGCACCATGTGAAAGCCTTGCCCATGTGCTGCTACTAAGCAGAATCTAATTATCAGGTCTTTTCTTCCTATCAGTAGCAGCAGCAGCAACAGCTTCCAGCTTGGCTTGTTGCTGTTCTTTCCAAATCACCCAAAATACAGAGAAGAAGGTAGAAAGACAGAGGGAACAGAGAAGTGGCAGTTCTTCGGTGCTGAAAGCAAAGGAAAAGGGGAGGAAAGGAAAAGAAGAACTACAGGTAAAATTGCTGTTAAATTATATTATACTTGCTGTCTGCCTGAACCCTGTCTCTTCCATCCCCCTGAAATCCTGATGTCACTCATCACTTAGTAAACTAAATGATTTATTAATCAAGTAGACTAATTTGCTTGCTATTACTTGCTTTACTTTACTTGTTACGATTAATTGTACACCAAGTTGTCCTGAAAACAGCCAGCAGAATTATTTGTCATTCTATAGCCATGTACAAAAAGGAAAGGAAGCTAAAACAGAAGAAGATTTTATCAACTTAATCAGAATGGAAAAAGGTGTAGCTTTGCTGAGGTCTCTGAAGATAGGCCTGCTTACAGCTAACAAGGCTGGGTTGGGGACCTTTGCTCTTGTTAATGAAAAAAGAATAACTGCTGTATTTCTGAGTAGAGGAATATTCAGGGATCATTTACCATTTCAAATCTCCTCTGGATTGTACTGATCTTTTCCCTTGAAACTCGAAATATTACTGTGAAAAACTTCCTTCTGAAAACAACATTGCAACATAGCAGTTTGATACCCCTGGTGAAGCAAAAATTCAGATGAGGACATTCATCAGATGGCTTCACTGTACTATTTTGTTATTAAAAACAACAATAACAGCAAACAAAACATGATTCTTGAGTAAGTAAAGTAATAACTTAATATTATCATCCCTTTGTAATTATTGATATGTGATTACTAAATTCTAAGGTGCCATCAACAAATTTTAAAAAGGATGTTCTTGTACAAGAAAGAGCTTCCTAATGCCCATTCTGTTGTCTCAGAATTAATTCCAGAAGTAAGGCTTTCCTTTAATTAGCTGTACCACTTGGGAATCTATTCTGCTTCAAAATCATTTCTGATCCCATAAAATGCAGATGATCTTCCCACAGCTTTGTTGATTCTTCTTTTATCTGGTTGTAACCTAACAGATCACAGCCAAGTCTTCTGTATGGAGCAGTTCTGACTGGACTGAAATGAAGGGAGAGACAAGGTGGCAGCAGTCCATCACTAGTGTTGCAGGTGCATGCAACTGCCTCCAAACCCCAGTCACCCCAGGCTTTAACATTGCTTAAAGCCACAGGAGGTCCAACAGTCTATGTTGCTATTGGCCTACTCTGTTTTTTGTCTGAGGTAATTTTCAGTTTGTTATTGGGCATTAATGGCTGACAGGAGACAGTAACCTTTAAGTTATTGGGCAGCAATAAGCAGCTGTACTTATTTTTTCTAAATTGTTAGCACATCTGAAATAGATGCCATGTCACAAGTAATATAACAGTAATGACACCTCTCCAGGGCATTCCAAAACAGTATATTCAAAGTTCACATTGTTTAATGGAACAATTAATGCAATAATTTTGACTCTACTATATCCTCACTTGTAAATCATCAAGCCATTAACCTTAATAAAGCCAACCTGCTGTCATTTATCATGCTCATCTAAATTGCTTGATATTGCAATAACAGAATACTTCACAGTAAGAAATGTTTGAATGCCCCAGTGAAACCTGATAAATACAGCAACCTTTTAATGCACTGGGAGTATTTGTAAAGAATGAAGGCAAGCTGGAAAGATACAAGAAAGAAATTAGGGCCAAAAGAGCAGGTAAAGTCAAACATAAAATGGAAGGTGCTGATGGCAAACATAGTCCCTGCATTATAACCAAAACCAGACATGGGAAGTGCAGGGTAGGAAAACAGAACATCTTGGCACACAAAAATAAGCTCAATCAAATAGCTAGGGAGCATAGACAATATGTATAAGTATCCCCTTGTGACTGAGCCAAACAGGCATGAAGTTTGAGTATGATTCAGTAGCTGGAGTATACCGTGTTAGTCATGTTATAAAGCAATGTGAAACAATGATAGGAAATGTTCAGCAAGATAAGGTAGTAGATCTGAGGCCAAATTTTATTTACACATGAGAATCAGTCCTATTATAGTAATTTGTGAGAATTTTGACCAGAAAATGTTGGTCAGAAAAACTACATCATTTAATTATAATGTAGATACCACCCTAACTCTTATCAGGTCAAACTCTGCTCTCTACTGAAAATGCTTAATCACAGTGCAGATTTTCTATTTCTGTTGCTGTCTTAATGATGAACTCATTCTCAATGTGTTTTGTTTGCCAGTAATTATTGATTTATTCAAAAAGGACTAAATAACTCCCAAATGAAATAATATAAAAGTGCAGCAACACATAAGGAAAGTAATCAAAAGTTATCCTAATATGTGGATGGGTGAAAGAGCAACTTAAATCCAGTGAACAATTTAGGAACTGTTTAACAGCATCATAAGAAATAATTTCAGAACTAAATGACCAAAATAATGTTTAAAAAAAAAAGTTCAAAGGGAATGAACAGATTAGTACAATGATAGCTGTCCATTACATACAAAAATGGCACAGGTGAAAATGACTGTACTCCGGACTGTTTTGAGGGGAAAGACAGCTCTGAAAGTGAAAAAAACCCACCTTAATCATACTTACCTCCCCTAATCATCAACTGTCAGCATTACCTCACTTCATGCTTAAAAAGCTGTACTGATTATGCACTAACTGGTAAGAAAATCTTGAATAATAAGTTCTAGAGGACACAAAATACTATTTAAAGTTACTGGCCCTGATCAGCAGCTGGCATATATCATTATAGTTCTGCTTAAATCAACACAACCTAGGTATCTGACTCAGAATTTCCAGAGGGAAATGATCATGTATCTATGAGTATCAGCCTGGCATTGTCTCCTGGTTTATAGGAAAGGTCTATAATTGGGCACACTCCCAATTTCGATATTTTAAGCTCTCTGAGATATCGGCTCAAGTTAAAAGTACAACTGTTACTATCTATAACAGACACTTGGCAAACTTATCTCAACAAAAATAGCAGATTTAATATTTCATATGAAATGATGATTTGCAGTAGTTCAAGGCAGGATAACCCCCATAGTATTCAGTCTGCAGTAGGAGAGAATAGTTTGTTCCAAAATAACATGTGAATTGTATTACAGGTAAATTACATGCAATAACCATAAATACATCTTTATTTTAGACCACACGTTTCACAATATTTAGTGCTCTACCAGCACTAATCTTCCACGCTAGCTGTGATTTCATTAGCCTATGTGTCTTAGTTAAAAAAATCTGTGAAAAGATAACAATGTAATGAATAATACATCCCCATCACCCCTAGTCATCTAAGCTGACTGGATATTTTTTCCCCACATCTGTTATCATAAACAGAGTAGTAGAATTTGCTTCACAACATATACATACTGGGAGAAAAAAAGGTTAACCTAGAGTTTCATACATCGCCTCTTTTCCTGGCAGTTCCTCAACCTGTTGTTGAAAACCTTGGTCTAGGTACTAACTCTGCACTGGAGGGTCCAATGAGGTAACAGAATTTGAAGGAAGAGCCCTTGGAGGGTTAAAGCCATAGGATTTTTGGTTGCATTAGCCAGCTGTACCACCAACTATGCAGTTCTGCTTTGGCAATGTAACTTAACATTACCCCAGCTATAAAAAAATTTTTTCAGAAAATGAGAACCCTTCCCAGTGTCTTTCAGTGCATTCACTGAATTACAACCAGAGACTCAAGAGAGCTTTCTCCAGCCCAGCATTGGCTTGGTAACAATATTGTAATTATGTTTGTGCATTTGGCAAAGTTATGTCATTCTTGCAAGTGAATTTCTGCTCTTTCAAGTGCCCATAAAATGGGATTAGAGGCATATTGCACACCCACGCTCTTCAGTGGGGTAGGATGCAAAACCACCTGCATGTCAATTTGGCACACTGCAGTACCCTCCAGGTGGCCCACCTCAGTCTGGAAAATGTCAGGGCTGTCTTACAGCAGAACTGCCTGCTCTGGTAACGCAAACACTTTGTTTCTGGCTCTGTAGCCAGCTTAGTGAGGATCTCAGCATTGTGTGGTATCAGCATGGATGGGTCCAGACATCTCTGAAACTCCTGGAAACACAACCTGTGTCTGTTGATTAGGGCACTGGTCCTTGGCAGGGCAGAATGAGTTCAGGCTGTGAGTCAGAGACATGCGGGGCTGGAAAGAGAGCGTCAAAACACCCTGGAGACAAAAGCTGCCGAAATGCTGCCAGTCTCCCTGGACCAGACAATTTCCATTTTCCTGAAAAAGTGTAAGATCTTCCAAGGGGTTTCTAATTTGAAAAGTGAAGTATTTTAATAAATCCATTTCCAAACATAGTCAAAATTTAGAAGACTGGACGTATAACACAAAAACAGATGTTACATACTTGAATAGAAAGTCTTGGCCTGGAAATTCATGTTTTAGACATACATTCCTGTTCTTTGGTGTTAAATACATACAATGTAACCACTGATAAATATGTGTTCAAAAGAAAAATGAGAGGCAAGCAAATGGAAAACAACTATAAAATTCAATGGTGTTAAAAGGAGTTAAAATGGCAAGCCAAAATCAGAAGTTAAAGAATAAATATTCAAGGTTTATAAAACATAATAAATGTATATTGTAAAACATCCATTCCACCACAATTTCTAGTATTTCTGGTGTTTATGATGGCAATAAATATTAGTTGTATTCTAATTATTAATGTGCCTCAGAGATAAAATTTCACAACAGCATGAGTGAGATTTAGATGTGAATTTATCTATCTATCTATTTATTTATTTATTTAAATAGCAATTCCTTTGGTCTTTCTTCTTGCTCACAGCCTGGAAATTTTAGTCTTAAGCATTTATATTGTGTATCATCCATGATTTCCTTTCATTTTGCTCATATTTGTACATGTTTGGTCTTTTTAGGAGTGCATGATACTTCTAGTGTGTGCACACCATGGGAATCTATTGTGATTTATGTTTTTCTTTTACTGTACAACTGTCATTAGTAAACTCCTAATTCCAAAATTATTTCCAGCAGTTCATTAAAATTCCCACATACTAGCCCTCAAATGTGACTGTTAAAAAGAGAGCTGATATTAAAGATGACTGAGGACACTTCTAACAAACTATTAGATAAGAACTTATGGTTGTTTCCTCAATGAAAATAAAAATCAATCCACTTAAGTCGGTAGAGTTAAAATAGTATACAGCTATGTAAACAGAATGATCAAATATAAATATAAAAACTATACTAAGTTGTAGGAAAGTGCATAAAATTGTATAAAAATATGGAGTCTTTCAAAGGCAACCCAGAGCAGTGACATACTCAGAACCTGCTGTAATTCCATTGCAGTGAAAGCCCATTTATATTTTTGAAAGATTTCACTTTTGTGAATGTCACAGAGAATCTAAATCTGCTCTTTTTTCACACACAGAATCACACGCACACAGAATCATTAAGGTTGGAAAAGACCTGTAAGATCAGCAAGTCCAACCATCAACCCAACATCCATCCACCATGCCCACTAAACCATGTCCCACAATGCCATGTCCACATGTTCCTTGAACACCTCCAGTAAGGGTGACTCCACCACCTCCCTGGGCTGCTTATTCCAGTGTTTCACCACTCTCAGTGAAGAAATTTTTCCTAATAGCCAGCCTAAACCTCCACTGGAGCAACTTGAAGCCATTTCCTCTTGTCCTATCACTTGTCACTTGGGAGAAGAGGCCAACACCCACCTCTCTGCAACACCCTTTCGGGTATTTGTATAGAGCGATAAGGTCTCCCCTCAGCCTCCTCTTCTCCAGGCTGAACATCCCCAGCTCCCTCAGCCGCTCCTCAGAAGACTTGTGCTCCAGACCCTTCACCAGCTTCGTCGCCCTTCTCTGGACATGCTCCAGCACCTCAATGCCCTTCTTGTAGTGAGGGGCCCAAAACTGAACACAGGATTCGAGGTGCGGCCTCACCAGCGCCGAGTACAGGGGCACGATCACCTCCCTACTCCTGCTGGCCACACTATTTCTGATACAGGCCAGGATTCTGTTGGCCTTCTTGGCCACCTGGGCACACTGCTGGCTCATATTCAGCTGGCTGTCAATCAACAACCCCAGGTCCTTTTCTGCAGGGCAGCTTTCCAGCCACTCTTCCCCAAGCCTGTAGCGTTGCATGGGGTTGTTGTGACCCAAGGGCAGTACCTGGCATTTGGCCTTGAACCTCATCCAATTGGCCTGGGCCCATTGATCCAGCTGTCCAGATCCCTCTGCAGAGCCTTCCTACCCTCAAGCAGATCAACACTCCCGCCCAACTTGGTGTCATCTGCAAACTTGCCGAGGGTGCACTGAATCCCCTCATTCAGATCACATGGTCATGAATGTGTTACTTCACAAGCAGTTCTACTGATTTCCTATTTCCCTTGAGAAATTCCCAAAGTGCCTCATCCCTCCTATATTCAGCTGTTTCCTTCTAAATATCTCCTCATCATTTCATAATTGCCACCCAGGTGCTCAAATTTTGGAAATCCTACCAACTTCATAATCTGATTTGTTTCTTAGGACATGTCTTGCCTTCCCTTTTGCATTTCTTTCTATACGTTTGCATTCATTTGTTCTTCCATGTCCTTTGGTCTGCTTGGATTCAGCTCTACTGAAAATCGTAGATTCTGACAAGTGTTTTACCTTCTGGCTACCTTGCTTTGACCTGGAAAGACTATGGATATTCATCTCTGATGATGGCAGTCTGTGACTTCCATATCAGTGTTTGAATAAGTATGATGACCAGTTTCTGTAGGATAGGACTTTGCATACTTGAGGAAATCATGCAAAGAGTAACTTTAGTGGATAGCTCAAGCAATTTTTGAAAGCTGGAAACTACTGGCATTAAAGAACAGAATCAGGAACTATAAGAAAGATAATAGACAAGTCAATCATATTAGTTACTGACAAATATATTGATCAAAAATCTTTTTTTTCTATGCTAGACATAAACCCCTATTAGTCATATGTATCTAGCTGAGAGACAATCTGAATTTACTGCAATATTTCAGTGAAAATACCAGAATTCTAGACTCACTGGAAGGATGAGAGACTAGAGAACCCTATTTGTCTAAAGTTCAGAGTTTTTGTTTTTTGCTGGAAGAATTATTTCATGGATCATTTATTTGAATATTAGCCTTTTAACAAGGTTTTATTTCCTAGACATTCATGCTTGCTTCAGAGATAGGCTGTATTCAGGATGATAGCTCTGAAAGAAATGCAAGATGCAATACTAGTTTCTGTCCATGGTCTTCTGCCTTTTATAAAAAAGAATAAATCATGTGAGAGAAAAAAAAAAAGAGAGGTTACTTTATGTGAACCTCACTATTAAAGAAAACTGTTTTGTGATGGATGTTTGAACACAACTAAGAACCAGTTTTCCACGTTGAATGAAACTTTCTTTTCCTAGACTTTACCACAGTGATTTAATAATATGATACTTTGATAAGTAGAAATGTTCTGAAGCACACAGAAATAATATGAGTAGTGACAGCATTCTTTTCAGTACATAAACCCACTTTGTATATTAATTCATTTTCTAGGGTAAAACCCCATAATCTTCAAAATATGTAAATTGATCTTTGCTGTGCATATTAAACATTATCTGCTTACAGAAAAGCTCCACATTGTAGCGGAATAATCCTACATATGGAAATTTATGAGTTGAAAAAGGATTAATCTTTACAATTTAATTTCCAAGAAAGTGAGTAAAATTCTCCTCAGGATATAGGAAATGAAGTTCAGAGATTTGCAATGAATTTTCAGGATAGTTTGGTTGCTTCTAGATTTTTTTACCTCAATAAATTCTGAAAATCCAGGAAGTTGAGTGACTCAACTATCCCACTTAAAATACACTTCATAAATATTGTAAATATCTTCCCCTGACTCAAAACAAATCAGAGTAAAAGATGGAATTGATACTTAAACACACCCAATCTCTGTTTTGATGTTTAAATCTTACCACCTTTTATAACTGTGTTAATGTGTGGCTCAGGAGCCCACCTTCCACAGGTCTATTAACTATAACAAGTTGGGTCATTTTCTCTTGTGAAATCTGACCTGTTCAAAGTGCCAAAATTCCAAGACAGAGTGCACAGGTCTTTAAATACTTGCAAAGAGCAGGGCCTGCTAACTACAGGAGAGGGACAGAAAATGAGTTGGATGTATTGCTTCTTCATTACTATGCACTGAGCTGAGTTTTGAGCAGATTGTTCTTCCAGAACCTTGCTAACGAAAGCCCATTTATTTTCCACTACCCCATGTAAATCTGTATCTTTTAGAGAACACAGAGGAGCTCCCTAATGACACAGATCACCACCTGCTGATACGATGGTAGGAGAGGCTTGTCAGCAGCCAGACTGACCCAGTCTTTTTTGTGTTATAAAGCCAAAGTTATACTTTGACTGACTCATAGAATATAAAATGGAGTTTCTATATAGCTATTAATGTTGATATCTATATCAATATAGAATTAGAGTTTCATAAATAGCTGATAGAGCCTCCTTTTTCCTGTCTCATGCAGAGATTGAACAATCAAATCCCTAAACCCCAACTTTTATGCAAAATAGGACAAACCCACACACATTTCACAGGCCCTAAACAGAGTAACAGTGACATCAGATTCACTTGTGTCAGACTGATACAGGAGTTTAAGCTGTTGAAAATCAGCCAATTAAAGAGAGCCAGATTCTCTCAAAAATTTTATCCTAGTATTTACTTATTTTCCTTTTCAAATGAGATGAGAGAATTTTGAAAGCAATAGAACCCCAAAATGTATAATACTTTTGACAAATTGTCAGGCACCGCACACAGTTATCCCCATATCAATCATTCCTCACTGCAATGGGCAAGGACATAATCTATCAACTGGAAAAATAAACACCAAGGAGAGTTCAAAATAGCCTTAGAGAAGCTTTAAGAAACCTGCCAGTTGGTTTTTTATACCAGCTTGCTCATTTAATATTCTAGAAAACCTACGAAGTCCATGGTCATTTATATTAATTGACTCATTTCCATGACATCTTTCTGAAGGCAATCACGTGATTCGGGGCAGTGATTAAATCAAGTAGCAGGCACAAACAGCTATTCATAATCAACACAAAACAAATGGTCCTGATGTTATATTCTGAGCTCTTGCAGATTGCAGAGGAAGCTGGCATGGAAATACCCTGGATACCTGAAGACTGACAATTTGCAGAAATTACTAAAATGTCAATGATTAGTCTAGTCATTCAGATTCTGGAGTGACTGCTCTTATTTGCCCATCCAGATCTATGACTGCAGGATGAATCCCTAAAGTGAGCACAGATCTGGATATGTGTGCTCAAAGCAACCCACATCTTCCAAAAGATTAGTAGCTTTATTCTGCATTAAAAGAAATCTCTGGTGGTATTCTAAGGTAGTTCTAATGTGAGTGTAATAGAGAAATCAGTTTAATATTTATAACATAAAGTGACAGTTGTAAAGTCATCACTTAAGAGGATTAACTTCCTCTTTCAATTGTAAATGACATCATCTAAAATCTTAGATACTGTAATATTGACTATGTATCATTTACATGCCTGGCATAGAATGAAAATGGATAGAAGTTTCAAGATTTGTATTGGTGAATCCACGAGCAATGCTAGCTTTAACATAATCCTGAGTCTGTAAAAAGTTCTGAAAATTGTAGGCATTGACCCTTGAAACATAATCCAAACTCAATCTCTGCCTATATACTCTGTAGAAAAATTCAGTGTTTCTTTGGGATTTTATTTTCTCTCTTCCTCAACCACTAGAAGCCTATTTCTATAGTATGTGCAAAGCAATAGTTTCATTGATTTGCTTCTAGTGCTATAACAAGCTGCTCTCAATACAATAGTACCGGTTATCTAATGACAAATCCTCTTGCACTTTTTTGAATACATATATCAACAGGGCTGATGAGGGGCCAGGAAAATGTACTTTCTTTACTATTAAGATAAAAATGTTTTTGTCTCCAAAACCAAAGAAACAGAAAACCAGAATTCAACTAAGTATACCTTCTGAAAATGTAGCAGCTTGGATCCTGAAAAATGTCCTGAGTAGAGACAGAGAGTACAGCATGCAATTTATGTAGCTTGAATGATGAATTTAAAGATATTAGAAGTGAAAGAACAGGTTAAGAAAATTAATAATGGTGAAAAGGATTTTTTTGATGTTGTTTTCCTCCATGGAATAGTTAGAAAATTATTTACACTGGGTAAAACTTAAGGGAAAAAGTCTACTCTTCAGAACTATATATGAGCCTCAAGAACAAAAGGACTCCCTAGTAATACATCTCAGACTTAATATACACTGAGATAAAGCAACAATCAAAGGTTTACTGATACCTTAGATTTTCCCCTCTTTTGACGCTATTTCGTTCTACAGCAGATTTTCTGCAGTCTGATACCGAGTAAGTGTGAGACCTGTACAGAGACTAAATGAATATCTTTTTTACCCTTCCAGTGCCAGAACTCAGAGAGAAGTTTGTATCTTATGGGACAACATATCATTTTGTGCATTATATGCTTATGGGTGTTGCAAGTTTGATTTTCTTCTCCGGAGTTTTCCAAACATTAGTAACTAGATAAAAAAATAGCAATCAAGCATTAAGGCTCATGGAGAAAAACTTGAATCTTTAGTAAAGAAGAGAAATGCTCCAAACAATTATCCAGTTCAAGCTTGATGCCATACCTAAAACATGAAAAAATCTTAACAATGTCTTTGATTTATTAATAATTTGTAGCACTCTGCATTTGAATTGTGAATAAGAATATTTTTCCTATAATACTGAATCAGAATTTCAACACATATTACAGGTGTCTTCAGAGAAAACTTCCAGTTACAGCCATATGAAAGCAAATCCTGTAAGCTATGCTTGATTTCTAGGATAAGCATGCATATGATTATATTAGCTGTCTTTTTCATGTAGGAGACATAAGACATTGAATTTGAAAATTCATTAACAATTCATTCATCATTCAAAGGTATTTTTCCCATGTTTGTCTGATGGAGGAAAATTTCAGGGACATGCATGCTACCATTCATTTATGATGCTATACCTCTACTGGGCTTCATTTATTTTTGTGCTAAAAGCCATCACTGATGAGATAAATTAAAGGATTTTACCCTTTTCAGTTTTAGTCAGATGCAGTGGAATAAATCCAATGCCTTAAAATAGTGAAATACAATACCTAGTGAAAGTACGATGAAGGTCATTGCAAGGAACTGGTATCTTGAAGCAACTGTCTGGGAGATTGAGATTTTTCTCTTTAATTACACTGGTAATTAATTGCATCAGTAGCCACAAGAATTCCACATTCTCTGAAGAATGTGAAGCAGCAGCTCAGCAGAGAAGTTGTGCTCTGAAACAAGTTGAATTCCTCAGGAGAACTTGGTGGAGATGTGATTATATACAGCGGTCTCAGGCTAGCTGGTTGGTTTTGTTCTATTTAGTTCAGTCCCGAGTGACTCAGGATATTGTCACTGTTGCATGAAATTATAAGTTCCATTATATTGACCAGTGATTTATTAAAAGAACTTTTAAGTATGGCTCTTGTTACTAAGCAGTTTCTTTAACAAAAGCAGGCAATTTTACGTGTCAGGCAGGACTCCTCCAGACTTGTACACACAGATTTTCAACCAGCCCTGTATCATCCCTGTTTATCCACACTATTTCCACTCTTTTTTGCATTGTAAATGTTTTGTGATTGTCTTGTTTATCGCTCCTGTTACTAGATGTAGCAGCAGCACAATGGTGGCAGGTTTTTGGTCCATCTTGCTTGAGGCTATAAAAAGAAATATATATATATATATATATGTATATCGGTATATAACTATGAATATATGTATGTTACAGGTGCGAGAATTCAATCTCAAGGCCTCGACTGAGGGCGTGGGATGTTATCTTCCCTCTTTTTTGCTAAAGTTCTGAAACCAATGACCCGAGTTCATCCCACCTTCTCTTAGGTACTTAACAGAGACAATTAAATTAGAAGCCTAGATACAGAAAGCTTCTTTTATGGAGAGTTATAGACATCTTGACAGCATGATTCATATCTTACACAAGCTGACTCATTTTTTGGAAATTAATATTTTTTCACTAATGATAGAGGGAGCCTAAGGTGAACAGACTCCCAACTTAGGCAGCCCAGCTAAAGACACAAAATTAGATAAGTGAAGTTAGGAACACCTAATTCATCTCTATTCATCTAAGGAAGTCTCTTTCAAAATTACCTCATACTTGTGTCCCAAAAATGAGGGCATTTTTTTAATTCAGGAACAGTTTTAACACAATTTAAATAAAAACACTAACAAGATATATCCAGTTTGGGGAACATTTTTTAGTTTGAAAATTCCTGACTCTCTTAGTGATCAAAAAGCTTTCTTTTCTTCTTTTTTTGAAACTTGGATGAGAAAATCATGGTGCTTTAGTTGTGGAAGTTCTGTCATTGCCTCCAGCATACAGCCAGTCAATCAAAAGTCTCTGAGCTGTCAAAGTGATGAAGTGAAAGAAGAAAGAGCTAAAAAGGGGGACAATATCAGGGGACTGAGTGCTTTCTCATTTGAAGTAAGGTTTAAATACTTGAGAAGCAGGAGAAGCAGGAAAAGAGGGACAGATCCTTGATGAGATGTTTTTATGTACATGAGAAGATGAAAGGATAAAATCATGGGAAAGGGAACTTTTCTGAAAAGTTGTTCTACAGTACATTTTTTTGGCTAGCTCTGATTAGTGGCAGTGCTGTAACTCCAACTCTAACATCACAGCCTTTCTTGTTCAACTTTCCAGGGAAAGACCAGCTGACCACTAGAAATGTCAGGAAGATTCAAGGCCATTTTTAAGTTTCAAAATTATGTTGTAACCTTATGTTGCAAGACCCTATATATGAGCAAAGCAACAAATGTTATTATGGATAGAAGCCAAGGTACAGAGATATGCTGTTCAAGTTTTTCCACCCATGCAGTCCTAACTTGAACTCCATTTGCCATTGATTGGTGAAAGGAGGTATTGCAATGTTAGTTCAGACTACATGGTTGCTTCAAGAGATGGGTGAATATAAAGAATTTAGGCAAGGACCTCCAGCTATTCGAATTTATATTCAAAACCACATTTTAAACTCATCTTTGGGGCATCGTAAGAAGTCCAAAAACACTTTTTGCTTACATTTGTCCATACTGGTCTGTAGGATAGGGTAAGTTTTCACACAAAACTACAAACTTGAACACCAAACTAGCAAAGCACTCACTGAGAAACACATTTCAAAGAGGTAATTTTGTAACTTGATAGTTTTTCACAAGCAGTATTTGTAGAAAGGTCCTAAAAAAAAAGAAAAAACAAATAAGGAAAAACACTTGCAGGAGAAGGAGTTGAAAATACATGCTTCTATTCCTTACTCTGTTACTCTAAAGAATAAGGGAAAAATCAAAACCAAACCACACACTGCAAATCAAGATTCAACTCACCATTTTTTTCACTACCTAAAAGCAAACACTCTCTTCATCTGTGCCGCAAAGTTACCTCTCTCAAATACATGTATGAGTTTATTTTGGCTCTCAACTGAGTGGCTGGGGTTTTATAAAATAGCTGTACCATTTTATAATTTCTCTTACAGATTCTGCTCACAAACCTGTCATGTAAGACAATCAATTCCCTTCTGTAAACATATTGCCTTAATCTCGGATTTTACATTCCCCCATCTCTTGGTCTGTAGACGGTGTGGGCTATGCAGAGCATACTTTTGTCTTCATGTCTTTAACCTAATATTCTAGAAACAGACTTGAACAGAATTAAAACCTTTTAACTGGGAACTTTCTGAGACACTAAGCTACTATCATCTTCCTATACTTGCATTGGTCCCCATAAGCAGTATGTGCCGTAAATTGATGAGAGTTAATTCTAGGGACACAAGCTAATTATAATGTCAGATTTAGCAGGCATCTGTGATTATGTAAGAATTTAAAATCTTATTTACTACTTTTCTTGTCTTCCCAAATTTAGGCCTTATGGTATGGGAAAAAGAGGAACCACCATAAAGGCCAAGAAAACCTCCATAAATAGCATTTATTTCTTTATTTATTGGAATCTCCCTCTTTTCTTTTTTAATATGTTATCAGAAGTATTATATCCATTTAAAAATATTTGAAGGGTAATATTGTTTTCATTTACTTTAACAAGAACAGTTCCAGGATCACAGTACATGCAAAGAACATTTTCATTGAATAAATATATGCCTGAGCATTCAGAACTCCCATTTGCTTGTAAGGATATAGAAGGAAACAATAGTTACTAAATATTCACTAAATATATCAGGACTTACTATTTAGTGTAGTCAGTAGGTTTTCAATGATTGTACGATTTTCTTCCCCTAGGTACTTAAAGACTAAAACACTGACTGAGAATTATAGTCTGGGGATCAGAATGCAAGTTTAAAGAAACATCATTGTGTTTTATGTGAGTGACTTGAAAAAAAGAAAGATGTTAAACTTATACGCAAATTGGGATTTCATGTTTTGCTGTGTCCTCTAGGACATGAGACACCACTCAAAACACAAATATTTTTACATCAGGATAACGTTAACCAAGTTTGAAACTATATAGAACCATATACAATGAATATCCATGCAGGAAAATGATTTGTGTGAGAACAAGCTAAAATTTACAAAATGTCAATATTATGACTTGATGCTCCATAACTTTAGGCTCCAGCAAAAAAGTTAGGTGCTCAGAGAGCAGTAATAGGTCTCAAGCTGCGCAGGACTTTAAAGAAGAATGTTAGACCTCTTCCATAATGTAGGACACCACTGCAGCAGTCTCTAAAGTTGTGATCAAAGTAATCACTCTCAATGAGAAAACTCGTATCTCCTGGGAAAGTCTATCTCCTGCCTGCTACAGCTGCAAAATCAGGAGTTTTCTTCCAGCCTGACTTTCTAATTGGCAGCTTTCAGTAGCTTCATGAGTCAATCAAACTCTAATCAGTCCTAGATCACTAGATCACTTCTTTCCTTGATTATTGAGACCAGTCTGTAAGACAGATCCATTCTCTCTACCTTACTCTCCCAGCCAAGCAAACTCAGTCCCTCCCAAAAAGGGCATGATTAACCCATTATGCATAAGGCAGGATAAAACCATCCTTCTCTTCAGCTGCCCACAATCTTTCTAAAAGGATATAGCAGGCAGTAAACTGCAAGTAGGGAAACATAAAACATATATCCTCCGCCAACAACTTTCCCTAGGCTCCATCTATAGAAAATGGCAAAAGATGAAATTTGCCAGATGACTCACAACACTTCCACTAAACACCTGCCCTGAACTTTCTCCTGGAGGAATCATCCTTTTTTATTGACTGTGGAGGGCATCTAGACAAAACTTCCCACCCTGGTAAATATTAGATTTGTGAATACACAGCTGTACACCTACCAGTCTCCATCTGTCCTTAGACCTAAGCTTTTAGAGAGCCACTGTTGAAGTCTTTCTCCAGTGATGCTATAGAGTGAGAACCATTCATACCTTCAATAGGTGGGTGGGTCTGTGTTTTGAAACCTGGCAGCTAATAAGCCAGCTGCTTGCCTGTACCTGGAAATCAGAAGTTCCTTTTCCCAGCTCTTTCTAGTTCCTTCATTGATGGGTGCACTGACAGCATCTAATAATGAAGTGGTTTCTTCTGTGGTACAAGTTTTTCTTCTGCTTTGCAGCATTTATTATAATAGAAATCTCCAGTTTGCATATTTGCAGATTTTCTCTTTCATGCGTTTTGTTAGTACACTTAGCAATTTTGATTTATTATTTTCAACTTTGATATAGTCTAAATATTGAATAAATCTATTTTTTCTCTGAATTGGATGTTCTTTTGAACCAAAATATTGTCTGCAATGAACGTTCATTCTTTGGATCACAAAAGAAAGTGTATTTGTTCTATCCATTGTCATGCGAGTTTTTTCTACAAAAAGGCTTTTATTTTTTTTTCTTCCTTTCTTTTTCAGCTGAGATGAACCCTTGATAAATTAACACTTGTATTGCAGGCAATCTCAGGAAAAGAAACATAACAAACAGTTATGATTAGACTTTTGGGATCAAGAGTTGGTAAATGAAATTACTTCAGTTTATTTTTAATATTTATGAAGAAGCAATCTCTCTGTTAGAGTGCTTACAATGTAGCAAAAATTAAGAAAATCTGAGAGTGGTTTGGAGCCTAAATTACTAGCCATAATTACAGTGGGACTTTGCATTCACATGAAAGGACTAGGAGACTGCAGAGCAGCCCATGAGGCCTTTTATCCTTAGGTAAATGTTGATGATGAACTTGCTATTTCTTTAAGGGATGTGTTACCCCACTGCTAGGTGTTTGCAAACAGTTATTGAATATATGCTAGCTCAAGGTCTAGAATATTGTGCTCACATTTACTAGTCTCTTGCAAGAAGGATCCTGTCTTTCTCCTTTACACAGATGTTTTATGACAGAATTTATTACCTTTCATTCACAAGTATAGCTTCCATTTTTTTTGAGCAATATTCACAAACCATTATAGACTTCCTCAGACAGCAGCAATCAAAAAATGATTTAAAAAAATCCCAAAACACCAGAGCACCAGATTTTTCACATTCAACTGATTATAAATGAGCAAACTACAAAATCATCTCGTCAGTGTGTGTGTGGATTTCCTTCTGTACATATACATATAATTAACAGCACATGTATACCGTTATGATTAAAAGACGTATATGTGAAACATGTATTTAAATATATAATGTATAGTCTAAAATGTATGCTTTCTGCCATCTTCAGTGGATTGGCAGGAGAAAGAAGGATGAATGCTCTGGTGGGGGAAAGAAACAAGGTACAGATGGGCAGTGGGGAGGAGCAAGTAAAAAGCAAAAAATTTTCTTGCTTGTGAATGAGGAGTGCTGAAAAAAATCTAAGAAGATGGGAAACAGTAATGCCGAGACAACAGACTACCAGACTGCCAAAGCAGGTATTTTGTTTCCCCAGATAGTAAATTAAGTGCTTGGTATCTACTTCACACAGGAAAGTACCTCACAGTCCACAGGCATGGGTGTAAGTGCAGAGCAGCTGCCCCAGGAATCCTTCCACCCATGCCCAGTATAAATAAAGGATATTAACAAGCCATTCTTCTTCCACTCAGTCCTGCTGTAGGCTCTTCACTATGCATGCACATATTTAACTCGTTCTGTGCCCAAGATCTTTTTTTGATATATACATCATACCTGTAGAATAAATTTGTGTGGAGCTACAGTACTAGGCTGGTGAAATATGAAAAAATGAGAAGCTAATGTTAGATCTCTATAATGGATCGTTCCTTAAAAGAAGTTTAGGTATCTGCATAAATTAGGAGATATTAATACTAAAAAAAAAAAAACCAAACCACCAACCCTCACAGAAAATTTGATAGTCTTCATTGGAAATATTGCAGCAAATATTAAAATTAAATTTAAATTTTAGTATGAAACAGACTGGTGATTCTATTCTAAGTCCAAGTCTCAAAGTATTCTGAACACTTGATCTGCTATCATTGCATCTATAATGTAGAAAACTATGAGACAGCATGATTAACAACTTTAATTAGTTATAAGCAAAAAGACCATAAAAGAAATATAAATAACATGTTGTAATTAAGCAGTAAGTAATATTAGTCTTAAAAAAAATGTTTCTCTAAGTGGTTAGATGACTGAAGGCACAGACTTTATTTTTTTCTTGTACTCATGCAATGTTCATGATTCATTTGTTAAGGTTATAGCTCAACAGCTTGGTATGCTTTTAAAAACAAAGAGTAAAAAATAAAAGGTTGGATTAACTGTGCAATGGAAAGAAGCTATGATCTTGAGTTTCAAACTCAGACTCTGAAAACCATTTTTGTTTTAGTCTCCGAAACAAATTTTCCATGATATTGTTGACAGATCCCACCAAAAATGTTATTCTTACTACAAATCAACCAGCTTGGTGGCATTACGCCAGCTGTGATTTTAGACCCTTTCTCTACATGTCTGTAAAATATGGTTTAGTAACAGAAATGCAGGTAGCATAATAAGGAAGAGATTGATTATTTAACTGAAGATTTGCTATGGCTTGCTATAGTTTGTAGTAGTAGTGATTCTGCACTGTCATTTGAGATTACTTCCTAAGCACTCAGTGGTCACTATAGAAATTTCTTCCACTCCATTTGGGGTACTCAGTGTTCCAGATTAGGTTCCCCCATAAGTTATATGTCACTGGAAATGGCATTGACTGTGACTGAGAAAAACAAAAAACTAAAAACAACCCAGGCAACACCAAAAAACTGCTTTCATTGGAATAAAATATTTCATTGGAATACCAGCCTTCTTACCCTGTTACTATCCCTTCTAGAAAAGCTTGGAAAAATGTTAGAGACACAGTGAAGAACCAGAGTGAGCTCTTGCTAACATAACAAAGCTGCCTTGTCTATGAAGTCATACAGGTTTGCAGCCAGCCAAGTACTGTAGGAATGACAGGGAAGAATAACAAATACTTAAATAATGAAGTGCTTGGATATTAAAATGCCTGAAAAAGCAAAATAATAGAAAAGAGATGAAGTGAGAGTAAGGCAATTTTGAGGCTGTATTTGAGTTCAGTATTCCTAATATAACTGAGAGTAATTTCTTCTGGTTTTTCCTTTTCTGTCCTTTACACAGTTTGCAAATTCCCATGGAGTATGTGTTTGGTATGGAAAGGGCTGGCATGAGCAATCCTCGGATTAAAGAAATTATTTTACAGGTTCCTTCATTTTTCCTGCAATTATTAAAGGAGGTGCTTTTTTTATAATATTTATTTAACTATTACAGATACTTAAAAGTAGTCATTTCACACTTCATCATATTTAGACTCTTCCAGGAAACCAAACTCACCAAATCATTTCAATGTTTTTTGGTACCACTTCTGTTCTTCCTGCACAGACAGAATACTTTGAGAAAACAAGTGCCATTGTTTAACTCCATCTTTCATGGAGACCTAACCAATATCTTTTATCATAACTCCTGTTATATTTCCTTTAGTGGTTTATTCTACCATTACACAGTAAAAGCTCTGAATATCATCAAAGCTTACCAACCTTCATTAGACCATAACAGCACAAGGATGTAGGTTACATTCTCCAGTTATTTTAAGAGTTGCTTGACTTGCTGAAAGTACATCATTCATACATCCAGCGTAGCATTCATCTGATCTGATGTAGGCATCTGCAATACAGATGTCTATGCCTGAGCCAGCAGTGTATATTCCCTTTGTAGCCAATGGAGAGAAACAAGCATTTCTAGAATGCAGATCACCACCTCTTAATGCAGATTCCCAAATTAAGTCAGATGAATCACACCTTAAAAATTGCTATACCCTTCTGATGTCTGTTAAGCATGTTGGGTGACTGGTTCAGATATAGATAAATGATAAGCATTGCTCTCTTTCCAAACCTCCCAAAGCTTGTTTGTCTCATTCTTTTCAAGAAAAAAATCCTATGGATCTGATTTTTTAACTTCAACATTATTTTTTAATAACTTTTATCTTAGCTTTACTTTCCAAAATAGTTAATTACATTTAATTTATTGACTGTGTGTTTAAGACTGGTCATTGTGTTAGCTCCAGATTTGATACAGGGGAAGAAAGAGTTTCAGTAGGCAATTTCATAGCCTAATTAAAGACATAAATGGGTATAAATTAGAGTGTGAATTTATAAATGTTCTTTGGCTGGCCCTCTCCTGAGACTACTCCTTTCTGTGGGATAGCAGCTTCCAGCTATCCTTTCAAAGACTGGAATAAAGTTTGCTCTTTGAAAAGAGAGAGAAAGAAATTACATCATGATGATATCATCTTTTTAAAAAATAGTCTAGCAGTCAGGTACATAACTGGTTAGTTTGGATCAGTTCTTTGAAAACCCACAGATTAAAAAGAAAATTGAATCCACCTGCTCAAAGTATTAGGTTATTCTGTAACAGACGGGTATCACTGCTTCCTAGAAAAGAAGAGAATAGCAACAAACAGGCTGAGCTGTTTAGTGTACATTAGCCTATTCTTATCCCTGGCACATGTGATTGAGGACCCAACACGGAAAGGACCTCTCCTGGACCTGATACTTACAAACAAGTAAGAACTGCTTCAGACGTGAAAGTCAGAGACAGCCTTGATTGCAGTGGTGGTGTTCAAGATCCTAAAAGGAGGGAGTAGGGCAAAAAGCAGGACTGCAATCCTGGCTTTCAGAAGACCAGACTTCGGTCTCTTCAGGGACCTGCTTGGAAGAATCCCATGGGATATAGCCTGAGAGAGAAGAGGGGTGCAGGAGGGCTGGTTGAAAATCAAGGATCACTTCCTCCAAGCTCAAGAAAGAGTCATACTGACAAGTAGAAAATAAAGCAAAGGCAGCATGTGGACTGCATGGATGAGCAAGGAGCTCTTAACTGAACTTAGATAAAAAAGGAAGTATATCAGAGGTGAACACAGGGGCAGGTGACCCAGAAGGAGTATACGGTTGCTGTCCAATCTTTCAGAGGTAGGGTTAGGAAAGCTATGGATAACCTGGAGTTGAATCTGGCAAAGCCAATACGAAAGGATTCTACAAGTACATAAACAGCAAAAGGAAGACTAGGGAAAACATGGCCCCCCTGCTGAATGGGGCAGGGGATTTGGTGACAAATGACATGGAAAATGACAAGGTACTCAATGCCTTTTTTGCCTCAATCTTTACTAGTAAGACCTGCATTCGTGAATCACCTGAGACCAGAGGGAAAGTCTAGAGCAAGAAAGCCTAACCCTCAGTGGAAAAGGACAAGATTAGAGAGTACTTAAACAAACTGGACATATGTTGGAGGTTGTGGAATCTCCATTCATGGAGATACTCAAAACCTGTCTGGACATGGGACTGGTCAACCTGCTCCAGAGGAATGCTCTTGAGCAGGGGGTTGGGCTAGGTGATCTCGAAAGGTGCCTTCCAACCTAAATAATTCTATGATTCTGTGATTCCAACTTATAGGCACCAGCTTTTAGGGATGGTGGATAGAGCAAATTTGTGTTTGAACAAAAGCTGCACTGCGGTGATGAAGAGTTCAGGGCACGCACAAAGCCACATCTTCTAGACACAAAAGCTAACCTCAATTTTCTGGACCCAACCTGTGTAGGTTTCTGATACAGTCAATGGAAAGAGAATTTCCCTCAGAGATAATTCAGGGTGGAAAATTAGCTGTAAGAGTTCTGACTCCTTTCTGGAAAAAGTCCCTTGCTTCTGTGGCCAGAGGGACCCCTGAGAAAACATACAAACCTCTGGAGGTTATACAGCAGCCAAACAGGAGCTTTTCAGTTGCTGCTTTAGACCTCATTGTCAAATCTCACCAAGCCCCACTTCAGATCCTTTTTTTGGATCTAACCCAGAAAACTTTCTTCAAAGCCTGAATGGTGAATGAGAGAAAATCTTTGAGCATAGTTGTCTCATTAAGCACCAAGCTGCCAGGGTTTAAGTTCAGAAATATTAGTCTGATGTTCTTTCATCTGCATAAATACATTTTTACAGGACATTTGGCCTTTTTCATTCCCCCAGTTTTCTAATAAAGATTGAATTTCACAGGAGCAGAGAAGTGCACAGAGTCTGACTGAGAGAAAAAAGTAACACTGGGAGAGTAACTCGTTCTCTACAAATCAAATCTCTCTGACTCAGATTGTGATATATATATATGATATCAAGAGCAGAATGATTGACATTGCAAAAAGAGAAAAAGACAGAAACACCTCCAGAATACCATAGCATTCTCTTGCTATTTTAAATTATATGAACATCCTTGATTTAGTTAAGTAAGAAACATACTTAGATTTAAAAGATATGCACTGAAAATGACCAGAAGTCATAGGTTACTTTTTATATTGCAATTCTTTTTCCCCTGTTTAAAAATATGCTTTTCATTACTATTATAGCTAGGCATTCCTAATTGGGCAGAAAAATAGACAAGAACTGCTTGGAACTATTCTTTTGGATCCGAGCCTATCCCAAGCAAACCTTCAGTGAAACACGTATCCATCAACCCAATACTTTTGCAGTCACAATCATCCCACTAGTCCTACATTATGATGGTGCCTTTATTTGGTAGACAGCTGGATCATTTCAGTGTACATGCTCAAAACCCAAATCTTGAAGGTTTTTGTTTTCACTTCCTTTAAAATTGTAACTTAAAAGAACCCAAATAAATTTAATTCCCCAAATTATTTTTTTTTCCTTTCTCTTTTTGTGGGGTGGGATTTACTTGCCTAGTGACAGGGGTAGAGCTAAATAGAAAGTTTAAGCAGATCAAAATTGTGGATCACCTCCTACTGCTCTGGCTGCATTGTTCTTTATCATTGGTGTTTTCTCTCCTTTCCTAAATATGTTTTTGTAAAGGTACCACCAGCTTGGCAGATGGGCTCAGCTGCGTCCTGTGGTGTATTCATTGAAACTGGTTGGAACCAGCTGTGTCTAGCATGGGGCAACCTCTGGCTTCTTCTCACAGAGGCCATCCCTGCAGCCCTGCCACTGCCAACACCTTGCCATTTATGCCCAATACATTACTGTAATATAAATAATCTTATTTTATATAAATATACACATAAATATTTTTTGTGGTAAAGCCTTTCTTTCACAATTACATAACAGCCCTTGTAACAGTCTTAAAATGAGATGTAAAGGTAAATGCCCACTCAGTAACTGATTATTGAGTAACACCCTCAGACTTTAAGAGTCATAAGTGGAGGAAACAGACCAAGATGAAATAAATAAGAGAGAGGAGAAGGATTAGGAAGGATATGAGATAACAAAATCTGTGAATCCATAAAAATTTCAAACTGCACATGAACTGTTGCATTTATTCAAAATCTAACATGTGGAGAATCTATTCACAAAGGAGCTGACCTATATTGCTTCAGTGAAATGCTTCAGAGTAGTGTTAAAGTAACTCCATAGCAAGATGCCTTAGTCCATGTGCCATTGAAATCGGCAGCATTTCAATGTTTCATGGACCAACGCCTGTAGAATTTTCTTGTCCAGTGTCCATTTTAGGGCCTATGAGTTAACAGAGATGCAG
This sequence comes from Gavia stellata, assembly GCF_030936135.1. Taxonomy (NCBI): domain Eukaryota; kingdom Metazoa; phylum Chordata; class Aves; order Gaviiformes; family Gaviidae; genus Gavia; species Gavia stellata. Next base: position 26,975,737 of record NC_082597.1, read on the forward strand.
GGTACCACAGGCACCGTGCATTGCTGCCTTTCATTTGGAATTCACAGTTCTATCATATATGGCATCACAAAGACTTAAAAGTCTTTTCCTCAACATGGAAAAATGTAAAGAATGTCCCTTCCCAGAGTATTTATTGTCTGGCTCAGAAGTGTGGCTGAAACATGATGGGGTTTGCTTCATTTTGGTTTGATAGGGAAACAAAAGCGCCTGCAGGATTTTGTTTCTTGCAAAACTTAACTTTGTGACTTTTTATTCTAAAATATGGCTGATTGCTTCTTCATTCAGATTTCACCAAGCATAATACTCCCTCACTAGCTAAATCTAATTCCAAATGCTAAGTGCTAAAACAAGCCCTGCTCAACAATCAGTAAATTGTGATGCAACTGTCAAAGGATATGGTCCCTACACTTAGTTGCCCTGATGCCTCTCAGTGGTGTATAGGCTGTCATTATACGTAGTGGGGATCTAATTGAACCAGTGCACAGTGGCGGAAAATTACAGTCCTAATAGTGAAACAGGAGCTGATACGATTTTGCAGCAATACCCACACTATTCAAATCTCATAATGTTAGAGGAAGGTAATTGCCAGGATCGATGGAGGATGCTCAAATGTATATTGAAGCCCCTTTAACTTTGCAAGTTTGATATCTACTCTTAAAATGGAACTTTTATATACAGGGCCTCTCAAAACTGCTGGTGCATTACTTTCAGATAAAATTCTTTTGTTCAATGTCATTGACAATAATCACAATAGGTCACTGAGCACTCAAAACATTTGGGGATATTTTTTCAAATCCAAGGATTCTTCCAAATTGTATTGTCACTCATTTTGTGTTTTTGGACTTGTGCTTCCACAGCTCTCTAGAAATACAGGAAGAAGAGAATTTTTTTTCAGCTTATCTGACTTTTCCTATTTCTAACTTTGTCTAGTGACAATAACTAAAATAAAGAAACAAATGCCTCTGAAAGTTTCAAAATCCTTAAGTGTTACTTTGAATTACTCCTTAAACTTGTAGTTCAGCAGACATTTTAAAAATTTCAGTGAGGAAAATAAACCCAGTTATACACCTCTACTCTTCCTGCTAGATTTAGTAGCTGATTGTATTCCTAGACAGTAATTTCACATAATAATAACAAAATAGTGTGTAGTCCCTATATCTGAAATATTTTTTAGAATATGTTGAATTAAGCTTTGGATTAGGTTTGTTACAAACCTCTTGTATAAAAAAATCAAAGGTTAGATGTGAATGGAGACAACAAATGGTAGCCAATGGCATAAGCTTTTGTGGAGGACCAAAAAGTGAGATGGAATTGAGAGAATGAAGTATCAGCAGCATTACAAGGTTCTTTGTAAGTAAGAATGAGAAATCTTGGGACTGCCAAGGTTCATATTTATTAATTTACAGAAGGCTTCATGATACAAGTTTTAAGATCTGTAAACATTGCTAAGCTTAACTCCTAATCCTTTCTAGAGGATTGTTGTATACATAGTTTCCTAAATACTTGTGTATCATGGTCAAAGGGCTTCTGAGGTAGGCACACAGAATGAAATACTGAGTGATTTAAGTACCAAACTTTCCTCTGTCTAGTGTATATGCAAAGTTGGGTGTCTCCGAGCATCATGTCTGCCTCAGAGCATCAGCTTGCTGGTAAGGACCTGCCTAGAGATTCCCCGGAGGAAACGCTTAAAATTGGGGTTTACCTGAAAAGGTCTTGGGTGCTTTATCCTCTTGAGGTCCAGTGTCCATAAATCCTCCTAAGTCTGAGAACCTGTAAAAAATGGAAGAGATCCTAATGTGAGGAAAATGCAATCTCACCTTTTGCATTATTACTGAGACACAGGTCCCATAGCTTATCTGCTTTTTAGGTATTCAAACTTCTATCATCTCATTTGATGAGAAAATGCTCTATCTATTAGACTGCTACTCTTTCAATGCTCCTGCTGAATCTGTGTCACTCTGCAGCAAAGAGCACATGCTGCACAGGGAGAGTTGGTGCCTTAGAAGGGTATCCCAGCATGCCAGCACATTGAAGAAAGAGGCATCAAGCAAGAAAGATATGCTGCATAACCCAGATATCAGGATACTAAGGAAAATGTCGTGGGCTCTACTCCTGTGAACATAAATGTATTTTAGATCAAGTGCTTCAGAACCATTTATTGTCAGACAGGAAGAAAACTTCTGACTATTAACCCTTGTGTTGGTAACTTTTGCTTGCAGAGAAAATAATGAACTGTTTAAAACTTCTTCACATACCCTCTTTATTTAAAGAGTGTTTCAACTCTGATGAGGCCTTAAGCTTCTCCCTTATTTCCCCCTCATTTTAATTTAAAGCTAGACAATGTTCAGGATGGCTTCGGAATCATGGGATCCGACAGAGGTTTGCATTCTTTAGAAGGTGAACTCCACAAAATCAGTTGTAAACTCTTAAATAAAAATCAACCCTGTGTCATATCAGAAGCTACACAACAAAACAACCAATTCCACATGATATTCATAAAAGCCTCTCAAACATAACCCTCAGCACAGAGTTGTGCAAAGCTGCTCAAAAAGGAAATTCATATATCATGGAAAGCACTTGAATTGTTTTGTGTTCGCTCTTGAATCAGGTTGACAGGATGCCAAAAAAGTACTTTTCTTTGTACCCACCATATCTAGAGCTGGTAATGTCTCTTGTGCACTTAAAAAAACTAATAGAAATTATTGCTTCCCACTACAATTCCCCCTCATTTTTCTGCCAATGTTGGACTAATCAGGTCACTGCACAGAATACTGCAACAGCGTTGCTGCTATGCACCAAGTTAATATGGGCAGAGTTGTAACAACAGAATCACAGAATCACAGAATCACTAAGGTTGGAAAAGACCTGTAAGATCATCAAGTCCAACCATTAAAAAAAAACGAAACAAAACAAAACAACCCACAAAACAAAACAAAACAAAACAAAACAACCCACCCACATCATACAGCACCATGCCCATCAAGCCACGTCCCACAAGGCCACATCCACACGTTCCTTGAATACCTCCAGGGAGGGTGACTCCACTACCTCCCTGGGCAGTCTATTCCACTGTGTTACCACTCTCTCGGTAAAGAACTTTTTCCTAATATCCAGTCTGAATCTCCCCTGGCACAACTTGAGGCCATTTCCTCTTGTCCTGTCACTAGTCACTCGGGAGAAGAGACCAGCACCCACCTCTCTCTTTCAGGTAGTTGTAGAGAGTGATAAGGTCTCCCCTCAGCCTCCTCTTCTCCAGACTGAACAACCCCAGTTCCCTCAGCCGCTCCTCATAAGACTTGTGCTCCAGACCCCTCACCAGCTTTGTCGCCCTTCTCTGGACACGCTCCAGCACCTCAATGTCCTTCTTGTAGTGAGGGGCCCAAAACTGAACACAGGATTCGAGGTGCGGCCTCACCAGCGCCGAGTACAGAGGCACGATCACCTCCCTGCTCCTGCTGGCCCCGCTATTTCTGATACAGGCCAGGATGCCGTTGGCCTTCTTGGCCACAGCTCCAACACTTTCCTCAAACGAACCTATGAAAATGTTCCATATGATGGTATGGAATACCCCTTGGTTAGTTTGGGTCAGCTGTCCTGGCTGTGTACCCTCCCAAGATCTTGCCCACCCCCAGCCTACTGGTGAGGGGGGAATGTTGGAGAAACAGCCTTGGCGCTGTGTGAGCACTGCTCAGCAGTAGCCAAAATACTGGTGTGTTATCAACACCTTTCTAGCTATCAATACAAAGCACAGCACTATGAGGACTGCTATGGCGAAAATAAACTCGGTCTCAGCCAGACCCAATACAGTTGTGTAACCATTTTAGACTGGCAAAAAAACCCCCAGGACTTATGAAAATACATATTCTGCCTATTAGCATTTAAGCACAGTAATGATGCTCCAAAGATACGATAGACAATTGTTACGCTAACCAATTTCAACTGCATGTTCAAGAACTCTTTTGAAAGCCTCTTGTACAGCTGCACAGTTTAGAAAAGTAATACAATTAAGAAGAGCAACTGAAGCTTTAGAGTCTGTCTACTAAATTTTACTTTTCAAAATTAAGATGCTATAAAAGTGCTTGAAATCTCAAAAATTTAATGTTTTGCCAATTACTAAATCAAAGTGACAAATAGCTAAATAGGGCTATTTAAGTCTCCTCAACTGACAGGGTAAATTTCAATCTCATGAAGTCTGAAGCTGCAGAAATATTAAAATCATCCTAAAGAATATTAATAAAGAGAATACCAGTGGAGTTTGAGCTAGAGTGCTGCTGCCAGTGGCAGAAATGTTTCAAGGTTTTTCTAGTGTGGCCATTTCAGAATTAATACTGCTGTAATTTTAATTAATTTAGTTTTAAATTTGCTTTTTAAATTTATTTAAGTGAACATAATCATCACTAGAAACCCCCTTACAGCTATACCTTAATCTCTATGATTTGTTTAAGGATGTTTCTAGGTCAGACTTCTTCATCAGTCTCTACTGTATTAAGTGCAAGTCAGTTCATTGTTTCTATTCCATTTTCACATGTGAAAAGTCCATGTGCAGTGCTCTATTGATTTTAAGCACTTTTGCACCTTTAATTGAATTTTCCTTTTGTTCAAAAGTCAATTTTCTTTCCTCCATTACCGAGGAACAGTTTTACCTTTCAGAGACTGAGAAGGGAATACAGCTGGGATTTTAGAGCCATCACAGAAAATGGTTAAATGATTATGTTATCAGACATAAGATACGTCCACTTTGTGAAAATATTGGTTATATGTAGTGATAGAACAGCTGACTAGAACAACTCAACCTGCTGAAAAACCAGGCAATCCCTTCCATATTACTGCCTGTGTTGGCCTTCCTCGAAGTTAAGCAGGCAGGTCCTATCTGTCCTATACCAATAACATTCTGGGAGGCTTACTGTCTTTCTATAGTCTACAAAATATCTCCTCTCCATTATAGTTAAAAATATTCCTGATATAGTCCAAAACACATTCATCACTGTGTAAATAATTCATAAAGTGCTGTGGAATAACTTTGGACAAATTTTATCCTGTAAGCATGTTATCTTCCCTTTTCCCCTTCATTTTCTGCTCGGTATTTTACTTCATGGCAACTTGTTTTGTAGCTTTTTACTAGACTGCTTTCATAGTGAAAGTAATGGAACTATACAGGGATGATTTCTAAAGTTTCTCATCTATCATACCCATTCCTGCAACTTTATCTGTTGAAGTGTCTCTGTTACTGAGTATACTAGCAGCTCATTGTCAGCTGCAGGAAAACTAATCCTAGCCTTGAATGAACGCATCTGTGACATACACAAAATTTGGAGAGAAAAGTGTGGATTGTACAAAGAAAGAGACAAAGACAAGAACCAGGAAGCCCACACAGTTGCAGCATCTTTCTAAACTGTATGCTTAATTTCTGAAACAGTTTATTTTTACAGCAGGATTTATATGAGGTTTGGTTTGGTTCAACTAAGAGATCACAGCTGGGTATCTAACTGCCTGCCACAAGTAGCCAGCAGCCTTGTGATTCCCATTGCCACCTCCATATCTCTTGCTCAAGGTGCCTTTCTCCCTGGTCTGCTGTGTCTCAGCATAGCAGGTGGCTCACAGGAGACTGCACTGCCTTCAGGCATACTCGTGCTCAGTGACAGTGACCTTTTAGGACAGAAACTGGGGAAGAAGGGATTTAACTCTCTTCTCCATTGACAAAGGCCCACCCATCCACAATGAAGGCTTCAGGATTGGCTGATGGCAGCTGTTGAAGATTTCAGTTGTCCTCAGATGAAGTTCGCTCATATTCAGTATCATGTATCTATTTACTCCTTACAGGCACCAGACCAGGGAATCTACCCCACAGGACTTTACTTCTAATTACCTGTTTCTATGTTACCATACCTACTCAGGAACAATGTCACTTATAATAACTACTCAGTAATTGTTAGTCTGGTTTTAGTAATCCTTCCTCTCTGCAGTGTTATCCTTACTTTCATTATCCTGTTGTACCTTAACATAAACAGTAAGCTTTGATGTATCTATATTTGGTTATATATCTATTTTAGTACCTTGTCAGATTCTAGTACAATGTGAATACATCATTGAAATAATTTTAACTTCCCTTGTGTGTTCTTTCGTTCTTTGTCTTTAATGGATTTATTTGAAATATCTTTCAAGTGTGCTGATTTTTGTCCTTTTCCCTCGCTTTCCCTCCACAATTTTTTTCTACATCCTCTTTCTTTGTTTTTATAGTCTCTCTTGTCTTCTTTCCTCCACATACATTTGCATTATTCACACAGATTCACTAGCTTAAATATCTTTTACCTGTTTATTTAGGAATACTACATTTTGGTACAGTCTTCGTCCCTCTTCTTTTTTGTTACTGACATGAATTTTGCTTGTAGCTTCTGATATAATACCATTTTTCAATATATTTTTCTCAACCATTATTGTCCCTCATAGTTCCTTAACTTTCAATTTCTTTCAAAATTTGATTTTCTAAAGGGAGGTATTTGTCATTGGGGAATTCTTTAAGTAGTTCTTCATGTTGAAAACTGAAGGGTATATATCAGAGATCAGAGGTGGGCATGTAACGGTTAGTTTATGTGATTAAAGGTTCATCTCTGTGAACCCAAAGGAGCCCAGGGGAACAATGATGGTTGGGGGAAATCCAACAACCTCATCAGAGTAAAGGGAACCCCTGAGGTGGCTCCTCCCTGGACAATCCCAGGGGAGGAGCTTCAGCCCATGGCCCCAGGGTGGCAACCACCAACCTGATCCCTCAGTCAACAAATGGGAGGTGATTACTACCTTTGGGAATGTGGGAGTCATTATAGGATGTCAGGAAGAGCCTTCTGCGATTGTGCAAGATTTATTGTGGGATGTTCAGGGGAAGGATCAAAGGCAAGGAAAGGGAAGGATCAAAGAGGGCTGGTGAGGAACAAGCAAGGGAAAACAAAGGAAAAAGGGGATAAAAAGGATCAGTCATGTGTGCAGTGGGCTGGTCAGTACCGTTGTCTGGCCATTCCCTAGACCTGATCAGTGCAGCCTGTCCCGTCTTCTCATTACACTCCGTTTCTAACTATTTTCCCAGGTGCAGGGATCTCTATCCTGTGTGCATGTGTGTCTGGGGACTTGAGTGAAGAAGCTGGAGTGGGACCAGGGGTCTCAGGGACCTGTGTGTCTGCAGTGGGAGCAACTGGAGAGACCTCAGAAGGTGTGCATTGTGTGCAGGTGTGTATGTCAGTGCATAACCACTGATGTGCATCAAGCTGGACTAGCCAGCCAGCAGGACAAGAGGCTCAGCAGCTGGGTATCGGAGTGACCATAAGTCTGGGCTGGATCCTGGAGAGACCAGGGTGTCTGAGAATTGGCTACCTGAGGGACCAGGGGGTCCATGTCAGCTACTGGAGAGACTGTGGTGTCTGGAGTGAGCTACTGGATGGTTCACAGATCTGAATGAGCAGGTAGAGCATGTGTTGCATGTGTGCATGTGTCTATGTGTGAGGCAGCTGGGAGACCAGGGTGTCCAGGGCCAACTACCGAACAAGCTGAGTGTGCAAGGATGGTTACTGGAGGGATCTATAGTGTGTGTGGGAATGTGTGTGCACGTGTATGTGAGCAGGCTAGAGTACCAGCAACTGGAGTGGGGCTGTGGCCTTCTATGTATGTCTACTGCCAGCAACTGGGGAGACTGGAATCCAGGGCAGCTACTGGGCAGCCTGAGTGTCTAAGCCCAGCTGCTGGAGGGATCCAAGTTGTATCTGTACGTTTTCCACTAACGGGCTTTCATCCTGATTAGCCAGAAAGGGGAACAGGATGAGTCCATTTGTGCCATTTATGTTTTATGTTTATGACAGGACAAGAGGAAGTGGCCTCAAGTTGTGCCAGGGGAGGTTCAGGCTGGATATTAGGAAAAATTTCTTTACTGAGAGAGTGGTGAAATGCTGGAATAAGCTGCCCAGGGAAGTGGTGGAGTCACCCTCTCTGGAGGTGTTCAAGGAACATGTGGATGTGGCATTGTGGGACATGGTTTAATGGGCATGGTGGTGTTGGGTTGATGGTTGGACTTGATGATCTTACAGGTCTTTTCCAACCTTAGTGATTCTGTGATTCTGTTTTCATGAGTGCTGTGTTTTCTGTCTGTGTTGATCTGTGTGTCCAGCAGTGTATACACGCGTGCATATCCTGTGTGCATGTGTGCATATGTGCCTATTGGGAAGCTGGACCTGGGACCATGGAGCTGTAGCAGCTTCCCTCTGTCGGGCTGCCGGATTAGGCAGCTCCTCACAGTAACATCTGAGAACGGCGTATTCCGAGTGGGATTTGCAAAAACTCATAATGCATTGTTGAATGAATGGGAAATTTATCATTGGCTTCAATAGGAGTGGATTCCAGCCAGGGAAGTCTTAAGAACATAAACATTTTGAGACTCAAATAATTTTTCAAACTACATTTTTTTTAAAAAACATCTGCCTGAAAATCTACCACCTGTTCAAAATGTGCAGTCTGTCACATTTACACCCTGTCCTGTCACACTGTTTTGGACTTAACTTTCCTCCTACACCTATTTTACGAGCTGTGTATAATAGAATAATTCTTGATTTATACCAGCATATCTGAGAAAAGATACAGTTCCCAAATATTTTCTATTAACTAATTGACAAAAAGTGTATACTAATTAAACAGGACAAATTAATAACAGGAGCTTTAGTTATCTGTGGTTTTAACAAGAAGGTTGCTATTATTCATACTTTGTTTATGCCATATGAATACTATTACTGTTCTCAGATGTTCCAGGCTATATAAGATACTTTCTTTTGCTTGCTTTTATCAGCACTAAAGAATAGATTGGGAAATGCAATCACCCCATGTACAGCAAAGATTAAAAACCCATTTCTGTCCCTTCTCTGGAAAACCTGAGAATTCATTACTGAATCATAGAATCATAGAATATCTCAAGTTGGAAGGGACTCATAAGGACCATTGAGTGCAACTCCTTGCTTCTTGCAGGACTACCTAAAACTAAACTGTATCACTAAGAGTGTTGTCCAGATGCTCCTTGAACTCTGACAGGCTTGGTGCAGTGACCACTTCCCTGGGAAGCCTGTTCCAGAGACTGACCAATCCTCGAATGTGTTGACATTGTTCAATAGATCTGTAGACAGTAGATCTAAATATGGAAAATCAAATTATTTATTCATCTGATGTTTTACAGTGTTGCATATTGCAACATTTGGTTTGTCTTTTCTGACAGTTTTAAGAGTTCATTCTCTCTCTCTTCATGCACATATACATGTATGCTTCTCAAAGATTATGGTACTTCTAATGATTATTTTAGTTCCTTATTTAACTAATTAAAATGTCAGTCTAATTGCAGACATTCCTGGAGACTTCCATTTTCCGTCAATATGGCAAAGTCTCAGAATGTCAAGAAAAATAATTCCTAGTTACAGAACCTCAGAAATACAGGTCCAGAACAACTGTTTTTTTTTAAAGATTCTTTATCATTTTCATTTATAATGTGGTTTTAAATATATATGTGTGTGTATATATATCTGTGGGTGTATATTATTGTGTTCATTACTGGGAGTAACTTTGCATGGAACAGTGATAAATCTGCAGCTGCAGCTTTGAAGTGTTTGAAGTATAGAATGTAAGAATGAATAATTCCTAAGAGGGGTCTCAGAAGCAATAGTCTTCCACTTTGCATTATCTTAGTTTAAAATCCTGCAAAAGATTTCAGGAACATTTTATTGAAAATATTTTCTTATTTCAATGTCTTTGTTTTAAAAGATAGCATGAGTAGACTGAAAATGTTTTGGTTATGTCCAGTGTGTTTGCATTTTATTTGTTTCTTACATTCTTAAGAATATATTTTTGAGTTCTACATTTGCAAGTTAAGTATTTAGTAAGAAGTTTTGCATATTAGTATAGCAAGGAGAGTTAATATTTTCATTACTATAGCAACAATCCATATTTGTTAAAAATGGATATTAATTGGGAAACTAATTATTCATTAATGTTCACAAAGTTCTTCTCAAACTCCAAGTGTCACCTCTCCCAAACCTTTCTAATGCCTCTTGAGACTGAAAATATAAAAAATATTCATTACACAATTCTTCCTCGTTGAAATAAAAAAAAAAAAAACCACCAAAAACTTGAGTGTAAATTTCTGAGCTGAAGGAGCCCTTCCTTAATTGCTACTGCAGCACTTGTTCCAACACTCTCAAATGTTCAGCTAATTCCACAGCAGAGATGTTAACTGAGACGATCAGATCACATTATCAATAAGCAGCTTCCTATATGGCAACCCTCACTTCCTCACCTTAAATCTATCTATCCTGTTCACCAAAAGCAGTCTAACTGCAGTAGCACAGATCTCAGTGGTGTGTAATTTAATCCTAGGAAGGCACACTTAGGCACGTTTGGCGCACAGCACGGGAGGAAGGAGCGGGAGGTGGACCCAGTCAGCTGCAACTGCGAATGAAAACATAATGTGAGAAGTTGCCTGCTGAGCAGGAAACCTCACAGGCAGGCCTAGCAGATTTGTGTCTGGCTTCCTATTTAACTCATGCCCAGGGAGCACGAGTGATCAGGAGTGCTGCCATCAGGACGTGCAAACTAATGCAAGGCAATTAATGTGGGGATTGGCATGGGAGGGGGTGCCTAGGGGCCCAGACGCCTGAATCCAGACTGCACTCCCAGGGAAGTGCCAGGGAGTGGCAGAGTATGTAGATTTTTACTACGGAGGGCGTATAGGTACATGCAGCTAAAGGAAGTATATCTGTCACTGTATATACTTACTTTAAATTTAGATTTAAGACAAAGAATTTGGAATCAGAACGGCTCTCCTGAAGCATGAAGACCAGCCCCAGCTGCTATAGCAGGCAACTGCTTCCTCATAATTCCTTTAAGTAGCTTCAAGATAGAGCTTAATCAGCTTATTAGGTTTGAATTTTTCACCCCCAGAGTGTCACTCCTCTGATGGTTAGAATTTTTATAATTTACAAACTAATTTAATTTATGGGCAGTTTATATTAATCATGTTCTTGTGTCAACATCGTCCTTTACCTTAAATTGGGCTTTTTTTTTTCTCCCTGAACTTTATGCATGTAATGTAGGTTGTGGGAAAGTGATTTATCTCCTCAGTTATATCTTCTCTTACCCTTTGTTTTGCAGGCAAAAGAAGGAAACCCATTTTCTTCTGCAAAATAGGCATCCTGTTCCCCACATGTTCCTAGAAACATTATTGTGTCAAATCTACTTCAGTATGAATAAATCTTTTGCAAACATGGGTGGCCAGTACTGTATACATCACCAATGCTTTTTACATAAACATATTTTTTCACTTGTCTCTTCTGAAAATGCCTTTCCTGGATGCAGTCTGTGATGTCTTCTGTCTTTTTCTTTTTTACGTCCTGATCTACCAGCATGCTCAGATTTTTTCTTCATTAATTGTAAATGATCTTGTGCTTGTCCTTATTTGAACAGCATGCAATACTTTTTTAGACCTTATCTCCACTTTTTCAAAAATATTTTAGATTCCAGCCTATTCTCTAGCACTCTTGCTTCCTTACTAGTGTTCTGCAACATGCCTGCCACACTTCTTAATTTCTTGTTATCTAAAACTTAGATATTGAAAAATATTACTCAAAAATACAGCATCAAACAAGATTGCCATGGAAACCTGCCGTTCTCATTGATAATCACTGTCTGAATGTAGATTTCCTACCAGGTTTGCACCCATTCTTTCTGAAATCTAGACCCTGCTTCCTAAGGTTTTTTATGACATGTCATGTGAAACAATGTCAAAAGCCTTACTAGCATCAAGATATTTGACATCCACTGTTCCTCCTGTATTCACAATGCCTGTTACTCTGTCATAAAAGCAAATAAGATTGGTCTGACACTACCTGATTTTGACAGATCCACGTACGCTTTTATTCATCACCTTGTGCTCTTGTAGGTGTTTACCAAACTGTTTGATTATTTATGCCAGTACTTTTTCTAGGAATTGAAGTTCAGCTATGGGTTTATAAATACCTGCTTTTAACAGATGGGCACCACATTTTTGCCTCTCATGTTACTGTTGAAAACTGCAAAGTCACTAAATACACTTTCTAGCTCATCTTTACCACCTGTGAGGAAATAAGCTAGCACCCAGAATGGATACATTTAAAACCTGATACAAAACTACCTCCCTGATAACAGTAGGTGGTGGGAGAGGGAAGTTCAAAAAAAGCAAAAGATTTACTCAAGGACAGAGATTCTAGAAATGAGAGGAGTATGGCAAAATGTTCATTATTTTCCTCAAAATTACTATCCAGAAAGAGTTTGCAGCAGAACATTGTTTCAAAATGGGTGCCAGCATCTTATGTATACATGATGCAATCAGTGCACTTCTGAAAATGCTAGCTATAAATGAAAATGTTAACAGTGTCAGGACACAATTAAAAAAACTTGAATTACTCAAAGACACAAAATTTGAGCAATACATCAGGGAGTGCAATAAAAATAGTTTTTTGTTCAAAATAAGAAACAGTAGGCAAAGGTATGTGTTATAGATTGTTAACCACAAAGTCCTGAGAAGTCATGAGAGATGGATAGGAAATCTGACAGAGTCATATGACTGTGGAGACTTATATCTTGTTTCACATAGGTGAGAGGTGGTTGGCTAGGCTTAGTGTAGTACAATATGTCAAGCCTGTCAACAACTGCTGTAATCACTAGAAAATACACTGCTAGAGTACAGTGCAGATGATAATTTAGAAAAAAAGATAGCAGGATCAAGAGCTTTCTGAAATGCCTCTGTGGACCCATGTCTCAAAACACACTTTGGAAAGTGAATTGAGATATTCTTTTATTCAGAGAACTAACAACTAAATATAGTGAAGACTTTTAAGAGCAGCTAAAATCCACCTTTCAACTCCCAGCCCTAGGCTTGTTATATTTTATGTTAACGAGTCAGTGGATAAAATCCACAAACAAGGTTGAGTAGGAATTAGGATCCACGATTCACTATACCTTTGAGAGAATTTGAACTACTTGTTTACCAACTCATACTATCTCTGGCTCAGTGAATTTTAAATTCATTTCTTTGCTCATGGAATTGCAAAGGAGAAATCATGTTTAATCCTTTTATCATAGCCATAGGACAGAACTGGACTTTGAATTTTCTTTCTTGGGATGAAAAGCTGAGTTTGCTCTTTCTTGGAGAGATGAGCTAACCACAGTCGTCTATGAAAGGCTGATGCCACACAAAAATTTTTTATGGAAAACACTGGCCACAATTGCATCCACATTTACTACTGTGCTCAGAGAATGTTCAACACGTCAATCCCTTCAAGAAACCTGGGCCATGAAACCCTAGTATGTGGATCTAATTCTGATCAGGTTTAGGGGCTGTACTGTTGTGCTGTGCACAGAGGGGTGATTCTGAGTACTGACGTGGGGAGCTTGGAGCTGATGACAGCTGAACAGAGGTTTTCTGGTTTGCAGTTTAACATTGCAATTACATTTTAAAAGTCATATTGTGTGTAACCTTTAGTGAAAATAATTTACCATTCACTGACCTTCTCCTACCTATAAACTGTTTAAGGTTGCCTGAAATCAGCAGAGTTCACCAGTCTTGAGGTAAGGTTGCTGTTGTGCTAATAAATTAATTTGTGTTTGTGTGACTGTCTGTACCAGCAACTGGAGTGGGGCAGTAGCTTTGGGGGCCTGTATGTCCAGGTGCCAGCAACTGGAGAGACTGGGTTCCAGGGGCAGCTACTGGGCAGACTGAATAAACACAGCTGCTGGAGGGACCCACATTGTACATACGTGTGTATATATATTCTCACCACTGGACCTCCATCCTGTCCAGCTGGAGAGGGGAGCGGGATGAGGCTGTTGGTGATCCCTGTGTTCATGTGGGCACTCTGAGTATCTGCCTGATCCGTGAGTGACCACATATATGTATATATCTATATATGTATGCATGTAAGTATGTATGTACGTATGTATGTATATGTGTTCCATGTGTGCATACCTGCTGGGAACACATCTTCAGCCCTGCCATTGTTTGGACCTGGGGACATGGAGTGGATACAGCCTCGCCTCTCAGGCTGTTGGAGCCAACATGGTGTATTTTCCTCTAACAGTTCTCAAAGCTGAAATTTCTCTTAAAAGCTCCCTGAAAAAAAAGACGTAAGGAAATCATTGTAATGAAATAATGTTTTTTATTGCTTGTTTGTTTAAATTGTTTTTCTTTTTAATAAGTCAGTTAATTGTGGTTACATTGCTCATCTAACCATGGTGTCCCCTAAGGCAAAGAAAATTACTTAATGTAGCTAAAATAATGGTGCCTCAATCCTGGATTTGCATTAACAGAGGGTTGTTAAAATTTATTTTGTTCCTTATTTTTCTAGACCAGTAATTTTTGGAACCAAATATTACTTGGCACCCAACAAAAACATATCATCTGTTTCTTTCAAGCCCATCTCAAAGACCGTCTGTGCCTTTGTAACGCAAGAAGGGAGAGAAACAGTCCTTCATTTATTTCATTTTTCAGCTGCATAAGTCAGTTTGACTTGTAGTGATTTTTTATTGAATGGGAAAACCAAAAGATATTTTTTCTTTGAATTGTGCTAATGAAAAATTAGATTTTGATAAATTTTCCATGCTATTTTTTCTATGTTGCACAGAATTAATAGAATTCAAGTAAAAGTCAGATAATTTTCTAGTCTACTTCTACTATTCTGAAATATATTGTTGTTGAACCAACGTGTATCATTTGATTGAATTTTTTTTTCCCGGTAGTTGAAGGAAAATTCTTAATGATATATCACATTGCAACTGAAATACTGCAGGTCACTTTGATCATTCATACCACTGTTTTAATTTGTACATGCTGTGATCACAATATATGAAAGAGCAGAGACTGCATAGAATCCTCTGAGCAAACTCAGATCTCAGGGATGTCACAATCAATTTGGAAGCCCGAGAGAACCAGTGCTGTAGCAACAGCTCCAGGAATAGTATATTATTACAGTAGCAGGTACATTCAAACAAAATTGGTGTTTGGTACACCCAGAACCTTCACAGAGTTGCATGAACAAAGGCTGAGGATGTCTCAACAGTCTGGAAGAACCGAGAACTTCTCTGTAAGGAAGTTCTTAAAGCCATCCGACATGTTTCATGTCTCCTTCTGCAAACTATTGGTAAGGGCTTTTGGCAGATTCAGAAAGATATGGCCTTCAAGGATTTCTAGATTCTTTGCTAACGTAATCATTGAGGTATACTTGAAATGTCAGTCTTGGCTCACTTCAAATTACCCCTGAGAAACAAAGCGTTAGCAAGGGCCTACTTAAACAAGACCTTTCTTTATGAAGCCTATTTGGTGGACCAATTCCTACCTATAAAAATGCTCTGAAGTATCCCTTCACATCACCTTATCGAATGCATTTTCTAAGGGAAATTGTCATGGTTCCTTACCGATTTTTTTTCTGCATGTATGTCATCTGTATAGATAGTGGGCTACTCAGAACAAGCTGGTGGTAGGGACAAACAACCACAGGAATTACTGAAAGCCCTTGTATTACAGTAATTCAGATTGTACAAGCTGCCAAAATTGGTTGAGTGAGGGAATAAAATCCAGAGGTCCGCTCAATAATGCTGCAAGGGTAACACCAGCCCTAGACCTCTGGCTACCTCTGTTTCACCGAAGGCTAAAGGCCTGATTTTGCCCATTATAAATCAGTGGCAGGTCTCAAATAATTTCCTTTCCCCTTTCTGCAAATAGTTTGCTTTTTTTTTTTTCCCAGAGTGGACATCACACACTGTGTTTTAAGTTCTTCACATTACTTAATATCATCTTGTGAAGCAGAGGATGAGCCTGTTGTGGGCATCAAGTGTCCGTGAAATAAGAATCAGCACAAATACTTTCAGGAGCAATTGAGTGACTGGAAAAAAAGAAATTAAGAGCAAAGAATGAAAAGCAGAGCGAAAGGATAAAAAGACCTGAAATGTGGGGCAGAAGAGGAAAAAAGAGAAAACCAAAGACAGCAAAAAGGATTTTCTTTTTCCTTTTTAAAAAAAAAAAAAGGATTTTTAAACAAGGTGTGTTCCCATCCATAGTTTAAAGGCTGTCTTCTGAGGATTGCAGCTTCTATGAGCTTCTTTGCCACACCCTGAACTCAACAGTTCATTCCATTTAGAACACAGAGAATTGCAAGGGGCAAAATTTTTGTCTCTTTTTAGTGATGGCGTTGGGTGCGTCTATGTAGTGATTTAGGATGCCGAAGACATTCTTTTCAGCTGCATGGTTTTCTTATCCCTATATTGGAGTATTGCAACACTAAGTCAAGGGCATCAATGATGTGCTCCAAGTGGTTTCTGTCTCGGTGAAATCAGAAAGCAGATCACTCAGTTGGGTGCCAAGTGGATCCAAGGTACTCCAACAGTTAAGTGCCAGTTCATGCAAAAATGTCATTGCTAGTAAAGATGCAGTGTGGACGAATGATCCTAAAACCATAACAGATTGTGCCAAACCAGCCTCCAGTCCTCCTCACTAGATTTCTAATCAGTCAGTAATGTAGACTCACCAATTGAGAGTCCAGTGTTGGCAAGGTCCCTATTTACCTGTTTATTATCGATGTATTATTATTAATAATAATTTTAGGTTCCTCAAGATTAAAAAAGTTACTATGCTACATCAGAACTTTTTTTCAAAGAAGAGGAGACACAATTGTCTTTGCAGTATCATCAATAGCCTAGTGATTAGACTTTATTAGGGATGTCATAGGTCCAGATCCAGTTATGAATGAGGTGGTGCTGGGACCTGATTATAGATCTTTCATGTTCCATAAAGTGCCTAACCATTACTAAACTTCCGGGAGTCTATTCGTTGAGTTCCCTCAGAATCTGAGAAACTTTTGTTAGGGAAAATGTGACTGAAAACTGAATATTCCAGTGAGAAATTTCACTATCAGGTATTTGACATATTCTTATTTTTCTCAGTGGCTGAAAACCCAAAACCTAGGCTTAACCTGAAAATATATTTATTAATTCTTCATACTTGATGCAGATTTCAGTCATTTTTCATGTTAATTTTATCACACAAGAGTATTAGCATATTCTGATTTTTCAGGATAAATTCCTACGTAATTATCCTTCCTTGGTTCAAAAATCTGATATTATTCTTATATACTGTATACATGTACCTAATTTACTTTTTTGGCTCATCTGAGCAGTTCATGATCCCATTGTACCACAGCTTACTGTTCATAAACAAAGCTTAATTGCCTCATTTTTCAAGCCATTACTCAGCTGCATTTAAACCAGAGATATTAGTTGATATCCATCTTCTGTATTTTGTTCAGCTCCCCTCTCTGAAAAAAGATATTTTGCTAACTTGGTTACATGTCAGATTTTATACAAATCTGAATAGGTATGCTTGCAGAAAATCTGTAGGAGTTTGAGTGTTTTCCTTACATATTGAGAAAGAATTTTCTCAGTGAACAACACCACCTTTCTATTGTCTAATTTCAATGGGTGTGTCAAAGGTTGTTACACACAGCCATAATAAACTCTTCTTTATTGTTCATGGCAATACAGATATAGTGTATCTTACCTGTAAATAAAATACAGTAAGTCTGTTTCAAAACCATCTTCTTTTATTCATACGTACTTAAAGGAATCAAGCAGATTACTGGCTATTGGCTTTTTGATCTCCCAGAATTCCCAGATGATGCTTGGTGCACCCTCACGAGGAGACTGTGTATCTGCTTGTGCCGGCAGAGATGCGGGCAGCGGGGGCTGCGGGGCGGCCTCTGTGAGGGGAGGCCGGGGCTGCCCCGTGCCGGACACAGCCGGTTCCAGCCGGCTCCAACCGACCCACTGCAGGGCACAGCTGAGCCCTTCAACCAAGGTGGCGGTGCCTCTGGGAAATGTATTTGAGAAAGGGCAAAACACCAGGCAGAGAAAGGAATGAAGAAATGTGGCGCAAAACAGCAGAAGAAACACCAAAGTCAGAGGAAGGGGAGGAGGAGTCGCTCAATGGCAGAGCAGATATTCCCTGCCACCCATGGAGGACCTGCACTAGAGAAGGTTTTCCTGAAGCACTGCAGCCCATGGAAGAACTCACACTGGAGCAGAGGAAAGGCATGAGAAGAAGGGAATGGAAGAGAGAAGCTGCTGAGTACTAACCATACAGTGTCCTTCCCCATTTTTTTGCTCGCTGAAGGGACTGCGTGTAATCTGTGGTGACAAACAGGGGAGTCTGGAGTGAAGGAGTGAATTTAGGCCTGGGAATGGGGGGACAAAAGGGTTTGTTTCAATGTTTGTCTTTTTGTTACCCACTACTTTAATCAGTAATTAAGTATTTACTTTAACTGAGAATAAATTAAGTTAATTTTCCCAAGTCAAAACTGTTTTGCCCACAACAGTAATTGATAAGCAGTTTCCTTGTCTTTATCTTGACCTATGATCTCTCTCATTCCTCTTCTTCCTATTTTCCCTACATGGGGTGAGCGAGCAGCTGAGTGAAAGTTTGGCTACTAGCCCGGACTAACCCACCACACTGGTTCGTCAAGTTATATGCCTGATCAAGAGAGTACACAGTCAATAGCTGCAAGTAAGTTGGTTTACATAAGGGGCGAGGTGAAAGCTTTAGGCTGGAGAATTTGCCTGCCTTCGTGGCCCTAGAGGAACCCCATTCCACCACCTCCAGTCCCAGCTGCCCCCTTCAGAGCACTGAAGATTGTCTTCCCCACAGTGACTGACCGTGGCTGCCTTAGCATTAAAAAGCAGATGCTGTAGCTGGGGGAAGGTGTGGTAGAGGGAAAACATGACAGTGTGCAAGAATAATTTGCATATTCACCTTTTGGGACTGGACAGGTTTGAAAGCCTATGTATCATCTTCATTCAAAACCAAATCTCCCCAAGCCCCCTCAAACACAATGGACCTGTCAATTTATGTCAAAATACCATACTGTAACAGAAAATACTGCCTAAAGGCTTAGGCTTATCCTTTAAGAAAACTCACTGAAAGAAAATTTTGTATTTACTGTTTTCAGACTCTTTGAGATACACATTTCCCATTTTCCAGCCTCAATATAAGTAGCTTTTTTGCTGTTGGTGTCCTACCAAATTGTTTCATGTTTACATTTAAACCTATATTTTTGCTCAAAGAGACACCTTGGCTTACTTCACTGATTCTTACAGTGTTGAGACCACTACAAATGTCATAAAATGGAGTGTAAGTTGTTGTGATTTCAACGGCTATTTCATATGTAATTTAAAACAGTCCAAGGTAAATGCAAGTTCCTCAGACATTCTATACAGTCCTTTTGAGCATTTCAGTATGCAAATCTTCAACAGCTTTCTCAAAACAGCTCACTAGAGGCTCAGTGAAATAAAGGCAAATAAATGTCTTTGACAATGATGGAATTTAGAGCTGTGAAGGGATACAGTAATTTACTAGGTTTGTTGTACATTTATTTACAGTTCTATGAAGCTTTTACCTAACTTAATATTGACTTTAATCACATCTGAAAGACAATTTCCTTGGAAGCTGTGGTGAAGAAGAAGATAGATGCTGTATGCAAGATCAAGTTCAGCAGTAGCTTAAATAATGAAGTTAATATATGTATTCTAGTGAAATAACTTATCTTACACCAATATGACTGTTACTGAGTTTGCTAAGCAAGTGTAATTCATGTAAATTTGGTGCTTTATGAATAGTAAATATAGTTTTATTGTAGTGTAACTTCCACTGAATCTTATAGAGTCTACACTTGCTTGTAATAGCTATTAGTTTAAGATTGCAAGGTCATGTTAACTTTTTTGCATTAATTTTTTTCTCCTTTTTCCCAGAATAATTGGTTCCATACTTTGTCCTCGCAGTGTAAAATTCATACAAAAATCAGGTATAGGTGATACAAACTAATTTAATGGGAAAATATACACAGACATAGACATCAAAGAAATGTTAGAATGATGATTGTTTTTCAGTTCAACCTTCCTGTTGAAGCAGATCTATCATCACATTAGATCACATTGGCTATGGCTTTTTGATGAGTTGATTTTTGAAAGCCACTGTAAATGGAGATTACCCAACCTTTCTAGGGGAATTATTCCATTTCCATTACAGTCCTAGTCAAATATTTGCCCCCTATGTGCAGTCTGAATCTTCCAAATTTGCATTTGTAGCCATTTCTCCTTGTTACATCATCTGATACTGCCAAGAAGAGTTTGGTTCCACAACCTGTGTAACTTCCCCTCAAGTAATTTTAAGTTGTCATTATAGCCTCTCTGAGCCTTTTTGCCAGGAGAGACTCAGTTGCCTTAGGCTATTCTCATAGCTCATGATCATGTTGATATTCCTCCTTTAGACTGTTTCCGGTTTCTCCACACTCTTCTTGAACTGACAATCCAAACCTGGACAGACATATCTCTGTCTGTACATCCATCTTTCTGTACCTCAGGCATAGCCTTATACATTGTAGGATGCTATCCTTGAAAGTTCATCTTCTGGTTCCATCACACTTTCAACTTCCTATGTCCCCTACATCTACCTGCCTTTCTCTTCCTCCTGCTCTATTCTACTTCCTCAAAGCAGAACCTCAGCTCAGTATTCTCTGGTGTTTACATCATCCTAATACACTTCTTAAAATCATCAAGCTCCAGACTCGACCCCATGCTTTCATGCCCAGCCTTCTACTTCCCTAGCCCAGCATTCCCTACACCTTTTTTGTCCTGCCATCAGTCCTCTATCATAGACCTTCAACTCAAAGAACAAGCTCAGTCATGGGCCAGAGTTTTTAAGACCCCACAGCGACTTATTGCTTCTCTCAGGAATTAAATTCCTGGAGTCCTGGGAGTTGTACTTGATGATCTTTATGGGTCCCTTCCAACACAAGATATTCAACAATTATATGAAATTCAGTGTATCAACTGTTGTCCTCATGTAGATCTCCATGTGCATAGTTACTTATATATGGGTGATCAATGCTGAGCAGTTGGTGTTCAGTTACTGCAACCAGCTTGAAGGAAAAATAGAAGTGATTAGAAGTTAAGGACTCCCTGAAGTATGGGGCCTTAATAAATTATATTGTCTTCTTGTGCTTAAGACCAATACAAACAAAAGTAGTGCCAACAGTAATGTAGATTTTCCTTTACAGAAAAGATATACATTCCATATTTAGAACAAAAATACACTCTTTTTTTTTTTTTTATGACTCTCTTCAGCATCTTAAATAAATAAAACTGGTTTTATTTATTCTCTTCTTTGACAAGTTCGGTGTCTTGCACTCAACGGTTTTACAGAGGTGACTGAGAAGCCTCTACTCTGTTCTTGTGAGACCTTACCTGGAGTACTGCATTCAGCTCTGGGGTCCCCAGTGTAAGAAAGACATGGACCTGTTAGAGCGGATCCAGAAGAGGGCCACAAAAATGGTCAGAGGGCTGGAATACCTCTCCTATGAAGAAAGGCTGAGAGAATTGGGGTTGTTCAGCCTGGAGAACAGGAGACCTTATCGTGGCCTTTCAATATATTAAGGGGTCTTAGAAGAAAGGTGGAGAAAAACTTTTTACCAGGGCCTGTAGTGACAGGACAAGGGGCAGTGGTTTTAAACTAAGAAAGGGCAGTTTTAGATTGAACACAAGGAAGAAATTCTTTACGATGGGGGTGATGAGACACTGCAACAGGTTGCCCAGACTAGTTGTGGGTGTCGCATCCCTGGAAGTGTTCAAGGTCAGGTTGGATGGGTCTTTGAGCAACCTGGTCTAGTGAACGATATCCATGCCCATGGCAGGGGGGTTGAACTAGATGATCTTCAAAGGTCCTTTCCAGCCCAAAACATTCAATGATTCTATGATTCTATGATTTTAAGCCTGCTGGAGTACCTCAACTCCTGTGAAGGACTAAGAGAAATATGATCCTGACATGATCCCAAGTAAAATACTAAAATGGATGTTACAAGGCTCTTGAAATCAAGAATTAAAAGGATAAACAGTACAGAAAGAAATTCTGTGGGGTCTAGTGGTCAAAGTGGCTATTTTTTTCTCAAATAAAATCGTATGTTCAATTAATATAAATGAGTATCTGAAGCTTTATATTATGTATGTTAACGTTGTAAGGTAAAAATTAACATTATAATCCCAAAATGATCTTAAGAAGTCCAAACTGACAGTCAATCAGAGTCTTATTAAGCAGGTAACATTTTTTAAGTTAAATAGGTCTCATAAGACTATTCGTCTAATGTTTTGTAAGAAAAATAACCCGAAAGGCTTGATTTGGATCTTAGTTCTCGCAGCCTGTTGACTGTATCTGAAATTTTCCTGATTTTCATTATCTGGAAGAGACAACTTACTCCAGCTGTTCACTTTCATTTATCTTCTCCAGTATGGTCACACTTAAAGCCTGATCCAAAGCCTGCGAATCCAGTAAGAAGATAACCAGTCACAGTGATGGACTTTGATCTAGGCTTTTTTTTTTGTTTGTTTTTGCAAACTTTAATGTTATTACCAGCAGAATGGCTCAATTTTTGTCTGTCATTCCACCAGTATATCTCTGTAGGGAGTACTATTGAAAAGCTGCTTCCAATGACCTGTCAGGGAAGAAAGACCTTTTTTCAGTCAACATGCTGTTGCTCGCAATCCTGCAAGTCTATTATAGGGGAGCTGTTGTAAATAAACTTCTGTAACCAAATCTCACCAAGGCTAGAAATTGAAGAAAACATGCATAATTAAATATGAAAAATACACTAGTTGTTTCAGTGTCCAATGAAGTATTATTTCATCAGAATATCAAGTCAGTTAAAAATAATCATCAGTTGGATATATGAGTGCAACTCGAATATTAGCTTCTGATCCTAATCTTTCTTCAGCTTTTCAACCCTCTATAAGTTGGGAAAGGAAAATTTGTAAAAAAATTACACTTAGTAACTTCCACTCCAAACTTTGCTGGCAGGGCAATTGGCTCATTATATCATCTCATGTCTGACAGAGTTTCATGATGCCAAGAAACTGTCTTAGCTAGTTTGTCTTCCTGAAAATTTTGCACACTATTTTCATTTTTTCCAAAAGATTTAAATGACTGGGGGACACACAAGGAAAAAAATATGTGTAGCACATACCTTCAAAGACACATAGAATCATAGGATCACAGAATTATACATTAGCCCAGATTGGAAGGGACCTTGAAAGATCATTTAGTTCAACCTTTTGTGGGAAAGGGAGCCTAGATGAGATTATCTAGCATCCTGCCTAATCACATCTTGAAATGGGTACTCTACCACATCCCTAGGGAGGTTGTTCCAGTGAATGATTGCTCTTACTGTAAAAAATTTCTTTCTAATGTTGAGATAAAATCTCTCCCACTGGAACATGTACCTGTTGTCCCTTGTCTTCTCCATGTGGTACCTTATGAAGAGAGAACCTCTGTTGTCAATATAGCCATCCTTTAAGTACTGGAATACTTAATGATGTGATGAGGTCCTCCCTGAGACATCTCTTCTACAGGGAGAAAAGACCTAACTCCTTCAGTCTTTCCTCATACAGCAGGTTCTCGAGGCCTTTGATCATCTACGTGGGCCTTCTTTGTACCCTCTCCAGTCTGTCTGCATCTTTTTTGAATTGTGGAGACCAGAACTGGACACAGTACTCCAGGCGTGGCCTGACAAGTGCTGAGTGTAGTGGGATGATTACATGTCTATCTCTGCTAGTAATGCCCTGTGAATGCAGCCCAGGATCTGATTTGCCTTTGTTGCGGCAGTGGTGCACTGCTGACTGATGTTCACCTTGTTGTCCCCCCAGGTCCCTTTCAGCAAGGCTGCTCCCCAGCCACCCAGATCCTAGCCTGTACTGGACTCTTTGGTTATTCTGTCCCAGGTGCAGGACTTTGCACTTGTTTTTCTTAAACTTCATACTGCTCTTGCTAGCCAACTCTTCCAGCCTGTCCAGGTCTCTCTGTAAGATATCCCTCCCTTCTGATGTGTTCACCTCACCACCCATTTTGGTGTTATCATCAAATTTGGTGAGGGTCCTTTCAATCCCATAGTCCAGGTCATTTATGAAGATATCAAACAGCGTGGGGCCAGTATCGATCCCTGGAGGACTCCACTTGTGACAGGCTGCCAGCCTGAGTGAAAACCGTTGATCACCACCCTCTGAGTGTGACCTGCTAGCCAATTTCCTACCCACTTCACAGACCACCCATCCAATCTGCATCTTGCCATCTGTAAGAGTAAAGGAAAAGGGAGGACAATTATAGAAGATGATTAAAGATTACACCTAGTAAGAAATATCCCCCACATCTTGTATTAAAAGTACATTAATATTTCATAAACAAGCAGGTTCAGATTAGGCAAAACTAAAATACAATTTGTTCATGCAACCTTAAATCTATTCCCTTGGAAATATGAATTATAATGGTTTATGTGATGAGACATAAGAAATGTATAGCAGAACAATCCATGTGAAGATTTAATGGAAAGGGGGAAATGGCTGTAAAATGTGTATGGAGCCTGGCACAGTGTTTGCATCTGAGTTATCTGGAATTGGTTAGTTTTCTTAAATTTTAGCATTTTTATTTAATTAAAATTTATATTTTAATACTACCAAAAATTACAAAATTTATACTCTTTTCATTTACTTCCAAAAATTATTGAAGTGTGTATTTTTTTTCACTGGGAAAAAATGTGAACTCCTTTCCCTTATTCTTTACCTCCCTCCCAATTACCCTTAGCTAGTATATAGCTCCCCAGGGAGTCACTCCTACATCTAAAATAGTTCAACGCCTTCCCTGAGAAATTGAAAGAATAGGATACTTGTCATCCTAGAAACTTTTTCTATTCACAGCTATGCTAGAGGTGCCCTTACACAAACTTTTCATCCTCAATGTCAATATACTTAGTCTTCTACCCACTATTGCAAGACCCAAGTTATTTTTTAATTATTCTTCCTACTTCTTAGTAGAATCGCTATTCAAAAATAATGTGCTATGAATTACTTAGAATTACTAGCAGTAAATGGAAGATCCAAAAATAGGACTTGCCTTAACCAATAATCTTAAACAACACAGTTTCTAGTTCTCATATTTCTTTTTATTTTGACAAACACATATTTTTTTAGCCTATATACATGTTACTGAAATGGTAATTAGCATGCAATTAGCTCCTGTGTTTGAGAGTTGAACTAAAAGTCTTTGGAGTAAATGGAAATTATATCATTAATTGCAATGGACAAAGAGTCAGTTTTCATAGAGCAGAGGAAAAAACCAAGCCTGACAAAGGTAATAAAAATTTAAAGAAATCCTGCCTAGTTGTTATGCTTTGTCTACTAGGCAGACTGCTGTCAATTTGGGACTTTGTAGTGGCTTTTTGTTCACTCCTGGGAAGGAAAAAGAAGGAAATATGTTTTAATGAGTGTCTGTTATACTGTTAAACTAGAGATAGTCATCTGTACCTGGAATTTGTATTATTTTGGTAATGGTTATCATTTAAGTCCTGTTGCTCATCACCTTTCTAAGTGTTGCTTCTATAAGTATTTTTGACATGTGTCCAAGAGGAATGTGTTCTGGATATTCCCCTAAAACCAAATAAAAGTTTAATTTCCATTAGAGAGAATTAAATACAAGTCAAAAAAACCCCAAAATGCTTTAGCCCCTTCCAGCAGAGCATGTAGTTATGATGCATTTAAAAAAGAAATAAGGATCTAATTGGCCTGACCATTGCTAAGGAATCCACACATACAATGGCTCTGTTTCTGCAAGAAAAAGCAGCATGCACTGGAATTAATTTCTGCATAAAGCTGCAGCACTAAATCAAGGTCTGATGTTGTTTGAAGGAGTAGGAAGAAACCTGATACTTACAGTATACTCAAATAGTCAGTAAAGACAGAGGTATTTTATTCAAAGGATATGATTCGTGCAAAATATAAAGGAAAAAATTTTGAAAACCTCTATAGAGAAAATTGATGGTACATATTTACCCTGAAATGTTGACTATTATAATACTAAATAAGCTATCTCAATACATATCTCATTAAGTTGGCCTGCGCTAATTCAATCACAGAATCCCATGTGTTTTTACTTTGGCTAGGGCTGGGCATCTGTAGGCACATAGACACCATCCTGGGCTGCAGAGCCACTGCCAAGCACCCTTTCCCAAAAGGATGGGACTCTGTACCCTAGCCATCTACATCCTGACCCCATGTCCTCTCACGCCAGCTCTCCCACGAAGTGGGAGGTAGTTCTTTCCTACTTCCAGAGCTCCACCAAAATGGTGACACTGAAGATTTTTTTTTTTTTTTTAAATACTTTCAGGGACAAGGCAACAATGAAATCAAGTTAAGAACAGAGTAGTCAAAAGATTTCTAAACAACTGCAGATAACCCACAGATAAGCCCAGGAAGTACATAGCCTTTTGGAAAAGCAATAAAATCTTCTGCTCAAAACCCAATCTCAAAACGTCTACATTTCTTTAAGTTTTATTCAGTCCTTTCAAGATCTTAGGGCCTATGCAGAGCCCTTCCTCCTGCTGCTCTCTTTTCTCTTTATAAGTATCAGCGTGAAGGCTTTCCTTTTGTAAAGTTCTAGATTCCTCAGTCAACTAATTATTTTGAAAGACTTGAAAACCTTCAAATCTTTCAGCAGGTGTTCTATTGCTTCCTTATAATCTTCCCTGAGACAACTCTGTCTTTAGTTTTCAGCTAAGTCATGAAGATAAGGGGCTGCCATTTCAAAGGTAACAATAACATTCTGTTATTAGGTCTCTGCTAATAATCTCTTCCAACCCCAGAGAAAAATAACAAACAAGCAAACAATGTAAGTGGAAATCCTTCTATACCCCATATGAAAATATTTTATACAAAAAGCACCCACCAAACAAAATTAAATATATGTAATATATATGCACATATTAGAACCAGTCATGTGTAATCTAAGTAGAAAATTTATTAGAATATAAGTCTTAAGTTATAACCTCTAAATCAGGAAAACAGAGACATCAAGCCTTCTACCACACAGGTTCTAAGAAAACTAAAAGGTAAACAACAGAGGCTTTTAGGTTTCTGATACCTCTATCACATTGCTTAACAGAGGGTGATATAAACTGACTTCATACTTCACCAGTCATATACATGGCATTTCTAAATTATTAAATAAATAATTTTGACTTTACGTAGCATTGTGATTTTGTACACACAAGAGCAGCCATGAATAGTAACAGACACACAATCATAAACACTAGCAGTCATTTCAGAAAAAGCACTAGTCAATCTAGTGGGAGAATGATGACTTTTTTTTATAATTTCAAGGAGAAAAATGATTTAAAGCCAAGGTATTCCCATGAGCTGCAGAATGAGCGACAGCTTTTTTTCTACAGACTGCTTTTAGGTCTCCTTAATAAGTCCCTTGCTGCAATACTGAGCTAGCTTTGTTTTTTATTTTTTAATGTTCCTGTGTCAGGATGTATTATCGGTACCTTGAAGCTATATATGTGTTGATTTTCTTCTTGGAATTATTCAGTGGGTCAAATTCATACCTGCTTTTCCTTATTTTGGTCTCCACCCTTTACTCACCTCCAAATTTCCACAAAATATGTCAGAATTTTGTGTCTCTAAGATTTCTACCTCTTGATTTGTTTAGAAATTGTCCAGTTAAATTATAGACAAAGCAACCCAATAGACTTAATTTTCTTAATAAATCAGGCATCAAGACTCCTTTACTAGTTTTTCATCAAAATAATGATGTCTTGCATTGTGGGGCTCTAAATTTCAGTTGATCAGGAACAAGAACCTAAAAACCCGACCAAGAACAACTTGCTGTTTGAGAACTGTAACAAATAGTACTGCTCTTTTGTACTTCTTTGTAGGTCAGTGAATTTTATTTTTTTAAAACCCCACCCGTTCCCTACACTTTGGCACCATTTCAGTTAATTTCCTTGGAAAGCGACTGGATGTTCCAGAAACAGTTGATTTTTAACAGGATGGCCTGGCATTCCTGATGGCTGTATTAGAAAGTACATGTGTCAGTTTTAAAATACACAATCATTTATTCACTGCTTTCAACTTTTCTTCTTCTAAATGTAGTTTGAGTGCAAGAGAACAAGAACTCAACTCAGCTTAGTGCTATCACACGTTCTGTACATTCTATTTTGTGCAATACCGATGCAAACTACTTCAATAAATGTTGCAGTAAGTTAGACAAACGAAAACCTTGCTAGAATTGGTTGTTAAAACACTTTTCAAAGCAAAGTTTGGAAATAACTTTGAAAAAGAAACAAATCATCCTCTACAGCAATAGTGGTGTGCTGCTCATTAGTAAGTGAATTGCCAAGATCTACTCCATATGAAAAAAAAAGCAGACTCTGACCTCAAATGATCATAAATTGCAATAAGGAAAACTGGAAAGGCCAGAATTTTAAAGAAAGTCAGTGTTTGGAATGCAGAGCTTGCACATCCATTTTTCTAAGCAAGATTTTAGCTTCCATCTGCTTTTTGGTTTATATCTTTTCTATACAGGGTACCTTTGAAAGTGCAGCTGAATCTGTCATCTACAGATTAGCATATTTTGTATTAAGAAGCCTACTTAAAGCCCTTTAGGGCATTCTCTCTGATTCATGTTCATCTTTACCGTACTGCTTTGAGGACAGAATGGCAGAAAGACGGTTAATGCTATGTGTCTTTTCCATTTTTTCTTTCAGTGTTTGAAAGAAAGAATTCTCGGCTGCTTATTTAGATACTTGCTTGTCATTTCTCTGCATCTGTTTTCAGGAAATACTGTATGGACTTGTAATCTCTGTAATCTTAAGAATAATGAGGATTTAAAGGATTGTTCTACATTTAAAGTCAAGATAACATGATCTCATTTTTTTCTTCTGGCAAAATGAAGCAAAGACATAGAAAATGAGGGAAGATTTTATCCGAGTAGTCCTTTAATCTTCTCCTTTATAGAGAAAAAATCTTTAACTACCTCTTTCTCCTTTTTTATCTCGGGAAGAAAGATGGACTACAAAATCCCACCATTTGAAAGGTATTGTCTTTTATTTAAGAAGCCATAAAAGACAATCTATACAATATACTTTTATGGCAATCTGTACTCTTAAATGAGGAGTAGGTTAAAACATTTAATCCTTTTTGTTTTTTCATTTGGCAAGATGATATGTTTGTTTTCTACTCTTGTTAGATGGAGTTAAAATAGTGAGGCTGGGACTGACATAAATGCCCTGCTTAACTGTCCATGAATATCATTCCATTCTCATCATCTCCTGATGATACAGAAAATCGTGACCTATCTCACCACACATTCTAGTACAAATTCTGCACCAAGGTATTTCCTTGAATTGGGATTTGTGGGAATAGGAGAACAGAACAAAAAAGAAGGATGGTTCCCATATTGTCATTATCTCACTAAACACTCTTTGTGACTTGTCCCTGTGCAATCTGAGTGTGTAAACATGTGGGTGTCATTGCATTAAATAATATCTGGTCAAATATTTCAATAGCTGAATATTAGTATGGAGTAAAATTTCTAATTTTTTTTCCAAATCTAAGGCCTGAGGATGTACAACGCATCCCACGCTGATCTGAAATTGCATTTGTAACCTTCCTGGGATACACCTCCTGATCTCGGTTCACATGCTCAGAGATGACTCCATGAGCCAAGTGTAGTAAGAGGGCATAATCAGGAGAGTCACTTTAAAAGTGTACTATTAAATCAAAAAAGTTGTTGCTTCTGAAAGAACCACAAGTGTTGTATATCAAATGAGTTATCAGATTTAAGGAAAATAATTTTTTTTGTTGTTCTTTTTTTCTTTTTCTAGTTTCCTATTGTTGGAGTTATATAGTTCAAAATTATAACAACAGTAAAATTTAAGACATGGTATCTCAACTAACCTTTGTGCACAATACTGTAATGATCATGACCACAGAGCTTCACCCTTCTAGTAAACTTTAACTGAATCACTGTCAGGACCTGTAACAAATGTCAAATATGAATTAATTCTGCATTGGTATGTAATGAATTTTGTCATGACCTCACCTTAGTGCGACATCAGGTACTCACTGAAGTGGTGAGCAATTCTTTAGGAACAGTGAAAGGAAAGCATTGACACAGTAGGCATTGTATTTAACACTCAGATTGTGCAGACTTTTTGCATTGCCATAAATACAAAAGACAATTTATTATAGCTCACAATAATTGAGATAATTTATCTGGCATGCTGAGAAAGATAAATCTCATAATTTCTATGTCTAATAGGAAAATATTTTTATTTTTTAATATTTTTAATTTCACTGAATTGTGAAGCACTTTCGGTTTTGGTGAAGGACAATATCCAATGCACTAAAGGACAGGTTCAAAAAAATCATCAGTATGTTAACAAATCACATAACAAATCATCATAATGGCAATAATTCAGGATATAAATAAGTTAGTATGGAAACTAAATAAGATTAAAAAGCCTTAAAATCCAGTATAATATGGCTTTATGCCCCATTATAGCAGCAGACATTGATAGAAGAATCAAAGAAGTAATTATTTCACATGCTGTCATCTAATCTGATCTAAACTCTTCTAATTATAGGCCCTGAATAACTTTTGTCACAGGAGGACCACGTGACAGACTCCTCCATTGCAGAATGCTTTCCTTCTCGATAGATGCACGTCCTGTATTTGCCGTTCTCTGTTTTTTTAAAAATATGTATTGTCTTCATTATTTTCATTCTGACACACTTATGCATTTTAGTATGAACAGGAATATTTATCACTCTTATTTTATGTACAAAGTAAACAAATATATGCAAAATGTAAAAATAAAAAAAAAATAAAAAGGATGGTAAACATGAAGTAAACTACTGTGGCAGTTCCCTCTCCAAGTCCATGTTAAGACAAAGCATTCAATGGAGTCTAAAATAAAAGAATAGCAGCTCACATGTATTTGGACTTAATAGGAATCTGCAAAGGCAGATGATCAACATGGCATAAAATATGTAATAGTCTTAACAAATAAGCCATTTAATGAACCAGGAGGTACTAAAGATAAAATTCATCACATTGACGTCAGTTTTAGGGTACAACCCTTAGAGTTCCATTAACTTAATAAGAAAGAAATTAATGATATGGATTAATATATAAAGAAAGTAAATTGAGGTCTCACTTGTAAATACTTGCACCAGTTGTTCTAAGAACTTCGCACCCAAAAACTCTGAATGATACTTGTGAACAGGAGTATTACCCTTTGAAAATAACTAAGAGTAAAATCATCTTTAAATGTACATGAAAGCCATGCTTTTTGCAATTTCTGCAACTTCAACTCCTTTATATAGTATAACCTGTATAACCTGCATTAAAGCTGACTAAGATGTTGCCTTTTGAATTCAATTTGTTTGGAGCTTCACTTATGAGAAAACAAAAGATCAGGGGGCTATAGGAAGTGTACAGCATAGTATGCATTCCACATATTCAAATACTCCAATCTTGTTATAGTAGAATTAGCATGTTTTACTGTTGTGTGCTTTTTTCTTAAGTCCTTCACAAACCATTATTTAAATACAGTTTCAGGTGTTTAGTATTAATAAACAACTTTATAGTTCTCTTTTACCCTGTGGTTTGACAATTTTTGGAGAGAAAGCTAAGATAATGATTAAGATAACGATTGTAAAAATTTTTCTGAAGTATTAAGTATATTGCAATGAACTGAGGAGTTGATACAGAGGTCTTTTCTTCTTTTTTTTAAAAACAAATTAGATCTGCTGGTGAAATTGAATTATCAACTTACACGCAGTTCCATTTCAGATTCTCTTTAGCACATTTATATTTTATGAGTGTGGAGTGGGACCGATCTTTCCAAGTTTAGTTCACCTAAAAGGCAGGGGTCTAGCCTAAGGTAGCTGCCCTCAGATCTTTCTATGCTCACAGAAGAGAGAGAGGCATCCCAGCAGATAATGAATTCTGTCTTAAAACAGAACACTAAGGCAAGAGGAATGACATTGTGATCTATAGTTGTGCCCCAGGGGATATTCTGTAATGATACTCAGCAGATCTCACAATACTCAATGAAGAGCTAGAGACTCCTCTAGAAAATGATTCAGAGCATCCAAGCTAAGCTCTGGAGCAGCCTCTGCCTTTCTATTGGCTTCAGAGGGATTAAGAGCCAAAAACAAACTTTTGACAAATCCTCTCCTTTTCCACTGGTTTTATAAGGTAGCCTTGGTGACCAGCTTATAATAGACACTTTTTTTTTTTGAAAGCTAAAATTAAGAGACATGAATCCTTACCACAGTTCCTTCTCATGGAAGGTTTGATTCCAGGCGTTGCTTTTTTCTATGAATAAGGATTGCAGAGTTGAGCCCACAGTCATAAATTCTAGTTTGTATTTAAATGGAAACAGTGCCTTAAGAGTCTTGCTAAAATAGGACAATCCAGGAATTCAGCTTTCTGTTGCTTAGGTAGATCAGTGGCACCCTAGTGGAAGCTAATTTTGAAAACTGGTAACACTGTGGAGTGAAAAGCAACACCTCAATGTAAATTACAGGAAAATTATCTCCATGGAGCAAATGAAGCACCACTCTCTCTTCCTCCATTGATTTAAGCATCAGAATCTTGCAACATCCTTTCAGTTGTATCCTATAAACCCATCTCTTCAGGAATTGCCAATTCCCTCACTGATCTTTCTGTTTCTTTGAACTTTCTAACTACCATGAAGTAAGTTGAAGAATACCTTGGATATTTTAGGGGTTTCAAAAGAAATTGCCTTTATCTCACTGTGTGATAACATCATTCTCTGAGGTTGCATTTTTTAATGTTATGGGAAAGAAATACAAGAAAACAATTTAATAAAAGACTACGAAGAAAGAAAAAGAATGGCAAAAGAGAGGAAAAATAATTATCAGTAGAAGGAAAAGTGTCATGTAAAATATTGCCTTGCAAATGCTCATAGTCACTCAAAGAGCAAAATGGCTTTTACTCCCTTTAGCAAACAGGTCACCTGAGACAGACACTCCTCCTTGGTTTATGGAAAGACAGGAATAAGTGTCAGCAATTCTGGAAAAAAAAAAAAGGTAACCTTGATTCAAGTCCAGAACCGTGCCATAAAACTGAACAAGGTTTGGTCATCTAGTCATGTTAATATGCATTAATATAACACTGTTGTGTTCTTTGTGTGACAGTTAAATAATCTCAACTCTTTACCTAGCAGAACAAAAAATGAACCAAAATCATCATGACCGCTGTCTTTACATAGTCCATAAATTTTGTATTTGTATTCTATTAAAAATTTAAGCAGTGGGAGTTGGACTGATCCTAACATGGCTTAATGAAATCAGTGCATTCTGTTAATTACCTTATTTTATGACATTGTTTGAGTGTGTTTTTCAAATAACTAATTTTGCATCCTGTTGTTCTTCTCTGGTTTTGTGCTCTATAATCTAGTCTCATAGTTTTCTCTTTAGGAGTTCTGCACTATATGCTTTTTTTTTGTTTGTTTGTATTAACTCAGCAGGTGGTCTCCAGACTACACATATGCAAAATTTGTGTAACATTTAAAGCACAGCTGGATATGGTCCCTCTTCACTGTTACATGATACAGTTCCATTTTACATGATTGGGACAATAATTCCCTTTTTTTTGTTGTTGTTTTTTAAGAGATAAGAGAGAGAAAATGCACTGCAGGACAGCATTATTGAAAAGATTAAATAAGAGATCTGTGATTAGTAAATGTGACTGCTTTTTTCTTGTGGGAGTTAGATTGCACACTGATATATCCCGGTGGAGAAGCTGCCTCCTGCGTAGAAGGATGCCTCTGGAAAGATACTGTTGTAGAAACTGTAGTTTAATTGTACAGAAATAACATTTGAAAAATTCCAGTTTTAGCCTAATTAGACAGCACAAAATTCTGAATCCTTGCACAAAGGAAGGTCTAGTAAGCTTTGGTATTCAGGAATTGCTTTGAGTCTGTGTGGTTTAAAAAATGGGCTGAATTCCAGTTGCAGTTACCTAGCGGAATACAGCCTTCTATAGATCCTTCTCTCCATTTCTTCCCACCCCTGGCTCCAGACTGCTTCTTTCTAAAGTGAAACCATGTAATGATACCATTTGTATACTTTTTTCCCCCAAGCAAATCTAACGAATGTTTTATACAACATGCATTTTTAAATGTATATATTCAGCCCAGTAAAGAAATAATTTTTAAAAATCCAACAAAAAACCACCATTCAGTTACTTCAGAACGACCTTTCATTATCTATCATTATTATGTTTCCTTGAAATATTGCTAAAAGACAGTGGTAAGTATAACTATCACAATTCTTTGGTGTCTCGGGAATTGGATAGTTTATACTGTAGTAGTTGTTAGCTGACAGCTCTTCTGAGGAAAAATGGCAAACTTACTATCTTCCCTTGTGAAAGATGAAATATTTTCAGTAACTGTAGAATATGGTCATCAGCTATTAGAACATAATGAGAGAGAAGAGTACCATAATGTTATTCATTCATATTTGTGAACATCAGCCTTTGCTGCAGATGTGCGCTTCATTTGCACAAAGAGACAGCAGGGCCCAGAAAACAGGGGCAGATAATTGTACTGTTTTTTCACTAGCATTTTTCTATCACAGTCTCTTGAGTCTGGAACGTCTGTGGTTCTTATTCTCATGCTCTTTGATAAGGTGCGGAATTATAACTTTGCAGAGACTGGTGTTCATACTATTCACCTTAGATTATTGGGTCTTCTACAGATTCTTAGATTCCCAGAGTGACTATCCTATCCAGCTCTTCTTTTACTCTGTTTCTTAAAGAAAAGGGGACTTACTAGAGGCATGAATTAACTGGTAACTTGAATTGTTGAGAACTTTCTATCTAACAAATGCTTCTGTTGAGAAAAAAATTATCCTTTTGTCTTTGGATTTCTAACATTGCTAACAAAGTGACATATTGTAATCCGGCCTGAAGAAGTGTAGAGATCGTGACCATGGGTTCATATGATTCAGTAATGCACAAGAGCATGGAGGCTTTATTTTCTAAATTTCTCTACTTTATTACAGAACAGCACAAATACCACAAAAATCTCCATTAGCAAGTAAACTACCACAAAGTCACTACTAGCAAGTATATCATAGAATCATAGAATTGTTTAGGTTGGAAAAGACCTTTAATATCGTCAAGTCCAACCGTTAATGTAACACTACCAAGTCCACCACTAAACCATGTCCCTAAGCACCACATCTACATGTCTTTTAAATACCTCCAGTGATGGTGACTCTACCACTTCCCCAGGCAACCCATTCCAATGCTTGGCAACCCTTTCCATGAAGAAATTTTTCCTAATACCCAATCCAAACCTCCC
Organism: Gavia stellata; assembly: GCF_030936135.1. Lineage (NCBI taxonomy): Eukaryota > Metazoa > Chordata > Aves > Gaviiformes > Gaviidae > Gavia > Gavia stellata. Next base: position 27,011,046 of record NC_082597.1, read on the forward strand.
CTGGAGCAACTTGAGGCCATTTCCTCTTGTCCTGTCACTGGTCACTCAGGAGAAGAGACCAACACCCACCTCTCTACAACCTCCTTTCAGGTAGCTGTATAGAGTGATAAGGTCTCCCCTCAGCCTCCTCTTCTCCAGACTGAACAACCCCAGTTCCCTCAGCCACTCCTCATAAGACTTGTGCTCCAGACCCTTCACCAGCTTCGTTGCCCTTCGTTGGACATACTCCAGCACCTCAATGCCTTTCTTGTAGTGAGGGGCCCAAAAATGAACACAGAATTCGAGGTGTGGCCTCACCAGAGCCGAGTACAGGGGCACGATCACCTCCCTACTCCTGCTGGCCACACTATTTCTGATACAGGCCAGGATGCCGTTGGCCTTCTTGGCCACATGGGCACACTGCTGGCTTATATTCAACTGGAGTCCCTGGGGGACTCCGCTTCTGACCGGCCGCCAACTGGATTTGACTGCATTCACCACGACTCTCTGGGCTTGGCCATCCAGCCAGTGTTTTACCCAGCGAAGAGTGCACCTGTCTAAGCCACGAGTCACCAGCTTCTCCAGGAGAATACTGTGGGAGACAGTGTCGAAGGCTTTACTAAAGTCCAGGTAGACAACATCGACAGCCTTTCCCTTGTCCCATCATATGGTATATATCATTGCCTAAATGGAATAATCTGAATCCCTTTCTGGTGATGTGTGTTCTTTCATTGAATGTAGATTGAACTTAGCGTGATTTTACAGGCAGCAAGAGTCTCCTGGTTCTGATATAACTTTGATTTTGGGCATTATGTACCTTTTCTGTTTCCTCGTCTTTCTGTCATCTTTCAGGTTCTCAGCTGTGGCTTTTGGTATACTGCAACTCCCAATCAAATTAATCTTGTCAGATTACAGTGCTACTGTCCATTCTTTATCAGTTTCTTTTTGGCCATCCTTCAATTGCTCAGAAAACTGTCATTTACTTGTTAAAAAATAAATGAGGTCTCACTGAGTTTTGTGTTCCACATGCCTATTATGGTTGGGTCTCCCATCAGGTACTCAGATCTTTATTGGGATATTTATCTCTAAGTTTGTCTGCCTACCTGCATGTGATTCCTCAGTAGTGATGCAACCCAGATCAAAAAGAAAAGAATCCTTCCCATCTGTCAGGTGGAGCAAGGTTCAGTTTGCATCTGAGCTTTTTTTGCAAGAACTATCTAATATGAATTTTACTTATTGGAGCTAACATAGACACTGTAAAATCCATTGCAAGAAAAGTATAGAAAATAGACAACTAGAAATGGAATTCTGGGAAGATAAAAAATAAAATAAATTGAAAAATGTACACAAATAGTCAACATGGACAAACAAATTGAAAAATGCAGTAAAAGTAGACCAAGACTTACCTAAGTATTAAACTATACAATATAGAAAGAGTTCACTGAATGTGTGCCCTGAGGACAATGGATCAAAAGATCTGCATTGCATTTAGAGCTTTTACAAACTTTTACTTCTATCTGTTGATAAGTCCAGATGATCAGTGGACCTAGTGGAATTATTGAAAATAACAGCCTATTTTTTCCAAATTCTAATATCATATATTGTTTATTGTATTATATTTCATAAAAATCTAATTAGATTACATTTCATAGATTAAATTTGGCTATCGAAGTATATATTATATATATTTGAATTAGATTGTTTTTCTAAGTAATTTTTGAGACACTATCTTGCACAAAAGAGTTACCTGTTGTTAATCATACTTGCAAATCTTACTATTATTTATGATTGGTAAGTATTGAAAACCAAAATCCACTTTTTGGTGACTAGCAAACAACTTTCTAGCCTAGAGAGTAATTGTGTAGGACAAGCTGTGGTAGTAACCTCCAAATGATTGTTTTATCTTGAAGTCATTTAAGAGCTTGAATCCTCTGTGTAGACCATAAATAGTAGCACTAAATGTTTTCTTGTGATGTGGCTGTGAAGGGGTCAGTTAGCACATCTATTAATTTCAAATTGCTTCCACTGACACCAGACCTGTCCCTTCATCACCACAGAGGGAGATGAAGGGGAATAATGAATGAACTAAAAATAGAGGATTGAATCTATTTGAGGATGACCTGATAGAAAGTCACAGAGAAGAAAGGCAGAGGAAACCATCTGGATATTTTCTGAACAGTAACCTGGGGTGACATCTTGCCTCTGTTGAACACATGGAGTCTTTCCACTGTCCTCACTGCCCTCAGAATTTCCCCTTTCTTTTATCAGTTTTTGAAGACTTCTTCTCATTATTTTTTTCTCCACTGCTACTGACTTGATCTTTACCCCTCAAAATGCAAAATTAAACAAATCTGATTAAACAGAAGTCTGCCTTTTCCTAATAAGAAAAGAGACAAGATTTTAAGTTCATTAAGGTGCAAATACATGCTCCTATGAAGAACTTTGGAAAAAGTAGTGGTGATAAATCTATAAATGAAATATTTTCTTACCCCACTGTTACTGAGACGGAGGCAGTGTGGAAGGACAAAACAATAATGGCAAAGGGGCTGAGAGGCTTGAGTTCAAATATTATGTATTTTGGAAATTATAAATAAATCTAAAGCAAAGAAAGACGCTTGAGAAGTAAGAATCTGATTTATTTTTTATAGGATTATTTAATCCTACTGAGAGTAAGAAGAAAAGGGAAATTGAATTTTTATTTATGATGTAAAGCATTCCAAAAAGTTAGTGAAAAGGGGACAAACCTCCTACAAAATTTTAGTTCAGAATAATTAAGTGTTGGAGAGGCTCCGATTTCAACAGGAATTTTAAAATAGCTCTTTGAGTCTTTATTACATATGGATTTCTGGCAACTATGTGAATAAGATGTGAAATTGAGAGGAAGCACCGGAGGATAAGGCCAGGAACACCTGTTTCAGAATGTGTGTGCATTCCTGCCAGAAATGATTACTTAATCACATTTCATTTTGTCACTGGTAACTTTAAACACTGTCAGGTTGGGTGTATGGTCTGAGTACTGACCAAAATAAATATTATTTCACCAAACCCCAAGAAACTGGTCATGAAATAGTGTCTGAAAAGTGCCAGGGGAATTGGGCTGAATCTGGCAGCCCAGCAGACGGGAGGCTGCCGTGGCTCCCTGCCCTTGGGTCCATTCTGAGCAAAGGGGAAAGATCACCTCCTTCCACCTGGTGCAGCCCAGGATACTGGTAGCCTACACTGTCACGTAAGCAGGAACAGTCTTCTACTTTTTGTTAAATCTGAAATTATGCACTCTTGTACTATGTCACATCCTTCAGCAAAAATAAAAGGCCAGAGAACTGATGTTGGGAAGGGGAGAAAGACGAAAAAGAAATCTGAATGTACTGCCCAGGATATAATTCTGTCTCAAGACTTCTTTTTTAGCATTCCTTTTCAAGCAACATTATTTTTCTAGCTCCACTTTTGCTATATTCTCAAGAAATATTTGATGGCAAATTCATTCATGTATGTTACTGAAATCTAGGAGTCAAAATGAGAATAATCTAAGAGCATAGAAAGAGAAATCCCTCAAGGTTTAAAACATAGCTAAGTGCACAGCTATCATTTTGAGCTAAGATGTACCAGCATACTGTAAGTCTAGCACTCATTGAGAAAAAAGTGGGAGGAAAGCATTTGTAATTGTTTGGAAGAATAGGACAAGGTTTTCTAAAGTAATACTTTTAAGTGTGCACATATTTTTGTGGTGACTGCAAGGCTATGAAACAACTCCAGTGCAACCAAGTTTTTCCTCCAAGCATTAATATTTCTCATGTGACATCCACAGGAATAAATTGGGCCCAAAGTGTCAACTTAAGTGTTTGTGACTAACTTGGGAAATTTAAGAAAAATAAAACCTCTCAAACCATGCGAAAGAAAGCCTGGCTCTCAGGCAATGTATTTGATCCTTAATTTTGCTTTGCTGTGCATCTAGAGCAAACACTATCTTTTTTTCTCTTTGCTCTGAAGAATTTTTCAACAGCAGCAAGCTGCTATTACTGCTTCTAAACACCTACATAGTAATCATAATAACAAAAAAAAAAAAAAGCACAGGATCTATTCTCCCTTCCTCTAGAGAACTTAATTTCTCTGACAGCAGGGAAGTGTAGAATCAGCGGTAGAGTTAGCAAAAGTTTAACTGTCTGACTCAGAGCAGAAAGTTGCTATTAGCTACTTGACAATAAAGAAAGAGAGTGAGCACCCCGTCAGCACCCAAGCCCTTCAGTTTCTAGAAATTGGTCCCACTGGAAGCATGCATTTGATGTTAAAAGATGACCCCTGGTCCATGTTCTGGGGAAATGAAAAAGAAAACAAAGCAACTGCTCAGGCAGTGTACTTGGAGAAAAAATATATTCTGGTCCAAAATAAGTTAATAAGCTTAATTGTGGAGATAAGCAAGGAATGATCCGAGCACGGCCTAAACCAGTGTCATTTTCCCATCCATCTTCACTTCAATATTTCTATCATTTATTTCTCAATTGTAATATGAATTGGTTTCCTTCTCATTTATAATTTCTTCAGTTACGATAGTTTTATAGAACTGGGGAGGAAAAAGACTTGGAAGCTAGGAAAGCATACTGGAAGGGTTTGAGGTGAGATTTTGTCACACTTTTGGAAAGCTGTGGGAAAAAGAGTATCAGATAAATGCTAATTCATTAACAATTCTGTACAAGATCATACTACATGCACACTTCTCAGTCAGAAGAGCAAAAACATGTTTCCAAAAGAAGATAAAAGACTGTCAGCTACAGCTTTAAAAAGTATACTGGAAATTCTGGTTGCAAATACACTTTGAGAAACAATCCAGAATTAGCAGAGATGAGCTACACGATTTATTGGGGTTTTTTTAATCTTAATTTCACTGAGACTTGACTTGTGGACTATTCATGAACTGCATGAGCACAAGGAAGTAAAGGGCTCTGAGGTATAATGCATTTGATCTCATGCATCCTGCCACCATGAATGAAGGTGTGTGGTAAATTAAATCATGTGTTGGCCAAGTTCAGCAAAGCACTCTAGGTGTCCTTCAGTTTGTGTAGATATTAAAGCTGATGTTTCTCAGCAGCGTGGGAAAATGGCGATGGGATTATCAAAATGGATATCAAGGTTATACAAATATGTCACCATCCAGGTCTGTCTAACATCCTGTTGAAGGCAATCAAAATCTTTTTATTTACAAAAGCCTATTGAATCTTAAACTATAAGACATCATAACTGCATACAGTTCCCTGCCTTTGGAAGTTCTTACTCAGCTATCCTCAGGCATCCTCAGGCAAATCTCTGACATCAAAGTTTGCCTGAATAAAGACTGTGTCAAGCACTGTAAGGATGCAAACATTTAAGTTATATATTATCACTAAAAAGCCCAATATCAATGTTACTGATATTCATCCCCATTAAGAGGAGTTAGCTTGCCAGTTTTCTGTGTTAAAATGAAAAGAATAAAAAATGTATCTTTAGTAAATCCAGTCTTGTAAAAACAGTACAATAAAGCAAAGGTGAATACTAATAATGTCCAAGTATTGTCAAAAAAAAGTATCCTTGGCCAATATTAAAAGCAATCGTATCTTGAACAAAGAAGCAACCATGATGCAGTGCAATTACTATAATGTTGTCCTCAGTATTTACTACTAAAGGCTGTGCACCTTCTTTTTAATCACAGTTATAGTCTCTGGATCAGCAAAACTAGAACATATTGGATATTTTTCTTTCTTGTGGATAAATTGTTGATAAACATTGGTAACCTAACAGCCATATTTTTAGATTTCTACTAACTTCATAAATGAGGGAAACTTTTCAGTTAAATAACTTTTAAAAAACAAGATAAATAAAAGTACAAGTGACAATCCCTTCAGTATCCAGGGCTCTGTGGTTGGCTTGTCAATTTAATTCTAATGAATCTTTAATGAATTTTTATTTAGACTTTTAAAGGCTTTTTTTTTTTCTTTTCCCCCCAATGCTATAATCTTTTACAATAAGCACTTCAAGTGTTAGGGTAAGGATTAATCAGTGGGATTTTTTTCCTCTGTCCATATGATACAACAAAGAGGGAATGGTAGGGCAGTACACTCTTTAACCAGTACACAGGTTTTAAACATGCTGAGATAGAACAGTTTGACTATTGGCATTACTGCTTGGCTTAGCAAGTACACAGCAGTAATTCTCAGGGTGATACTGGTGGACTTTGGCAGAGCTGTGCAGTACTGAGACCTGCAGACATTGCAGAGGACATGACCTTGCCACGGATCACCTCACCTTTCATTAGGAGCTAATGTATACAAGCAGAGGTGATAGCCTACATGTTAGATGTGTAATTGCTTAGCTGAATCATGGGAGTGTAATGTCCACAGTTCTTCTATGATGCATATGGTTAAAATAAAGAGCAACAAATGGGCACATATAGAGCATATAGAGAAGAGCTTTTTTGGTTCCAGTCAGCAGCAGCATTTATTTTACTGGTTAGATATGAGATATAAAGCCAAGAATATGAGCCATGTTTTAAAGGTTGAGGGGAATGTGATAAAATGAAAGCTTGTGGTAGACCATTTGAGATGGATAGCACAACATTTGTAAGAATTCAGTGTCTATTTTCTCCATTCTTCAGCTGGGAACTACGTGACTACTAAATCAACAACAAGAAGAGACCATCCGATTACAGAAAAAAATGAGATTAAAAAGTGTATATGGAGACAGAATCCTGAAGATATGGAGCAGATGAAGAAAGTGGGAAAGACAGAGAAGGAAGTATCTTACCAATATGCTTGTACACCTAGTGCTGCATTCTGAACTTAAATATTTTTGGTATGTGCAACAGAAAGGCTGAGAAAGTCACAGTAATCACAATTCACATGACTGAAACAGAAAAAACTTCAGGAGATTCAGAGCTGGGTCTTGGCAAGTAAAAATTATACTGTGAGAATGACTGAGTGATGAATTGCAAACCATAGGATTGTGAAGGAAGAATCATATTAATTTCAATATCTTTATCTGTGTTTCTAACAGCTTTTATGATGGGATTTTTAAATCTTCATGTTTACAACCAAATTACAATCCATATTAATTTTCACATTTACAGTAACTTTGTGGGATTTTTTTTTTTCTTATTTCTTTTTATTTCCACTAGTTTGGAAACTACAACTGGGTAAGAAACTGTCAGTATTTAGCTCATGTTATTTTTGGATTCTCATGACCATTTTCTCTGGTGATGAGTTCGTAACACAAAGGGTGTTTCTATTTAGCTGAAAACATGCTCTTTAAAGTAACCTGTTTAGCATAGATATGTAAAATGTTGTTGTGTTTGGAAACTTATATCAGTGTCTAAACTGTTGATCTTAATAAGAAAAATGTATTGATACTCAAGCAAATGTAATTTAATGCACAGATAGCACTACTTTGATTCCAATATGCTTACAATGTATAGAGCATTCCTCTTCTAGCAGTGTCCACTTATCTGTAAATACGCATCTTTCAGCTACCATGTCATTATTTTTCTACCCCAGTTGCATGCACATTATTTCTTTCTTTGACTCAAACAGAACACTTCTTTTTTGTCAGTCTTTTTATTTAATCATTCCTCCATCTTTTTTGTTCTTTAATGACGTGTATCATTATCATGTTACAGAGTACCTAGGAGACCAGAAGAGCCAAAAATGGAGCTTTTTAATAACAAATAGGCCTTTTAGTTGTCTAGCTATTTATATATTAACATGTATATATATGCATGGATAAATCCATATAGACACGTATAAGTATTTTTCTCCTGGGGTCTTTGGTTTAACGAACTATACACTTCTTTCAGAAACTCAGGTTAAAGACTTGAAATGGGTTCATAGGATGCCTGAGTATCCTTATATACAAGGGTCCATGTATAATATTGCAGACAGTCAGGTTTTACACATAAGGATTTTCATAGATTTAATTTTGATTTTTTTGTTAATATCTCAACAAAATATATTGTTTCCTCTGTTCATATAAGACTCCACTGAGACATAATATTGCATGTCATTCATATTCCCCCTTATCAGCAGAATGCAGTTTGACTAAGCTGGAAAGATATTTCTTCCAATAGGAGACTGAAGAAAAAACAAATCCAAACCATGATTTTTGGTTCAACTCCCAGATTATATAAACTAAATATCTAAATTGTGATTAAATATCAGCTGATTGTAAGTGGGATGAGATTCAAAGATACATATTCTTGGAATATAGCTAGCTAATTCTTCTGCAGAAATGCAGATTGTTTTCAGTCTGTTACGTAGATTATGGGATCTATGGGAATCAAGTCAGAAAAGGCATTTGCAAAATGTTTATCAGTTTCTATTTCACATCACGGGCTACTACATTTCTGTATATTTAATTCAAATGCAATGGGAATGCAGAAGCTAGAACTGTAAGTTCTCACTGATGAGCTCCTAGATGCAGTTTGAAATACTCTGAAACCTGTAGTGGATTTAATGCATGTGCAAATTCCCTGGTTTCAATCAATCTCTATTTAGCATTCTTCAGTAATCAGTGGAGGCTCCCATTGTACTGTAGTCTGAATTTGTTATTATAACCCCTCAAGTCAACATCAGTGACATTAGTCTACAGTTTAAACATATCTGTGCTTTGCACCAGTGTTTTTATGGTCAGTTTTAGACAAAGGAAATGGCACATATATTTTCATCTTATCTACTTTCTTTAAAGTGGAAAAAACAAAAAACAAATTTGAAAGGGGGATATGTGGCGTTTCAATTTAAATGACTGGGACTGTGATTTTTGACCCATAAGTTTCACATTAAAATAGTTTTCAAATTTTTGAAAAATAAATTTTCTAAATTTAAATAGGAAACAGCACAAGTGTGAAATAAGGTTTAAATTCTCAGATCTGCCCTAGAGGTGTAGAAAGTTTTACAGGTTGCTTCGTAAATCTAAGTCTAAAGTACATTACCCTGGTATTTCTAATATTTGATCAAATTATCAGTATTCTGATCTATGACTGTGTATTTATTGTCACCAAACTATAGTGAGGAGCATTGGGTGGCTACTGAAAAATCGCTTTTTTAGTTATAACAATGAGGAAATGTGTCTGGATGAAAATCAATTCAATGCAAAGAAATCCAAAAAGCCTGTTAATATTATATCTTCTCTGCACGACTAGTGTCTCTCACTATAAGGTAATGAGGTTTCATCTTAAAAAGAAAAATCTGTTTCCCTGCTCGTTATTCACCAGCAAATGAAAATTAAGATTTTAATCATAAATTAGTGAAAGAGAAACTAGAAGTCTGAGAAAAAGGGGGATTTTATAAATATATTGGAAATAGGTTTCAATATAATATTTGCACTATTTGCAAAAAAGAATGTGCCACTTAAAGCAAAAATGAAAGGGCTTTTAAAGACGTTACTTTCTGTAAGGAAAATGTATATCTAATATAAAAATTATAACAGGGTAATATTTGAGTTTTACTTAAAAACTCTGAAAAATCTTGATAGAGAAAATGGTTTTTTTGTAATAGTTTTGGAAAGACACGCAGGAAAAAATCTAATGAAGAAGAATGGAAATAGATATGGAGAGCAGGTGTCTCATTTTAGGCAGGTGGTGTTAGAAAATGAAATTATTAAAAATTACTGTTACAATGGTGTCTAAGACAGGCAAGCTATAAAAAGATCTATGGTAAAGAAAGATGATTCATGGAGGAAATATTGACTATCATACTTAAGAACTTTAGATCTTAAAATGGAAACAAATATGCAAGGATATTCTTTCCTGCTCTAGTGAAAACAGTTATGGAACAGTAAAATGAATTGGTGCTACTCTTACTAAGTTTAGCTAGAAGTTTTGTTTTCATTGTATGAAGAAAAGTGGTTATCCAGGAGAAAATTCTTAATTTAGTGAAGACAAGGAAATGTAATCATTTAAACAAAACTCACTCTGTCCAGAAAATTGGGAAAACAGTCCAGACTCCTGGGAGCATCATATGGTACAACCTGGCATAAACATTTGAACAGCAACTGATTTGCTGGAAAAAAAAATTGTAGCAGCACTCATCATAAATTCAATTGTAGCATGGGAACCAGAAGAAACCAATAAGGTACCAAAACCAGACAATAGTTATTGGACTTTCTTGTGATCACTTTTAGAATATTGATGTCAGTGTACAAATTGGGACTATGAGAAAGTCCTTCTCCAAAGAAGTTTACAGGCTAAATACATAAGGTAGCAAAGTATTATATCTATCCCTACTTTACGGTTAGGAATTGGAGGCACAGCACTATTAAGATTATGATCCAGACAACCCAAATCCTGAGCCTTAGCAGTATCAAAACATATATGTGAGAGCATGATCTACACAGCTTATTCTCCAACAGTGCCTAAACCCAAAAGAGTAGCAACATCCCTAGTCCAATAGTGTGAGGTGCTGAACATATGGCAAAAGCATTCTCATCTGGAAATATAGGCTCCTATGATCCATTTATCCCATGTGGCAATCCAGAATTCAGGCACTTTTCTACCCAAATTGCCCCTGAGGCAGTATCCTCCTAAGCAGAGTGATAAAACCAGATTCATTCAAGTCCACATGAAGAGACAATAAGAGCTGCTCTTCACAGCCTGCCTAGTAATTTGGTAGGTTTCCTCAGCTCCTTGTGAAGCCAGAGTTGTTGCACCTGAGGTGACATGTCCAGGTGGAGAAGCCTCTTCCAGAGGAGAAGGAGTGCTAACCCTTTCCACCCCTCCTGGGAAAGCTGTCCTGCTGCCTGGCAGAAATGCAAAAGGCACATTGCCAACCACAGCTGACCAGGCTTAGTGGACAGAGGCTGCCCTAAGCTTCAGGTCTTGGTCCATTTCCATTTCACGTCCCAATTCTATTAATGCTTGCATGACATTAAATGCATAAATAAATAATAGACATTCAAAGAAAGGCACTCCTATTAAAAGAACAAAAACAAAAAACCCAAACCCAAACAAACACAAATAACAAACAGGAACATTGGTTTTCACTAAATAATAAACGAAGATTTCCTTCAAAGTGTATTTTTCACAAAATCCTCTGGCTTCTCCTGTGAACTTACTGCTTCTTGACCTTCTTTCTCACTGAGAAAGAAATTAGTCAAGGCAAGTCAGAAGTATAAGAATATAACTTTTCAGCAACAAAAGAAGGTTAAACCTCCATTCCTGACCTTTGACAAAACCATTGCACTGAAATAGTTTCAGAATGGGCATTGTGCTTGTTTCTATAAATTGCTACTGCTAGTTAAAAAAAAATCTTTTTATGTCTTGATTTGAAAATATGTTGCCTCCAGAGGTCCAGATACAATAGAAAAAGATGAATTTGGGGCAAGTGCTTTCTCTGTGAGTGTTGATCCTGAATAGCTTTACCCTGTGATGCTTCGTGTGAGATGATACGGCTCAGCATGAGCTCATGAGTGATCAAGAGTATTTAATCACGCAGAATAGGATACGCAAAGATAAACTGGAGCAAATGAAAAGAAGTATTAAGTACAGCAATCAAGATCTGTGATTTGAGTCTGCCTTGATTGTGACAGCTTAATGTTTCAAAATAAAGTTTTTTTTAATTTCAGATGAAGCAAGTAAACACATAAATTGATTTCCTAGAAAGTCTGTGAATTCCAGAAAGTCTGTGAACCCTAATCATGTGACATATGTCAAGATTTCATGTTCAGTTACTTCTAAGGAACCTTACACAACATGAACAATTACTTTTCAGATTTCTGGTTTCTGTCCTTGTAATTAAATGGATCTACCTATCTCTCAGATTTATATAGGACTGAAGTTCCCATTAATGCCAAATGGCAAAAAATTTTTTACTACATTAACTTGAAAGAAAACAACATTTGGGAAGTCTCAGAATAATCTCCATCTTAGTCCTTTATGTATGCTTTCAAGGAAAGCAAATTGATGGAAGGAGGAGGGAGAGGGGAATGGCTCAGTTGTGCACATGGGCCTGAAGGGGGAGAAATTGTTTCATGCTCGGGATTGCTTTGGGGATTCCCAGCCATGATAATTTCATTATGCAATGGAATAGAGTGGCATTTCTTTTCTTCCAAAAGCAAATTAACTCAAACTGAACCACAAGAGTTTTACAACTATTTAAAAAGTTACAATTTTACAAATCAAATTTTAAAAATTATTTAAAATTTAAAAATATATTGCATAGAAAATGAATTCAGGAAACTGATGGAAGAAGATTTTGGAGGAAAAGAAAAGGAGGCATTTGAAGTAATTATTAAATTCTAATTTAAAATACTTTCTTTCCAGTCTTTTTCATGTCTATATTCAACATCTCTTGAGATCCTGAGGCATACAGAGGCATAGAAATGTAAATATTATTTTTTCAGCAATCCTATATAGATTTGAATGATTAACACTAATTTTCCTCCTCACAGAACTCCACCACAAATTATCAGGCACCGCTATTGATTATCATCCTTATTCATATTTGTTGAAGCAATGGAAAATTCCCATCACCCAACATGAATATGTAGGTAAGTAATTGATTTCCAGCACATGATTACTGATAAGGAACTTGAGGACAGGGTTTTAAGGTTTGCGGCCATGCATGCTGAAGGTGGAGAATCTTGCATGTAGGCACAGCAGGACCTACCACCTTCTCTATCACACCATATCCACAGATCCCTCTGCAAGAAAGATCTGCCAGCAGCTTTGATCCAAGCTGCAAATATGATGTCAGCCATCTCTTTGAACTTAAAATTATGCCAAGTAAGCTGGAATCCCTCAGCTTTTTGTAATCTTTATATTTATTGTTTATTATTATTTACTATTACATACACTGGCTGTTCTTCACATGGACAGAAGGGGATAGTTCCCCTCCTAAGAAATAAGCATGATCCACAAAGCAGATAAACTGACAAAATTTATGGTAAAAGAAGAGGTCTAAAAAATAAATAAGTTGATTCGATGCCTAGCTAGTTGATACGGTATATTCAAATATGGGTTTACTGAGGGACCTTAGTCTCTTCATTAGTGCCAGTCAAATAATTAACAATAACACATCATGTCATGAGTGGCTACCCTTGTCCTGCCACTTGTTCGTGTTCATAATCATATCACTAAATGAACCAGTGGCCCAGTTTTTTTCAGGTAAAACTCAAATGCAGAAAGGTCACATTCAGATTACTCACAATGGATTTAAGCAATGTCTTTCAAACAATGTTCATAAAGTTGGAGCTTTCAGGAGGAATGAGAAAAATTGGTTTTCCCCTGTATCACATCTTACATCTAAAGGGTGGATCCTGAATGCATATACTGCCTACAGAAGTTACTTAAATAGTTGATCTTTCAATAAAATTATATTCTTACTGGAGATCATAAACTATCCAATTCCCTCTTCCTGCTAAGTCCACACACATTTTTGCCAGGTAAAGTAATGGACATACCTATATCACATAGACTTTTTGATGACTTTTCCTGGTACAGATTTTTTTAGGTAAAATGTTTAAAATGTAGTTTTAAAACACAGCCAAAATATAACCACCTCATTAAAAGGTCAATATTTGTTCATTCAAAGATAAGCATTTATAATTTCTTCTAAAAAAAAAAGTGGAATTATGGCATTCGAAAACAGAAAAGAGCTTTTTGTTAAGTTTCTAAATCTTTTTTTTTGTACGTGAAGTCAAATAGCACACCTTCAGTTCTCTGCTCAGCACGGCTATTCAAATACAATTAATTTACTTCACATAACAGATATTTAAGATATATATTCCTTTTAAAAACTCCAAAACACCCAAGTTCTCTGAACAGTTAGAAAAATAAGAAAAATAAGTTTGTAGGTGAATCAAATCTTATTAAAGGGTAAGAAAAGCCTCTGTCTGGATAAACATTTTATTTATCAGGTACAAATGTAGCTTTAAGAAGTAATAATATCACTATGTTAATGTAGAAATATTAAACATTATTCATATGTCCCGGCATATCTAAGGCACCTACAAAGTGGGACCTGTGACACAGGTCCTATGGCAAGCCTATGCTCCAGCTGAAGCTGGAGGCCAGGAGCATACTTTAAGGCATATAAAACAGTACTGACACCTATGTTCAGCAACTGCACCACACTCTTCAGCTCAAATTTCTATTTACTATAATGAGCGCTTGGACTCCTTTTAAAGATGTAGACAGCTAGATACCCAGATTTTTTTTCTGAGTAGGAATCCTACCATTTGTCTTCAGGGTACGTTTATGAAGAGCTACACTTTTTTACAGTTCATTATGCTAACCTGAATTAAGAAATGCTACTTTTCCCACTAATTACATGAAAGTCAATTGTTCAGCTGATTTTTGAACACATTTGGTGTTATCTCAAAATTAAGTTGCAGCCAACAAGTGTCAGCACATGAAATCAGTTGCAAAGAATAGCATTGTAAAGCTAGTTGTATATTAACTCCAAATAAATGAGTTGTGATTAAAGGTTGATAGCTTTACTGGAGGGAGCTGAGTAAGACTGTAGCAGCCAGCCAGCAGTTTAATCAATTAACCAGATATCTAAAAATAGCCTGACCTTTTTCTTTTCCTTTTAATTGGGAAGATAATCCTCTGATATTAGAAATATAATTGGTCTGTGGCATGGATTTGAGCCTAGGCTTACAAGGGCTTTAAACCCACTTGTTTTAAGACAGAAATATGTTGGAATTTGATTTTTATGTTTGGCTTAGCACTAGGAAGATGTTGATCTGTAACTACAAGAGAACATGTCATATGGCTGTGTTGCAGTAGTTCAGAATTTTAGAAGTCTTTGCACAGTCTTCGTTCAGGCTCCAGTGTTAATCACTCAGCTGCCTTGTATAATCATGTATTTGAATTTCTGACAACACAACCCCTAAAATAGTTAACTCAAAGGAACTTCTTTAAAGTATAATTTAGTATGCAGTACAAAAATATGCTGTCTTTATCATCAGGCTGAGACAATTACCATGTAGAACATTTCTGAATCTGATTGCACTGCAAATTAAACAGTAAATGTAGCAAGAAATGGCTGTTGTTTAGAAAGGGTATAGGTAAAATGCTTTTTTAAAATCTGGATACAATTATTTCTGTATAATTCTATAATTATTATTTACTGAAGAGACTCTCCACTTTTTTGTTTTGAAGACTGTTTTTTAAATATTGTTTCTCTGCAGTAAACAGCCACTGATGAAATGTTGGCAGTGGCATAAAATATATTGCACAAAAACACCTGATGCTGTCTATTATATTCTAGATACAAAACGTACTCCACTCATGCTAACACAAAATGAAAGGGAAACAAAATCGTACAACTATAAGATTAGAAGGGACCTTGGAAAATGTCCTGGGTCATCATCTTATAGTGAAGCCATCCTAAAAAATATTTTTCTAATCTGCTCTTGAAAACCATGGTGGAAGCAGTTTTATAACATCCCACAGTAGTCTGGTCCACTGCCTCATAACGTTAAAAAGAAAATTAATATTTTATCTAGTTTTTTGTTACAAACTGAACTGATTTCTACTTCTTTCCTACTGTCATTACTTCTTCATAGCAACCCTTTCTAATTAGAAGGCTATGTCTTCCCACTTCCAGTCACCAGCAAAAACAATTTGATTGTTTTGTGCTTCAAACAGTCTCTAACACGCTTGCCATATATGTTATCCTCTTGTAGACTCTTTTTTTTTTCTTAAAGTGTGGTGCCTAAAACTGACTGTGGTATCACAACCAAAGATCACCAGTGATAAGTAGAGCTGAATAATGGTATTACCTGTTGTAGAGGTTTGAGAGAAAAGTTCTGTCAAACGGTGCTTGGCATCCAGTTGTCTGCTTCGCTCCACTGCCCCATTATGGTCAAAGGCAGGGTACATTGTGTCCACATCTTAGCCTTTCACACATACAGACTTCTTTGGTTTAGTTTAAATGTACATTTATTGATAATTTAAATTAGGACTTTAATATTTAAATAATTCTCTTAACCACTTTTTAATGATCTGGATGTAGCAGCTAGTTAACAATATATTCTAGAACTTTTCTGGGTACAAAGCTGACTAGTTTACAGCTCTCTTGTCCCTCCTTTTTTGCACTTTTGAAAATAGGTTTATGAGGTTTTTTTTCCATTTCAATCCTCTAAGGCTTTTCCTACTCATCGCGTTTTCTAAAAGTGCTGTTAATGTTTCAAATTCTTCACACAGTGCCATAAACACTGAAAGGTGATTTTGATAAGCGCTTGTAACTTAAATACAACTGTCTCACCAAAGTATTCTTTGACTTGCTCTTTTGAGAATCAGACCTGCATCACTGTCTTCTTTTTGCAATCTAGTTTCAACTTAGACTTCAAAAGAGAAAGAACTGAAAGCTTCAACTGTTATTTGCTCTTCTTTTCCAATTAGTCTTGGACCTGTATTTCTTTTAGTTTTCCTCTTATGTGGTTTCAGGACCTGACTTTTTTTGCTTTTATTTTTCTTGCTAATTGAAACTCATATGCTCTGTTGCATTTCTGGATTTATCCTTACAAGTATGGGCTCTTCCTTTCTAATTTTAATTATATTACCCATAGCCATAGGACCCTTTTATATGATTTCTTTTTGCTTTTAAAGTCACTGAGGATACCCTGACATAGTTAAAATGGTATCTACTTTCCATCTCCTTTTTGCATTTGCTATTGTGCTATTGTTCATTAATATGGTTTCTTTCAGTAACTGCCAGATTTGCTGCATTCCTTTATCTCTCAGATTATCTTCCCAAATGACCTATCATATGAGTTTCCTGAGTTCCCTGTTAAAGCTTAACTTCTTAAAGTACATTATTTTCAGTTCTTCTGTCACACTTGTTTCCTTTAGCATAGTTCACTTTATCATTTTGTGATTACTTTCACCGCATCCTACAATGCACCTTTGGCATCTCAATCAACTTCCAAGGCACACTTCATGAGCCTGATTGTCTATAACCTATCATAATATTTCTCCAGCAAATATTTGGTTAAAATTCTCTGCTGTCACCACATTCTAACTTTTGAATAGACTAAGAAATGCTTCATTGAACTCTTCAACAAAGGTCTGTATGGGTTACTGCCATTATTCCATTCTTCTGTTTTCTCTTTTACCAGACAAAGAATATTTGCCTCTCAACTCTTAATAAACGCTAGACATAAACATGATGAATATACACAGTATTTCTTTCCTTAACTGTCTTTCCTGGAATATCAACACTCCAAATAAAAAATTTCTTCCCCAGAATTTCTTTGATACTAATCATGTCATATAAGGAGTTTACCAAGATTTCTGGATCTTCCAATCAATATAATGCTCTTGTGTTGCATTTCCAAGATATAGCACCTTGGTATTTTACAATCAGGCTCAAGTTTGCTTTATGATTCTCTAAACTCTGTACTATAGTAGCAGTTGGTACAGTGCCAAACTCACATTAGTAATCTTATTTAAAGGCTGGTGTTATTATTAAGCGTGGATGACTTGCAGGGGCTTTACAAAAGGTGACTAAGAAAAGCAAGTTCCCTTAGGTTATTCTGGTGTTTACACAGGTGACATTTCTAGTGGAGACACCACCTCCACTGGAAATTCTTTAGTTGAGAACCACTTCATCATTTCCACAAGTCTTTTATTTTGGATGGAGTTTACTCATTGATGAAAAGACCAGGCGGGTACATACTTAGCTCTCACAGCACAGAAGAAGCACAAGAATGCTTGCTGGGGAAGATGTTTAGGGGAGGTGACCTGAACTGTCAGACAACATTTCTGGCGTTTTGTGATAAATGTATGAATAATTCCTCAGTGCATGGAGTTATTGAAGAACAATTTGGGACATATTCTTAGCTGATGTAAATTATAATTCCTCAATTTACTTCACAGATTGTATTACATAATTTCAAAACCTTTTACACTATTTTTTCATATTGCATGTAAAGGTTTGCAATGGTGTAACACGGTAGTTGCTGATCTAAATGAAAATTATTTGCTTGCATACAATGTAGTGCTGGACAGCAGTGACCAGGACTGATGTTTACAGATTTGAATCAACTGAAATTAAATCTGACAGATGCCCATTAAATGTAATGGGAATTGGATCAACTATCTATCACAAACAGGAAAGGAAATACTCTTCAATAACATGCTGGGAGCTATGTGTAGTGATAAAATATGACTGTAACATAAGAAATGAGCTGAAAATATTTTACAACTAAAATGCTCCCAAGAATGGTTTAACAGTAATACTTTAGAAGAAGAACACATCATTTCTATTTTGTACCAAAGTAAAACACAGAAATTACTGCTTTAACAAACTGGATAATTCAGCATCATCTTTGTGGGCACTTGTAGGACACTTTTAAGTAAGTGTTCACTGATGTGTCAAAAAGGTCATCCTAGATGTGTCATCTCAGATATTTCTCAAATCAAAGGAAATGGTGTTTCCACACAGTAAGCAGCTAATTCTGACTCTGCCAGAAACCTTGGCTGTACATAGCTGTGTTTTCTGAAGTGGAAAGCAACAAGCAGATTATAACTCTTGCACACAAAATCCAATTTTTCTTTGCTGCAGAAAGAGGGGAGAAATAATCTGTGCTTGCCTTATACTTGGCTCAGTAAGATTGCTCAAAACAGTATCACAGAACCTGTGCTGCTGTCCTTACTCAGTTCTATCCATTTCTGTCTCTATTCCTCATCTCTGTAAGCACTTGCATATATGCGTGGTTTCAGAATGGCTACTTTTCCTCCACTTGGCTGCCCATGTTGTAAGCAGCAGGTGCTGGGGAGGAAAGGAGGTGTATGCAATCTCTTGCATCCCTGAGTAGGTGAAAAAGGTCAGCATGAAATAGAAGTGACCAAGGAACCTGAAGCTCAGGTATGGGAGGAGATAAATTTGTTAGTGCAGTTACACTATCGTGCTCTCAAAGAGAAGAGGTAGCAATCTGTAATATTAACAATGAAATAATTTCAAGCACTGACAATAGATCAAGCTGTACCATAGGAAATATGTGACTGCTAGGTACAGAAAAAAAAAAAAAACCCACAAAGAATCTTTTTCTGTAATCAGGAACATTTTGAAACAGTAGTAAAGAAACAAGTTACAACCAGATTGCAGAATCAGTTCTGTGAAACTTGCAGCCAGTTCAAGTCTTTAATAATGGGAGCAATTACAGTTTGCTGTTTTCACATAGCTACGATTAAGATTGTGTCAGCATTTCTGTTGTAACACCATACTTCCATGGGCTTATAGCTTAGCTGTACATGCTGGGAGTTTTTGTTGGTTTTGTTTTGCACTGAAGCTTAGCTTTCTTATGCAATTTCACTAGAAAAATATTTAACCTTATTAATTACAGAGATTTAGAAACAAGCTATAATACAGTCAGTGTGGTCTGACTCTTTCTAGCCAAAGTGTGCTTTGAGCACATATGGTAAGAGGTGAAATCTTGGTATTAGACGATGGTAACCGAAAGCGCGTGACACTCTGTGTATGTATCAGTGCATCTGCACTTGTCAAGTCAGTAAAGCATGTGCGATTACAGTTTAAGTGCATTTTAAAGTCAGCTGAAGTAAGACTAAAAGATTGGGCTGAATCAAGCCTTTATGCAGGTGTACAGATGGCTGAAGCAGAACCATGGGCATCTTTTTAAAATGCTGCTATTTGAGGCAGAATGTATAGAAATTAATGACTGATTGAGGTACTGGTTTTCCAGATGGAAGACAGCAGATAATTGCTTAAGAAAGCTAAAATGCCTATCTCCCTCACTTCAGTAGCCCTGGCTGGCACTGAATATGCCTTCTCCATTACGTGGCACAACAGTATCTGTGGGGCTGTTCTCCTGTCGTGACTGTAGGGAGCCCTATGATTAACTGCAAGACTCATATAATGGATCATTTATTGGAAGATTTATCATGTATTCTAAAATACACATTTTAGGATACAGCTAATAGCTGTTTTGTCCAAAATCCACACTGACTACATGTGTAAGATAATTTATTTTTTTTAAAAAAAGGTATTATAGTTGCATTAAAAATGCCTTGCATTCTGCATAGTATTTGTATTAGCATAACAATTTACATTTGTATAGTTGCTTTTATCCTGTGGGGTCTCTTAATTGTTTACAAGTATTAATACTATTTGTTTTAGTGGCTGTTTATTTTAGTTTAAAAAGAACCTAATCACATGTTTACATTACATTAATTTTGCACTTTGAGACATTTCTGGTATGCCTTGCCATTGCTAAAAATAACCAGTATAATTTAATTTCATTTTATTGCTGTTATTTTCCATAAATAACTGTTGCAAAAATAGTTTAAATCAAATACTTCCAGCTGTACAATATCTCTTGGTTTATGTTTTAGTTCAATGCTAGCAGCAGCAGCAGTTGTTGCTGCATGCTGAGAAGAGTGTGAGGCTTGTAAGGTCTCCGGACCCTGGCTGTGCCCGCGGCCAGTTCAAACCATGTGAAGTTGCCTATAACTGGTCCCTGGGGAGTTCCAGTGGCAAAGAATGCCATGAACAGGTTGTGCAAACAAGGAGACGTGTCTTGGAAGAGCGGCACGGCAGTTTGCTCGGCAGTTTGTGCAAGAAGGGCGGTGCACTCTGCCAGTTGTAGGGCTGCTGCCTGCTCTGTTGACCCACAGGCTTCAGTTGCAGCCCTGACAGTCATCCCAGCTAGCTGTTGCCTGTGCAAACCTACCCAGCAGCTTGAGGTCTCCAAGGAATTAGAAAGGCTTATTAGGCAGTGCTTTGGGATCTTTGGAAACGTGGTTGTAGAGACCAGGTGAGGCCTGTGCTCTGCAGCAGCTGGGAGCCATCTACCTAGACAGGCTAGCCTGGGACAAGTGGAGGTGGCCACCCAGACAAAGCTTCCTATCAGGTAAGCTGCTGCCCAGGTGGAGGACTGCAAACTACCCCACGGTCCTGGGTGGAGGACAGTGCAAGCTCCACCTGTGCAAGGTGTGCTCTGGTGGAGTCACTCAGGCAGAGGCTGGGGGAGAGCACACCAGTTGCACACACTAAAAGATGCAAAAGGAAGCAGAGAGTGCTAGTAGTGGGCGACTATCTGCTTAGAGGCACCAAGGCACCCGTTTGCCAGCCTGATATACAGTCAAGGGAAGTTTGCTGCTTGGCGAAGAGCCAAGATCTGGGATGTCACAGGGAGACTGCCACAAGTGATTAAAAGCACAGACTACTATCCCCTACGTCTTTTCTGTGTGGGCACCAATTCCACATTAAAACATAACCTGGGCTTTAGAACTCTGGTGGCACAAGTGAAGGGCACAGGGGCCCAAGTGATCTTCTCCTTTATCTTGCCAGTAAGAGACAGAGGTGCGGGCAGAAGTCAACACATCATGCAGTTCAACACCTGGCTTTGTGGCTGGTCTCATCACCAGGGCTGTGGCTTCTATGATCATGGGATGTTCTTTGATGAATACAAATCACTGGGGAGAGGTGGGATCCACTTATCTAGAAGAGAAAGGAGAATCTTTGCTGGAAGATTGGCTGTCTGACTTAGTGAATTGTGCTTTAAACTAATGAACTTGGGGGGTGGGGTCCAAAGTTATGACACCTGTGTACTCAGAAGCAACAGAGTGAATGAGTGCACCTACCGGAGTAGTGAGAAATGCCCCCCAATCCTCCAAAAAGGTTCCACCAAAAATGTGAGATAGTCAATCGTCCAACCAACTGCATCTTTATACCAATGCACACAGCATGGGTAACAAAAAGGAGCTGGAAGCCACTGTATAGCTGGAAAACTATGATCTGATCACCATCACTGAAACTTGGTGGTTTGAATCACATGATTGGAGCACTGCAATCGATGGTTATAAACTGTTCAGGAGGACAGGCAAGGAAGGAAAGGTGTGTGTGGGGGTTCCCTCTGCGTAAAATAATGGATCAATTGCACAGAGCTGTCTGAAAAGCAGCAATGCACAGGTTGGGAGTTTATGAGTGAAAATTAGAGACCAAGACAACAAAGGAAACCTCCTGGCTGGCATTTAGTAAAAGCTGCCTGGTCAAGGGGAGGATGTCAATTAAGTGTTCTTACTTCAACTACAGGAAGCATCACACTTGCAGGCCCTGTTCTTCCTAGGGGACTTCAGCCACCCTGACATCTGCGGGAAAAGCAGCACAGCAAGCTGCAAGCAGTCTAGGTGACTCTTGGAATGCATTGAGGATAATTTTCTAATCCAGGTGATAGAAAGCCCAACCAGAGGAGATGCATGACTAGATCTGTTGCTCACCAACAGAGAGGAACTTACTGGAGAGGTCAAGATTGGTGGTATCCTGGGCTGCAGTGATCACACACCCTGGTGGAATTCATGACCTCAAGGGGTATAGGCCAGATGAATAGTATAATCAAGATCCTAAACTTTGGGAAAGTGAACTGTCATTTATTTTAAAGGATCTGGTGGACAGGATGCTATGGGAAACTGCCCTCAGGGATAAAGGAGCAGAAGAGAACTGGCAGCTATTTAAAGACATTTTTCTTAGAGCGGAAAAAGTATTGATTCCCATGTGCAAGAAACCAGGCAAGGAAGGCAGGAGATGAGCACAGCTGAGTAAGGATCTCCTAGTCTAACACAAGAGGGAAATGCATAGGCAGTGGAAGCAGGGACACACATCCTGGGAAGAATATAGTGATACTGCCCAAGAGTGTAGGGATGGGATCAGGAAAGCTAAGGCACAGCTGGAGCTAAATTTGGCAGGGTATGTGAATATAAAGGGCTTCTAAAGGTACGTTAGTCAGAAAAGGAAGACAAAAGATATTGTACAGTTCCCCCCCAATAAATGAGACAGAGGATCTGGTGACAACTGACATGGGGAAGGCTGAGGTGCTCAAGAACTTTTTTGCCTCAGTTTTCATTGTCAATTGCTCTTCCCACATCTCTTGAGTCCCTGAATCTCAAGGTGGGGACTGGGGAAATTAAGTCCCACCCATCATAGAAGATCAGGTTTGAGACCATCTGAGGAATCTGACTATACACAAGTCCAGAAGACACGATGACATGCATCCCAGGGTCCTGAGGGACTTGGCCAATGTAGTTGCTAAGCTGGTCTCCATCATATTTGACCCTGGGAACTACCAACCAGTCAGCCTCACCTCTGTGCCCAGTAAGATCATGGAACAGATCTTCCTGGAAGCTATGTCAAGGCATAAGGATGACAGGAAGGTGATTAGAGACAGCCAACATGGCTTCACCAAGGGCAAATTGTGCCTGACTAATCTAGTGGCCTTCTACAATGGAGTGACTGCACTGATGAATAAGGGAAGAGCAACTGATGTCGTCTATCTTGACTTCTGTAAGGCCTTTGACATGGTCCCACACAACATTCATGTTGCTAAATTGGAGAGGTATGGGTTTAATTGACAGACTATTCAACAGATAAGGAACTGGCTGGATGGCCACATCCAGCTCAATATCCAAATGGAGATCAGTAACAAGTGGTGTCCCTCAGGGGTCTGTACTGCGACTGGTACTGTTCAATATCTTTATTAATGACATAGACAGTGGGATTGAGTACACCTTCAGTAAGTTTGCTCCGAGCTGAGTGGTGCAGTTGATTTGCTGGAGGGAAGGGATGCCATACAGAGGGACCTTGACAGGTTTGAGGGGTGGGCTCATATGAACTTTATGAAGTTCAACAAGGCCAAGTGCAAGGTCCTGCACCTAGGTCAGGGCAATCACCAGTGTCAGTACAGGCTGGGGGATGACTTGGTTGAGAGCAGCCCTGTGGAGAAGGACTTGGGGGTGTTGGTAGCTGAAAAATTACATATGAGCCATCAATGGGCACTTAAAAGAAGCGTGGCCAGCAGGTCAAGGGAGGTGATTCTCCCCTTCTACTCCACTCTTGTGAGACCCCACCTGAAATATTGCATCCAGCTCTGGGTTCCCCAGTATAAGACAGACATGGACCTGTTAGAGAAGGTCCAGAGGAAGGCCACAAAAATGGTCAGTGGGCTGGAACACCTTTCCTACAAAGAAAGGCTGAGAGAGTTGGGGTTGTTCAGCCTGGTGAAGAAAAGGCTCTGGGGAGACCTTATTGCAGCCTTTCAATATATAAAGGGGGCTTATAAGAAAGATGGAGAAAGTTTTCTTACCAAGGCCTGTAGGAACAGGAAAAGGGGCAATGACTTTAAACTGAAAGAAGGTCGATTTAGATTCGACATTAGGAAGAAATTCTTTACGATGAGGGTGGTGAGACACTGGAACAGGTTTCCCAAAGATGTTGTGGTTGCCCCATCACCTTATCTAGTGAAAGAGGTTCCTGCTCACAGCAGGGGACTTGGAACTAGGTGATCTTTAAAAGTCCCTTACAACCTTACCCAATATATGATTCTATGAATCTATGATTGTATTGTTCTGTGCTTACAAGCACCTTAAAGCTAATATTGCTAGGAAACATCTGTATACACTCACACATCTATAAACGATTAGCAAGAATTTCTTGGGGCTTAAGCAGGAACTTTACATTTTTTCTGAATCATATTGTGTTTTAAGGTTGGTACTGCTCCTATTGAAATAGCAGTTTCACAATTGACTCTCATGGGAAGAAAATTGCATGTGTAATTGCATGAACCATTTAAGCAAGAAAGTATCTGAAACAGCACATTCTCCATGACACTGATTTCCACCAGTGCCCTTCATACTGAAGTCTACTTTCTGTTCCCACTAGATCCCATTTTGATTGTCTTAAGTGTTAAGAGAACTCCTGAGATTTTAATCTTTGCCTGATTTAGATGATTAGTCTTCATCTGCTTCATGTGATTTTTGTCTTGTCTTTCTTCTATCACTGTGGAATGGTTCAAATACATCATATATGCAAATATTACCCTATTTTCTTCTGTAAAAAGAAGTTTATTTCAGTTACAATGTTCTGTTAAGATTAGTTAGATTGGAGAGATATGCTGTACTGTTTATGAAGTTATCTACAAGGTTTACAAGGAAAGTGTCCATGCTGTGGTAAAGAAGCAGGAAACAAAGTTCCCTACAAAATATGCCCCTAGGGTGGTCGCTCACAAGAGCAATACCATGTGTACTCACACTCCTTTGGGAGTGTAAGGGATTGATTCTACACAGTTTCCACATGAGGAAGATAGATAGTCTTGTATACACCCGCATTATCCTCCTCCTGCCCATCTGCACAGTAAAGATTTTTACCTTTACTACCCTCACTCAGTTCTCGGATCTTTGGATATTCATCAAGGGTTCACATGTCTCCTATCACTAAGAGCTGCTGTCCCCTTTGCTAACACTCATCAGTGCTGCAGTCTGAGAAAACTGGACAGTTATATATGGACTACAAATCTAAACCAATGCAGGCCTTTGGACTACCATCATAGCCCTAGAGACCTGGCTGTTGGGCTGTTTCTTCCATAACAAGTCAGGATGGAAGCTTGAGAAAACCATCTATAAATAAAATCATTATATATATTCTATTCATTGGCAAAATATTGTAACTTACATGAGGTAGCCAGTGGGTGCCACTAACCCATGAGATGGTGACAGAAATCGAATGGATATTTGAATATCTAAAGACTGATGGATATCTTGTTATTTTAGCTATATAATCTTGTAAACATAATAAAATAATTTAATATTATTCAGTGCAAATTCGACTAAGCTCTAGTATGACTTTCACTAACCTTCCTTATGAGTGAATTCCTTATAGTCAATGTCTGAGATCTTTAAACATGTCGAAGATCTTTAAACAAGTTCTTTAAAGAGAACATCTTTGGCAAGGTCAAGTTAATTTCCCTAAGATGTGATGTAGCACTTTGGTTTGCTGTCTGGATTCTCATTCATTTCCTCCTCACTGAAATACTCATTCTTCATGCAGAAACACATCAATATAATTTACGTATTTGCCTTGATGTGACAAAGAAATGCATTTCGAAACAATTTATCTGTTAGACATTTCCTTCTCAGCTGATGTTTTATTTCCAGAGCATTTGTTGTATAATATTCTGTTCATGATATTATCTTTCACTAATGTCAGATGCTTTATAAGACCACAACATATTTGCTTCATTTCTTTGCAAACTGTCATGGATACCACAAAACCAGAACAGGAGAGTTGTTTTTAATTAAAACCAAGTTGGAACACAAATAACAAAAAGCACATAAATTTGTGTGTAAAACTTTGGTTTTACTACTAAATTGACCCCTAGTACAGTTATTATGTTTTACTATGGGTCCTGGTAACAAAGTAGGATATTAGTTCCGCTTAGCCAAGTTATCTGATTAATTGGTATGAATTGGATAATGACTTGATTTCTCATGGATTTAATAGCTGCCATTACAGGAAAGATTGGCTTGTTGTCAGCCAACAGCATTAGCTTTCCCTGAATAGTGGTTAAAGGTCATAAAATAGCACTTAGCTTGATTTATTTTATTAATCAAAACCATACTTGTTTTATAAAGGTCTCATGATCTTGCATTTGCTATCTGCAGTCTGATGTGAATCCATCAGCCTTTAAAACCTTCAACACCTTGAGGAACTGTTCTTGGATACTGCTGGCATTCTCTTCAGAGAACACACCTTAAATATACCCTTGAAATTTTGCAAGCAGAAGCAAAGCTTACTTAATTTCTAATAAAAATAATAATTATAAACAATTGATAAAGTCAGTAAGGTTTTACAGGGACACGGGTGTTGGCTGCAAATGGGAAGATTTGGGCCTAAATGTCCACTATTTTATTTAAACTGACCAATTGCATCACTGCTAAAATTCCCATTGACCTATGCAGAACACTTTCAGAACACACATCATTAAAGGGCTAAGTTAACTTTAGGTCCATTTTATTAAGATAAAAAGCATTTTTACTGCATTATAAAGAACATAAAGTTTGTTCTGTACTTTAGTCATGTACTTTTCCCTAAAGTCATGCTAAGATTTCTCAAAAAAATATTGCAAGTAATTAAAAACTTCTGTTCCATGACTTAACAACAGAGATAATTGAGTAATAAGCCTATGGTTAGATAATACTGCTGAATCACAAAGCTTTTTTTTTTTTAAGAATGGAATAATAGCTGAAGTTCTGACTTCAATAGGCAGCTGTTCTCAGGAAAGGGAAAATTTACATTACATAATAGGAATTTAAAACAAAACCCCCAAAACTTACAGAAAGGAAGGAATAATTACCTCTAGCCTGTTATCTGAGAGGAAATCTTCAATATCAAAATTAATAATTTTAAACATTCTTTTACTTTTACTATAATGATATCTATAGTTTTCCCTCAGCCTGAAATGTAAAACATTAATTTAATCATGGTGATCTAAGACAAGATTCTAAATGGAACATGGCCAAGCAAGAACTGTCATTCTGACTTTGCAATTTCATTTCTTAAACAGGAATCCCATATCTTTATGGAGTTCTCAGATTTTAATGAAGTTATGCATGGATTGAGTGCTTTGCTTTATAGGCAAAACCGTGGAACTGGAGCTTGCAGTAGGGAAAAGAAAAGGAATTCCCAGCTGCAGTATCCAAGAGAATAAAGAGTATGTTTAGTGAGACATTTCAATTCTAATATTAAGATAATAATACCATTTCAAAACATTTACCATTAATTACCTAATGCATTGCACTGAGAGACAGTAATAGTCATAGAGCTGTAGATTGTCTAAAAATATTACCTACGTTTCAGTTCTTGCTCAGAAAGTATATGATTGTCAGGAACCATTTAAACAAATATGCTATTCTTTAGCCCCTGCTTAGAAAAAAGGCAGTGGCATACATTTATGTATGATTTTTTTAACAAGTATGTGATGTTCCTGAAGTTGAACAGTTATTTTTTTGGTGGAAAAAAGGGAATATTTTGAAAATTACAGTGCAAATATTAGCAGTAAATTTACTAGAAGTATTGCATTCAGTGCTAATAAGAATAGTGTTAGTATGGTTTCCAAGCCACCTGCTCAGAAAATGGTTTGTTACATGATACCAGTTATGTCACTTTTAGTTTCAGTAGTTAGACAGACAAAAGGCAAAGAAGTAAAGCAATTTCCTTTACAAACTTTAAATTTGCAAGGGTTTTTGTTTCCAGAAGGTAAATATAGTTGACAAGAGGAATCAAGTATCTGAGTTCTAAGGAATTTGTTGCCAAAATAATTACATTATATTTTTGAACAATAAGTTCCTTTTTGTAAGACTGTAATTTCTCTAGGCAGAGGAAGCTTATAGATCCTTCTGAATGTGTGTTCAGTCTGTCTTATCTACCTATCCACTTGTTTCACCCACATCAGTGTAAGCAGTTTATAAAAATTTTGGTGGTGTCTGGAGTTTTACATTCAAATTTATCATAAATTAAATTAATATAGAAAAATGAATACAGAGATATGAGGAACAGATTATGTGAAAAGATTAAAAGCTACAGCTCTAAATTAGTCATTGCTATAGAATGCTGTAACACTACACCATATATTTAGGTTGCCAGGACAATAGCTAAGATGGGAGTAAATGAAAATGAAAAAAACCCAGCAAACTGAAGGGTATTAACACCAAATATACTGGGTTTGGCTGGGATGGAGTTAAATTTCTTCACATCAGTCCATATGGTGCTGTTTAGACTGGTGACCAAAACAGGGTTGATAACACAACAATGTTTTAGCTATTGCTGAACAGTACTTGCACAGTGTCAAGGTTTTCTGTTTCTCACTATGCACCCCCAGCAAGCAGGCTGGCAGTTGGCAAGAGGTTGGGAGTAGACACAGCTGTGACAGCTGACCAAAACTGACCAAAGAGATACTCCATGCTATACAACATCATGCTCAGAAATAAAACTAGGGGCGATTTTTTTCAAAAGAGAGGCATTGCTTGGGGACTGGATGGGCATTGGACTGCTGGTGGTGATTGATTGCTTTTGCATCTTGACCCATGAGTTTTCTTGCTTTTTGCTCTCCTAATTCTCTCCCCCATTCCACTGGGTGGGTGGGTGGGTAAGTGAGTTGGTGGGGGCTTAGCTGCCAGCTGGGGTTAACCCATGACACCAACGTAAGAGTAATAGCAAAACAAGAATAGGCAACCCTTAATGTAATTTTTCCTCCTCTTATCTTTTAAAATGGGTGGAAAATCAATGCAAGATAACCATGGATCAATCCCAGAAATCTTGCCCAACAACTACTTATGCTATTAGATCTTACCTTTTAATTTCTTCAAGATTTCAGTAGGAATTTTGCCTGACAAAAGACTGAAGGACTTGGCTGCAAATATAGGGCAACATTATAGATGACATTTTAAAAATGTGGATGTGATGGAAATTAGACTTCTGTGAATTTCATTACGCTTAATTCCACTGACAGATAAATATTAAAGCCATGGTTTCAATGACCAAATCTATACCGCTAAAAAGAAAAAAGGAACATGCTTTGGCTTTGGAGCATTGCTTGTCCATACTACCTAAATTTTAACTGTGTTGGGTTTACTGGCACTTTCCAAGAAGATTCCCAAGCATAGTTTTCGGAATAGCACATGCCAAAGACCATTCACAACAGGCAGCATGGATGGGTTTATAGCGGTTTGTTTCCCTCTGTTCTGTGTAATCCTTCAGCACTATCCATGTCCACACTCAAATAGAAAAACATAAGAAAAATAATATTAATGTGTGAGAGTCACCTGAAACGAAAGGGAAATCCAGGGTCAAGTGTTGTGCAAATTAGATGCAACCAGGCTATGCCACTTGGCTTCTGGGCTAGTGCTCCCTGATTCTATATTATTTAGCAGTATAGACGGAGGTAATGTTTCAACAGGCTATTTACCCTAAACATGCAATGTCGTTGTGTGTTGCAATGTATAAATAGCAATATGAAGTTTTATCTGGATGAGACATGTTTGCAGAAAGAACTGAAACATTCTGATGGCAGCATGACAACTTTTAGTTTCCAAACTCTGCTTTCCATAAGAATGAATGCTATATTTTTTGTACTGAATGCACAACATAATGTAGACTAGTGTATTAATTTATTTATCAGGTAACCTTAAACAATACCTAGGTATTTACTGTTTGCTTCCTTTCTTCATGTTATAACTGCTTCATTCATCTTTGTATAGACCAGTCTTAAAAGTAAATTTGGTTTAATTGTTCCTACTGGCTACAGCTGTAATGCTACCAGTGTCTATACTCAGGTTACCAAAGTCATGTGGCTCAAGTTGGTTTCATCTGTACTGCCAGTAGGGATAGAGCATTGGGTGTGAGCCAGTGCCCTTTGGGGCCTGAGTAGGCCTGACTGTCCTCACAAAATCTTTTCATTTATTGGTTTATTCTGAACATAACAGTCTGAACTAGAATGTGATCCAAAATGCAGAAGTAGGTGATCTTCCATATTATATCTTTGCAAGCCAGTGGGATCCTAGTCATTGTTAGTCATTCTTGTCATAGTAAATACTATGTACAGCAGAACTACCCTAAATAACTTCACTTGCAATTAAACCATGCCAAAGCTGAGAAATATCAGACTGCCTTTGAACATTGGTTTAGTGGTGGACTTAGCAGTGTTAGATCAATGGTTGGACTTGATGGTCTTAAAGGTCTTTTGCAACCTAAACGATTCTATGATTTCAGAAGACATTCATGATTTTACCTGGTAGAGTATCAATTAGGCTTTGCTAGATTTTCTTTCTTTATGTATATATTTCTTTCTTTCATAGTGGTAGCACTTGCTTTTTGCTACATAACTACAGCTTAAGCCAGCGGCTTGTCCAGTTCTGAAAGCAAAGTACAAAGGGGAAAAGCACAAATCACAGAATCACAGAATCACAGAATCACAGAATCGTTAAGGTTGAAAAAGACCTTCAAGATCATCAAGTCCAAACATCAACCCAACACCACCATGCCTGGAGTTGGTTCTCTTGCACACTGTTGCTGCAGAGCAGTATGAAATTTTGGCCCCTGCCCAATATTTTGCTCTTTGCAAAAACTGTATGCAATTATCTCTTTGTCTTGTATCTCATATGCAACATCTAGGTGGAAAGTGAGCTATACTTTTGCTTGGCTGCTTGCAAAGGTTTTATTATCAGAAACAATCTCCTTCTCCTTTCTCAGGAAACAAGCTCCTTCTCTTTTCTCAGGTTATAGCTTTGCTGTACCACTTACTAAGCTACCTGTCAGCTTGTATAAAATGGCTGCAGATAAGCTGTAGACACACTGCAGTGATCCTAGATCACACATGAGTGCCATTGCCCTTTTTCCTCAGGTGCCCGATTGGTTTGTGACGTGGTTGGTTCTGTTTCAGTAATGCAGACGGTTAAAAATTTCACTGTTCATATTGTTACTGTACTGATTTGTAAGAGAAGAGCATTCATACACCTGACTTAAATGTCAATTGCTTCAGTAACAGAGTAAGTGTGGTTTCTTACAAGAAACTCCTTGAGAGCTGACTACTTTGAATACTAATATATTATTACTATGATTATTATTATTATTATTATTTCAAGGGGTTGTTTACTTAAAGGTCTGTATTCCAATTGATATACTGCTGACATTTCTTTTTGTGGAATGTTTTTTTTTCTTGTAATAGTAAGTGCTTCCAATTATGTTTGGAGGCGTTTAGCGCAACCAGTAGGAAATTCTATGAGAGGGGAGAATAGAACTATCAGACCTAGATCAGGCTGGAGAGACATGCTTGTCTCCACTCAAGTTTGACAGATGTGAACTCTTTTCTAAAGCTCAGTGACTACACTCACAGCAAATAGAAAGGAGGAAGCAGTGATTTCCTGGCTTCTCTGATACCAAAGTGGTCTGGGAGTGCCTGAAATATAGGTGACCCTTGCACAAATTTTTCTTTTACTGAGTTTGAGCAGGAAGTAGGCTTCAGTAGCCCTCCATTCTCCTACAAAACTGCAGCATTTCTCATACTCTTGTGCTGAACCTGGTCCACCATGTACAATAATTTAAATATTGATTTGGAGCATGGACTTTAATTTAATTATTTCAGATGGATACATAAACATCACTGAATTGCAGTATTTGCCTGCCCTGGTGAATATTTACATTATGGAAAATGGAATAACATCAACTGGAAACACTGAGAGCAAGCTGTTCCAGAAACTCTTATGAAGCAATGGTCAGGGCACTCTTGTTATAAAAGCCTGTATTTCAAAGTCGTGCTTTAAATTAGATAGAAGCCAGATACACAGGAAAGTGAGTCTAGGATGGGCATGAAGACAAGTGTCTCACAACTTCAGAGGAATGAAGGAACCAGTGGGCTACCTGAATAACTGGAGAAGTTTTGGATGACAGACATTCTTAGAAAGAAGAATAGGTGAAGGGATTGTCAAATGTGGAAATCTGGAAGGACCTGAGTTATAGAAATGCTTTGGTGCCTTCAGGACCCTGCTTGTAAAACAGATGCAGAACAGCACAAATGCAAGCACACAGGACATTTTATTGGTGGAAAGTCAAACGTCCATAGAGGTGGGAGATTGCTGAGCTGGGAATTATTTGGGGTAAAGATAATAAGGTGGAAGTTAAGTACATAAGTTCATTCATGAACTGAACTGGAGATCACTAACTATGTTGCTCGTTTACCCCTAACATGTGATATTTCACTATAGAAGCTAGAAAATGTGAATAGATCTCTGTGGAGCTACCATGGAAAAACATCCAGACAGAAATGACAACAAAGGAATTAGAATTTAAAATTTTCTCTATGTAAAGCGCGAGTATAAGGCATAATGTGTAAGAACTCATCAGCAGGATGGAACATACTATGAGTACCAAGCAAACTAGCTACAAGATGCCTTAAAATCCGTTTTCATTGTCCCTAAAAACTATCTAAAATAAACAGTTTTGATTATCAGAAAAAAATACTAAACTCTCTTGGTCTAGCAGCAAGATTGTTGTATCGGTAGCTCATCGGCATTTGCCTAAATGCCAGACTGATAATACCATCTTTTCTACACACACAGAGTGTGAAGCAGAACTTCAGAAATTCTCTATTTCAAGCCAGTGAGTACTGAAAAGCAAATATTTCCCTAGCAGTATTCTAAGGCATGTGGTGTTACCTAATATACTTTTCATCTTCAAAATTAAAAAAAAAAAATCTATCAAAAAGTGTATTAAAAAGAAGACAGGCTTAGACATGAATCACTTCAGATGCTCACAACATCTGTAACTGTGACAATGACCACCAAAGCTCACATCATTTTCTGAGCAGTTTGGGGTTTATTTTTTGTCTGTGAGCTAACTAAGACTCAAAAGGCATATTTAAGTTTTCTGTTTTTCCTGAATCTTCAAACATACTTACTTTTTCACCCATATGTCACAGGTACCTTTTTCTGTTCTAGTGTATGTAACTCTAAAATATTCTGAATCAGAAACAAGGTACTCAGCTGCAGTTTAAATTTTAAAGGTCAATTTCAATGCCAAGGCCATAGTGGCATGATAATCAGCAAAGTATAGCTCATCAGCCAAGGAAAAGTGCTCCTGAGAAATAGTTTAATAGTTTACTATAGTTGTCAACAATCTTCTTGACACTATGGACCACAGATTTGTATCTTCCATTACACAAAATGTGCATACTGAAAACTTCATAAGCTCTTCATAAGGGAGGGAGCATTCAGGGGACAGGTCACAAGTAGGAGATGACAGGGGCCCCCTTCATTTCACAGTGGCTGACCACAGAGTTTAGTTGGGTGTATGAGTGAGCTTTGAAAACTAGCAAGATCGTTCTCAGTAAGTGCCATTACACCAGGCTTGGAGTGCCCAACAGCCTGCTTTCCAACACAGCCCTGCTGCCAGGCATAGGGCACTGCTTTGTCATGGGAACTGCAGCTGAACCACTTGCAAGCCTCAAGCAGACTCATACTGCATCCCCTGCACTGATCTCAGGTCAGTGAAGGTGAACACTGGGATACAAAGTCCAGAGTGTTTCTGAAGATCTGGAGCTTCAAGTTCTGAAGAGTTTGAAGACATTGTACTGTCATACCATATTGCTTGCTAACCTCTGTGGTTTGCCTTGGCACACAGTGGGAGGAAGTTGTGCTATGTTAACATTATGATGATGTTGAGGTAATTAACTTGTAGTCAGTGCCTTGTACTGAGATCAAAAATGAGGTATACTGCTATCAAAGTGAATACCAATTCTGCCTTCAATCTGCGATACCGACAAATAGAAGAGATGGATTGATGGAGATACCTGTATTACATTTCAACTACAATCTTCAGGAGACAAAAGCTGTTCATTAACACCGAATAAAAGCCTTGTATTCAGGGATGGAAGCTCTGTCATTAAACTTTAGAACTCATAAAATCACAGTTTTCCACTTTTATCTGATGTAAAATATTACAAATATCTAAATGGGCAGGAAAGGGAAAAAGTGTTCAAAAGTGATCAGGTGATTAGGACAATTAGGGCAATTATCCAGGATCATTCAAGGTCAAATCCCCAATTTAAATCTGAAAGAAGCAGTATTTGAACTTCTGCCTCTTACATCCAAGGTGAATAGTACAACCATATTTACTGGCTATGCTGGACTTGCTTATTCTCTTACTTAATCTGTAACTGTCTGAGGTATGTTATTTCTAACACACTGTGTGCATCTGTTTATGCTCTTCTTCATCCAGTGCTATGGCTGTAAAATCACTACTCACTCCAATATTAATGTAATATTTAAAATAGCAGATAAAATTAGGTAAGTTGTCTTTTTCTTGAAGGCAAAACTAGAGTAGAATGTCCTATTGAGTAAAATATGCCTCAAGCATTTATATTCTAACGTGGTGAAACCTGAGAAAAGCAGGTTTATGAACTGTGCTGCTTGAATTCCTCGATTTTACTACAGGATGTCAGCTTACGCTTCAATTCACAAACAAGCACAATGGAAACTGTAACATGGCCCTTTCTGCTTTCTTCCAATGTGGGCTGAATACTAATGTCATAATACAATCAAACAAGGTGAAAGAGTTGTCTTGAAAACCCTCAGAAGCATGTTACAGTGTTAGCTTGGTGGTATTACAGATAAGTCTCACTATTCATTTCCTTGCACTCTTCTGTAAATTGAATCTCTCCACTCCAAAAAGGAAGAAAATAAAATAAAAATGACATGAAGAAAATAAATCTGATGTCTGACATTTTTTAGAAGTTTGAAAAAAAACATTAAAACATCATTCTCTTTCCTTTCCACAGTGAAATGTTTTGAGGAGTTTTGGAAATCAATTTACACTTTTTGTTTGTGAGTAGGTTATCTTTTTGATTAAAGATTCTCTTCTTGTTTCCTCATGGCTCTTCAGTGGCAATTCTCTAAGTCAGGGGCTTCATCTGGACTTGTGGAGGGCATACTGAAAATTGGCATTTGCTGCCTAATCAGGTTTTGTGAATGCATGAGACTACCTCATAATCGGACAGCAGGTTAAGAGATACAGCTTTGAAATAGGTAAAAATATATCAGAAGGGAGAGGGAGAAGAACAGTGTAAAATGTTTTTGGTGTGCGTTTTTGATGAAAAAGTTTGTCAGTTATTTTCATTTTTACTGTAAGGGGGAAACTGCAGGAAGGCAAGTGAATCAGCTCTATTCAACCTCCGGCTCAAAGCAGGCCAGGCCAGGGTCTTGACCAGTTGGATTTTGGAAATCACCATGGAGGGAGATTCCACTGCCTTTCTGTGCAGCCTCTTCCAGTGCTTGACCCCTGTCACAGTGAATAATATATCCAATGAGAATTTTTCTGACTGCTGACTGTGGCTTCTAGCACTTGTTCTTTCACTGTACATATCCAAGAGAGAAATCTGGTTCTGTCTTCTCTGTAACTCCCCTCTAGGTAATGAAAGACTGAAATTAGATTCCTCCTTAGTTACTCTTGTTTTCTCCGTGCTAAACAAACAATGGTTCTTCAGCCTCTCCTGGTATGTCATGTTCTTAAGACTCTCTAACCATCTTGGTGATTCTCCACCAGGGTCTGTTGATAACTCTCTTTTACCAGGGGTCCAAAACCAGACACAGTACTCCAGATGCACAGACTGAATTCACAATCACTGAATCGAGAAGAGTAACCATTTGCCTCACTCTGTTAACTACACTCTTGCTAATACAGCCCAGTAGGCATTTAGTCTTCCTTGTTGGAAAGGTATCTTGTTGTCCTGTAGGATCCCAGGTCCTTTCCCAAAGATGTGATACCCAGCCAGTCTGTCCCCAGCCTGGACTGATGATGGACTTGCTGCATCCCAGGTACAAGACTTTGTGTTTGTGTTTATTGAACTTTACAAGATTCTTATTAGCCCATTTTTCCAGCTTGTTGAGGTTCATCAACAAGAACGGCCCAGCTCTTCAGAATGTCAACCGTGACCCCCAATTTGAAGTCATCCAAAACCTGATAAAGGTGACTCCTCATCAAGGTCACTGTCAAAGTTGTTAAATAGTATCAGCCCCTTTATCAGTTGCTGAGGAACATGAGTTATAATTGATCACTAGGTACACTCTTAGACCACTACCCTTTGAGTCTGACTGTCCAGTCAGTTTTTTCACCCGGCTTGTAGTTCACCTGTCTAATCTTTATCTCTTCAGTTTGGCTACCCGGACTCTGTGGAAGACTATGTGGAAACTTTGATATAATCAAGGTAAATGCAGTCCACTGCACCCCCTTCAGCCACAGAGACGGTCATTTATTCAGAGCAAAGAAAACACAATTTGCCCTCGAGAAATTGATGCTGGCTATACCCAGTCACCTTTCTGCCAGGTAGTGAGGCTGACTCTTCTGTCTGCCTAATAAGATTTTGGAGTTCCTCACTGTCTGGGGCCTCTAGGATAGGAGGTTAAGTAATCAAGATTAAATAACCTAAATTTGGCTGTGTGTACATGTATGTCAACTAGCTAGCTTTCCTATTATAGCCAATGGAGGAACAATTCAGGTACCTAAATGGGAATCCAGTGTCACTGGAGAAGCCTTAGGATACCTGAGATATCCCCACAGGACTAGAAGATACAACCCACGACCTACGGAAGAATCATGCTTTCCCACATCAGAAGCTGGAGACGAGGAAGATGTTTCGAAGAATCTCAAATGGCAATAAATACATGTGCTTATCAAACTGAATAATGCCACGGACAACTGTGTTTGGATCTGAATGACCCTCTTGGCCCCAGTAGTGGTATTAACTTGATCTCTATGGGTTGTGATGGAAGCTTAGGTTATGTTTATAGCATAACCATAAACATTATATTTTGAGCTGCATCTTATCCTTAATTGTCTGTACCTAGCTTTCACTTCCAGAGCGTCCATTAACAGGGTGCCCAAAGTGAGGTGAGTGCATAAAGTATTAGATTTCAAATAAGCTGAGGAGTGTCAATGCTTGTGTGTTACAAAGGGGTGTATAAGATGATGAAAAAATGGAATATTTGCCCTACTTCATGTGGATTTGTCAGGTTGACAAGGACTCAAATAGACATGAATTGCAAGGGGAGATCTTTTCAGAGTTTCCAGTCTCCCACTGAATATTGCCAACTGCTTGTATTTTTATTATATGAACCTCCAGTGTACAGCTAGTTTTTGCTAAGAATGATTGGGAAACCTTTGTCAACAAGGGCCACTTCACTGATGAATCTCATTCTTTCCTGACAGCTCTATGAAAAAGGAAAAGAAAGTCTTCTAAAGTTTCCCCTTTTTAATAATATGAATATTGTACCTTTCAGAGTTTGGGGGTTTTTGTTGTTCTTTTGGTTTGGGTTTTTTTTTCCCCTTTTCCTTTATCTTCTCTAAAATTTACGTTATGGAAAGAAAAAAACATTTATAAACATAGGTGACACTTGAAGAATGTCCTTGAAAATGCAAGCATGAGAAAGTTATGTGCAACTAAATGGAAAAACA
The DNA here is from genome assembly GCF_030936135.1 of Gavia stellata. Lineage (NCBI taxonomy): Eukaryota > Metazoa > Chordata > Aves > Gaviiformes > Gaviidae > Gavia > Gavia stellata. The sequence continues at coordinate 27,048,776 of NC_082597.1, forward strand.
CAAGTACAACAATCATTCCTGCATCTCCTATAATGTACCAAAGTGTGCAAATTGCCTAAGTTACTCTAGCACAATGGCTAATGTTGCCAAAGTCTGCATCTCATCTGTACAATAGTACTGTAAAAAATAGATGGTGAAGAAAGATTAGTATTAAAAAAAGATTTTAAATTGACTCATTTCTGCCACAAATCTAGTTTGGGTTATAACTATGATAACTAACTGTTGGACTATAGCACTTACAGCATTCTTAATAATCAATCCCCTTTCTTGCAAGAGATAAGAATAACTATTGTGATAACTTGTACTACACTACTTAGATCACTCTTAATGATAAACTGCCTTTCTTACAGGAAATAAGAATTTGCATAATGTTTTTATCAAATCAAAATAGGGATAAAAAAATTATCACCACTGTATAGAAGTCACTGTTTACTTTGGGAAGTGTGGTTCTCTTAGAAAAGAATAGTAATTTCTAGCCTAAATGAAAGTCTCTGACTTCCTCTGACAAGAATGCACAAGATGATACACAATTTAAAAAGAAAATGATAGCAAGAAAAGAATAGCATGAAAATTATTTGGAAACTTTCTTCAGTTTCTGGGAGGACAAGAACTTCCAGCAGTCTTTAAAATGTTAGCAATTTATCAAAACAAAACAACTCCAGAATAATAACAACAGGGGAAAATTTTTTCAAAAAAATTGAAGTTCCTGAATGTCAGCTCTTAAGTTTTTGTTCAAATTACTGAATAACAAGGAACTCTTCAAGCAAGCACAATTAGTAATGCTTATGAATTGGGGGGGGGGGGGGGGGGGGGGGCGGGGGGAGGGAAGTACATTTCTGAATCTTGTAAAATGCACAGTGTTTTTGTTGAGCTGGTTGTGATAGCAAATAATGAAATGCTAGTTCTGTGATGATTAGCAGCTGAACAGACAACTTCATCTTCATTCCATTTTATAGTGAAGATGATATAGTGTGATGAATAGGTCTACATATTATGAGTCATCCCTCTGAACTCAGTAGACCTCCTTGCATGATTAATGTTGTCTATAGCAGACTAAGTATCAAAATTTTGTTTCGAGGATCTCACTCTGCTTGGTTCATTGCTAAATCTCTCTTTGCCTTCATATTGCTAGTTGGGACTCATGTTTAGTCAAATTATGTTTATACACATGTTTTATGTCAAGAAGAAATACAATTGCTTGCACAGAAAAAAAATCAACCAACTGTCTCTGACTTTAGAAAGAAGAAGATGGTTATTATTTTAGAGCCTTTTTCAGCTAAAAACTGCCTTAGTGCTTTCCCAGTGTAAGACTTTATATTTTGCAGACTTCCAACAAATAATAGTCCTAAAAAGCTCAAAGGAAATATTAATACCACTACAACTAACACCTCAGTAATTCAGAGAGATTGTTTTAACTCAGTTGATGGCAATGGAGGAACAGGAATAAAGAAATGAGGTCAACACTTCCAGATGCAAAGGACTGAAGCTAACCACTGTTTCCTATATAATAGTCATATATTGTAATATGATTTTTGGAGATGCTGAGAAACCTGTGCTGACTTCTATGCACTCAGTTCAGTTAGGCTATGTTACCTTTATCACAGACTTCCTGCATGTTACAGAGCAAGGAACACAAGAACATTAATTATTCTAAGTTAGGAAAAGAACAGAAAGAAAAAAAGCTGCCAAAAAGTTTGCCATGTTCTTTTTGTCAGACATGTCATAGGGTTGCTATTTTAGTGTGATGAGGGGGTTTGTCCATGTTTTTCATCCAGTTCAGATCCAGTTTACATCACTTAGTCCAATTGTTCTCTTTTTACTATATATGTATGGGATTCCATCTTTTAAAAGCTGCCCATTAGGAGCAAAGGAAGAAAGGAAAAAAGTTTTGTTCTTAGCATGACACAAACATATTTCAAAAGAGTCTTATTTTTGGAAATTTTCCAAACGTATCTGAGATTCTATGACACTGATGAAAGTAATTTTCGTCCTCTGCTAATCTCAAATACGTATAAATTGGGAATTGAACCAATATGTTGGTGTTCTACTGCACAGTGAAATAACGCAGCACTGATGATAAGCTGAAATACTGGGCCATAGTGGAGAACACTTGAATCAGAGATTACACATTTGTTCCAAAATGGAACATCAAATAAGCTCTCAAACTATAAATAGACAGCAGACATGATACTTCTGTCACTAATGACTCATGTAAGGAAGGCTTTTTTGTGTGTGTGCATGTGAATTTATTATTGATTTATGCATTATTGAATGCAATTACTAGCAGCCATTGTTTCCAAATATACTCTCTAGGCATTAAAAATCTTGGAAAACAATTTTTCTTGAGTGCACACTTTCTAGAAGCCTACTTAGTTTAACTTCTAGGATTTAACCTTCAGAGTTTTGAAGACATGTATGACATTAGTAAAACACTAAGATTCCCCCACTGAATTACCATGTGGAAAACTCTTTTGTGAGCAATGCATTTTGAGGCAGATAACTGCCATTCATACTTAGTGAAGGCAACCCTAGTTTTCCAAGAATGGACTCTCAGCTTCTCAGACATCCATCAAAATTTCATCAGTGGAATCACTTTTTAAAAAAATCTGTACATTCACTCAGGTGATGGGCACGTAGTTCCATTACAATAAGATTAATTACTAATTCCCGTTAATTTTACTTATTTTTTCAAGTTTAATTAAGCTTATATTTCCACATTAAACTGCATAACTCATAGCATATAAAAAAACCTTCTACATTTCATCAGCCTCATTTCAGATATAGTTAATAAGTAGAAAATCCTCTTTGGAAATTAAAGACCTTTTTTACATTATCTTTATAATTAACTCAGTATTAAATTAATAATGGAGACGTAGTAAAACTTTAAATTGAAGCTTTGAAATACAGAATTACAAATAGCTAATCTAAATAAAAATACAGATGAAAGAAAAAGGAGAGATGGTCCCACTTCAGGGGAAAGTATGATGAAACTAAGTCAGTGACTTTTGTATACATGCATATACATATATATCCAAAGAGACTTCAAACTACTATTAATATTCTGAGTTCAGACTATGAATATATTGTGCTATACTTGCAAGCTGTATTGACAAAGACATTAGGCGTGTTGTATTTCACTTGTAACCCAATTATGCTCTAGGGGAGCAGATGGACTTCTAGTGTCCCATTAGAGGCATCTTATAACGTTTTCTATTCAGGCAGAATAAAGGTTTAGTCTCCAGATAGTCTCAACTGTGTGATTTACAGCATGGCTGAGTGTGTGCCATAGAGCACTCCACACTCCTAGTCCCTCAAGCAGCAAGACTGGGGAACTGTTGGAGCTCCTTCTGACCCTCTTATACAGGTATTGCTCCAGTTGAGATCAGGGCATGAGTCTGGACAAAGAGGGAATGATACATTCCCTAGATTTGTTGCACCACAGAGTTGGAGCATGATGGCTGTTGTGTGTATACAGACAGGGACAATTAAGAAGCCTGGTTCCTCAAAACAGACATCATCTCCAATCCTGTCCCTACGTCTACTTTTGCCATAGTGGGACTCTTTATATTATATGGGATTAATGACCCAAAAGATCAGAATCAGCTCACATTTCCAGAGGACTTTTCTAATGCTGAAACATATAAATACTTATATTTCACATTCCTCTCACAGCAGCATTTACAATATTGGCATCAATATTGTTAAAATGTCAGTCCATTCTAAAGGTAATTTTTACAACAAACCTTCTCTTAACCTTTGCCAATACTGCAATACTTGTGATACTGAGATGTCATTTAGATTTCAAACAATCATGTTCAATTCTATATTTCTTCTTCTGTATGTCAATAAAGCTGGAACAATTTTCAGATCTTGTCTAGGCAGAATGTTAATTCAAACTTTAAAAGGAGCTCTGTTACATAAGAGGCTAACCTGCAACAAATGCCAGAGAGAATTAATTCACTTTTTTCCAAATAGAATAAACAAATCTGTACATGAATAAAAATGCATTATATTTCTAAATGAAAAGTCAAAAACCAAAACCACAACCTATCAGAAAAAATTCATCAGAAAAACTCAATTGTGAATGTAAATTACATGCACAGTAGCAACACTTTTCAAATTTACATCACCACCTATTTCCTTTTAATTCATATCAGTCTTATTTTTTCTCTCCTGCCAAGTGACGTGGGTCATATAAACTTTACTTTTCAAAGGGAAGAATTTAAAAGTGAAAGGAAAGCATAATTTGAATGAAAATGAGAGGATTTAAATACATTTCTGAGGGATGCTTCTGATACTTGAAAGACTTTGCAAAATGCAATTTAAGTAGGTTCATACAAACAGCATGTGATTGGAATGTAAAGGTTTAAGGATGTGCATTTACCAGTGATAGGATATCAGAAACAGGACCAGAATAAATTGCCTAAAGACTTAGGGTTTATATTATAACTAACAATAAGAATTGTTGTTATAATTACTGTAGCTGTTATTATGAGAGACCATAAAATAATGATTCAGTGAGGAAATTAAAATATTAGATTATTTTAGAATGGGCTTTACAGAAGCTGCTAGCTATCAAACATCACACCAATTGATTTTCTGCACCTAGGTCCCTTGATCATTACTTCTTGAATCACAGCTCTTCCCATAGAAACTTCTCATTCTTCAGGAAATATTTTACAATGCAAAAATGCCTAGAAGCCTGAAAAGGTCTTGTCCTTTAATGTATAGTTTCACTTGCAAAGGACTTAAAAACTAAGACAAGAGACCATTCTTGAGGGAAGAAGAGGGTCAGATACAGGAGGATGACCTACACATGCTGGTTTAGCTTAGCCTCACCTAACTTTAGACCTAATGTGCCCATGATCAGAAAGAAGTTGCCATAAGCCCACTCCATTTTCAGTGGGAAGAGACAGGCATCTGCTTCTGATCTTGGGTTGCTGCACCCTCAGTTGCCAATAGACTACACAGAGAGCATGGGGACATTATTTCCCTAGTGGGATTCTTAATTAGGACCAACATGTTCAAGTTTTACTTACTTCACAATGTGTGTATGAACAAATAAATGTAATCTTGGGATTATTTATGATAATTATTCCAGTGCAAGGGAAGTCTGAAGAAGGAGAAATGGGCCATTTTGATCATCTGTGTGCTAAGTGAATCATAGAATCATAGAATAGTTTAGGCTGGAAAAGACCTTTAAGATCATCAAGTCCAACTGTTATCCTAACACTGCTAAGTCCACCACTAAACCATGTCCCCAGGCGCCTTATGCACATGCCTTTTAAATACATCCAGGGATGGTGACTCAACCACCTCCCTGGGCAAGCTGTTCCAATGCCTGACAACCCTTTCAGTGAAGAAGTTTTTTCTTAATATCCAACCTAAACCTCCCCTGGCACAACTTGAGGCCATTTCCTCATCCTACAACTTGCCACTTGGGAGAAGAGACCAGCACCCACCTCTCTACAACCTCCCTTCAGGTAGTTTTAGAGAGCTATAAGGTCTCCCCTCAGCCTCCTCTTCTCAAGGCTAAACAACCACAGCTGTCTCAATCGCCTCTCATAAGACTTGTGCTCCAGACCCCTCACCAGCTTCATTGGCCTCTGTTGGACACACTCCAGCACCTCAATGTCCTTCTTGTAGTGAGGGGCCCAAAACTGAACACAGTATTCGAGGTGCGGCTTCACCAGTGCTGAGTACAGAGTGACAATCACTTCCCTAGTTCTGCTGGCCACACTGTTTCTCATGCAAGCCAGGATTCTCTTGGCCTTCTTGGCCACCTGGGCACACTGCTGGCTCATATTCAGGTGGCTGTCAATCAACACCCCCAGGTCCTTTTCTGTGGGGCAGCTTTCCAGCCACTCGTCCCCAAGCCTGTAGCGTTGCATGGGGTTGTTGTGACCAAAGTGCAGGACCCGGCACTTGGCCTTGTTGAACTGCATACAATTGGCCTCGGCCCACTTATCCAGCCTGTCCAGATCCCTCTGCAGAGCCTTCCGACCCTCAAGCAGATCAACACTCCTGCCCAACCTGGTGTCATCTGCAAACTTACTGAGGGAGCAGTCAGTCCCCTCGTGTATATCATTGGTAAAGATATTAAACAAAACTGGCCCCAATACTGAGCCCTGGGGAACACCACTTGTGATCGGCCACCAACTGGATTTAACTCCATTCACTACAACACTTTGGGCCCAGCCATGCAGCCAGTTTTTTTCCCAGCAAAGAGTGCACCCGTCCAAGCCATGAGCAGTCAATTCCTCCAGGAGAATTCTGTGGGAAACAGTGGCAAAGGCTTTACTAAAGTCTAGGTAGACTACATCTACAGACTTTCCCTTGTCTACTTGGAGCGTCACTTTGTCATAGAAGGAGATCAGGTTAGTCAGGCAGGACCTGCCTTTCATAAACCCATGTGAACTGGGCCTGTTTGCCTGGTTGTCCTGTACATGCTGTGTGATGGTACTCAGGATGATCTGCTCCATAATCTTCCCCAACACCGAGGTCAGACTGACAGGCCTGTAGTTCCCCAGATCCTCCTTCAGGTCCTTCTTGAAGATGGGCCCCACATTTGCTAACCTCCAGTCAACTGGGACCTGGCTTGGTGAGCACTCCCGCCAGCTCCCTCAGTACCCTTGGGTGGATCCCATCCAGTCCCATAGTTTTGTGGGTGTCTAAGTGGTGTAGCAGGTCGCTAACCATTTCCCGTTGGATTGTGGGGGCTTCATTCTTCTCCTCACTGCTGTGTACCATCAGAGGGGGCTGGGTACCCAGAGTACAACAGGTCTTACTATTAAAGACTGAGGCAAAGAAGGCATCAAGTACCTCAGCCTTTTCCTCATCCTTTGTCACTATGTTTCAACCCCATATCCAGTAAAAAATGAAGATTCTCCTTAGCCCTCTTTTTGTAGCAAATGTATTTTTAGAAACATTTTTTGTTGTTTTTTATGTCAGTGGCCAGATTAAGTTCTAGTTGGGCTTTGGCGCTTCCAATTTTCTCTCTGCAAAACCTAACAACATCCTTGTAGACCTCTTAAGTTGCTTGTCCCTTCTTCCAAAGTTCATAAACTCTCTTATTTTTCCTGAGTTCCATCCAGAGCTCTCTGGTTCCATCCAAAGCCGGGCCAGTCTTTTTCCCTGCCAGCTTGTCTTCTGGCACAATGGGACAGCCTGCTCCTGTATCTTTAAGACTTCCTTCTTGAAGAGTGAAAGGTATGTTGTACAGCCCAAGCCACTCATGGGACATAAAATGAAACTCAGACACCTCTTGCAGAGTGACGATGAAAAAGGTGTTACACGAAAATTGGAAAAGTAAATAGAAGAAGAAGAAATATAAGGAACTATGAAGGTTTAGTGGGTAGTTGGCAGAAAAAAAAATTACTTAGCTTGAACTGGGAATAGTGTCTTCTGTTTTGGAAATCTAACTTATTTATTGTGAAGCCATACAGCTGGCATTCATATTGAGAGTGACCGATAACTACTGGAAAGAAAAAAAGGTAAAGGGGTTGTATCAGAATCAGTTCAATATTAGCAACAAATTTCCTCATTATGGAAAAACTCCTCAGAACAGATTCATGCCTTAACTTTATGAACACAGTAAATTTTGCTGTATCCTCTTTGTTTTCTGTTTTTTTTTTTTTTTTGTCCAGAAAGGTTTCATGTATTCTACTTTCTGTTTTCCTCAGTGGACAATATCAAGTACTAGGAAATAGGATGCAAGTTACAAAATACCCATGATATTTTCGGGCATTATATTAGCATTTAAAGAGATTCCTTCTAGATACCTAGCAAAGTTTAGTTTGTCCTTCAAATAATTTATAGTTTCAAGAAAAAAAGCTTCTTTAAAAACTGAAGAAGTAGTATATTGATTCTGTATGTCATAGTACTGCAGTCAGTGCTGTAAGATTGGTAAGGGTCATCATTAGACAGTTAAGGCCTGTGCATTTTAGCTTGCATCCAACAACTTGCAACTCAACAGAACACACAGAGAGAGCAGAACAGATGTATTCAAAGGTATAGAGCTAGTATTCTTTTCTCGTAGAAGACTTAAAAGCAGACTGTTTTCTTTCAAGAAATTTCTAATCCTGCTAAAGGGAACTACAGAAAAAAATTGTATACTTTAAGTAGGAAAAAATATTACATATTTTTCCTGAAAATGCTAACATATAAAAAAATTTCCTAAGAGTAGACAAGTTGCATAGCTTAGTTCCTATGCTATTTTGCATTTTAATAAATATAATAGATTATTAAATTAAAAATAACTGCATAAACTTGATACATATTGTGTGATGGGTTGACCTTGGCTGGATGCCAAGTGCCCACCAAGCTGCTCTATCATTCCGCCCCCTCAACTGGACAAGGGGAGAAAATTAGGATGAAAGGCTCGTGGATCGAGATAAGGACAGGGAGAGCGCTAAGCAATTGCCATCACGGGCAAAACAGACTTGACTTGGGGAAATTAATTTAATTTATTACCAAACAAATCAGAGTAGGGTAACGAGAAATAAAACCAATTTTTAAAACACCTTCTCCCCACCCCTCCTTCCATCCCGGGCTCATCTTCACTCCCGATTTTCCCTACCTCTTACCCTCGAGCAGTGCAGCGGTACAGGGAATGGGGGTTGCTGTCAGTTCATCACACGTTGTCTCTGGCACTCCTTCCTCCTTGCTGTCTTCCACTGCTCCACGAACGTCTCCAACATGGGTCCTTACCATGGGCTGCGGTTCTTCACGAACTGCTCCAGCACATGTCCTTTTCACGTGTCCTTTCCATGGAGTGCAGTCCTTCAGGAACAGACTACTCCAGTGCAGGGTCTCCACAGGGTCACAACTCTCATCGGGCACAGCCATGTGCTCTGGCATGAGGTCCTTTATGGGCTGCAGGTGGATAGCTGCTCCACTGTGGACCTCCATGGGCTGCAGGGGGACAGCCTGCCTCACCATGGTCTTCACCACGGGCTGCAGGGGAATCTCTGCTCTGTTGCCTGGACCACCTCCTCCCACTCCTTCTTCACTGACTTTGGTGTCTGCAGAGTTGTTTCTCTCACGTATTCTCACTCCTCTCTTCAGGCAGCTCTTTCACAGCAGTTTTTTCCCCTTCTTAAATATGTTATCACAGCTGTGCTACCACTGTCGCTGATTGATTGGCTCAGCTTTGGCCAGCGGCAGGTCCATTTTGGAGCTGTCTGGCATTGGCTTTATCAGACATAGGGGAAGCTTCTATCAGCTTCTCACAGAAGCCACCCCTGTAGCCCCCCCACTACCAAAACCTTGCCACGCAAACCCAATACAACCTGAATTAAAAATTTAAACCAGATGTTCATTATGTCTGTTTAAACTGTTTGCTGTGTATATGAATTTAAAATATACTTCAAGGTCTAAAGGATGATATCATGGTCTTTCTGGTGACCACAATCTGAAAAATGCTGGAACTTCAAAGATTCTTGGTGCTGGTGGCTGGAAGGAAGCTAAGCATTTAACCTCCTGAAGCTTCACTTCATCCAAATGGGAAATTAATATAAAGGAGGAACCTGTGTTCCTGCAACTAAACTGCTCTCTGCTCTTTTTACAATGTGCTGGGTTTCAGGAGAGCAAGCTGAGCTTTAGAAAGTGTACCTTATTGAGTGAAATATCTGAGCATTTATGGAGTTTTCTTGAGTTTCCTAAAGATAACATTAACCAGAGTCTAATGCATAAAGGAAATAGTTTACCCATTGTGTATCTTCAGAGAGCTTGTTTTGTTTATCCAAGTATAACCTAACTTGGAATAAAGACTGATATGTTAACAAGGATCATATTAGATACGTTCTTGAAATTTATATTTTTGATAGTAAAATGTTTTATTGTGGAACTTCAGCTTTCAAAGTGTTATATTGGAATTTAAGATAGTGCTTTTAAAGTGTATAGCAGAGACTATAAGATGTAATGGAGGTGAGCTCCATTACAGAAGAGGCAGAATTTAGGCTCATGGTATTAAGGTTTCAGCATGACAATTATTCAGACATCTGCCAGAGAGACATCTGTGCTTGCCATCATCACTCTATGATCTACCTCCTTATGCCCTATAGGAAGGAACCGACGTTTTTATCGTGTTACTCACGTAACCTGTTTGAAATAACTCCTTTAGCATTACATGAATCATACACATGAAGGGCTTTTTCTCTTCAGAACTTACAAAAGTTTTGTGGGGTATCTGAGGAGTGTTTCTGTGGCTTGCAGTGTTTTGGAGAGTGGAGCCCTTTTGGAAGATTTGTTGATCCTTCTTACATAAACATCAATGACAAAGCTGTATGTGACTACGAGATGGAACTGGATGACTCCTGCTGTTTCATTGGTAATGTCTATACAAGTAAATGAAAGTGTTCCAGGGTGTGAGCTTGTAATAGCCTGTGATTGTCCACACTGTTTAAATTTTAGCACAGTCCCTGGCATGGTTTGTGCCAAACAACAATCTCCCAGATAATTGCTGCATTGTCCAGGCAATTGCATCTGCCAGGGACCATTCTCAGTTTGGATTTGGCCATCCTATTTTGAGGGAAAAAAGTGCTTGATGATATGCCATGCCATTTAACCTCAGGGCCAGAGAATTTTCCCAGCATGTTTAAATTTCTACTGTAGGCATTCCCTTTCAGTCCTACATGATTATGAGATTTGGGGCCATATAAAACCAAAAAGGTTCAATTTTCTCTAAACCATTTTGGTACAGATCTTCCTAGGAACTTCTAGAAATCTAAGGTCTTTGTAATGTCACATGAACTTTACAGGAAGCTCTCTGCCAATTTCATGGTGTTTCTGTGTGGTCTCTGAAGAGAAAATATGCACTTCTTATGCAGGTAAAACTACTATAGACTCCATTGAGAGTTCTGCCAATGGATGTGAAGGAGAATTAGTTCACTAGTGATTTTCTGCAACATAATTAAACTTTGTATAATCAAAACCCTGTAGCTTCTAAGCACCTTCTGACTCGAAAGCTGTCTTTGAAACACTGGAAGGAACTGAGACATGTAAACAACATCTCAGGGGAACACATTTAAAAGGGAATGGGGATTATGAAGATATAGTCCAAAATGCAACTGTAGCTTTTTTTTTTCCTCAAATAGCAAAACACATCAAACAGCAAAGGAGAAAGATAGAAAAGGAAAAAGGATTTCAAGCTTACATAAGAGGAAGTAAAACAGCATTTGGGGAATTATAAATAATTTTTTTCCATCAGGAAAGAAGGACAATATTGTGAGAAACCTGGAAATTTCTCTAGCTGGGTTTGTAAAAAACAAAACTAATAACAAATTTTTATTATACATGCACAAACTGATAAAAAGCAGTGATCTTTTGAAAGGGAATAAAAATTAATATAGAGAAGTTGTTAAAATTACTAAGCAAAGCATTACACTATTTTATGAAGGTAAACTCTATGCACATTACTATGTTATCTATAAATATACCATAAAGAAATAAAGAAAATATCTCAGAAGAAAATATGGCCTACCCTGGTACCGGTTAACTGTCTGAAACCATGATTTGCATCCAAGAAAGTCTAAAATGCATGAGATAAGTTAGCTCTGTAATTGACTGTGCCATTCCCTACGTTGCCTTTATTTACTACTTAATATATATCAGAATCTCATGGATTAGTGTTTCAGTTTGAGAATTGATGATTTACCTTAACATACAATCAGCCAAATACATAGAGATTAAGGTGGTGTTGCAGTAAGTAAGATGTCTTCAGAGAAGCAAATTTACTAAGGCTTTTTAGGTAGTGGTATGATAGCACTGGGGAGGAGAATGAACACAGAATTGCCAGAATCATCACAAGCAGTTCCCAGATCACAGCAACATCCAGCATGATCTTAATCCACTTCTTTCTTTTGTCTGTGTACTTCCTTGTGGAAAGGTTCTGATATGTCTCTCCTGGCAGTGATATATATTGTTTAATTTCCAAAATAAGTTCATGGTCAATGTGAAGCCGTATGTTCTTTCATTTCCATAGTATCCTATAGCTTAAGCACCCTTCTCTGTGTTGCACCTTACAATTAACACATTTACTTTATTTTCTTGAGATTACTAAAATAGTAATAATGAAGATACTTAAGGTGGGTTGACCTTGGCCAGCTGCCAGACAGCCACCCAGGTGCTCTCTCACTACCCCTCTTCAACAGATCAGGGGAAGAAAATAAGATTAAAGAGCTCATGGGTTCAGATAAAGACAAGGAAATCACTTCCCAATTACTGTCACAGGTAACACAGCCTCGGAAAAAATGAAAACACCTTATACCCACCCATGTCCCTTTTTATCAGGCTCAACTTTACTCCTTCATTCCCATCTTCTCTACCTCCTTCCCTTCTAGCCCCTGGCAGCATGAGGGAGATGGAGAAGGGAGTTGCAGTCAGTTTATAACAGCTCTCTGCCGCTCCTTCCTCCTCACACTTCTGTGCTCCAGCATGGGTCCTTCCATGGGGTGCAGTCCTTCAGGATAAACCTGCTCCAGCATGGGCAGCAGGTCTTTCAGTGAATATCCACCTGCTCTGGCATGAGGTAGTCATGTGGATATCTGCTCTGGTGTGGTCCTCCATGGGATGCAGGGGAATACCTGCCCCACCATGTTCTCTTCCATGGGCTGCAGGGGAATCTCTGCTCCAGTGCCTGGGACACCTCCTCCACTCCTGCTTCTCCGACCTTGGTTTTCCCTCTGCTTTTTCTCACTCTTCTTGTACCCTCCTCCTCCTTCCTCTCTCTGTGGCGTTTTTTTGCCCTTTCTCAAATACATCACCACATCACCTTGGCTGAGGGGCTCAGCTGTGCCCTGCGGTGGGTCGGTTGGAGCCGGCTGGAACCGGCTGTGTCCGGCACGGGGCAGCCCCGGCCTCCCCTCACAGAGGCCGCCCCGCAGCCCCCTCACTACCAAACCTCGCCACGGACTCCCAACACACTGCCGTAGGCCAAAATCAAGACTGAAGCCATTATCATAGACTCTGTACAAATACAGTGCAGTAGATAACTTTGTGCCATGAAGACTTTATAGTACACAGTTCATTATAAACACAAACTCCTGTAATCAATTCTATGTTACTCATCAAGGGAAGAATAACAGTGGATGGATGCTAAAATAAAGAACCAAACTAAAAACTTTATTTAGGCCTTTCCCCCAGAGTGAGGTGTTATGACAGGGAGAGGCCAATGATGGCAGACTGCACGAGGCAGAGGTCAGAGGGATCTTGCCAAAGATCACGAAAGATTAGTTCCTTGAATAGCTTATATGGAGGCAGTACTCAGACATTATGATAATGGCCATAGACTGAAAACCTGTATAAACAGTGAAGAACAGTAACTTAGGGTTGTAGTATTTACTTAGGATGTCAGTTTTGAAAAAAATGGATCCTAAGTGATCTCCTTCAGGTTTGCAGATAAAATCTTGAATATACAAAGTGCAAACCTGCATCTCAAATATTTGTAAGTAATAGAAAAAAACCAGACACATTTCTGACATTCTAAAAAATTAATTTCCTTTGGCAATGGTAAATTTGGCACTGGTAGCATATGCATAAATATGCACAAAGAAGAGACATTCCTTGAAAGCATTAACCAAGTATTCCTTGGGCTATTATAGCAGATAGGTTAACATAAACAAAACAAACACCACCACCACCCAAAAAACGTTGCTTGTGAAACCTGAGTTTTTAGGGTCTGTGGACCATATGTCAGCCTTTGAGAAATGTAAAAGTTGCAGGAGGGAGTTAATGTTGAGTGTAAGTGATGTTTATGTTGTAGAGAAAATCTGTTAAGTGGAGAAAGAATCCTATTTGGAGTGACTTCTCTCCTCTTGGGTTCCATGAGACCCAGTTCAGCACTCTGGTTTTATTCAGCAAACCAATTATGCACATGCTTAATTCACACTGATTACATCTGTAAGCAGTTAAAGTGCTTATAATTAAACATGAACTCTAGCCCTTTGCTGAACATGGACAGATTTAAATATGTGCTTGTTCAGCTGGAGCACAAATGCAAAGTTGCTGCAAAGAGACACCTTCGTATCCCAAAAAATGGCAGGGGATATAGCCCATCTGACTGGTATTTCTCCTACCACTCTTTGACCATGTATTGTAAGTTTTGCTGCCTTTAGCTTTTGTATTTTGATATCCATATATATTTCCAGACGCTCTATTAAGGATGACAGAGCAGTAATTCAATACTGTTTTTTTTGCAAGAAATATGGTGACTTTCAGTCCTTTGAGTTTTGCCTTTACTGCCAAAGATATTGCTTACCAGAAAATTGATGCTTGTATATGTACCATTTGGTCTCCATCATCCCAGAGGTATGGGCCGGATGTATTCCAGGGCATGGATCTGAGCTGGTGCCCATGAAGCCAGGCTGAGAAGCTTTTCAACACACTTCCTACTGCATCTGGTTCCTGAAGAGGTTATGAGATCTGACAGAGTACTACAAAACTGGATAGATGAAGACTGCTATGACCATGTGGTGCTCTGCCTGAACAAATGAGTCTTCCCAGAAATGATCATGCCAAGATATCTAAGCTGGTTTTCTCTGGTGCCAAATCAAGTTTGACAGGGTTTATTAGCTTAGGATCAAGGCCATGGTAATACAGTTATTTTGCTTTAGCTTGAATTCTCAACTTGAGGATTGTGCCTGATCTAATAAATCCTATAGAATTGAGCTGGTTCCTCATAATGCCAGCTTGGCTGTCTGTACCCATTGTACATTGCTTTGTTATGCTCTGTTTTGAAGCTTGATAATCCACCATTTTAAAGGGACAATTCAATCTCTTTGACTATAGCTCACACAGTTTCTGATCAGGCAGAAACAAGAAACTGCTTATAAGAAAGCAAATGCTTACTGGTAGCAAAGGCCTCAAATTTCCTTGATCTCTTTTTTATTTTCCCTTCAATGGATCAGGCTGAGAGAAGCTGAACATCTTTATCGTTAGATATTGTAAAACATGAAGTAAGTAGATAGTTACTTTCTTTTGCACAGTCAAAGGCACACATAGCAGTTTTGGTTCTTACTTTTAATCTGCCTTTATGTATATAGACTCTGAATTCTCTAAATCAGTAATTCAGCCAATGCATCTTCTGATGTGAGTTACTACTTACTACTGTTTACTTGAGGGAGAGCATTACCATATATTAGTATGGAAAGCCAAGAGTCAAATGATCATATTTCATAGTTAATTAATTATTTTCTGTTTCATTTCTATGTAAAAATAAATCTCCCTCCACAATCACTGTTTTGTCAAACATGCTTATTATACTAAAAATATTTCCTAGAATCATTTGTGGAAAGCATTCTTTGTTAGAGCAGTTTGTTCTCAAGTATTTTCTTCAAATACAAAAAGTTTTCAATGGATGGACAGAAACAGGGTATTTTCTAGTTCTATGACTGTATCTCTAAGAAACGGAGATGTGTGGCATTAATAAGAATGCTTAAAGACATAAAATTTGTGTGCCTTTCATATCCTGCGATATCAGCCTAAAATGTACCCTGTCAGCAAATAATCATGACAGTAAACTCATCTGCAAGAAACGATGAAAAACACAATGAAGATATATAAAAAAAAAAAGATGTGAGTATCTGTGAAAGACAGAGTGAACTTCTTTAAAATGATTGTTGTGCTTTCTGTCCCTTGGTCTGACAAGCAGGAAGCAAGACAATGAACACTAATACTGACACTCCTGTGGTTAAATACCAAACAATTGAAATCACACAATTGTATTGCCATTAATTTCAGCAGGTACAATATTTCACATTTGAATTGATCTATGTAAGCAAGAAGTAAAAGAGTGAGGTGTCATTTACACAGAAATTAGTTTCTCCTATGAAGAAAATGTGTATATAAATTTCTTGTTTATTGGCTTTAGTGTTCTTAATTTCCATCTGATACTGATTTTTCACCTGATTTAGACTTACAGAATGTACTGAGTGACTGACATGTGCCACCTGACAATCTGAGAACTCTACACTTGCATATCTTTTTAAGGTTTTCACACACTACATGTACAGAGTCCACAGAAATTAAGAAAACTTCAAAAGTAATAATAACAGCTCCTACAAAGTGTAGTTGTAGAATACACTTTTCAAAACTAAAAGAAGTCATTGGAATCTCTGGTATGTTGTCTTGCCAAGAAAAATATTAATGATATATCTACATGACCTTTTTATATCAATGCCAGTCAAATAATTGTTGAATTTTCCTTGAATATTATTTTGCATTGGTAAATAATAACTCTAATGGGTTGTAATGCTCTTTTCCTACATGTACATTTTATTAAAAAGTGTAAAGCCAGATATTTTACACCTTTATGAATATGTGTGTGATGCCCTAGATATACAATTGTATGTCTCACAGCAATTGCTATGAAAATATAATAACGACAGCTCAAAACTGAAGCTTGATTGCTAAGGTTAAACTAAATTGGTTGGTGTCTTCTTATCTATAAATTTTTTACTAACATTTGTAATCATGACATCTTGTTATACCTGTGCTAAACAAAAATGAAATAACTATTTAGCAGAATATGAAGACCTTGCAGATGTACATATGAATGATTTTTGATAACCGAGTATATTTTCATTAAAATAATTAGTTGACCCTGTACCTACAGGTTTCAAGTCACAGAATTAACTAAACACTTAGTTTAGGTTGTGGGTTTTTTAAATTATATAATAACACGGAACAAATTCTCTTTAAATGTAATATTTTTTTTCACTTGGAAACTAGTGCATGTTAACAGTTAACTACATGCCTTACTTTTCTTGTCCAATACTTAACCTCTGAGTTTACAGACAGTCCCATGAGCATTCTGGAGTTGGAGGAGATAGGGTGGAGGGCAGTGCAATTCTGCAAAATCATTGCATCATAGGATCTGGTATGTACATGTTACAGTGTGTTAAGGAGATTTGAGACTTGCCTGAGCTTCCACTAGTAAACTCTCAGCTGTTTAAGAAGGATTGATTTCCAATGGGAGACCTCAGAAAGACCTGGCAATTTCACCCCTAACCCAAGCAACAATGACCTCCAAGAGTTAAGGAAGCATGATTAGGACTCAGCTGAGGTTTAGCTAATGTCCTTGTGCCCAGCAACAATTTTTGCCTCAGCTGGCCCTACAAAACTCATTTGTGCCATTTATCCACTTGGCAGGTACATTTCTTTAGCCCACTTATTCTCATATTGCTGCAAAAAGTATTGAAAAAATGACTTTTTTTGTACCTGTTTTATTAGTCTTTTTTTTCCTACAGAAACAAAGCTTAGGACATCCCATGACCTGTGACTTGTGTTCCTCCTCCTCTAACAAGGCATTGTTTTATTTCTCAGAAATTGGTTGGAGGTGAGGTCTGGATGACTTCCAGATAATTACTCCCTATAAGTGTTAATAAAAAAGAGAATAAACCCCACCAAAACACCTACAGGGCTAAAGGGAGATTGGAGTAGGAGTATTCACAGTTTTTTCCTTAATAACTTTTCATGCCAGTCTGCTAATTTCTACAGCTCGCAACTCACCATCAAATTGTTATGCTGGGGCAGGTGATAAGGTATATGGCAGACAGAAAAGAAAATTTTAGTAAAAGTCAGTCAAAAAGTCAATCAAACAAGCTAAAAGCCTGCAAAACCCCAGCTCTATTAGTGCCAGGGTTAATTAGCCTACTGACTTTAAAAGGTATTATTTCTCTGGAGGAATACAGAGGCATAGCAGACTTAGAAGTAATCCGCACAAGGAAATGTAATAAGCACCAATTTGTTCAGCCCTCAAGCTGCTAAAATGCCTTCCATGTTTTGGTCCCTAGATAGGAACCCGAAAAGCTTCCTCTTTCATTCTGCACATTAGCACTGAGGGTTTTTCCTCTGAGTTTTTACTTAATAGTACAGTAGAGGTATATCAATTGCAGATACTTTTGCAAACAAAAACACAGCTCATATTTTTCATTTGATAGCTCATCAGAATATCAGTAATTATAATAGTATTAGGCACTTGAGTCATTTCCTGTACATTCTAATGTGGCCACGTGCTTATAAGTTAGAACTAATAATAAAAAATAGATCTCTCTTGTTTTATTAATAAAAACCAGTCCTTCCATTTATTATACATTAAAACTGTGCTGGAATATCTAGCTAGGGCAGGGACTGATTTGTTGCAGCCTGCTGCAGGAAATTTAATTGATGGAGAGCCTGTTTCTGAAAGCTGTGCAGAATCATGAACTTACTGAACTACTCCAAAGGTATGGGTATTAAATACCCTAGGACTGGGCCCGAGTTATTTCGCTGAATGAATAGCAATTAGGCTGAATGTATCAGATTGAATCTAATGGTCTTATCAGCTTTGTATTTTCACTAAAAAGAGCCTCAACAGCCTGAATTAGATCAACACTACTAAAATGATCTCTATTTAAAAGTACACAACTCTACTTTGTCCTTAAAAGTCTGATCAATCAATGGAAAGAGTAAAGTCAAATGAAAAAGCAGTAAGGAGTCTATCTTTGGAAAGCGACTCTGGAGTGTGCCTTTTATTTTTGAGCTATGCCCTTAATGTGAAATTCAGTGACCATTTTAGCCTAGCTGATCTATGATGAGAGAAAATAAGTGCTGTCATACTAATCCCTGTGCAAAACCTGGAGACAAGAAAGCATTCAAAGGTGTTGAACTTTTTGCATTGTGCGAAGACAGGCAAATATTCTATAAGATACTTCTTTGCACATATGGAATTTTTAAATGACATGAATGTCTTTAATTTAAATACAGGCATTGGGCCTTAATCAGCTCTTGGGTACATCCAGTAAAATCAGTTTGAGTTGTGTCAGTGGTGAATTTAACTGTGAGCCAAGGAACAGCTGGGCTTACCCTTAAGAAACATTCAAACTGGGACATACAGAGAAAGGGTACGGAGAGAAGAAGCAGCAAATGCAAATTGTTTAGAAAATAGATACAAGTGGCAAAATAATTTATAGCTCATACAGCTGTGGCTCATTGCAGCACATTTTGTCAGTGAATATCTTATGGTAGTGATTATAAGGAGAGGCAGGATGGGAATATTTGTTGATGTTCTGTTTAAGTTGCCTTATGCCTAAGAGTCCTGGCTCCTAAATTGCTGTCTAGCCCAGCTCCAAACCTCCTTCCCCCTGTGCAATGTGTCAGGGGGACCAAAAACCTCTTGTCCAAGTTCAGCTTCCCTAGTCAGTCCAGTTTACAAGAAATCACGGTTGCAAGGGGACCCCAGTGCCTTATTATTTCCTAAAGCTGCACAGCAAATGTGTATTGCAATCCATTTATCTCCCTTGCATTGGGAGAGCTGGAGACAAAAAGTCACCTTCAAGTTTATCTGAGTAGAGCAGTAAGACAGAAAATGAGATATTAAATGTTTGCTTATAGTCAAATAGTAGCTATAATAAAATCTGATTTAAAAAATAATAGATTTTTGGGTCTTGAAAAAACATACGCATTTCTCTGATGTAGTATCCAGCAGAAGTTTGGATCCTAAAAGGAGAAGTTCACCATCTTAAAGAGAGTTTCAGAACCCTTCATTCACATTTGATATACATTTTCATAGCTTTTTCTTGTGTCTATGAATGCTGGAAAATCTATGAAAAGAGAAGCAATCTGGAACTCAAAATGGTGGCATGAGATTCTGAACTCTGCCAAAAATAGCTTGTTCCAGTGTACATTATTTGAATTCAACTGTGTCTTATCCTACTGATTTAAAATTGAGATAAAAAACTTGTTGTTGTCATTTCTTTCCCATTGATTTATGTCACTTTTTTCATGTGTTAGTTTGAGAGGGTCTTTTCTCCATTACAGCAGTCTCCTATAATTCATTTAGCAGTAAGAGAGAAATTACAATGACAGAGAAAATCAGTAAGATATAATGTTTAGATCTGACTTATTGCCAGCTGTGAATGTCCTGATCAAATCCTTTAAATTTAATATTTAATGAATAATGGCTAAAAAAAGAAACTGAATGACCTGAAAAAGGAGCAAATGAAAACCACTCAGGAGAGCTTGCATGTTAGAAGGAAAAATGGAGTAGAGATCACTTTAAAAGTCTCACTTGTTTTCACTTCCTGAGTTGCTTGGAACATTTGTACATGATCTCTTCACCACACCAAGCACAGCACCTGTCCACCAGGGTGCAAATTTAAAAGCTGGCATTTCTAACCCTGGAATTATCAGGCTAGCCTTCTTCTATTGTCAAAAAGTATAAAAAAGACAACCTTTTGAATTTCAATATGACACCCCTTGAAAAAAAGAAAAAAAGCACCACCATCGTTGGGGTTTCTTTCATCATGCAAAACTGGTGAATGAGTCATTTCACTGCATTCTCATTCTGAGTATGAAAGAAATTAAACATGTCACTTTAATTCATTTCAGGATTTATTTCTGTTATATCAACATGACATTGTCAGTCTTTTGGCCTAACAACATTGTCTTTTAGTATTTTGGAATTCTGTACCTTTCCACTTACGTTTTTTCTTCACTGAAATGCAATGCTCCCTTGTGTTAGTGATACTTCCCTATATGCTACATGACAGTTCCAACCTTTCAAGGATTTTGACTATGGCACAGTTTCCACTGGAGTTGTATTTCAAGGGAGGCAAAACATTCACCATCCTAGGGAACTTTGCTTGTACCTCCATCCACATAACTTGAGCATACCTAATACTACAACTTCATATTTCAGTCTTGAGATGACACTGATACATAATATTTTGACATTGTTGACCTGAACGGATTCTGCTTTCATTTTGATTCATCGTGAGCTGATATAGATTAAGTGGTTTCACAGTGTGTTAGATACAGCCCAGCAGGATAATTCACAGCACCACAAATAGGCACATTCATTCCCTATCAATTTGATAAAAAGGTTAAGTTCTTTACAAAGGTAATCCACAAAATCTGTGTGTGATGATAGAGAGCCACTCAGAGCAGGTAGAAAATATAGTGGTGACTGAGAACTACAGAATTGCCCAACAGCTTTGATGACTGACTCAGGACTTGAACTTTAAGCTCTTGAATCACTTGGAAGCCAAGATGGGTAGGCACTTAACTGAGCAAGACTCACTCTTTTTAAAACCAGAGAAGTAGTCTTAGAGTTCCTATTTTGTAAAAAACCCATGGAATTAAAGCAGTCTTCCCAAAAGCTGGGAATTAAGGTTCACTTCCAGTGTCAGCCAGAAATTATTCAGATGCATCCTTTTACTTTCCAGAGGACTTTTTCAACTTCCAGACAGGATATATCATCCCTGCTACTAAAAATCTAAGTCATTGTGCAGTCAGGACTATAGAGGGGGTATCTGCCTGGTGTCTGTAATGTATCAGCCCCCTCCACAATGAAGTTCAGATGTCAAGTCTCTAGATAAGAGCACATATGCAGAGATATAGGGAATTTTTCATCCAAACAAGAGTCAGACTTGGAAGATTTTGGCAGCTGATGAGGCTGAGTGCTGACATCAAAGTGTGGGCTTTCTACTTGTTCTTCTTGTTGTTTTTCAGATTTAAGACATCTTGTAGGAACAATGTGAATTCTACTGGCAATACAAATATTAACCTACTCAGAGAATTCGAAGGTTTCAGGATCTGACAGGTCTCTTGCTATTAACATCTTGCCGCTCCAAGTGCAGCTACTTAGGAAGGTGCTTCCACAGCTGCCAATCCAGACTATCTGTAGGAGACTATCAGTTCTGAAGAAGATGCAACACAAAGCAGTGTGTTGCTCCTCAGCTGCACCATTCACAGCTCAGAGTTCACTAAAACGGACAATGAACATCTGCCAGTTTATCACCCACTGTGCTCTGCTGCTCAATTCTTACATAGCTCCTGCCATTTCTGAGAAGAAAAAAGGCAAGAATTTTTAGTCTAAGACAATGAAAATGTTTGTATAGAATCATCATTTAGGAATTAGAGAAGGACATTATGATCTCAGATTTACAGAATGAAACTTGGTGTTAAGGTTACTCTCATAGATGTCACAGTTCCTATTTAAAATGCCCAAAGTATTCAACTGCTTGATATAAAGAAAGTGACCTAGGTCCTCCTCTGTCCCATACAAATGATTCAATGAGTCATAGCAGAGGAAGACTCAAAGATATGATGTCACAAATAGAACTTGTCTGTGTTACGAATGAGTGGTTTAGGCCACTTAAAGAATCACCGTCAAGGATATTGGCAAAAGCTATTTTAATAGATGTTTATAAAAAATGCCACTTAACAGAATTCAATGGCAAGGTTCACTCCATTACTTACTAAAACATACAGGGTAAAGAGGATCCACCCGTTGAGTCATGAGGTTCAGAATAGACACGCTTACTTTCTAAATTCCTTCTCAGAGAGGAGTCTAGGTGTGGCTAGGTCTAATCCTAGTCTCACTTTATATCTACTCAACGGTTTATATCTAAAGGATTATATGTATTTAGCAGCAATCTAAGGTTTATTCACAGTTTAAGGTAAATTACAAGATCTTAGCAATACTTAATCATGGATTAGTTTAACGTTTGCAAAGTGAGTTAATAGAGTTTACTATAATCACAACAGTGGCTTGATTACAGATTTGGAACGATAGTATTATACTTGCTATTGAGTACTCAAATTGATTCACATACACACAGACACAAAGATATATATAGAGATATATTTATATAAAGGTATACCTGTTAAAAATTCCCCTCAAGTTCCATGAAATATTCACTTCAAATGTCTCAGCATTTCTCAATGGGCGAGGGTTGAGCCTCGAGGAGGAGAGGGTTTCAGCCCAGCTTTTGGCGGCTGGTCCTCCAAATTTCACAAACTGGAGAGTTTGTGAAACTCTGAGAGGCCTCCCACCCAGAGGAAGATGCTGTTCGCAGCCCACTGCAGTCCAGGAGAGCTCAAAGGGTCTCACTTGAGACCGCTGTTTATAAGTTCGTAAGGTGATTGGCTTTAGTCATCAGCAAGTTACTGGAAAGTAACTGGAATTCCAGTAACACTGGTACCGTTTCACTCAGGCTACGGTCCAGGTGAGGGTTGTTCCGAGGCTGTCAGTGGATGACTGATTATTCCCCCTCTCGTTACGCACCTCAAGCTGGGCAACAGGAGTGCTTGGTACAGTCAGTGCTGCTCCCCACCTTAGCCATACAAGAATTCCTGGTACGATCAAAGGATGCTTAAACACCCAACTCATTGCGCAAAGGCCAAGACCTAGCTGGAATTCCTGACATCGTAGAGCAGCCCAAGAACGAGTGGGGAAGGAATGCACCACTGCAGTCTGGATCTCCTGTTACACTGAAATTGTAAATGAACAAAGTTGGAGGCTACAGCTCATTATGATCTGTTACTTGCACTTTGATGTGAGAGTGCTCATTTTCCATTACAGCTGTTTTGTTGTTCTGTTTACAAATGAAAACAGTTGGAAGTCAGGAAAAAATGCTGCTTAACTGACAAGCCACTCTGTCAGTGGTCTGACAGGATAGTAAAGTACTTGTCTGTCCTTGACTTCTCAGTGCAATGATAAACTCCCTTTGCTTCAGTTTCCTCAATAAGTGTTACATGGAGCTCTGATACCTGTCGCCTGAAGTCAGAATTTAGATAACTATAACATGGCGTGTGAAATTGCAGTCAAGACTATGACATAGAAAATTTCTAAATAATGCAGACAGACCCTATATGAACAGCACAGTATGCAGCAATACAAATTTGCTAGACTCTGTAAAGCTAGACACCCTTCTAAATATTTTACCCTCTTCATGATTTTTGCAGCTAGTTATTCTATAGAAGTAACCAAATATGTACTACTTCATAAATATTTGAAAATGCACAGAATATACTTTAATAATAACATTTTAGACTGGTTCACATGAATCTTTAGAATTCTCCTCTGTTACAATACCACAGCATTAAAAAAGCATATTATGAAAATAGATTGACTTGATGGCGTTCTCATTGGCTTGCATACATTTTTAGTTAAGGAAAACAGAAAGCTGCTGAGGTTAAATATTATTTAAATTTTCAGCATAGGCATGGGAAATTATAATACCAGGTGCTTCTTCTCAGCTGGATTTATTTCATCAACATGTCCAGTGCATGAAGGAAATACTTAACGATATTAGCTGCAACAGGACAGTACCCAGAAATGTCATAGAACAGCAGGGCAGAGCCACCCTACTGGTCTCAGGAAGATGATTTTTAGTGAGCAGCCGCCAAAGAGAGGAAACTGATTTGGCACCAGTGCAGTAATATTTAGCCATTCACTTGCCATATGAACATGCCTATGAGTGTAGCTGGCCAAACGCCAAATACATTGCACTATTCATTGATAAACTTTGCAAGAGCCAGATCTGAAAGCTACTGACCCAGTGAATTAATCCAGTGTTTCGGGATCTAGAAGTGCACAAATAGAGAGAGCAGTGCTGGAACATTCATTCTTTCCCTGGCTGTTTATTCTGGTTCAGATGACAGAAAAATCATATGCCCCAGTGAATTGTGAGAAGGACAGTTTGAAGCACAAGTGCAAAAACAAATCAGATTTTTTTGCTAGCCATAAAGCTGATTGAAACAACAGAAAAGTAAACCAAGAACACGTTTTTACATTTTTAATGCTTTTTCGAGATGATATAGAATATGCTGTCTGAAAATTTAAATTAACAAACAGTAAAAAAATATACTTCAAGTCACTCAATGCCTACAATACATAAAAAAATATAATCACCAAATAATCTTTCTGTGTGAATTAGACCCAGTAGCCATTAAGTATATTTTATTTTATTCTGAGCCTTTGTTTGAATATTTCACCTGGGAAAACTTTAAATCTATAGATAAACTGACCTGATGCAATTAAAAGTGTGCAACCTTTATACCAAACTATTAGCTTATGTGTTAGAAACCAAATTGTTTTGCCCTTTATCATCTGCTAAGTAAAACTGGAAGCATGGCTCTTGACTGTTCAGGGAAAGGTTAGTAAGGCAGAGGAGCATTATATTCTCAAGTAATTTTAATTTGAATAAATGTGGCAATATTTTATATAGTACAGGGCACAGATGGAGTGAAATCTGTGAGGAAAAGTGAACCCAGTCAAATTCCAGTAATTTCAAAAATCTAACTCAGGATAGAAAACCTCCCAAGTCCCGCTCAGATGCATTACATCTAAGTGAAATATTACTAGACTTTCAGGATCTTTTTCTTCCTCTACTTCTTTGCCTGGTCATTGCCAAGTGAGAAAGTCTGTGTTTTAGTTTGTTAAAAAAAAAGTTGGATAAAACAGGGTCAAACATATATGACATCACCTTTACTATATACATTCAGTATATGACATGGATTTTGGACCACAAAATTAAATCAAGTTTACCTTCACCTAATTTCTACATTGTAATATGATTGATCAAACACTGCCTTGGGACGGATAATTTCTTTTCTAAAAGTGATTGTAGAAAAAAACAAGAAATTTTTTCTAGTAACTTGTGTTCACTGCTTCAAATCGTGAGGTAACATAAGGTGTCATAAATTATGGTTAATAATCAGTTGGCATCCTAAAGTGAATGTTCTTAAGAGCAATAATATGTGCTCTAACTTACCCACACATAAGGTAAGTTCTGAATGTATGGTAAGATTCCTCAAAGATTCTGCAATAAGGAACTTTGATATTGCAGAGTTAAAGAGATGGCTCAGGTTTAAGATATCCATGAAGGAACTTCTGGAACTAAGATTAGGTTACAATATTAACAGATCCTGTCATCAATACATGTCCCCGCATAATCACAGGAGAGACATTTCTTTTTGCTTAAAACAAATGAAACGTGTATAAGAATCCAAATCTCAATACAGTCCAGAAGAAACATATCTTAACAAAATATAGCTTACTAAATACAACCTCAAAACTGTCAGGTGGAAATGAACCTGTTTTTCTTTTATATGGATTTGAAAACCTGGGTGATTTGCTAGTGGGATTCTATACTATAAATTACCTAAATGATTTATATTACTTTTCAGAAAACTAACTGGCCTCTAATATCCACTTTTTCTGTATTTAAATTTTATTAAATTCTGTATTTAAAACTTGTCTATAAAAGAAATATGAAATGCGAAATATACCGTATTTTACTTTTAAGAGTCAGCTTCAGACTATTTGAGTAGATGGATAAATAAGGAAACCTAACTAGACACTTAAAAGTACTGAGCATAAATATGCCATATAAATATTTTCCACATTCTCATAATTATGATTATCAATGTTTTAATCTTAAGAATGGTTTAGTATCTAATATTTTCTCTGGAGGTTTATCAATTTTGCAGCATAATGCTGCTAAGAAGGTCAGCAGAGTTTCTTCAGATTAAATACCCTCATTTATGAGGAAAAAAATTGTTGGCACAATATTTTCACCCTTCAGAGATTAACAGATGTGAATTTATTAATCTTCTGGGAAATGCTTCTTCAGCAGAAGAGATTGCATTAGCTATAATAGGTTTGGATTAAGTCATTATTCAATTATATAAGTATTTAATTGTTACTTATTGGAATATTTGTCCTCTTTTACAAGTCTGTTTATAAACTTATAATTTTGTGCAAAATATTTTCAAATTCAATGAGTATTCTTTTGTCTAGAAGAAGACATCTACTTTTATGTCTCAGCAGGTGACACTAATTTTCCTTTATAGTCAATGGGAGCAGTTTGGAATAAATCTGACCAAAGGTCAGATGCACTGCATCTTATTACCCCTTATTGTACCTATTTTTCTTCATTAACTACAAAAGGGGCCTAATATCATCTGCTCACCTTAGATTACTGAATTTATGTGGAAGGAATCCCATTCCTTGAATCCTGCAGAGGTACTGAAGGGCAGTATCAAGGACCAGTATGCTTCTGTTGGGTACATGCTCAGAGGTAGGAATGGCAATTAACAGGAGGCTGAGGAAAGAAAAAAGTGAGCAATAACTGCTTCCAAGTTAAGTATTGAACAAACTTACAAATCTGCATGTGCAGCCTACTTTCTCAACTTCAAGCAATTTAAATGAACTTGTTCTTGTATTACCAGGTCATTAACTGAAGTCACAGGTAAGCATGTTCATGGTACAGACTGGAACCTTACAGCTTTATTAAAGATAATGGAGCTAAATTTATTTCTGCTACCTCAAGATCACACCCTTTGATTCTTTTTAGGTTAATGGGACATGCAATTAAATGATACCTATTCACCATCTTCCCCAATATCGTGATAACCAATTATGGTGAGAACAACTCAAGCAGGCATGACAGAGCAACACTAGAGGAGAGACTCCAAGAATGCCACAGCTATTACTTACATTATTAGACAGTTAAAATGAACATTTCAGATCCAGAACTGAATCATCTGTCCTCAAAATTTGTAAAAAACTAAACAGTCACTGCAGACTGGTTTCTTACTTAGAACAACTTTGATAGTGCTTGGTAGTAGGAAGTATGGTGTTAAGTACTGTCATAAAGTGGAAAAATATATGGCTTTTTCTATTTTTTAATTTAGGGTGAATTTACTGCTCCTCATTACTTGGAATGCAACAAACCCATGAAGGTGTGATGTGTTTGTGATGAATTTTGCATTTTACTGAAAGGACTCTCTCTTTCTTCCCCTTGTAAGGTTTTGGAGTATTAATAGTAGCAAAAATAACAACATTGCTTACACGGTTTAACTCTTTTGAAATCAAAAAAGTATATTCAGCTAAAATTAGATTTGATAGGGAGGGGAGAAAAATTAATGTTATTCCAGCATATAATGTATTCAAGGGAGACCAAACTGAAATAGAACTTGCTGAAATAGACATACGCATTCGTGCAGCTATGAACTCTTTAACAAGTGGTACTTCAGCTGCTGCCAGAAAATGCAGTAACGTGAGGCTTGATCACAAAAATATTCTCTGAATTATTTTTGCTGCCATTCACAGAGATAGATTTTCCATTGACTGCTATCATTTTGAGTCCCCGTGTCTCATCTTAATTTGAGTAGCTGTCTGATGGAAGTCATGTGTAGACTGAAAAATCAGCCCTTTCCATCACAGTGTTTGGGTGAAAGAGGGATTTATTCTGTTTAGTGTCACATGTCTAGAGTCTAGAGAGGACAAACGCTTTGTAACAATACTAATATTAAAAATTCATTATTCTTGGAGAATTACCATAGCTCTTTATGATAAAAGAACCTTTTGTCCATGTGAAGGATATGTGATAAACTGTGAAGAAAGGCTGCCTGAAGAGATGAAGCTGGAAGGAAGTTATTCACAGTGATAACTCAAATCAACTGACATAAGTACACAAGCTCCCAGCATGATAGGTGTCCTAGAGAGACTTGTCTGGAAGACTGTGAAGTCTCCTAAGTTAGGCAGTAGTTAGACATGTAGTAGTTAGTCTCTGAATAGTCCCCAGAAGGTGTGGATTCATTTCACCTAAGTTTAAGTATTTCACTAAGATTCCTAAGTTAGTAAGAGCAAAGGGTTGGATCTGGTCTAAACCAGATCCTTGAACAACTGAACTGGATTATCTAGGTAGCCAGAACTAAGAAACCCCATTTTCCTTACAGGCAGGGAGATAAATAAGCAATTTTGGAATACAAATCACCTGACCTAGGAAGACAAGCACATCAGAAAGTGCCTACTTTATTGACTATATAGAGAGTCTAGATTGTCAGATGATTTCATCAGGTCAGAAATATCACTCCCTCTAAAACTGAAGTATTATTATCAAACAACCTGGAATAGAGACAGTGCAGAACTAGCAAATGTAGGTACTAAGCTTGGTCAGTCCAGACCCTTCCCATTTATCATGGTGCAAAAGGAAATGAAAAATAGTGGCTGCAAATTCCATAGCCCTGGCCAGAACACCATCTCTCGAGAAAGCATATTAATGACTAAGGCGGAGGGTGAGCTATTGATGAGTGGATAATTACTGCAGTATGTTTGTAGACCAAATCATTGCCTGCTTTTTAAATTATGACCTCAGAATGCCATGCATGACATGTATAGTCTGCATTATTGCTTGACTGCTCAGCCTACTTTGTATTGTGGTTTTTATCTATTGTTTCAGGCCTTAACTGAGAATAACAGGCATAAGAGAGTTCCTTTTTTATATATTTACCTGCAGTCAAAATAATTAAAGAATTTACAAAAAAATCTGGCACGACCTGAAATGCTTTCTTCTTACAGTGGATTGCTGTTACACAAGCACCAAGGGTGAGTGAATATTCCGCTAATGGGAATGTAACAGTAATGAATCACTGGAATCTATGTCTTTGTCACAGAACAAAGATGAATCAGCTGAAATACTATGCAGAAGATTATAAGTCTAGAGTGATGGTTATCATTAGCAAAGTTAAAGGTTCCACTGTCTGATTTGTGTACTGTAACTCTCAAACCTCGCAAAACTGCTTACAGTGAGTTCTCTGGGGTCCAGTTAATAATTCTGACTATCTCACTATCTTGTTGACAGCTTCTTGCTGAAGGTCATGTTCTGATGAAGCAGATCATTTTAACTACTTCTTTTGCCTTTTGAAACTTAATCTAAAATACTTCTGGGGAAAAAAGAAAGATGCTCCAGTGCTTACTTTCCTTGATATATGCATTTGAGAAATTATATATAAAAAGTAATGATATTTCCTCACTGAAAAATTACCCCAGATATCTGACAATCTGACGGAAATAGCAGCATGAATCTGGGCCAGGTGAACTTCACTGGACTTGACAGAAAAAAGCATCAGTGTGTCCTTGCAGATTTTGTCGTCTCTTCTATTTGACTACTGCCACATCCTATGGTTTTTGATCCAAGAAAACACACAGTGCTTTCTTATGCTTTTGTGTCATTTGTAAGGAGAAATGGTTCCCTATTTTCCTTTGGGAGACAATGGAAAGACACTGGAGAATTATGAGCCCACCAATGATTTAATATCTACCCTTGCTGTAAAATATGAATAAAAATCAAACCTGAGCTCTAACCTACATTTCCAGCCAGATATACTAGTACAGGTTTATGGTGGGTTGAGCTTCGCTGGCTGGCAGTTGTCCACCCAGTTGCCCTCTCACTCCCCCTCTTCAGCACAGTAGGGGGAGAAAATAAGATGGACTTGTGGATAGAGATAAGGACAGGGAGATTGCTCACCAGTCACCATCACTGGTGAACTTGGAAAGACTTGACTTGGAAAAAATGAATTTAGCTTAGTGAAAAAAAAAAAAAAGGAGTAATGAACAAAAACTAGAATACCTTTCCCCACACCCTTCTTCCAAGGCTCAGCTTCACTCCTTCATTCCCAACACTTCTACCTTCTACAGGCTGCAGTTCTTCAAGAACTGCACCAGCATGCATCATCTCCATGGAGTACAGTCCTTCAGGAACGGACTGCTCCAGTGTATGTCCCCCACAGGCTGAAGTTCCTGCCAGAAAACCGGCTCCTGCATGGGCTCCTTTCCACAGACCACAGCTCCTCTCAGGAGCCTGCTCCAGCATGGGATCTCCACGGGCTGCAGCTTCCTTCAGGGCACCTCCACCTGCTCCAGCGTGGAGTCCTCCAGAGGCTGCAGTGCAGCTATCTGCTCTACCGTGCTTGTCCATGGGCTGCAGAGGGACAACCAGCTTCCCTACGGTCTTCTCCAGCGGCTTCAGGGGAATCTCTGCTCTGGCGCCTAGAGCACCTCCTGCCCTCCTTCTTCTCTGACCTTGGTGTCTGCAGGGCTGTTTCTCCCACAATTTCCTCACTCCTCTCACAGCTGTGCAGTGTTTTTGCCCTTTCTTAAATACGTTTTCCCTGAGGGGCTCAGCTGTGCCCTACGGTGGGTCGGTTGGAGCAGGTTGGAACTGGCCATGTCCAACACAGGGCAGCCCCGGCCTCTCCTCACAGAGGCCGCCCCTGAAGCCCCCACACTACCAAAACCTTACCAGGGACACCCATTACAAGGTTTAAAGCAAATACAAATCTGGATAACAGCTTTGCATGTGAATGGTAGCAAAGACCTTGAGGTGATGGTATCACAAAAGCATATCCTGAGAGGCAAACCTAGTCCTCAATAGCTAGTGTTATTCTGACTGACAGACAGCCCTTGCCTTTTCACTCTCCATGTGTACATGGAGTCTACTCAGCTCCAGCTTTTGGGTTATACAGCTTATCCTGCTGCACCTGCTTCTGTACCGTGCAATCGTAGGTCTTATTTTAGAGTCTACAAATGCAGCAACTGGAACCACTGTATCTTTAGATCATTATTGCTATCCCTCAAAACTGATCTGAACATCAAATCTGCTCATAGGGATAGGATGGAATACAGCCAAGAACTTTGTAAAAATGGGTAAGACCTAACATTTCAAAACAATGGCATTGCCACTTCTGAGAAAATCAGAAAATCATGGTTAGTAGGACGATACAAAGAGGGACTATAGAAAACTTTCCTCATGACCAATTGATTTAGAATCTGAATGCCACTGGATGTCGTACAACTACATGGGAGTTATTTGCTCTTAGCATCATATGACCTACAAGTAACATAGAGCAGTCTGGTGTAAGTAATTGGCAATGAGCACAATATCAACTATATCATTTTGAGGACTATCAGCTGTACAAAAATGAGTGCAACATATCTTGAGTAGGACAGAGTTCCTTATAATCTCAGAATTAACTCTGCAGTGATGCCAGTTGTGCTATGTATATTTTCATTGTCTAATAACAGAAGAATATCATTGAAGCTCCTTACAGGGTTCGTATACTGGGGATGGGGGTGTGTGTTATCACACCTAAGTACTTTTGTTTCAATATACTGGATCCAGTGTATTTTCTTAGAAGTCCAGATAAAACTGACTGAGAAGGTATCTGACAAGTTAGGTACAGGACTATAAGAGTTATCTATTGTAAGTTTGTTTATTGCTCCCTGGGTCTATTGGATTTTTCAGAAAAGCAAAATTTGTTACTTTTAATGTCATTTAAAACTCACAAAGGAAACAGTGACTTTGAATACTGAATATGGAAAAGAGATGTGTGTTCTTTTCACCTACTTTCTTTCTTTTAAGGCATTGCTACTTAAATATTTACAGAGAATAGTTTTAAAGTTAAATGAAAAGCAATGAACTGATGTCAACTAAACCATCAAAATATTTAGGGCTCTGGAGACAGATGGGATGAATACATTGATCTGAGAGACAGCAGGCATGGATTTCATGGAGGATGCTGAAAAAAGTAAATGAATTAGAAAAGAGAATTTATGAACCATGAATTTAATTCTAGAAAAACTTATGTGAAGAGCTTTTGAAGGGATGTTTATTTTTAAATTTCTTAACCTTACATTGGAGTTAGATGTTGTAATTTAAAGTATACACTGAAGTTTCAGATTTAAATTTAAGCAAATAATTTTTGAAAATGTGAATGCCAGTACAAACTGCCTATATTTGACCTGTGCCCTATATTGTGTGGGCATCCACAGATGCAAATACTCTCACTCAGCGGAGTTGCTCTGGGAAATTGTTGTTGTTTCCAAGCTTTCAAAAAGTACCTGGTGGAAGGTGGGAAGAGTGGGGTTTTGTGTACCTCCTCCTCTCTGAATGAATGTATCATAACATTTCCCATGTTTGTGTTTGCTGGAGTTCTGGTAGAGATTATACTTTCTGAGCTGAAAAATCGCTGTCTATTTTGTAGTAGTTTTTTAAGTAGGTAACACACTTTTAAGTACGCTTATACTGTATATTGAACCTGATTAAAGTTTGGAATCATGCATTAATTTGTTTTCTTGCCCAGAGCATGCACCGTATCTCAAAAGTGAGAGGCAAATCACCCTTCCCCATCAAAGTTTTTGTTTGAATGGATGCCATTTTAAACTTAAGAGGTAGTTTAGCAAGTCGTTCCTGAAATATTTAAGCTGTTAGATTCTGTCTCCCTGCTGAGTCTGGAGTCAGTTTACTGTTAGGCGTCAAGTGCTCTTCTCTGCGCTGTTGCATGGAGCAGCAAACCAGATTATTTTCAGGAAGATACTCAGACAACTGCAGATAATAATTATCTGTTCATGCTAGAGACTGGAAATTATTTTCCCAAACCATTCCAAGAAGGGAGGTTCTGCTGTCACTTGAATGACAATTTTTATTTGCCACTGCTCAAACCTTCTCTAGCCCTATTTGATGCCGAGCTACAGTTTTGAGGCAGGGTGTGATAAAAGTGCCTTTTCAGCGGATACCAATGACTGGAGATGGGAGACCAACTAGTCCATACTAAGCTAAGACCCTTCTCACATGATGGCCTCATCTTACTTCTATCTGTGACCTAAGAAAAATTCCTTGCTTGTTTATTGTGATTAGATTCTTTATATCATGTGTCACTCTGAGGGGATTATGTTCCTTTTTCCACTTCTGACCTGAGGTTCTTTGATTAATTTTTCCATTCTGTATCTTAATTAACACATTCTAGGTTCTAGTCTGCATGTATCTGTTACAGATAGAGTAAAAGTTTATACGTACAATGAGAAATAATAAATGCACAGTTTTCTTACTTGATTTGTGACTGGTTTTCTATTGAAAGTGCTAACACATAACATGGCATCATGAACGTGTACACTGTTAATCACTAAATGGCATCACATTCCTTTTTGTACATACTCTTAGCTTTACAGGTTGTAATGGTTAGCTGTTGGCTACCTTGGCAGTGCAAAGAAGGATTTCCAAAGCGTGAATAAAAAGTGCAATATATTACATTTATAAAGGCAAATGAAACAAGTATTGCAGCCATTTGAGGCTGAATACCTATGGCCTCTGTTGCCTGAGTACAGATAGAACAGAAAATGTTTG
The DNA here is from genome assembly GCF_030936135.1 of Gavia stellata. NCBI lineage: Eukaryota > Metazoa > Chordata > Aves > Gaviiformes > Gaviidae > Gavia > Gavia stellata. The sequence goes on from NC_082597.1 coordinate 27,082,510, forward strand.
ATTTTTGTTCTACCTACACTATATTTAAAGCAATACATCAGAGCTTAATAATTTCATTTAGTTAGCCTGGTTCTTCTCCTTCATACAGATTTTCTTTATCTCACTACAAGTCTCTGTCTTAAGTTCATGTCTCATATTCCTTCTTGCTTCACTAATTGTCTCTGTCAGTTATCATTCCCTCATTTCTCACTGTTAAACCCCTTAGTGAGTGTTGCAGACCTACAGTAATGCAAATTATAACAGTATATGACCCCATAAAACCCCCACTGACTATTAAGATCAGATATCACAACAGTTAGAAGAGGAAGAAGTTGCCACCTTGAGGACTCTGGTGATGTAGAAGTGTACTGGACATCACACAAAAATGTCCCAAAGGAGATGCCAAATCGCAGACTACAAACCGAGACTTAGCACACAGTCTAAACATAGCCTGTACAAGTTACTTCTTTCAACTGTTGGAGAGAAAGAACATGCATGTTACAAGAAGTTTAAGGAATGTTATAGGACAGAGTGCAAATCAGCTGACTTTCAATTTAGTGATTCAGGAGACAGTCCTTCCTGTTAATTTGGCAATGTGTGTTGCAGAATGTAAGAGGGACAAGATTTATATTTCAATAATAAATTGTTTCAAGTTATTACAGATCATTAAGAAAGCTTTTTTCACTCATCACTAGGGGTGGCATTCAACCAGAAGTAGGATTATTGAGAAATCCTTCATACCAGATTATCTCACTGTTCTTTGTTCAGAGTACTTTCTTGAATACAAGAGATTAGATTCAAATTTCTGTATCAGATCAGACAAGGGAGTTGAACCTAGATTCTCACTTACCTAATGTATATTTTAACAACGAGACATGTATTTTTTAGTAGTAGCTTTTTATTTCTGGCATGATATTCTGCAAGTGATGCAGGATGCTCCAAAATATGGAAAAGCGTTTATGTTCTGATTAACTGACATGTTTACACAACTCCCACCATTTTTCCTGGTGTTGGCCAGAATCAGTCTTTCCTGCAGTTTTTTAATTTTATTGCCAAATCAAAGACATAGACTACACAGCTCTGCTACTAGATCCCCTGTTATTGCCTAATATGAGTTACTGTGATTTCTTTTCAATGGTGTTTTTCTATTGGGGGGATTTTTTTGTAAGTCTGGGACTGAAGACAATAGCATAAGGATTATGTTTTCCATTACAGCTTAGAAAATTAGACAAAACTCCTGTCAGCTTTCTGTCCGCATCATATTAAATGCAGTAATTGGAACTATGATTATGCAGCTTTGACAGTTAACCATGAGAAGTGATGTATAGTTTTACTAAGAAAAAGGGAAACATTACATTGTCCAACAGATTAAAAAGTAACTTCAATTCATGCAATTAGTAATGATGAAAACAATCAGCTAAGGTGAAGTGATAGGCAGTGAGGAAATAATGGCCTCTAATTAGACAACTCTAATTAGAGTGTTTGTTGAATAAATTATGACAACTCTGGTGTTTGATCATTCCTAGCCAGCCTTACAAGGAAAACATGCAAGCAATAAGAAATAATCTAAAATTGTATGTAAAGCTCATAATTTATTCTAGAGCAGAAAAATCTTCATGCAAAACATATTTTTTGTGTTCTTCATTTTAGCATCGTCTTAAGCCCCCATTTCTTTGACTAGCATCTTATATTTCAGTCAACTGCTTTGTAACTTAACTGTGGTATACATCTTCTGCTGGCTCATGAGTATAGTTCTCAGCTTTAACAGCCTTTCTTACTATTCTTTAACATCTTTCAGTTAGTCCTGTCACCTAAACAGCACCTATTTTGCTTTTGCTTGCTGATACATATATATTAATATTTTCCAGGTTGTTTTTTCATATATTCACTTTCCAAAAATGCTTACTATTCTATTCAATATCATGACATCAAACAACCTTAATTAACTTATTTGCTATTATTAGTCCTTTTTGTCCCATGTCTAAAGATAACTTTTCATAATCTTTTAAAGATGGTAACATGATTTCATCTTCTGTCTTTTAGGGGGAAATAAGATTCTCTGCGCAGCCAGGAGAGGACTGTAATGAGTTCTTTACTCAATTTTCACTCCCCCACTTTTTTTTTTTTTTTTAAATCTTCAGGGCGTGTAACAAAGCTCATCTTTTTTTCTCTTAAGGTTTTGATAAAGATCTGAGCTGAAGAGCAATTAATGGTATGGATCTTGATGTTCAATAGAATAATGTGTTTATATATGCAGGCAAGGACTAGTGAAAAGATATAGGTCATTACTATAAATAACCATAAAAGTGGTAGGTAAAGAAAAACTGGGGACAGATGAAGATGTGTTCGTGTTTCCAAAAGATTCTTTAAAATGTCCAAAAAGTAATAAAGAAGTTAAGCAGCCATGGAATGATAAGTAAATAACTTGCCTTAATAAAAATCCTAGAAGAGCCAATGGAAAAGGTAGAATTAAATATATGTCATGCTGTCTCAGTGGGGCAGTAACAAGACAAGCTTTTCAGGAAAAAGTAATATACTTTATTATACCAATCAGTGTAGCTGAGGAGGGGAAAAATCAGATATTGAAGATGTTGTTCAGTATTGTATTTCAGTATAATAGAGTTAAAAAGCATGTATGCTCCATACAGCTGTTTCAGATCTGGCTTGTTTGCCAGAAAGTATGACTGTGTTTTCTAGTTGGACTTATAAAGGTTTTTAACTCTCTGTAGATCTTGTTTCAGTTTTTATCACGGCATAATGCAAATCCGTGGGTAACTTAAGTTTCCATAAAAGATTCCAGATTATTTATTGTATTTATAGATGACATGGAAGTGGAAGCAAGCTAAGATGTAGCAAAATATTTTAGTTACTCAGAAGCAGTAGACCCTGACAAACCAGCAGTAACTTTAAAAGCATTAGGAAGATGAACTTCATTTGACTAATGAAAAGGAATTCAAAAAGTACTTGTTCCAAAAAAAGTGTTCTACAGCGAAGCAACATTTACTAACATATTTGCTCAGAGAATAGGAAGTTAGCAACATTAATTAGGGAAAAGAACATGGACATCAAGGATATCCCAGTTGTCAGAAATTACTTCTTCCCCTGTTTCGTAATGCAAGAATAATGAACATTCAAAGAGATTTGAAAAATTGTACCTGTAAAGAAACTACTTTTCACACAGTGTGTGGTTTGGCTTTGAAATTTATTGCTGCAGTTCTTGAGGTTAAGAACTTTCCAAACTCAATGTATGTAAGTTGTACAGTGTGAGATCTTTCCTACAACATTACTGTGGAAATAACAACACCTTAAGAATGCATACTAACTCCTGTGCTTCAGGACTTACACAAAAGTCTAATAATTGAGAAAGGACCTAAGATGAAAGGCAGACTATGCTACCTCTGTCTATTGTGCATATAATTTTCTCAGAAGAACCATTATGGGCAACTTCTAGACAAGATACCCAGCCAAACAATTGAGAGATCTGACATAGCATGGGAATTCTTACAAACTGAGAGATGCAATAGAGTTCAAAGCTCTCAATATCACTTCTGTCCTTGCTGTCTTGCTGAGTGCAAATGCTTTCATGCATTCAGATGCATGCAATCAGCATTACCTCGCCTTTTCTAGCTCCAATTTCAATATACATTACTTGTCTTTTCATTTTCCAGATCCTTTTGTTCTTCAATCCCTCATGAAAATATTTTCTCTCTTTTTATCATGATATTTCTGCTACTATAATCAGGTCTTTCTCTGCTTGCAAGGTCATTATTATATTTCCATTTAATAGTATTATCTGTCAATATTTTTATTGATTCAATGATTGTCTTAATTTCTGTGACCTCACATTATCTTTCCCTTAAAATTTCTATCAACATTGATGTACAAATGCAAAAAAAAAATTAATTCATGTAAAAACTGCAGGATCTCTTTACTTGCAGCCTCAGATATTTAGAATGCAGAAAGTGCATCAGGAAGAGAAAAAATTACATAGAGACATTCTGAGAGTAAAGAAATACACATGCAAAACAAAGTATAATCGGATAAGAGTGCATGGACATATACAAAACTAGAAAGAGACAGACAAGGAGACAGAAAAATGATAACCACATATTCATCAATAATTACTTAGAGGTTATGATATCTACAGTGTAGTGTCAGCATTTAGCATTCTCTATTGGAAAATATTTAAATATAGTATTCACTGCATAAGAGAAGAGTTTAAGGGGATCAGGAAATCAGATGACTCCGTATTTATGATGTGACTGGAATAATCTCTTTGTTTCTTTATAGTGAATTTCTGTTCATATATAAGGTTAGATGCTGACCATTAGATTTCTAACTGTGTACCCTTCTTATTTCTGTTAGTTTCTACAAAATATATAAGATTTATTTGGCTACAAAAATAGTACTGGAAGCTGAGAGTAGAAAATCACTGTTTTAGTCTTCCGTCATATGGTAGATGGGCATAACTGCACAGCAAGAGCATGGAGCAATCTCTATTGGAAATCCACTTTATTTTTTCTGTACTTCAGCTGAATTCTCAAGTAAGTCAGCTACAAATAGTGCATCAAACTGCCTGCTAAAGGTAGCCAAGGAATTTTTGACACAATATTTTTCCACTGGAAAACACAGATTTCTTTATGTCACAACAAGCAGTTGTATCTGCTGCAAAGTTGCCTGCCTGTTAGAGTTACAAGACAGTTTAGGAACTAAGGAGCTTTGTCTTAAGCAAGTGTCCATTTCAAGGAGAAAGGGATCTGAGATTTGGGAGGTGTAAGGGCTTTCAGAATTCTTGTGCCTGTAACTCATTAGACTGGCAAGCAGAGACCTGGGCAGGTTTATTGCCAGAGACCTGGCAATAGGTTTATTTAAGGAAAAAAAGTTAAAATGGACTGCAGTTTCATTTTTGGCAATAAAAGGTTTGAATGCCTCCTAATATTGAAGATATTTCAAAATAACAAATTTTCATTTTAGTGCCTAAAGGTGTTTAGTTCTATCTATAAACAGACAAAGAATTTCCCAAAAGTGAAAATTCTAGTTTTCTTGCAGCCCTAGTTTACCTCTTTCAGACAACAATTTCTCACTCCTATTAGCTGCTTCACAATACTGACATAGTGGAAAAATGCAAGAAGCATTGGTAGAATGTTTGAAAAAAACATGCCGTGGCTACTCCAAAGAGGCACAACTTACTGCACTGTGCTGGGCCCTGGCCAGTATCTATCAAACACTGCTCGATACTATGCAGCACCCCCAGGGAGAAGAGAGGGGAAACAAACCAACAGACACTGTGGCTAAACCAGGCACTGTATCAGTCACCCCTGTAACTAAAAAGAAACAGTGGAAGCGGAAGTCAGCTCGTTTAGTAAGGGATGCAACATACAAATGGGCTCATGATCGAGGGGTGGACTTGACCATTGATGCCATTGCACAGGTTATCCATGAATGTCAAACATGTGCCATAATCGAACAAGCTAAGCGGCTAAAGCCTTTTTGGTATAGAGGACGATGGCTAAAATATCAATACGGGGAAGCCTGGCAGGTTGATTATATCACACTACCATGAACCCGCCACAGGAAGCAGCATGTGCTTACAATGGTGGAAGCAACTAGTCGACCTGGCCCTGCCCAATCAAAACTCCTGCGTACTGTGGAAGGAGATAAGATTCCCGTAGTACATATAAAGAACTTGCTGGGAAAAACATTCTGGGTTATGCCTTCCTCAGGAAAAGATAAAACTATTCGCAGGGTTGTTTTTGCTCAAGGACCTGGGTGCACTTGGTGGGTAATGCAGAAGGATGGGGGAGTCCAGTGTGTACCTCAAGGTGATTTAATTCTTCTGGGTGAAACTAATCCATGATTTGAGTTCCGTGTTACAGGATTTACTATAGCAGGAACCACCTGAACCAATGAAGGACAAGCCTTACAAGAAGCAGTGCAAGTGCAGCAGTGACCCGACCTGAGCTGGCTGTGGTGCCTAATATCTCCATGCAATACAACATCTCTCCTGTCCTGAGTGACCACCTGTGGAATTTGGATAATGAGGTGGGATTCCTGTGCACAAAGAACTGTTAAGACTGCCTTTGCTATCTCTTGTGCGAGCCGGGGGAGTGCAGACCCACCTGGCTAACACAGGATGCAGATAGGGAGGGGGCCCTGTGAAGGCAGGACAGACCTGCTTGTGGTCAGCAAAGACAGTAAAATAACAGGAATGTGAGAGGTCCTTTGTTTCTTCGAAAAGGCTTCGTATTCGATAACTGACCTTTGCCTCATTACTGGTGAAATGCATATTACAATTCACACCCTGCATATGCTAATGAAGATTATAGAGGTCATGCTAAACATATATGACTATAGCACTCGTCTCTCCACCCAAATCATGCTACACGTCACATATGGGGGGGGGGGACCTCGTAGTTTTGGGGATAAAAGACAGAGAAAATGATTGTTAAAGTGGGAGAGAAGAACCTCGACACCTGACGGACCAGTCGACGGGCTGTGTTCTCTTCCTCCACCCCAGGCAGGGACGCCTCTCTGGGTAAGCGCTGCGCCTCTCACCCTCTGGGTGAAAGTTATCCCCGGGTTCTTGTATTACTATCAAGTTTGCTAGCAATATTAAACTTAATCAGTAACACTATTGTAGTTAGTGAATTTATCAACGGCAATCTCGAATCTGTTTCTGTCGCTTTCAATAAAATAACTAATTTTGATTTTTGTGCATCTGCTCAGTGCAAGTCCTTTTGCTGGGGCTCTGATAAATGGATCAGTGAAAGTGCTGGGACTCTGCCAGACAAATTTTCGAAACTGCATTCCTTTTAACGCGACACCACCATAACAGGTGGAGCCCAAAGTCATGGACTAAATGAACATTTGTGGACATTTGTAGACACTTTACAGATATTTCACAGGGGTGGTCCATAGACTAAGGGAATGATATCTGTGTACTATATCAAAGGATGGGAAGGGTGATGGTAGGAAATGAGAACGTTTTGGATAGTGTGAGACCTGAGCATGACGTAAATGGTATGGAATAGGGGGTGGAGAATGTGCTGGTTTTGGCTGGGACAGGGTTAATTTTCTTCATAGCAGCTAGTATGGGGCTGTGTTTTGGATTTGTGCTGGAAACAATGTTGATAAAGCAGGGATGTTTTAGTTACTGCTGAGCAGGGCTTACACAGAGTCAAGGCCTTTTCTGCTCCTACCACCACCCCACCGGTGAGTGGGCTGGGGGTGCACAAGAAGTTGGGAGGGGACACAGCCGGGACAGCTGACCCCAACTGACCAAAGGGATATTCCGTACCATAGGACGTCATGCTCAGCATATAAAGCTGGGGGAAGAAGAAGGAAGGGGGGGACATTCGGAGTAATGGCGTTTGTCTTCCCAAGTAATTGTCACGTGTGATGGAGCCCTGCTTTTCTGGAGATGGCTGAATGCCTGCCTGCCAATGGGAAGTGGTGAATGAATTCCTTGTTTTGCTTTGCTTGCCTGCGTGGCTTTTGCTTTACCTGTTAAACTGTCTTTATCTCAACCCACAAGTTTTCTCACTTTTACCCTTCCGATCCTCTCCCCCATCCCACCATGGGGGGAGTGAGCGAGTGGCTGTGTGGTGCTTAGTTGCCAGCTGGGACTAAACCACGACAGGGTCTTTTTTAATTATTATTACTTTCACAATGTGTATGACTTAGGAATGAAAGTTAACTGGTTTTGATTACATTTGGTTACATTTACATGCTGAATAGGAAGTAGTTAAAGGAGACGTTTTTGAAAACCTACATACAGTTTTTCTTTCCAAACTATGAGACTGTGTAGTCATTTTAATTTTTTTAAGAATTCTCTAAAGAAAGCAGTGAACTGAACGAAATGCCCCACCACATAAAGAATAACCCCAGAGTCACAGAAACTTTTGAGTGATCAGTTATTCTTATTGTAGAACTTAAAAAACAATATGGAAATTAAGTACCCAAGATGATAAAAAAAAAAGCATTACACTTATTCATTGATCTGCCCTGTTATATTATGATCAATTACTTCAATAATTCCTCAAGTTAAGGACTCCAAAATACAGCTACTGTGGGTATTGCGCTGACAGCAGAAGTCTTAGTTACCCTATGCCAGACTAGGCACAGGAGAAGGTGAATTTCTTTTGTGAGGTTGTATTCAGTCTTGCAACACACACTGTATTTCTTTCTGATGTGTGTCTGTGTGTTTGCAAATACCATCCTAAGTAATTGGTGCATCCTCAGGTACCTATAGAGCAGTTTGAGAATGCCTCCCCAGAACTGATGTAGGTAGGGATCTAAACAGATATCACACTTTGAAGAAGTTCAAAAAGGTGTCTATCTTCAGAAATAGCATGACACTAACTTTTTACTTTCACTAATATCACTGATCATGAATGAGGATATTCTTTAAAAATTATTTCCAAGCTATGGGTCTTGCTTGCTTGAGTTTTCAAACTAAAATTTATTTATCAATACTCCAAGCTATCATTGACCCAAGCGCACTCATACTTTGAATATTTACTTAAAGCAGTCTGGAAGCCTGTGTAACATATCATTATGTAAGTTCATCTCTAAGCACATCTAGCTACAACTTACATATTAACATCATGGACATCAGATAATTTTTAGCTATGTAGACAATTGCATGGAACTAAAAAAAAATCTGGTTCAGCTGAGTAATGCAATAAGTTCTGAAGAATTTTCACATAGAGCAATTTAAATTAATTCTCAGCTTTGGTTCAGGGTAAAAAGCTGCACAAAGTAGATACTAATGCAAGAGGTCTTAATATTCTAAAGGAATGTTGAAAAGTACCTATAAACACAAAGTGTTTTGCCTGCAAATATATAATCACACATCCTCGTGTTCTTTAAAAAGAAAAAGAAACTTTGCAGTAGGAATACTGGCCAAGGCACAAAGGGATTTTTTAGGGATTAAAGATATTATGGGTCCATTTGTTCCTTGGAGATGCCTGGTATCTTAGTCCTCATCAGTTAGGAAGGCAATGGTATCGCCATATCTCACATATCTCCCAAAGGTTATTATGTATTTCCTTCCTCCTATTCCACAGTGAAGGCAAGTTATTGAAAAGAATTAATTTTGGTTGGATTTTCTAATAGTGTCCTTCTGAATAATGCTGTAACTCATCATAAAAAAGAAAACTAAAAGGAAAATGAGCAGTGCCAGATTCTTATTATGCTAACAGTGGGCTCTTAAAGATTCTCACCACATAATTGAATGTAAGAGTCTCTCTACTGGCTAATCACAACATCTATTTCAAATATGGATACTTGATAGATATGTCAATATTTGGTCTTTTAACTTGCTCTTGTCCTCAACCATCTCCTTCTCCAGTATGAAACTGTTGCCTGTGTTGCACTGTCAGCTACAAGATGAAAAAAGTTATGAATGAAGTATGATGCCACTGGAGCAGCTTGTATGAATATTCCTTTGCAAAATGAAAGATGATCAATGACTCACATCTTGATCAGCATCCCAGTATAAGACCACGTGACTGTTGCAAAGCGTATATGCCTTCTGTAAGCCAAATTCAACTCTAAGTCACTCTGAATCTAAAATAACTCTCTTAAATCCAGTAGAATTTAATTTCTCAATATAGATACCTGGTATAACTACAAGCAAAAATTAACCATATTTTATATCTTTATCCTATATAGATCTATCTGCCTGGTCCTCCTGTTTATTACTTAATAGTTAATAAAAAGAAATACATTTTCAAGATGTTTCAGTGTGTCAGACTTTTTAGGATATCTCCACAAGACAAATACATCTATTGAGAAAGGTGTTTTCCATTTCAAAGGTACTACAGCCTCTCACTTATGTGTGCTATAGAGAGTATCTAATGGCTTCCAGTAGGAAACAATATTCATTCCACTTTAAATAAAAAGTGTGTTTGGTATTTGAATGCATTTATGAAACTGTGAATATAGAGCTGTGCTTACCATTTCACAGTAATCCACTGAAGGATTATACTGAGGCACAAGATAAGTACAAGTGCCTGAAGTAATCTGGGCACATGAAATAAAAACAGCCAGAGGAAAATGAAAATACTAGCAAGTAGCTCCTGTTTTTTTTCTCTCTTTCAATTTTGATTAAGTGCACAGTTTGACTAACAAATCACCTTCTCTCAATTTTGGTAAGAAATATGTTGATCACAAAATAAAACGTGAAACTTGATACATTCTTTTTTTTATTATTTTTTGAGCATTGAAAGATGGTAGCTATATTTATTCTTTCTTGGTAGCTCTACTTATTCTCATTTTCATACAAAAACACTGAATAATTTGAAATCAAACCAGCTGGCTATAAGGAAAACATCCAGGCAGAATTTTGTATTCTTCTATTGTATTTCCTCTTGGAAACCTTGCAAATTAAGAGTTTTGTCCCTTTCCTGTTAACAAGTTATTTGAAGACAGGCTTAACTTCTTATGTATGTACTGATTTTAAGTTGTACTCTCTCAAGAGTTTTACAAACACTCCAGAAATGTGTGTGTATTTCTCACTGGATATTTGTTGTAGCAATTATAGAGTGGAAGTACTGATGTAACTGATCACCTGTGTTGTACAGTACTGGATTACTGTGTTTCTTGGATTACAGGACTGATAATTGTTTGGGAGAGTTGCACAAGAAGAAATTGTCAAGAGCATGTGTTTAGATTCAAGCAACAGTTCAAACCATTCACATATATATAGGTCTGTAGTCTTCTGCAAACATTCATTCAAACAAAAGCAGTCTTTATCTTTTTAAGAACTGGATATCATGGACTGAACGATGTTACTGAAAAAGACATTTTCACATGTGAAGTCAGTAGAGCAGTGATCCATACAGTGACTGAAGGACAGCCACATTAGTTGTCCACCTTGAACTAGTTTTATGATATCTGCTTCATCATGTATTGCTGACTCCAACACTGGAAAAGTCAAATGAGGGGATAAAAGCACTTTTTAATCAATGTTTCTACTTTTCCTTCCCTCCAAGATGCAGCTGCCCCTGAAAGAAGAGATAGCCAATATTCCCATACCTGGCATGAGAGGTGATCCAGCATAGGTTGGAATGAGGAAAGCTGCCATCCAAGATGGAAACATCACATACGAAAACTGTGAAGGCTCTGTGGAAACCAGGCGTCAGAGCAGTCAAACAGTCCTGGAACCACAATGGGAGAGAAGGAAGACAGGAGCAATCACAACAATCACTTGAAGGAAAGAAGGCATCCCTCGAGCTTCCAACCCAGAAGATGGAGTCTACACCAACTACCTGATTCTCCAGAATTAGCCCAGAAAAGAGGTAATATAACATTTTATGCTTTTGATCTGTAATTTATTAGGCATTCTCCCTGTGGACATGTACTAGATTATGTTCCCTGTGAAAACAAGGACCAGTCTCTTAAAGAAGCTGTTACTTGAAATTCAGAGTTAAATGGAAGAAACTACAAAAAATTCAGAGAATGGAAATCTGAATTTTACTGAAGTCATGCAAAATTTTTCAGTTATTAACAGTGTTGATGCTTGTAAAATGATGAGTTTGAATCATTCCAGGAAAACTTTCACTGATTTAAAATTTTGTGTTACACACTAGGAACATATGCACAAGTCTGTGAGACCAGATGGCATCCACCCAAGGGTACTGAGGGAGCTGGCAGAAGTGCTCCCCAAGCCACTTTCCATCATCTACCAGCAGCCCTGGCTAACCGGGGAGGTCCCGGTTGACTGGAGGTTATCAAATGTGACACCCATTTTCAAGAAGGGCCTGAAGGAGGATCTGGGGAACTACAGGCCTGTCAGCCTGACCTCGGTGCCAGGAAGATTATGGAGCAGATCATCCTGAGTGCCGTCACGCAGCATGTATGGGACAACCAGGCAAACAGGCCCAGGTAGCATGTGTTTATGAAAGGCAGGTCCTGCCTGACTAACACGATCTCCTTCTATGACAAATTGACGCTCCAAGTGGACAAGGGAAAGTCTGTAGATGTAGTCTACCTAGACTTTAGTAAAGCCTTTGACACTGGTTCCCACAACATTCTCCTGGAGAAACTGTTTGCAGATGACACCAAGTTGGGCTGGTGTGTTGATCTGCTTGAGGGTAGAAAGGCTCTGCAGAGGGATCTGGACAGGCTGGATCGATGGGCCCAGGCCAATTGTGTGAGGTTCAACAAGGCCAAGTTCCAAGTCCTACACTTTGGTCAAAACAACCCTATGCAACGCTACAGTCTTGGGGAAGAGTGGCTGGAAATCTGCCTGGAGGAAAAAGACCTGGGGTTGTTGATTGATAGCTGGATGAAGATGATCCAGCAGTGTGCCCAGGTGGCCAAGAAGGCAAACGGCATCCTGGCCTGTATCAGAAACAGTGTGGCCAGCAGGAGTAGGGAGGTGATCATGCCCCTGTACTTGGCGCTGGTGAGGCCGCACCTTGAATAGTGTGTTCAGTTTTGGGTCCCTCACTACCAGAAGGACATTGAGGTGCTGGAGCGTGTCCAGAGAAAGGCAACGAAGCTAGTGAGGAGTCTGGAGCACAAGTCTTCTGAGGAGTGATTGAGTGAGCTGGGGTTGTTTAGCTTGGAGAAGAGGAGGCTGAGGGGAGACCTTATTGCTCTTTACAACTACCTGAAAGGGGGTTGCAGAGAGGTGGGTGCTGGCCTCTTCTCCTGAGTGACAAGGGATAGGACAAGAGGAAATGGCCTCAAGTTGTGCCAGGGGAGGTTTAGGCTGGATATTAGGAAAAACTTCTTCACTGAAAGGGTTGTCAGACTCTGGAACAGGCTGCCCAGGGAGGTGGTTGAGTCACCATCCCTGGAGGTATTTAGAAGGCGTGTGCATGAGTCGCTTAGGGACATGATTTAGTGGTGGACTTAGCAGGGTTAGATTAACTGTTGGACTTGATGATCTTAAAGGTCTTTTCCAACCTAAACGATTCTAAGATTCTGTATGAAAAGCAGTGTTGCTGTTCTCCCTTCATAATTATACAGGGATACATTATACCTTCAACCTCACATACTGTGACTGGATGCAGTACTCATAGACAGAGCTCTCTCCTCATAGCACTGACAAAGGACTGGGTTCCCACATCCATAACTGGAAGAGGGAGACCATGAGACAAATAAAAAAAAAAATTATTGTTCTATAGACTTTTTATATAGGACATGGGAATTAAATCTGTAATGATAATTGAGGGTTTACAGCCCTTTATGATACCATTCCCATTTTCATTTATTGGCTTATCCTTCCCTCTGATTCATACTGTGCATCACTGAGATCTCTGGAGAGTTACAAACATGCATTTGAGCATCCCAAGAGAAAGAAAGACTGTGAAGAAGACCAGGTGGTTAGATTACTTGCTGGAGAAGTATAGAAACTGAACCCTGCCTTTTACATAGGAGAGATGTTACGTTGCTTCTGATCATTCATCAACACCAAAGACTGATCAGCATCAACATCAAACAGTATTCATCAACACCAAAGCACTTGGGAAGTAGATGACACAGGTTCAGTCATAAGAAAAACAGGTGAAATGGTGGGAAATTCTGGAATATATCTCCATGAGTGAAGGTTTGTGTTTTTTCATCATTCACTATCAATGTGATATTATTAAATATTGTTTCAATTTTATGGAATATTGTTGCATTTTAATTTCTCATGATTTGTCTTATTAAACTGCTCATTGATGATCTTGTAGTCCATAATTCAAAAACAGATTGAAAGTTACTTGCCACATAATAAACTGTGTTTGCAAATTCTCAAATTGTATTACTCATGTTTATAGAAACTTCTTGGCTGGTATCAAATCAGCTCTCACATATATAAAAATATATATGTGCATGTATGTAAATATATGTCCATGAAAGATGATTTCGTTATATTTGTGTATATATCTTTATGTAATTTTTAGTTAAATGCAACTCAGTTACTCTTGAAAGTATCATTGCTGACTTAAGTGAACAGCTGAATGTACCAGTGCAGGCTAGACATTCAAGACCATACGTACATTATGGTTATGTTATGGTTTTTCTATGTGGTCACATAGAGAAAGTAGAGGAGAGGAAGCAGAGGAAAGGAAGCACTTTTTTACCTCCATGCAATAGTGAGAGTGTCAGAGGGAAGGATGGTCATATGGAAAGATATTTTTCCCCAGAGCAAGAGGGAAATAATTAAACCTGTTTTACTGATAAAACAGCACCATTTTCTGTGTATTGCAATGCAACATGGAGTATGGCAAGAAAATAATAAATTTACTTGTTCAACTGCTTTCTTTTATGATGGACAACCACAGAACAACGCACACATGAATGTTGTATTACTTGTTGCAAGAAACCTTTAGCATTGCTAATTTAGTTGCTAATTTATTTGCTAATCTGAAAGCGGGGGTAAAACACATATAAGTTGCAATGATGGGTGAACTGTTCTGCCAAAGAGAGAGGGAAGACAACAAAATGCCTGAACTCATTCGTATAAATACCATAGGGGTACAAACCTCCTTGATCAGGGACTCACCCCAAAAGGTAGTAGAAACTGGATACGTGATCCCAGACATGAGGAATAAACAGTCCAGATGTATGTATTAATGAAAATCTCACTGAGTGAGAGTGGAGGCTTTCTCAGGAGTCCAGGTATGTTCCAGAATTAATGTAATCCAAATAACTTCTACAAAGGAAAAGGCAATATAGTACATGTTTTACCTCCTGTTACTTTCTTTAGAGATTATACAACTTCCCTTTATACACACTTTTTATAATACCTTCACCTCTAAAGATATGGTGGATGCCTGTAGGCTAAGAGAAAGGGATTGTCATTTGAAGTAGAACTTGATTTTAGCAATGTAGACTATCTGTCAAAGGCACATTCACAAAAAGGAGAAAAATATAAGCAAGCAAATAATATTCCCAAATGCATGCTTCTTGCAATGCAGATAGAATTTCTAGCAACACAAATCCGTGCATTACACACATAAATTATACACAGTGTACCCAATATTAAAGATTTTAAAGAAGACACATAGGAAATATGAAGTGAAGCAGTTAGTAATGGGTCATCCAAACTATATGAATTTTAGGAAAAAAAATGGTGCATCTAATGTAACTGTAATATGCTTTGATTTTCCAGTCCAAGATCCTGGCTCAGAAAAAGTTATTTTCATAGCTGCATTTCTGTATTTAAATGCAGTGGTGGAAAGATATAAAAGTGATCTGCTGCTGGATAAGGATGCTTTGAGTTTGGAGCTTTTTTTAGTTTGGAACTGGACAGAAGTGATAGTATAGATTGTGGCTGATCTTGGTATGGACGTCCATTTGTTGTCTGACACAATCTTGATCAAAGTTTCATTGCAAGTATACTTTGTAATACTTTGTACAAAATTACAGACAATTAATTATTTGATCCATATCTGTAGGCACTGAAAGATGGTGGCTCTGCTTATTCTTTGATCTGCAGTTGAAAAAATAAAGAAAAATCTAAAACCAAATCAGACATCATCACAGGAAACATCTGAATGAAGCCTTATATTCTCCTCCATTTTCACAAAAGAATTTCTTTCCATAACTTATAAAAAAACCTGTATTATTTTTGTTTGCAAATTATCTAAAGAAAAAGTTAATTAATATATTAAAATATATATTTGTTGATTTGCATATCTTTTATGTACAAAAAATTTAATGTATGGATTACTCAGTGTTTATTTGTTGCAATATTTACTTGCTTTGAGTACTTTCTTTTCATAATTCTTTTCATGGTATTCAATACTCCTGAATAAATTTTAATTTGTGAACATAATGGTTTCTTTACTTTGCCTTTCAAAGCTGACACATACCCTTCCTAATAAGTATCAGCCTTAATAACTATTTGTTTAAATTTCCATCACTTCATTTATAACACGACACAGATTAACATAGAGCAATTCTGTGTGATTATGGCAAACTATCCAGATGTGCTTCTTCGAGCTACACCACAGCAAAGATTCTTTTATGATTGCATGTTACCTCTAGCCTCTCAGTAATATCTTTTGCTTTGTAACTAGGGTAGAAAATAAAATGGTCAGCAACAGCCATAAAAAAAATCAGATCACTGAGATCCATTCAAGTCATAAGACATCTTTAATGCTCATTTGTTCTACCCAAACAGTATTTAAAAGTGCTCCTGCAACTGCTCAATCAATAGGTAAATTATTTCTTGCTGTTGTCTAGGGGGGGAATGACTGCCTTCATGAACCAGTAAAACAAGGTGCCTATATGGCAATGCAAGGTGATCAGCGTAACCATATGTTCAGCCAAAATTCCCACATTCCCATAGCACTCAGGCAGGCTTCCCCATCCTTCTAAAGCACATATTTTGCAAATACTTTCTTTTCATAAGTTCAGAGACAAATCTTAACTTAAAAACATACTACTAAAATAAAAGTTTAGCAAAGTCCAACAAATTAGAAAATGTTAATTCAATAGAGTTATTGAAAAAATCACAGAATCACAGAAAGATAGTGTTTGGAAGGGACCTCTGGAGATCATCTAGTCCAACCCCCCCCGCCAGAGCAGGTTCACCTAGAGTAGATTGCACAGGAATGTGTCCAGGCAAGTTTTGAATATCTCCAGAGAGGAGACTCCACAACCTCTCTGGGCAGCTTGTTCCAGTGCTCTGCCACCCTCAAAGTAAAGAAGTTCCTCCTCATGTTTAAATGGAACTTCCTATGACCAAGTCTGTGTCCGTTACCTCTTGTCCTGTCACTGGGCACCACTGAAACAAGACTGGCCCCATCCTCCTGGCACCCACCCCTTAAGTATTTATAATCATTAATAAGATGCCCCCTCAGCCTTCTCTTCTCCAGACTAAAAAGACCCAAGTCCCTCAGCCTTTCCTCATAAGGAAGGTGTTCCAGTCCCCTAATCACCTTTGTAGCCCTTTGCTGTACCCTCTCCAGCAGCTCCCTGTGCTTCTTGAACCGGGGAGCCCAGAACTGGACACAATACTCCAGATGCGGCCTCACAAGGGCAGAATAGGGGGGGGAAGATAACCTCCCTCAACCTGCTTGCTGCACTCTTCTTGATGCACCCCAGGATGCCATTGGCCCTCTTGGCCACAAGGGCACATGGCTGGCTCATGGTCATCCTGTGGTCCACCGGGACTCCCAGGTCCCTTTGAAGAAGTATGAAGGTTTCTTATTTGTTAACATACAACAAACTTTTCAACAATTGTAAATATTTAGTGAACTTGCCACGTATTATCAAAGAATAAAATATGAGTTTTAAATTGGGAAGAAATATTACATATTGAGTAAAGAAACACTGCTGAATTGGGAGGCAGTTTAGAAAAAAGATAAAATGGTACTGAGAAAAATAGGTAGCCTAGGAGAATAAATACAAACTTTATGAAGTAAAAGCTATACATATATTTTTTACAATAAGCATAATTAAGGGTAATTCAGGTGCTTTTGAAAGCTGTTGCCTAGAAGAATCATAATAAACACCTTCAATTATGACAAATGAAGGACAGAAAATATTTAAATTATTTATTCATACTTTCGCTGAATATGGTGAAGTTAGTATCAATCCAGCCCAGCTTTTTTTACTTAGTAGACAAAACAATTAATTATTATATATATTTTTAATAAAGATATAAAATTAATATTGAAAGATTTAAGAAGTACTGATAGAAAATATTTACTAAAATTTTTATTAAGAACGAAAGAAATACTGTATTTAACTTTGTTAACAATTGTGCAGTTTACAGTACTCATGGTAGCTATACAATGATTCAAACAGAAAAAAATTAAAAACAAAACCACAATAAAAACATAAAACTGAACTCATCAAAAGTTGATATCCAGGATGTTGAAACCATTCGTTCAAGATGAAGATGTCCTTCTACAATACTCCAGTGTCATGGCTGTTGCGCCTGAGAGAAGCAGCAACCAAAAACCTCAAGCAATTACACCTAGACAAGAATAAAACTTCCCTCACTAGTTAGGCAAGGCAAGGCAAGTGTTTTAAAAACTCCCTCATTTACCGTTCCAAACAGCCTGCCCAATACTACACAGTGGTAAATCCAAGTGAAGATAATCAGTTCATAGAATCATAGAATATTAAGTCCAACTCCCTGCTCCTTGCAAGACTATGTAAGACTAAACCATATGAATAGGAGCAATGGTCCAGATGGTCCTTGAACTCTGACAGGTTTAGTGCCATGACCATTTCCCTGGGGAGCCTGTTCCAGTGACCGACCACCATCTCGGTGAAGAATCTTTTCCTGATGTCCAATCTGAACTTCCCCTGATACAGCTTCATTCCATTTCCTTGTGTCCCATTGCTGGTCACCAGAGAGAGGAGATCAGCACCTCTCCCTCTGCTGCCCCCCTTGAGGAAGTTGTAGACTGCAATGAGGTCACCCCTCAGCCTTCTCTTCTCCAAGCTGAAGAAACCAAGTGACCTCAGCTGCTCCTCATAAGTCTTGCCCTCAAGAACTTTCACCATCTTGGTCACCCTCCTCTGGACACACTCTAATAGTCTGATGTCCTTATATTGAGGCACCCAAAACTGCACACAGTACTTGAGGTGGGGCTGCACCAGAGCAATGTAGAGTGGGACAATTACCTGCCACGACTGGCTAGCTATGCTTGATGCACAGCCCTTTTTGCTGCCAGGGCACACTGTTGACTCATATTCAACTTGCCATCAACCCAAAGCCCCAGATCTCTTTCTGCGGGGCTACTCTCCAGCCTCTTGTCCCCCAGTTTGCCCATATAACCAGGATTACCCTGACCCAGATGGAGAATCCAGCACTTGATGTTGTTAAATTTCTAAGTTGATTCCCTCTTGCCATGCAACAATTATCAGTGACCTTTTCCAATCACTTCCTGAGTTTTAGTACATGTACAAAGCCAGAAAAGAAAAAAAAAAAGAAAAAGAGCTATGGAACCTGAAAAATGTCTAATATTTTAGAAACAGTGGAAAGAAAATGTATATTAAATCTGGAATTTACTGTGAAACATTAAGTACTGTGGAGAATGTTCTGCTCTTGAATGTGAAAGGCAGAACTTGATCATTGAAGTTTTCATTTTCTGTATGCTCAAGACTTCCTTTAATACCTTATGTAATTGTATATCCTTTGTATTTTAAAATAAAGCCTTTAAAAAGGATTTCTAAGCAGCAGAAAAAAAAAATGTATTACAGGAAATAGGCTGTAGAACAGCAGTATTAATTTATAGAAAACACTGAATAGTTTGAAAAGAGAACTGCTTTTCATGAAAAATAGGAAAGAGATGTAGGAAAAAAAATGGCAGGGAGAAAGAGAAATAGATAAGCAGATATCTCATATTCAATAGATTCTGTATAAAAGCAACCCTACCGCAAATTGTTGTAGGTCAAATTTAGAGATAGACACTGAGAGCTCGCCTATATGAGAAAGCTACGTCAAATTTGGTTGTAAATCTACCACTTTTTTTTTTAACTCCACAATAAGTAGATTAAAGCCAGTTCAGATACACAAATAGCAGTTAAAAGCATAAGCATGCCACTGTTAAATGCAGGTCATCTTTCACTCTTCAGTTTGTACTGATGAACAAGACACCTCTTCACATAACATGTCTTTCTGAACTATCCCCTAGATGCAACCCTGTGATGCTTAATCTGCCAGTCTAACCTTCAGTTTGACCACAAGTTTTGTTTTCTTTTCCTCCTATGTTTTTTTTTCTTTCTTTGTTACTGTCCAGCTTTTTTGTGTTTGATCATTTGAGTTCCTTCAACAATTCTGTGTTTTAAAATGACCAATGCATTTTCTCATCTTTAATCTTCCGTGTGTCAACCCACCTCCTGCTGGTTCTGTGCTGTTTCTTGCTGTTCAGGAATGAGCTAATTGAAAGGGAAACTATTATTCTTATAAACTGATGAAAAAGCTTTTTACTTTTTTTTTTCCGTTTAAGAACATCCTTTTTATTTTTACAGTCCTGCTATACAAAGACCAAAATTATTAATTTAGATTACGCTGATAATGAATCTGTTTTACATAAAATTCCAAGTTTTGCAATCTGCTACCTGAAATTAAACTTCAATTAATCAGAAGTATTGATCAATTCAATTCTATAAGAAATGCAGATGCTGCAAAATCAAATTTTTTTGGTCAACATTTCTTTTTAGAAACTGTTTATTTAACATTGCTTATACTCACAAAATGTGAATATGAAGGAAGTCTTTTTGTTTGTCATCTCTTCTTCAGAATGAGATTAGTGGTGACAGTTAATTGCTATATTAACATTGTTGCCTTTTTACCAAAATCATTTATCAAAAAGACTTTGAGTAAAAAAATAAGTCTAGATTACAGTTAGTTTAAAAAATTGCAATTTCAGGAAAATATGATACAACACATCATAATTACAATTATTTTTTCATTAGAAAAAGAATGGGAGGAGGGACATAGAGACATTTGCTACCAGTAGATCATCTGTGGCATCCTCTCTTCTTTCTTTTTTTTAAACAGTCTCCCTGGTCATCTAATAGTCTTAGTTAAACACATGCTTCAGCAGAACAAAAGATCTTGAGCAGAGCTCAAGTATGAGGACCTCCAGACATTACAAGTGAAAGGTATGAGCAGCTACACTTCCAATGAACTTACTTGCCTTTGCTGTACTTCTGAATGGTACAGCACTGTTGGACATGCACTGAGCTTTCTCATGAGTGTAATTCATCCTGTGGTGCACTTGACTTCAGAAAAAATTGAATGAGGTGCTTTTGCTAAGTCAGACAAACCTGCCAAAACCAGAGATTTCCTCAGAGACTACAAGGTTTTCTCATCACACTTTGTTTCCAGAGAAATTCCCATTACCTTGCCTCATGAGGCTGGGCAGTTAGTACTACCTAGACTTTTGGTGCTACCCCTCTTTCTCAGATACAGATGTTTAGATGCTACTGAATCACATAAATCCTCAGCCTTTGTACTTCCTGGGGACCTGCAGTCTTCGCTCTCTCTCATGACTAGAATAGAAGGCAGCAGAAGAGCAAGAACCTTCAACTTTGGCGATGGAGCAGATCGCTGCCTACATATGGGAACAGAGTAGAAAGAAGCAGGCAGGATGGGCCACCACAAGGGGTTAGCTTGGGACAAACACGGGTGAGGTGGCATTTGCAGTCTAGTGATACAAGGTACAAAATCACTTAGCAATTGCACTCTGACTCTTTTTTCTATATCTGAGAAGAATTCTTTATCAGTTTAAGCAACACTATAATATGCGAACAGTATTTAAGTACTTACCTTTTTTGTTCCCAAATACTGGCAGGTAGCTTAGCACAAGCTAAAATGTCAGATCCTGGAAGTGCTGAAGTACTGAGTGAGTATTTTTGGAAGTTTATGAAAACAGAACAATGTGAACTGAAATTTTTCTTGTTTGCCCTGTACTACAGTGATACTAATAACGAAAAAGAAAACAAACTCCTAATTATATTATATTACTTGTGCTCATAATTTTTTTATGTGCCTCAGGTGTTTGGGAAACTAGAATTTTACAGACCTTTGTGAGATGTATTCTTTCAGTACTCTATTTGCAACTGGGCCTATAAACAGAATTGCTACAAAACCCTGTAAAAAAGTTTTTCTGTGTGAGATTTCCACATATGATTTTTTCATATGAGAAATTAATTTGACTGGATAAGCATTTTGGTGTTCATCTGAACCCTAAACTTTTTGATGAACTCATCATTTTTTTAGAGAACAACAGTAACACATTCCATAAAGTACTAGATATTTATTACTAAGTTTTGTTTTTCTTTGTTCTTCCTTTCCCCCCCATCATCTGTATAAAACAAAGAAAGAAAAAAACCCTCAAAATAAACCATGTTACGTTTGAACTAGTAGTTATGTCAAGGTTTGTTTTACACATTACAAGTTTTAGGAAGTGATTTAGAAAAGCCTTTCTGGGCCTTATTATTTAGGCAAGAGGAGAGCTCCCCTGAGCTTATCATCAAACACTGGCAGATAGAAGGACTTTCTCCTTATACTAGATTCTAGTAAGTACTGTCATTTAAGCATCTCTAAAGGAACAAGGACATTGTTCCTCTAATAAGGTGAGCCAGAGTAAGTTGTTCCCCATTTCTTTATTATCTGCAAAAATTTCATTTTGTTTATCCACCTAAAAAACATTTTAATTACGTTCAAGCTGTAATTTCCTTTTGAGCTACCAAACTCTCCACAGACTATGTGCTCAATGTAATTAATACAAACTTTTTTAACTGTCATTCCAAACTCTGTATTTTTTACCTATTTGGATGTTTATCCAGACTTTTATTTACCTTCGTACATATCCCTACATCTTTTTTTTCTTCCATTTGTATTGCAACCAGTTATTTCAGGATGGGGAGAACAAGGAGTTTATCAGATAGTTAAGGGGACTTAAGTCTCTCCCTGGCCTTTGTTAGCTGGGTACAGTGTGGCATGCAGAATCCTAGTCATGTAATGCAGTAGCAACCCTACTGCTGTGCAGTTCCTTGTTTCCTTCCACATCCACGTCACAGCTGATTTGGTAAGATGTGCCAGTTCTCAGTGTAAGAAGCAGCCTTCAGTGAGCAGACTTCCAGGAGTCAGGCATTTTGGCTGATAAATATAACTGTGTCCAAATTCTGACAAAATGTTAGGTAAGGCTCAAATCAGGAGCCAGCTCAGGCCTTAATACTGCTGACAGTGTTAAATTAATGCATGATTTAATTGACTATAAAAATGGCAAAGAGGTTATTATCATGATTTGTCTTTCAAAAGTTTCAAAAGTAAAAATATCCAGAGCCAGATCTATACAATGAGTTAAACACAATGTAGTACAGAAGAGCTACTCAATGGGTTTCTGCACTCAATTACGTACTGCAAGAATTTCTAGGTACCTTCAGCATTGTTTCCTAATCATGCCCTAGAATCACCTTATTGTAGGCAGACATGTACCTAAATCCTGCCTCAACACTGCTAGAAGCAGAAACCTGGAAGAGCAACATCTGTGTCCTTTAAGGGACCTATGCAAGAGGTGTGCCCAGAGCACAGCTAAGATAAATTAGAGTAAGAAGTTGTAAGTACTGTTTAAAAACATACAGTTAGACAACATCTACAAACCAGCATTATAGTACCATACTCACCCATGAAGTGAGAAACAAGCTGAGTTGTCTTCTCAACTTCAGAGTCTCAAACCTACACCTTTACAACTGGAATGCCCTTAAACAAATTGAAACTATTTGTGTGTAGCGGGGAAGGGAGGTAGACAGTGCTGCTTGCTACCCACCCTTCTGGTGAAGTTGTGCAAAGTTCATAAGGTCAAAGCTCATGAAGTCATTCTTCTAATTGAAGAATCCTCATTCTGTCATCTAACATTTTCTAGTTAAAAATACTGCATTCTGCTTCCAGGACTGTTTCTGCATTGGATAATAAACACTCACACATGAAACGGTAACTGTTGGGCACTGGTAGAGTATGGAGGCAGACACACCTGCTCTGCCTGACGCAATTTTCCAGATAAGGTTCTTACAGGAACGACAGGGTCTCTGTGCTGGTTTTGGCTGGGATGGGGTTAACTTTCTTCATAGCAGCTAGTATGGGGCTGTGTTTTGGATTGTATGGGGCTGTGTTTTGGATTTGGGCTGGAAACAATGTTGATAAAGCAGGAATGTTTTAGTTACTGCTGAGCAGGGCTCACACAGCACCAAGGCCTTTTCTGCTCCTCACCCCACCCCACCAGTGAGTGGGCTGGGGGTGCACGGGAAGTTGGGAGGGGACACAGCCGGGACAGCTGACCCCAACTGACCAAAGGGATATTCCATACCATATGACATCATGCTCAGTATATAAAGCTGGGGGAGGAAGAAGGAAGGTGGGGACATTCGGAGTAATGGCGTTTGTCTTCCCGAGCAACCGCTACGCGTGATAGAGCCCTGCTTCCCTGCAGATAGCTGAACACCTGCCTGCCGACGGGAAGTGGTGAATTAATTCCTTCTTTCGCTTTGCTTCTCCGCGCAGTGTTCTTTTGCTCTACCTATTAAACTGTTTTTATCTCAGCCCACGAGTTTTCTCACTTTTACTCTTCTGGTTCTCTCCCCCACCCCACCTGGGGGGAGTGAGTGAGCGGCTGTGTGGTGCTTAGTTGCCAGCTGGGCTTAAACCATGACAGTCTCTTAAAAGAAAACCCTGTTCAACAGCATAAAAAAAAAGATTTGTCTCCTAAAGGGACAGACTGTCCCTTCAGTCTAGGCGCTACGGGCCTGGAGATGACCTAAAGAACCGAGAGACGACTATATTTAGCCTTTCTTATCAGTTAGCGCTGAACTTTTTAAAAGTACTTTTGCACAGTAGGGTTCAGACTGAAAGCCAAGCTTCCACAACTTCACCACTGTGATATCTAGCACTTCTACATTTCAGTCCTCTGTCAATTTTCAACACATCAATAAAAAAATATGTAAATACCAATCTCACAAACTTGCCTAGTACTCTGAGGCAAACAGCTTTCTCTACAGCATTATTAAGAAAAGTTTTGCAAATTATATTAGGAGCTCAGTGACACTGGTCAAATGTCATTATCTGTAAATGCTGTACTTGAAGCCTGTCATAGCCTATGACTCATAAGCACATAGATGTCAGGTTCGAGCATATAGATTTGTGTCTGAAGTTTTGGGGGTTTGCGGCTGCTTCTTGGAAGGTACATGTGCACAGATATGTGAAATACTCAATAACCCAAAACTTAAGGGAATTTTAGGTTTAATTTCTAGGATAAACCTAATTTTTAGGTCTTAATTTCAGCTATTGGATGATCTAAAGAAAGGTTTCTGCCCATCTATCCTACAAAATGGATGTGTTTTGAGATTAGTAGCAAAAATTTGGGTTTGGGTCTATTATTAAGTTCAACTAGTGGAAAGTTGTTTAGGAAGTAAAATGAACTGTTCAAAAGCTCAGTAGCAGTATAACTCAGTTATATTAATAATTTGCAGGTGAAGTGACAAAATGCTACCTCATTGCTATTGGTGCTCTTGGAAATAATCAGATAAACTGTTACTCACAGTTTATTACAGTTGACTTTAAAGAAAATTTCATATCATATCTTATTTTCTTTTCATAAGTTAATAAAATGAATGCTGCAGGAGACTAACCCCAGTGGAATAAAATTTTGATAACAGAGCTATTCAAGGTTAATTAATAACTGTCATAATCATTCTCTGTTACCAAACTGTCTGTGAAGTGACAGTGATGTTCACTTGAAAATTGTTGGGTTTATTTATTCCTTGAAGAGTTTCAATAAATAGTTTTCTGTGACAGGTTGGCTGTGAATGACTAGCTATGTTTTGTATGTAGCCATGCAAAGTCTACGACAGTAGTTCTGCTCTTTGATTGATAGTTGAAGCATTTTAAAAATGAGAATAAGACACAGTGAGTGATGTATTTCATCAGTATGTGTTTTCAAAAAACAATTTATTTTGGCTGTAATCTGGTGCATCTTTACAATTTGTAAACATCTTTGCTAATACCTGTCACTTCTCTGCATAGTCTTAGATGAGTGTAGGGGAAACACCCACAGCAGTCAGAAGCATTCAGTATATTTATTAGCGGTAATATTGTCAACAATTTTTACTATTTCATTACTTCTTGTGAAGAAAAGTAAGGGTCTAAAAATTTCAGTAAAAAAAAAACATCATAGAAAGACAAATCTTGGGAACTCAAGAGAGTCTCCATAAGTCTATTCAACTGATGATCAAAGAGGAGATCAGAAGGCTGTAAAAAGGATCAACTTTCCAAGATAGGCTTTAAAACCTAACCTGTAATGCACTTCATCCATTAAAAGTCAGAGTTCATGCCACTAGTTTGGTCCTTTGCCTAGCAAACATATTGATTGTACTAAAGTGAGGATAAAGACCGAAACATCCAATCTCATTTTTGTTCTCTAAAGACTTGAGCTTTGATCCAAAGATAATGTAAACAAATGGGAGCCTTTTATTGTTTGTCAAGAACTTTTGAGCATCCCTATATGTACCTATAGTGGAAATCATCCTCACGGGAGAAAAATTTCAATTTTATAAAGTATTTATAAACTATAAAGCAATTTTATAAAGTATTAATTTTGAAAATTTTTAAGAAGAGGCAGAGAAAATATATGGAAGTATTTCAAAGAAAAGTTTAATAGTAGTTCACTGCTGTAAAAATAGGCATAGCGGATTATGACCAGAAAGCATGAAGAAAAAAAGCATTATGGGATTAACTGTGATGTTTACTTTGTGAACTATTTGTGTCTTTGAAAGGTTTCCAATGATAAATACAGGAAAGTATACTATTGATTTGAGGATCCTATTGCAATGTTTGAGAATACATGAGACTCTAAATTAGTTTAAAAGAAAAGAAAATAATCCATTCAAAGACATTTCTGCCCCATCTGAATACAGAAGTACACTGTTAACATCAGTACAATGACTCTAGAAAAAGAACAAGGCAGAAATATAGTCTGATTTTTTTCTGTTGCAGTACAAAATTTCTGTTAGAGCTTTTTCACACAGAGATTTGAAACAGTGGGTTAAGACAAGTAAAATAGAAACCCTTTGGGAATCTTCCTGGTTTGAATTATTTTTAATTGTGTATTACATAAATAAAGGGATATTAAGCTAGAATTCTATTGTGTTTTTATTAAACAGAGACTTAAAAGTATCCTGTTAATTTAATCAATGTGACCTTTTAAACATAAAATAGGCTAAACCAAATGAATATGCAGATACAAATTATGCTTTTTTTTAAGAAATGTCATAGTCTAAACCAAATCAATTTAATTTTGTTACTTTTTCTTTATAAACATGGGAAAAAATATTTTTTAGTGTTAATTCGCATGTCAGACTACCTATTTTTAATATTGTTTGTGCTTGGTGAACACAGAGTAGATGTTGGTTGTTTCATGCTATGTAATACAAAAATAATTCTTCAATAAATACTTAAAATATTTTTTCTGAAGTTATTTTTCAGCAAAAGATCATTTACCTTCAATCTGTCCATGATTTCTTGGAAGATCCTGTCTTCAGAGAAATCCCAAAGCTCCTATCTACAACACCTCTCTGTACTTAACAATATTAGTGATATGGTTGGTATTGCTTGTGATCAATAGCTGAGCATAGATCCTCTGATAAGGTTCTTTTGCATCAATTTTAATACCAGATAGAATCTCCTATTATCTAAAAATATTCATTAGAAACTAATCCAGTGTATTTCATTTTCATGGGAATACTGTACTATAAAAACATTAAATAAGAAAGACAAGTTAGAATCAGTATTTAAGCAAATTGTTACTGCAATGAACTTTTACGTATGATTGGTAAGGAACAATTTTTGCTCCACTGATTACAATGGCAGTGGTATTTCATTCATAATCATTCATTCACTCATAGTTGCATACAACTTGTGCAAAGCACTACATCTAAAATGAAGTTCCACTTCAAAGAGTGATGTGGAAAATGGAATCAAGGCATCTGACAATTTCCATATTAAATGCTTCAGTTACAGAAATAAAACATATTTTTACCTTCATAAATGTAGTAAACAGTAATTAAAACCCTATCCCAAGGGAAAATTATGTTTTAGTGTCATATGTACACTTCTTCTCTGAGTGTTATACTTCATAGTTATCCTGTAAATGTATGAAATAAACTTAGTAAACTTTTTTTTTTTGTAAACTTGGTAATCTGAAACCCTAAGAAAGTTGGGAGCTAATTATTCACCCTTTTTAGCAATCAGGGAGAAAAATAGTCCAGATCTGCTTGGAGACTTCCAACTGGAATAAATCATTCACAAAAGAGAAGTGTCCTTTGACATTTTTCAATCAAGGAGAGAAATAGAGTAAATACACATACACATTAGCATCTTGGTCATGTGTCAGTGTTTACATTTTCATTAAAATAGAATACAAGTACAGTAAAATATTATCATCCCTGACACCTGGATGACTGAATGGCACTGAATGTGCCTGAACTGAAGACACTTTAACTATTATTGCAGTCTAAATATGTGAGCCAAGAGAGTCCTGGCTAAGGCAAAACAAAAGCAGAGTAAGGTGAGATCTGTCTTCTGGATTTCTCCCTTCCACTTGGCTCTGATGCTCACACCTTGCTCTCTGAAGACTGAGATGATACAAATGGAGGTTCTGTGGCAGCAGCAGACCTAACAGAAATGGCCCTAGAGGTTGAATCAAAGACTTTTCTTGACCAGCATCCTGCATCCAATAGTTGCTCATAAAGCATGCACAGAGAAAGAAAAAAGGAAAAGTCAAGCACATACTCCTTTACTTCCACCAATTCTTGGCTCAAGAATTACTGAGACGAAGTGTAAATTCCTCAAGGAATACATCTTCAGTATGTGTCTTGGAGGCACTAAGCAGAGCTGACAATTCTGGGATTGAAGCTTCAAAGTTCAGTAGAATATCCATGGATCTCTCTTACCAGCATCAGAACAATAATTCCTTTATCTTGAGTGGATGGAATAGCCCATCCAGAAAAGCACATGTTCAAAATGTTGATTCCAGTAACCCACACAGAAATCTCAGAGCTGGCTAGAACTGGGTCTGTCCAACATGGGGGCAGCTTCTGGTGTCTTCTCACAGAAGCCACCTCTGCAGCCCCTTCCAATACCAAAACCTTTCCACGTAAATCCAATACATTCCATTCCTTGCCTTTGTGGATCACATATTTAAAAATTATCATTAAAATATACATTCATTGCACAATCTACAATCTTCACGAACTTCACTAGGTCAACAAAAGAATTCCCCACACCAAAATCAAAATAACATCATCACAACACCGCCAAAGGTGGAAAATTTAGGCACACTCCATCCCTCATCCCTTCACCACAATTACAACAACAAAAATTCTACACAATGTTCAGTCTATGTTTTGCCCATTACTTTGCCCAATTCCTACCCTTATCGCAAATTCCTTGTAAGCTCCACACTGAGTGCCAAAAACAACTGTGGTGGGTTGACCTTAGCTGGCTGCCAGGTGCTCACCAGGCCACTGTCTCACTCTCCCTCCTCAGCAGGACAGTAGGAGGAAATAAGATGAAAAACTTCTGGGTTGAGATAAAGGCAGTTTAATAAAACAAAGAAAAGGTTGCATTTGGAAGCAAAGAAAAACAAAAATATTTATTTCCTACCATAAACAGGTGATGTTGAGCTACTTTCTGAGAAGTAGGACCTCAGTACATGTACTGGTTGCTTCAGAAGACAAACAGCTTAATAACAAACTCTCCACATCCTCCTTCTTTATCTTACCTTTTATTGCTGAGCACAATGTCATAAGGTATGGAATATCCCCTTGGTCAGTTTGGGTTATCTGTCCTGGCTATGCCTGTTCCCAACCTCTTGCCTACCCCCAGCCTTTTTTGGGGGGTGGGGGGGTGGTTTGGAGAGACACCCTTGATGCTTGCAAGCGCTGCTCAGCAGTAGCCAAAACATCCATGTGTTATCAACAGCGTTCTAGCTACAGATACAAAGTACAGCACTATGAGGTCTGCTGTGGGCAAAGTTAACTCCATCCCAGCCAGACCAAATACAACAAGGAAAACTTGTGTGAAAAAAAGTAATTCCAAAGCCTGCATATGAAGCTGTTGGCAGAGCTGCTCACTACCAGTGAGATTTTTTTTTTTTGACAAATCTGCACAATGTTGACAATATATTATCCTCAGGCATTGAACACAAGATTTGAAGAACACCTAGACTGTCATGGCCCTCTTACATTTACTGCAAACTATGTTCGGGTTACCATTGGAGTTCTTACTAATATCTGGAAGTCAAATCTTGGTATCAGACTATTATCTGTATTTTGAATACAAGATAAAAATATGTCATTAAATGAACTCAAACAAGATTTGGTGGCTGTATAAAATTCTTCTCTGCTTTTTTAGGTAACGGCTAAATTTGTGCAGGAATCAAAAATATGGATGTTTTAGAGGTCATGTTGACAGGTGCATCATGAGTGCAATTCTTATCTATGAAGGATTAACCAGTTTTCTAAGAGCATTAACTTCTGAGCTCTGGGTCATTCTTTCATCCCTTTTGTAAGGGTCAAAATGCAAAGTAGTGGATGGAGGTATCAAAAATAAAACTGCTACAGAGGCAGCTGTGTTCCAGATGGCAAGGGGGGTGTGTGTGGGGGTGTGTGTGTGTGTGTCTAAGGTACCACACGTAAGAATCTTCAGCATCCATACATTTTTCACTTTGATCTCTTATACTCTCAATTTATATTCAGATAATATATATCTATCTATCTCAGATTAACGCATCACATAAAAAGATGTCGTGATTATGAACCTCCTCTTTTGTGTGAGACCTGATGATCACTATGTCCCAATTCTGGCAGGGTCCTCCAAAGTTTATCTGTGATAATGCCCTGCTCAAAGACATGATCAGCTACAGAAATGTTGTTGCTGATGAATATTTGCCTGTACTTTGTTAGCAACGGTCCAGTGGTAAGGTTTGGGAAATTTGTAACCCTTTTTCTTTTTCTTGCCTTTTCTTATGCCTGCTGCATGGTGGATACAACTTCTCTTGGGTGTTTTCCCATCATGACAGAAATTGGTTTTTTTATGAGACAGCAGTAATCAAATGTCAGGCTGATGCTTTATGATACATCTGTGCATCAGACCAACTTGTCTCCATCTCTTCTCTTCCCTTTAGGAACTGCAGTAAGCAGTCCCACTACACCACAGTCCAAGGCCTCCCACTGCACTTGTGCAATGTATTTTGCTTCTCCCTACTACATGACCTGGGACTTCTTGTTACCTTTCAGAACATGCTGTCTTCATTGCAGACAGGAGAGACTTCCCAAGCAATCTGTTTTGCAGCTTCAGTTTCCTTCCTCTTTGCAGAAAACTTTCATGCATTTGAAGGCCTCTTGATTTTTGTTTCTCTCTCTGAACAACTACAGTCTATTTAATCTTCCCTTAAAGTTCATGTTTCCTGCACCTCGGAGCATGTTTTTTGTTCTCCACCAGACTTTCTCCAATCACTCCACATACTTTTGGATTCAGGGACTCAAAATTAGATTCAGGTCTTCAGCTGGGTTTCCCTTTTGTTTATCTGTTTGCCAAGTTGACAAATTTTAGGTCAAGTGATGACACTTAAAACATTAGCATGGGAACTTGTGCCTTGACAGACATTTATGTATATGTTTATATATATATATAGTTACATTTTGTCTAATGGAAAGAAACTCTTGCTTTCATCTTCAATTTTACTCTAGCACAAACATCCAGCCCATCTGTTCAGTTCATTCTCCCTAACATCACTATTAAATGGCTTTAAACAATCCGTTTACAGCAGAAAGCTGGTGGTCAGCTTTTACCCTAAGGAACAGTAGTTTGACAAGTGACACTGAATTTCTTCCAGTAACTTATACAGCAAAAAAAGAACTGTCCCTAACCCAGGTGTCAGACTTTGATTCAGGAACGAAAACTTTCCAAAGAAGGAATTATCTATCAAAAAGGCAGTCCCATACTCAGGGAAATATATCTGATCTAAAGCTGATAGAGTATGAAATCAAAGGTTGTGAATGGCTACTCAAGGGAAACCAAATACATTTCTATGGGTTTGTAGTATGAATGGTGTTGGTAATGGGTTGTGGCAGGACAAAGGGCAGCTGAATTAAATACCAAGATCTAGCACGTTAGCATTGCCTGATCAAAGAAGTGTAAGATGGCACACTGACATAATGAAAATTATCCCTATAACTTTTCTGTATTAGGTCACTGATTATCACTTTACTTTGTCTTCACTTCATCAATTTATCTGATAGAAAGAGTTCATCCAAAAAATACCAGGAGGATGCTCTGGCTATATCATTATTCTGCTTGAAGACTTTTCTTTTCTAACACATTCGTACTGTGAAGGACTAATTCCTTTAGACCAAAAACTGTCACCCAGGATGCAGGTTAAGTAGTGACAACAGTTCATTTTACCTATGGCTTTTGAAGACCTGGAATTTCAAGTATAATGTAGTCTGTGGTGTCTTCAAAACATTGAATGTAATGGAAGACAGTAACATATAGCAGCAGTCTTTTTTGTATGAATGTTTAAAATGTGGATTTAAAGGTACATGTATTTATCTTTCTAGGTTAATGCTGAGTAAGGTTCCAAGTGATTAAATATTGTTCTTCTTTGTTTTTATGAGTTTTTTTAAGAGTACCATGATCACTATTCACAAAATTCTGGACCGAAAATAGTAATTTCAAAAGCAATTACTTTAGCTAACCATATTAATAACTAAGCATATGTGTATGCAATTAAAGGATCTGCTATATATGAATAGGAGTGGAGGAAAAGATTTCTAGCCATACTGTACTCCCTCTTATTGTTCTTGTTAAACCAACATATTGTCACACTTAGGATAAATAAATTGAAGTACGTCTGTAGATCTCTCATGTATAAAAGTAAGTACTTGTTTATACTATCATTCATTTAAATAATCAGGAAAGAAGTTTCTGAAATGTCTGAATTCCTGTTTGAAATTATTATTTGATAAGTTCTAATTTAATGTACTATGAATTAATTATGTTGAAATATCTAGAACAGTGCATAGGTGTATTTATTTTTCTTTAGTATATCAAATCTAATTAAATAGTGTCATATGACAACTAGAATTTTATGGTTCAATATAGTAATAAGGACATTGTTTTAATAAATATATTTCAAGGGGACAGTAAAAGTGCAGTGTTTTATCAAAACAGTTTCAATATTAATATATTGACTGTGAAGAACCTGAGAAAGTAGAAGTATGGAATTCATACATAATATTCTTGTTATATAGTTTCTTAGAGAAAGATTAACATACTAATGGATAGTTGGAATTTTACAGCATATATTTCATTCAGCACAGCATTGTTAATATGCAAAGGCACTGCCAGAAAATTACCTCTGTAATGGTGGAATAGAAGCTCTTACAACAATGTCAATGTAAGTCCCATTATTGTTCCTTTTTTTTTTCTTTTTCACACTATCATTTAAAATCAATATTGCAAAATTAAAACAGCATTGGAAGACCCATATAAATGGATAATATGAAAATTCCTGAATGAGATTTGATTGTGCTTCCATTAATGAAAATGGTAGCATTTTAATGATCTTTCCTGTAGTCATCTTGGCAATTTTCAGAAAGCACAACAGCACGTCATCTGCTGGTCAGGTGTTAGACCTTAATCTCTGCAAGACTTTATGGTATTATTCATTAGGTTATATTCCAATATTCTGAGACAAATACACCATAAATAAAAAGATACCAAGGGAAAGATAACACAGTGACCATGGTACTTTGTATAGCTGAAAAACTTTTGGGGCAAACAAATAAATTAATAATGATGCATCAAGTTAATAAAATTCCTTTTTCTATTGAGTCCTGCAAAATAATACCATCTGCAAAATCATGTCATTTGAATACCTTCCAAATTAAAATATTTAAATGTCCAGCTTAAAAGGAAATATAATTTTAGAATTAAAGGAGACAACAAGGAGAGGGGTACTACTGGACCTAGTATTGACAAACAAAGAAGGACTGGTGGAGGACATTAAGGTTGAGGGCAACCTTGGCTGTAGTGATCATGAGAAGATAGAGTTTAGGATCATGTGCAGTATGCACAAAACAAGTAGGATTGCAACCTTGGACTTCAGGAGGGCTAACTTCGATCTCCTCAAGGAACTGCTTGGAGAAATCCCATGGGTCAGGGCTCTAGAGGTTAGGGGGGCTCAAGACAGCTGGGTGATATTCAAGTCCCACTTCCTCCAAGCTCAGGATCGGTTCATCCCTAAGAGCAGGAAACCAGGCAAGGGAAGCAGGAGACCTGCATGGTTGAGCAGGGAGCTTCTGAAAAAGCTCAAGTGGAAGAAGGAAGTTTACAGTACGTGGAAGAAGGGACTGACGACTTGGGAAGATTACAAGAATGCTGTCAGAGTATGCAGGGATGAAACAAGGAAAGCCAAGGCCTCCTTGGAATTAAACCTGGCAAGGGATGTCAAGGTCAACAGGAAGGGTTTCTTCAAGTACATAGGAGGCAAAAGGAAAACTAGAGAAAATGTGGGCCCGCTGTTGAATGAGACAGGTGCCATGGTGACAGATGATGCAGAGAAGGCAGAGTTACTGAATGCCTTCTTTGCTTCAGTCTTTACTGCTCCAGCCAGCCCTCAGGAGTCCCAGACTTTGGAGGTAACAGAGAAAGTCTGAAAGAAGGAGGACTTTCCCTTGATTGAGGAGGATCAAGTTAGAGACCAGTTAAGTAAACTGGACATCCACAAGTCTATGGGTCCTGATGGGATGCACTCGCGAGTGCTGAGGGAGCTGGCAGAAGTCATTGCTCGGCCACTGTCCATCATCTTTGAAAGGTCCTGGAGAACAGGCGAGGTGCCTGAGGACTGAAGGAAAGCCAATGTCACTCCAGCCTTCAAAAAGGGCAAGAAGGAAGACCCAGGAAACTACAGGCCAGTCAGCCTCACCTCCATTCCCTGGAAAGATGATGGAACAGCTCATTTTGGGCATCATCTCAAAGCATCTGGAGGAAAAGAAAGTTATCAGAAATAGTCAACATGGATTCACCAAAGGGAAGTCATGCCTGACCAATCTGATAGCCTTCTACAATGGCATGACTGGATGGATAGATGAGGGGAGGGCAGTGGATGTTGTCTACCTTGACTTCAGCAAGGCTTTTGACACCGTCTCCAACATCATCCTCATAGGCAAGCTTAGGAAGTGTGGGTTAGATGAACGGACAGTGGGGTGGATTGAAAACTGCCTGATAGATAGAGCTCAGAGGGTTGTGATTAGTGGCACAGAGTCTAGTTGGAGGTCTGTAACAAGTGATGTTCCCCAGGGGTCAGTACTGGGTCCAGTCCTGTTCAATATATTCATCAATGACTTGGATGAAGGGATAGAGTGTGCCCTCAGCAAGTTTGCTGATGACACAAAACTGGGAGGAGTGGCAGACACACTGGAAGGCTGCGTTGCCATTCAGCATGACCTGGACAGGCTGGAGAGTTGGGCGGAGAGGAACCTTATGAAATTCAACAAAGGCAAGTGTAGGGTACTGTACCTGGGGAGGAATACCCCACACATCAGTACAGGTTAGGGGCTGACCTGCTGGAAAGCAGCTCTGTGGAAAGGGACCTGGGAGTCCTGGTGGACCACAGGATGACCATGAGCCAGCCATGTGCCCTTGTGGCCAAGAAGGCCAATGGCATCCTGGGGTGCATCAAGAAGAGTGCGGCAAGCAGGTTGAGGGAGGTTATCTTCCCCCCCCTATTCTGCCCTGGTGAGGCCGCATCTGGAGTATTGTGTCCAGTTCTGGGCTCCCCGGTTCAAGAAGCACAGGGAGCTGCTGGAGAGGGTACAGCAAAGGGCTACGAAGATGATTAGGGGACTAGAACATCTTTCTTATGAGGAAAGGCTGAAGGACTTGGGTCTTTTTAGTCTGGAGAAGAGAAGGCTGAGGGGGCATCTTATTAATGCTTATAAATACTTAAGGGGTGGGTGCCAGGAGGATGGGCCAGTCTTTTTTCAGTGGTGCCCAGTGACAGGACAAGAGGTAACGGACACAGACTTGGTCATAGGAAGTTCCATCTAAACATGAGGAGGAACTTCTTTACTTTGAGGGTGGCAGAGCACTGGAACAAGCTGCCCAGAGAGGTTGTGGAGTCTCCTCTCTGGAGATATTCAAAACTTGCCTGGACACATTCCTGTGCAATCTACTCTAGGTGAACCTGCTCTGGCGGAGGGGTTGGACTAGATGATCTCCAGAGGTCCCTTCCAACCCCTTTCATTCTGTGATTCTGTGATTCTGTGATTCTGTAATTTATTTACCCAATTTTTCAGCTATCTCAGCTCTTAAATAGTGAAATAACTATTTTGGGTCTGACCAAGCAAAATATTCTAGTCACCATCTAAATATCTTAGTTTTTCAATTTATGATCCACTGCTCATTGTTCTCCCACCTCCCCTTTCACCAGTAAAATGCAAAAAAAAAAAAAAAAAAAAATTTTTAGGAAGACTCCAAATTATTTTCTTAGTCCAGGAAACTGAAGACACATTCATCCATGGAGAATTTCTGATGATATGTCTAAACCTGAGTAGCATAGTGTCCACTGCACAACTTGCTAAGCAGAACTTCATGGAGACCATCTTCTAGCCCTGAACGGCCTATTTGCCTGAAGTCATGTAGGAGATGAGTTATTTCATGTCTTTGCTTCTTCTTTTGCCTTTTGATTGACTTTTTACTCCTCTGGGGTATGCTTTGAACAGATCTTTTGTACATTCTGTAGAACAGT
The DNA here is from genome assembly GCF_030936135.1 of Gavia stellata. NCBI lineage: Eukaryota > Metazoa > Chordata > Aves > Gaviiformes > Gaviidae > Gavia > Gavia stellata. The sequence goes on from NC_082597.1 coordinate 27,118,767, forward strand.
TTGGCCCTAATATTTGGTTTTCTGGGTGCCACCCTTTTACAAATAGTAATAATAGTATCATTACTTAATAGCTACTATGAGTAGTAGTAGCCATTGTGAATATGAGGTATTTCTGCTGCAACCTTCTTTCTTCTTCTAGTCTTTCTTCTTTGTAATAACTTTTTAAAGGATGGTTTCTGTAACATCTATATAGGTCTTTGTAAGGGTAACATGGATATAAATCTTCTGGAAAGAACAATTTCCTTGATACTACTGCATGAAGAGTAGTTTCTTTCCTGAATGCTCAAAAACTTGTTTTGTTGGTCTTCTGATTTTCGACTATGTCCAGAGGTTTAGTGGAAAGGATTATTTCTTTCTACAAATCAGTCAGGATAGTAGTGGCATGTTTCCCATAGAATGCCTGAATAGTTTACCTGTTTTTTGGGAGTCAGTCCCAAATTTTCCTCACTCCATTCCAGAATTTTTGGTGCTATTGGCATATTCTGGTATAATGGTAAATGCTAATCATTCCTTATACACTGTTTAGCACCTGAAATGCGACAGCTTCTGCTTATTCTTTGGTGGATACTTCCCATTGACACATTCTTTAGGTCGTCCATGACAAAACCAGGTAAAAGTTAATTCTTCACCCCTCACACACATACTGCACAAACATTTCACAAATATCTGCCTGGTCATGTCAAGGTATCCCTATTGTGTTAAAGTATGTGTTTTCTGAAGCTACTCCTTACTGAACAAAGCTGGTGAGATTTCGACACAGTGGACTATCACCATGCAGTGGTTCTGCTAGCAGCATGTTTTGAAGATAAATCTGAGACAAAAAAGAAAAACGCAGAAAATTCAGTCTCTAGAAATGTCATCAACTGCATAACACTGAAAAATAAACCTAGGAAAATAGCTAAAGAGAGTTTCAGAGTTGCATGAGAACACAGATTCTAGGAGTGGTTCCTCAATGAAGCAGCTGAATTATATTTAAAAAAATGAAGATTTGATTTGGTATAATAAATATGCTAATTTTTAATCATGCCATTATGATGCCTTCTGTCATAAAGATGCTGAACATGTTTCCAGAATAAAAACTATTGTATGATGTTAATGAATACAGGAGATCGATAGTTATTGTGAAATGGAGATTGTGATAAACCTGAACAAAGACAAAATTGTAATGATGTAAAACATGTCAAGGTTATTGAATGCTTTTCAAGATTCTAGTTATCCCTTTTAAGACATGCACTAATCCCAGAAAAATTCCGAATCACTACAATTACTTTTCAATAAATACCACCTTTGTTTAAAATCAGTACTGTGCAAGTCTATTCACAGATCAATTTGAAAACAAAATGTGAGGTTTATTCAGTTAATTTGTTTTAATGATTTGAGACACTGAATTTTATCATACTAAAATTGGATGGTTGAAGTATCCATTTTCATGGCAGAATAGCAGTATTTTGGCGTACAGAAAGGTTTGTTTTATTTTTGGGCAGGAAAAAATACATTTATAAATGTTAGTCATAGATAAGTTTCTGATTAAACATACATGATTTCCACAGTGTTATAAAAGGCCTTGTGAGACTACTATCCTGTTAACATAAAACAGCTTTTTTGAGAATACATGGTGGCACAGAATGATTGCAAATGGGATTTTTTAAGGTAGTTTCAGAAAAGAAATAATGTTCTCCTACATTTAGATTATGTCTATCTAGGTTTTAATATTGAAACTCATAATAGCTGAAAAAAACATTTTAGAAATCTTTTATTAGAATAAGTCGGATTTCAGGCATCCAAAATGCAGACTCTAGATTAAGGAAGTTTTAAATCTGGCAAGTGGAATTCATGTTTGATTTTGTTATTTATGCTAGCACATGCTGTCTGGAGGCGGATTCTGCCCCCTGCCCCGTACGTTCTTGGACATATGACTCTGGTCCTATACTACAGTCAACTACTAGAAATTAGATTTCAGCCATCAAGTCATTGATTTGCCTTGCCTTAAAATATGTTTCTGGGAATCACCACTGTCCAGACACAGTAGTTCTGGGAATTAAATTGCAAAGCAGCAGGTCAAATAGGTACATATGAAGAGGGGTAGAGTACATATCGGGAGCTATGTATGTTTCTCTCTTGCTCTGTAGAAAACATCTATTCTGAAGGTCCTAACACAGTCAGGATGTAGAAGATCAGTTTGCAAATAAGTGGCAAAAACTCAAGTTTCTTGTAAAGTATAAATAAGCCAATCTATAAACTAATTTAATAAGGATTGTACATCAGCAGCAGAAAATACAGCACTTAGGACAAATGTATTTTAAATAAAGATGCCAGAGTCTCTGAGTCCATGACCAGAGACAGGAAGGATGCACACACTGCCTGTTTCTAATCACTAACATGTCTGACTCTTTGTATAGGGTTATTTTTCTTTGGTTATTACAGAGTGAATCATATGTGCTCTCCAGACGCACAGAATGAGAAATGCTTTGGGCTTTAACTGGCAATATTAAGGACATATCCAGTTAGTATTTTGGATGGGGAAGAAAGACATTAAGATTAATTTTCTTGTGGCCAGGGCTACTTCTGCTCTTTTCTGTATTCATTTTATGTCATCTGCGTTCAGTATCTTTTCCTTCCAAAATTTTTGAAGATGTATCTTATTTTATTCTCACGTGTAATTATCGCTAACATTAGTATTTTGCATAATATGCTTTATGTATTCTTTCTTTGCATTATGTTCAGCTTTATGAAATCATAAATCTAGCTTGGTTGCTACGTGATCATGCTGTGTTATGCCTATATTCTGTCTCCCGCATTATTTCTACAGCCTTTTATCTGTAATACTCTGCCACAGCGCTTCTAAATCACTTTATTCTGAAATCAAACTACAAGAAAAAGCTAGGGAAAAAACCCTCTCATTCTCCTGGAAGATTCTGTTTGGCGCTTTTCTTTATAATGTGTATCAGTTTAATATAGCACATAGATTTTGTAGCTTAGCTGTGTTTCTCATAAATAAAGCAGATGAAAAATCCTGTGTGAATGTAATAGTCTGATTACGCCTTTAGAGAAACACAAGTTAAGAATCCAAGATATAAGCTTCTCACAGGAAAAGTAATTAATTTACTGTGCACTGCTATAATATTTTTGAGTTGACAGATAAATAAATAAATAAATAAATAAATAAATAAAAGCACTTTCATAGTCTTTAGGATATCAAATAATTTTATGGCACACTGATTAGGGAGTTCGTCACAAATTCAGTTCCCATGAAAGACTAGAAGTTTTAACATTGGCACTGAAATGACTATGAAAGCCTCCCAATACGTATGTCAGGTAGCAAGCATTATCTTTATCATGCAGGCTACACTGTGGCATAAGAGATGTTACATGAGATAAAATTTGCACATGGAAACAAAGAAATGTTGTAACAATGTTAAAAAGCAAGTAGTAAAAAGCAAGTAGAATATGTACTATATCTATTTCTATAAGCACCTTTTATATATATATGTTATATATATAACATAACAGAATCTATGCCTGTGTATGTGCATACGTATATATATATGGGGGTTTTTTAATGTTTTGCAAAAATATTAGATTATTCAGGATATGTTAAAATGACGCTATGTTGGGTCTTCAGTTATTTTGAGTGCATTATTTTTCTTCTGTATCTTTTATTTAGGCAGGCTTTCTGCAGGATTTTCTTCTGTGTGTTTCATATGCAAATTCAGATGCAAATTGTCTCAACAACATGCCAAGATTAGCAGCACCCCCACATAGATTGTGCACAGAGAATGTGCAATTTTCCCAAAATCCTTAGTAAAACCACAAGAAAAGCAAACTTTCACTTAGCTGAATTTGAATCCCAGCAGACAATGCTCAACTCATTTGCAGTAGCTGATCAAAAAGATTTATCTAATGTCTCTTCTCTCTCTTGACTCCACCACCCTGCAAACTCTGAGCCTCTTGCTCAGTGATGCAGAGGATAGCATGAAGTTATTCAATCTTCCATTACAAGTTACACCATCTTTGTTCTTGCTTTCCATGAATGATACTCATCATTCAGCTACCCAATTTTGAGGTCCCTCATGCTACATAAAACTGCAGTAGGTCTTTTATAACATGCAGAAGCAGAGGAACACACATGCAAAACTGTTACCATCCTTTTGCTTTCATATTATGCTCTGACATCACCTCTAAGCCACAGTTCCAGATGTCCTGCTAGAGGCTCTGTTATTGCACTGCAGCGATTCAGATCATAGAGAAGAGCCACATACAATTCATTGTTTCTTTTGCCTAACAACACAAAGTTGTCAAATCAGGAACATTTCACATCGTGGTCTTGCCCATAAATTCATTTTTGCTGGTTTTAATGTACCCACATGAATCCAGTCAATGGCTCTGGAGGAAGGCTTATGAATGAGTAAACGAAGGCAGAATGCCACAACACCAAAACTGTTTTGCACTTGTTTGGCCAAACCCTTGGTTTTGTTTCTCCAGGCTGCTTGTGATGCAGACAGCAAGGGGCACAAGAGCTCTTAGCCAGATGGAGTATTATGGAACACTAGCTCTGTTTCATGTAGTTTTTAGTTACTCATGAAAAAAAAATAATTATCCTTTTCTTTAAGATGTTGTTTTGCTTTATTTTTCCTCATTCTTCCACAACTCAAAAACAGTTGTTGAACATTTCTGAAAGTCATGGGAGGTAAGAAATTTGGAAAATATAAATTCTTAAGCAGAACTTTACAGTACAACATAGCAGCATTAGAGGTTATACAGCAATTTAAAACAAAACAGAAACTGTTGCTCACAAGAGCCAAAACATCACGAGTCACTAGCAAGGTTTCCTATATAAAACTGAAAAATGTGGTAACAGTTGGGAGCCAACAACTGAGTAAAAGTTTCTTTTATATATTATTGAATTATTTTCTATTTGAACTGCAGTGATGATTTCCCCAATGTTTGTACATGCATGAGTGCCACAGTAGGTGATTTGTGCTAATATGTATTTAGTTTTGTACATATAATAAATGCACAATTACTGCAAGCCAAACATTTGTTCATCGCTGTGGAAATGCAATAATTTAAATGTAATTGTACTGTGCAGACCCTATTCCTTCCCCCCTAAAGTCAATAGAGACAGTAGTAGTTAAGTATGACGACTGGATCTAGTTCAGTGATGCAAAGCTAATAAGGATGAAAATAACTCCTGCAGTTTGGAGAGATTGAGAACCTCAGGTCCCAGTGCTTTCAATCACCATTTTGGAGACTCCACAGTTCTGAACACCAGGCCCTTGATAACTCATTTAGTTAGTAGCAATGTCTAATGTAAACTACACAGTGATGTAAGCTTAGCTCTTACATCAAAATTTGCCTTGCAGTTACAAAACAAATCTTGTCCAAGTGAACCAAAGTGCTACTCTTTACAGAATATTATTCACCTATGCAATCAACAAAATCATACTTTTTACAGGTCAAAAGAATTTTCTTTTCTTCTTTTTTTCTTTTTTAGGTGATAATTCTATTCCAGTTTTTCTTTCCTGTTTTATCTACTTCTTCCCTTTCTTTGATTCAGCATTGTACCATTTGAGTTCTATAACTTTTATAATTCTGTCTCCCCTTGAAAGTTGAGTATATGCATGGGAGACATAATTACTAATGTAAATTAAAGTCAGAAGAGATTACCAGGATGAAACAGCCCAATGGTTTGGATTCAGATACTGACTTTTTCACCCATTTAGGTTCTGAATGTATCATAACCTTATACAAAAAAGATGTACTCTTAACATTCAAGTGAGGATGAGTTCAACTCCCCGCTTGATAATCTGTTCCAGTTTTGATTACCCACTTATTTACATCCTGTTTTGGTGGCGAATTTGTACTAGTTCAATTTCATGTCAGTGCATCTTTTTATGCCTTTGTCAGCAATACTGAAAAAGCCTCACTGCCCATCAGATACCCTTTTCATCTGTAAGTACTAAAATATAACGATCGAGTCATCTCTCAGCCTTACGATTAGTTGGAAAAAAAACTGAGCTTCTTAAACTTCAGGGTGAATGACTCAATTTGTAATTCCTTAATCATTTTATGGCCATTCTTACAACTATGTTTACTAATTCATCTGTCTTATAAAATGTGCACACAAAATCCAAGAAGTCTACTCTACAAAGTAGCAAGATCATTCCCTGGCTTCTACTGGATATTTGTGTTTTATATCTTCAAAGACCTCACTAGTCCTTTTTGCCACAGCATTGCACTAGAAACTTTTATTTGGGACAATAATAAACTGTGCTCACTAATTTCTTGTCTGAGTCAATGCTCTCCTAGAATCTCTCGCTCTGTATTTCTAAACATGTATTCTTTGCTTCTGGATGTATTTTTTTCTGCATTTGAGTACCTTATATAAAACTTTTCCAGGATGGGTTGTATGCTTCCTTCCAATATTATGTAGAATGGAGGTTAGATCTTATGCCTTTATTTCAAATGCAGAAGAGAAATATTTACTGGAATACCTGAGCAGTTAATCATGTCCATCTGTACTGTTTTCTACATATTATTAAGAGGCCATCCTGGTAGGTGCAGGACCATGAGTTTTAATCTCTTTGTTTTTTAAATGAGATAAAATACATATTTGGAATGAATAGTTCTGTTTTAATTATGAAGATGTACAGTGCATTCTGGGCTTTGAAAGCAGAAGCAAAAATGATCTAGTTACTTTACTAAATGTCCTGTGTAATTATTATCCTCACAGGGTGCACAGTAAAGTCTAAGGGTTACTCCAAAGATGTAAAACTGCTCACTAGAAGAGTCTGAAGGAGACTTCAGGTCTCCTGACTTGTTTTTGCTGTGGAATACATATAAACTACATGGTATAAGTAATTACGCTGCTGTTAAAAAGACCAGCTAAGATACAAGGTGAATATATGTATATGTATATGTTCTTTGAATCTATGATCAAAACACTCTTACCTACCACCCTAGAAATTAAACACATTCTTAGAAAAGAAATCCCATCACACAGTTCAATATTATCTTTGAAGTCTAACACATTAACAGGAGGTTTAGAAGAAAACTTGTATTACCCTCAGACCTTTCTGTTCTCTTCATGCAATTTATTCAGCTCAACACAGTTTTTCCTTTTTTCCTTAGCATTTATCTGCTGTTTTAAATGCAATAGAAATAGAGAAAGGTAGGTGGAAAAACGGGGGAGGAGAGAAATCCTTTCTCTCTTCCATTTCTTGTTATTACTTAACTTAAAGGGACAGCTGCAAACCTGAGCTAAACAGAGTGGTAGATCACCTAATTATGTAGCCAGGGTACTATTGTGGCACTGAGAACATTCTCTGTCATACTAAACAGTGTCATCAGGGGTATGACTCCCCTTCCCCATCAAAGCCACCCCTATATCATATATATATTCATACTGAAATTGCAAAACAAACATACAGCAGCATAGCCCCAGCCAGATTTGGGAAAGTTAGAAGAGGATGAGCACTGAGGGAGACAACAAAACTGACTCAGTTAAAACCTTTCCAAGACTTCTAGAAAGACCCTTTATGCAGGCTAAATCTATGGGCCAGCAGGCAGGTAGGATAACTTTCTCCCATGCTGGATATGTCAATGCCAGTAAGCCTACTGACTGCAGTGGTTATGTTCCTCTTCCCTCCAGCACTGTTAGAAATATTCCTTCCCCTCTGTGTTTTCTGACATATAAAGGCACAGTTATAAAAGGATGTAAGCAGAAGGGAGAAATGGGGGCAGCATCCTTCTTCTGACCCTCTAGTCAGGAGGTTTTCCACTGAGCATTTTGCTGGTTTTAACACCATTGCAGCTAAAGCAAGGAAAGCATTAGTCATCTGGCTATTTAACAATTTCATTCATCAGGTAAACTGTTAAGAAAGTGAGGGAAATCACTGGAACATGTCATGATAAATTAGAAAATTATCTATTTCTTAATAACAGGCTAAGTAAGTTTTACATTTTAGCTGCTTGATTATCCTGCAACAGTCAAAGAAAGTACAAACGTATCAAATGTCATGCTGGTTATGGAGTGTCAAAATATTGCTGCAGACCATTATAGTTTTCTGCAGAATCCATGGAAAATCCTGTCATGAAGAAAAATCCTTCTGAGATTTGTTTCTTTAGGCAAAGATATAATTGATTTTTAAATATTTTAGAGAAAAAATGCTAAAAAAACTTCTTGTTTTCAAATGATCACAGTATGTTTGATAGAAATATAGTCTTAAATAAGGAAATAACGCTGTTTAAGCAGCTTGCAAAGAGCATATTAGTCATGCTTCAATAAAATTTATGTCTGATGCTTATTAATTTTCTAGTTCACTTTGGGGTCTTAATGAAATTATTTGGTATTTAATTTTAACTTGACAACTGAATTTTCAGAATTAAGCAGAATTTTATGATGTGAACAAGTTGGCTTTGTAAAGCATTCACTCTGGTTTTAAAGTTTCAAGCAAGTTCCACTTTTGGCATCATTTTAGTTAGAGTTTATTGACACGCTTGAAATTGCAAATGCTGGCCCTATAGCTTATACCTGAGAAAGGATCATTGTAAGACATTTTTGCCCATGCTGAGATGTCATACTTCAATGGACTAATTGCGAATGTAACTTATTTTGAGTAATGGCATAAAATTCTTGGCTATTAATATGTAAGCAGAGACAAATTGTTCTCATCATTTGAGAAGGCAACTGAAATTCTTTGCTGCAAAAAGAATTTCTTTGCTGTATACTACAAAAAGAAGTAGCATGCCTGCCAATCCATGAAGGAATGTAATACCTGTAGTCTTGTGACATTGTGCAAAAAATTGTTCCATTTATACCCAACTGTCATGTGGCATAGCTGAGAAATGAAGCACTGCTGTTCTTGAAAAGTTTTTGTTGGATAAAAAAGATTATATACATAAGTAAACAAAATAATAAAAAGATAGTTTCTTACCAGAAATTTTTGAGTATTGCTATTGAGAGCTCCACTTGCTGTCCAATAGGCATGCCACTTGGTTTGCAACTTTAAGGGAAAGAGGGCTGAAAGGGTGTTTACTTCCATCTCTTCCTGCATGCATTGTATGCCACTCATTAGAGGTTGGTGAATACAACAAAATAATTTCTATGAGTGTTTGCCTAAGCTTGAATGAGTTTATTTTCCTCTCATGCTCTTTCTTATGTTTCCTTCCAATAGAGGTTTGTGTGTCTTGGATGGATATTTGCAGAAAGCACATTTTAAGTTAGGCTATTGCAAGTTTTTATGTGAGTACATTTTATATACTGGAATGGTAGTACACTTCAGAAAACAGAGGACAGGTTTCCATGCAATATGAACATAGGTTTGATTAAATGAATCAAAATGGATAGGCTATTTGTGGTGCAATTACACTTCATGAATGTGAAGAGAGAAAATGAAATATACCCTCTTCCTGCACCCAGAAAAAATGAATCCTGTCATTTCAGGCATGTTACTTTAGATATGTCTAGTAGTAAGATTCCCACTAGCTTCTCAGCCTGTCACCACTTCCCATGCTAATTTTTCTCTATGACAGACTTAAATCCTTAGTGGTTTCCTGTACACTTTTCTCCTAATTAAAGAGTCATGCATCTGTAATCAGAGATTGGATATCATAAAGTGTGATTGTAGTGGCCAGTCACAACTAAGCAACTTAGCTCAGCTTCCTAATACCTACTGTTGCAGATTCCTAATGAGCCATACATATTATTTCATAAGCAATACTAGAAGTTACAGTGACAAACCTTTCCCATCCAGTTTCCAATCTTCTATTCAGCTGAATACTGTAAGCAAAGACGAACCAACCCCTGCCCTTGCTGGAAAAGAAATTGCAAGGTCACAGAAATCACCTCAACTGGGTGGAGAGGGAGGGTTCTAGAAACAGATGCCAGATGGAGACTAGAAATAAGAGTGGTGATAAGCAAGAAAATACAAGTGATCACCTTTAGGAGAAAGAAATACACAAAATAGGTTCGCCAGAATAGATTTGAACTAGAAAAAACATACTGTTAAGGTAAAGAGGATAATGGAGACTGGAAATTAACAGATAGCAATAAGACATTGGTTTTAATAAGAGAATATATTAAATAGCATACCAAAAGACCAGTGTGATCAAGTGACATCTGGTCAGGGATGATGTGATGTAGAGAAAAGAGTGTAAATTGCTGTCTACTATCTGTTCAATGAATCTGGTAATACAGGTTTTGTCTTATTTATAAATAAAATGTTAGCCTTATTTGAAGAGTAGGAAGCCTTTATTCCTACAGCTTGTAATTTCATTTCTTCTCAGATATCTTCTCCTAGAAATATTTCTTTAAAATCCATTTTAAGCTTTTCTAAATACAACCATTTTTTTCCTGGTCTTCTTCATGTCTCTTCCTAATCCAGGTCTCTGCTGTCTGTGTCTGATATTCCTGGATGAAGCTTTACCTGGCACAGGACAGATCTACATGTTCTCCAGCATTTTGGAGAATAAATCATCTGAATTAAAATATCAACTCTATTTGCATTTATCAGACAAACAAGAAGTACCCATGAGGTGAAGGGGTGGGGTTTACTTTTTGCCAACACGTTTGCACAGTCCTTTAGTGATGTCTTCTTTAATATAGTTTAAATCCCTCATTTGTTTAAGCTTATGAAAATAAATGATTGCTTATTTCTCTACTTATTACTCAAAGGTCTATAATAAAAGCTACAGAGTGTTCTTTTTTACAATCTACATTACATAATATACTGATCGATTTGGGGCTGGTTAGCTTTCTGATTCTACCCAAAAGAAGGTGATAAACCTCCTAGATTAATGCTGAAGTGCTACAGAAGGAAAGTAGTTAAACGCAGTTCCTTTATGTATTGTCTGTTTTACCAAATAAGTTTTCCAGCACTCAGAATTTCCATCTGATTAATATCTTCTTTGATTCCCTTTCTATTATTCACATACCCATTTGCTAACTTTTAAAATACCACAGAATTTATCTCAGACTTTTGAAATCAGGTCCCAGGTTATAAGCTGCAAACCTAAGCATTTCTTCTTCACATTTGGCTTTCTTATCTCCACATGTAGGACAATCACACCACAGAGTGCTTTGAATAAACAGAAAAAGAATAAATCTTTCAAGAATGCAGAGGTCACCATTCTGTAGGACTACTGCATAATTTCTTTGTAGACCAGAAGGCAGTGAACATTAACATATCATCACGGCCTGTTTGATAGACTTTGCTGTACTTTTGCAACACAAATATTTAGAGATAGGTGCCAGTCATTGATTTCCCAGTCTGTGAAGCCAGACTTCTGAGCCCCACATATTTTGGAAAGGTCTTTTTTTATCACACTGTAACGTAAAAATACTTTGGCTTTTATTCATCTCTGTCATTAGAAGTTGCCTGCATTAGCCTTAATGCCCATCCTACTTTCATGAGTGTGGGCACTTCGAGACAACAGCTAAAATCCTTACAGTTCTTTCCCAAGACAGCTGCAAGCATGGTGACTACAGGAGTGGAGGGGAAGTGAAATGCCGGAACATGAGGGTGCACCCTCCCTTGCTTTCCTCCCTCATCTGAACTAATCTCCTAAGAACTACACCTATAACATTGTAGCGTCTGGCACACTGAATTCATACAGTCCCCAATCTTTACCAGAGGTCTAGAGCAGTATGGGTCTATTGTGAGGGATGACCTTTAGTAGCCTAAAAAAGGCACAACACTGACTTAATTGCTAATCCAAAGATTTCTCTTAAATATTGGCACCCAAATCTCTCTTCTTTTTAAAAAAGTGAAAAATGAGGTACTTTTTTATTTTCCACAGGACACCAGAAACAAAGTGCTAGAGTGAAGAAAATATGAGAATGGAAGATTAAAACTCTTGGAGTGGCTACACTGTTAGAGGACTCTGACCTCCCTGGCTAAGAAGGTTAGGGAAACCTGAATAAGCTTCCAATCTGCTGTCAGTCACTGCTTATTACTATAGTGACTTCAAAAATGCGAAGCCTCATGTTTGGGTTTGGCTTTTTTTCCCTGAAGTGAGTGTTCCAGCTAGGATTACAGTTTTGCTGATATGGCTTTATACAACAGATTAGACAGAAGAGCCGTACTGGATAACTGTAGCTCTTGAGACCAAAATTATTCGTGTAATTTCTGGCAACACAGATCAAGGCGAGAACACAGGCTATTGCTTGGGAACAGAGGAGATGCTTTGAAGCTGCAAAGGAAGTTACCTTGCTCTCCACATTCTTGAGCTCAGAAGAGTTCATCTCTTTTCTGCTCTGTCATGAGTTTATTTCCATAATAGCAAAACAGGATAACCTGTGTCAAATGGTTAAAAAAAAAAAAAATGCACAGGAACAGCTGTTCTTCTTTAATGCTGAGCAAGAAATAATAAGCAAAATAGCCTTTGGTTTCTGAAGTCTCTATATCAATGAAGAGGGTTTTTTTTTTTTCCCCTCAAAACTTACTGTGTCTGCCTTTCTCTGGCTTCCTGTTGTAATTGTTCACTGGGAGGGTGCTGCTTTTATTTTTTCTACTCCCTTATCAGCCACCATTTCATTCTAGGCAATAAATGAAGACGATGGTACTGCTCCTGGACCTCATGGAGCTTTCCCTTCATTGAGTGGTAGGAGTGTTATTGGGATGGGATCAATTCTTCCTGTTGAATAGAGATAAAATCTGGTTGGGCATTGCATCAGTTTGCTGCATAAGCAGTGCAAAAAGCTGCTGAAGACAAAGTTTGGCAGCTACAGTAGACTCTACACATGCAGAAAAATGGACAAACTGTTTGCATGAGTGATTTCAGCTACCTTCCAGTATCAGAGATGTCTGCCAAGAGCAGTATACAATATAGTTGTCCTGCAACTGGTAAATCCAGACTTCCTGGTCAGTTGAAAAATGTGGATTTGGCATGCTGTTATGATGGAAGGTCATACTGTGATTCTTACACAGCTTGTGGTTCTCCTATCTTAAGCAGCAAGGAGGGGAGCAGCTGAGGACTTGTGATGTGAATGGACAAGTTAGGGGCAAGAGCAATAGCTCCTTCATATTCATCAGGCTTTGACTGCATCATGGCCTGTGATGAACTGTGAAACCCAACCTGTGCTTATAGTCAGTTAATAGTACTTTTATTTCATTGCCTGCCTGCTCAAATAAATATTGGTTTAATATTTTTGTACGATGATTTTATTTGGAGAACAGGGGGCAGTAGTAACCAAGTTAACTTAACCTTGGGATCATATTTGCACATGCTTATTTAGCCAGCAGCCTTTCTTTATATACACACATACTCCCTTTCCAATCTTTTCCTGCCCCAAGAATCTTAAAAAACTTTGCTTCATGAATGTTGATACTAGATAGTGATGAAATCGTTACCAGGCTGAATAAAAGGCTGGAATAATTGTCTTTTCAGACAATTAGCCTTCTTCAGAGGGGCGAAGTAACTTCTCTAACTCTAGTGTAAAATAGCCTGCTATCATACAGATTCATGGTTTTGAAGTGCTCAGAGCACTTGATCTTGCAGGCTGTTGTGTATTAACAACTCCCGATGAAGGCAATAGGAACTGAAATACATCAGAGAGCTCAGAAATGCAACATTTAGGATAGGTTTAAGTTCTGAATACTGAAATATGCAACCTGAGTACTGGTGGATTTTTAATACTCTACAGCTGGCTCCACCCTGTATCAGTGGGGATACATCCTCTTGTGAATCAGTTACGCTCCTATTATGGATCATATATGAAAACACATGATCACATACATCAGTGGGGAGAACAAACTTATTCCTTGCCTATTTTACATGTAATTTAATTCTCCTGCCAATAGCCTATAAAAATCTCTTTCACAGATCCTGATTTACTGTGCTTTGAAAATTTGCAGCTTTATTAGACCAAGGTAATATAACAACTCTAAACATTTTGTGGTTTCCTAAGTTAGATTTCTGAGAAATGTGGAAACATCATGTTTTTCAAATGCAATAAAATCTCCAGAAACTATATAATCTTCTGTTTATTAACAAATCAAGCAGAGAGCACACAGATGAAATATTACTTTTCTCAAGTTCTCTTACTAATGTTTTGCTTTTTCTAATGCTTTTCCCCTGTCCTGCAAAAGTTGCCTGTACTGTTAGAGAAGGAAAATTTATTATTGATACTTATTTCTCAAGTTGTCCTAGAAGAAAGCAACAGTTTATCTACAAGAAAAGAACCCAGATCCTGGACACAAGGTCAGCCTTGCATTCTGTGTTGGCAGGAGATGACAAATTCTGTGGAATCCTTGGCTGAAGAAAGGGAAAAGTAATTTTCAAACTTAGTACACGCCAGGCTTTCTTGAATGGAAGGATTCTTATGGAGGTTTGAGAATGGAGAAATAATCATGACAACTGCCTTATGCTGAACCTTTCAAAAAAGTTCTTCATTTTCAACCGAACCTTTTCCCAGTGTTCCGCATGCTCTGAAATGGGTTCAGCTAATGCAAAAGGAAAATGCTGTTGAATGAACATGCTAGTTATTTCAACAGAATTTCACCAGACCTCCATTAACCACCTTTCAAAATTCATACAGCAGGCCTCTGAAAAAAGTCACTTGTTCAAGTTTCAGCTGTAAAAATACATACATTCAATACAGAACATAGGCAGAAAATAAAAATAAAAATGTGAACTGCCTTCAGCCCAGTTGTGTAGTTCATACCGTGTGTTTGCATCGCAACAGAATTTTAGGAAAGGAATGCCTCTCCTCGGGGACTAAGTGTCATTTTAGTGTCAACTGGTTCGGAGTGTTTCTGCCTGCCTTCATTCCTACATGCTTATCTCTTCATATACTTTACCTGTCCCATGAATGATTTTGCATGCTCCACCTAAAAACTTACCTTTTACTACTATGTAAAAGTCTCTTCCCAAAACATCAATTGGATGGACTATATTCTAATGTGTAAATTCATGTATACATATCTATATATACACATATGTATTCTAGCCTAATGGCCATTTCTTGACGCTGGCGTATGCACGTGACCTCAGGCAGTCCGGTGACTGGCTGGCAGGACTAGCTGACCCTCGTGGTGTGCCCACAAGCACAAAACAAAAGGAAGCCCCCAGTCACTGCATGCAGGAAGGTGACCACTTTAAATTTCGTATGGTTATATATATAAAATCATACATTTATACACAATATATTCAAGAAATGGATGTTAACCAATCACAGAGCAGTATGGAAACATGTGGGTTATGTAGCTTAACAAAATGACAGCTCACTGCCATAAAATGGCAGTGCCCTGTCATAAAAGGGTGGCCAAAATAAAACGGTGCTCCCCTGTGTAGGGAGGGGAAGGGCCTTCCGGGTCCAGTGTTCTTCTGGGTAAAGATGACGAAATAGATGACGAAACTAGGGGAGAAGGAGCGAGTGACTTCTGGGGCAAATGGCCCATGAGACTGCTGGGAGGGGGGTGGGACTTCTGTCAGAAGCTGGGGATGGGGCACCATCACTTCTTGCCTGATTTATCAGTGGTACCTGTACTACTGAACCATCATACAGAGAAAAATAGCAAAATATTCAGAATAGTGAAAAGATTTTGAAGGATTTTCCCCTTTCTAAAAACCCATACATTTTGGTTGAGGCTTGCGTCGTCTTCTTTATCATGACACAGTTTACACTCTTCTCTCCACCACAACTGAGTTTGTTTTCTCCATCTTTTGATAGCTCCATAGGCTCTTCAGTATTGAATGTTGGTTTACTATGTACAGGGTTAAATCAGAATAAGTCTTTTAAAGTAGTCTTTTATTATCTTTGATCCAGATATGAAATACATTTGTCAAATGATGGGGCAATTTTTGAAGTATACAATAACAGACATTTCTGACATTTCCTTTGGAAGCAGAAATATTTTTAAAATAATTCCTATTCTTTTACAACGTTTACAATCAGTGATGCATGGCAGTAATTCAATTATCAACAAGCAAAATGTACTTACATATTTTGATCTTCCAAGCCTGTCACACATTCACTTAATGTTCAGTAAAGGGGTAAGTTGTTTATAATTTTATGTTTAGATTTCATGCTATATTACGTTAACCATCTCTCCCTCTAGAAACAAATGTCCTAGAATTCTAAAACACAAATCCCATTTCTTACTTCCAAATGTGATGCCATTAAAATTTACTCACATTAAACAAGCTGCAGAATCAGGGTTTATTAATCATTTAAGTAAGTTCAGCTTTAGCGGAAAAAAAAAATGAAGACAGCCCCCTCTGCAAATGCTATAATAATGCCACTCTTTATAACACCCCTTCTCCATCCATCTGACCAAAATTTGAAGCCTATCTATCAAACTCCATCCAACTGCTTCTGTTACACAGCTTATTCCCTGATTGCAATAAATATATTAATGACAATAGAGATTAACTAGTTAGTACAAAGTTTAGCACTTGGGCCCTTTGCATTATAGACAAATGTGTATCAAATTTTAGGATCTCTCTTTTTATATGTAAAATGGACTTGCTAGGAGTTTTCCGATGTTGATTTTTAGTGTACTTATTTTGAAGAATCACAACACCTAGTTTTCAGATGAATTTTAGAATCTCAGAAAATATGAATATACTTTTTAAATGCTGTTTGCTTTAGAAAAATAAGAAAATCTGAAATTTAAATCTCAAATTTATTATACCTTATTCCTATATGGGTGTTTCACAGCATGTCTGAAATAGCTTGCAAAATTATGTCAGGCATGCACTAATACAGCTCAAATTACTAATTACTCATTGTTTGTTACTTGGTTGTTATCTGTTATAACAAACATTGCTCGTTGTCTGTTACTCAGTTATATAATTTTATAATCTACTGTATGTCATTCTACCACTTACAGTGTGTTGGTTTGGACTAATTTTACCAAATATTAAAACTAGCTGCTATGAAAATTAGTACCTAGTGCTTGCTTTATCTTCTCAATTAAACTACTAATCTGCAAGATCAAATGACAACGAGGAAGGGATACATAATATAAAACTGTCAATATGTCATGTTTCTCAGGTAGTATTTTGCTACTTGGGTATTGCTGTTCTAAAGACAAATACAAACCTCATTCAAGCCAGTAGTATACCAACAACCATAATGAACTCTCAAGAGCGTCAAAAAAGCCTATTTTATGGAAAAGACATAAGAAAACATCAAGAAATATAGGCTGACACCCAGGTCTATACACAGCATGTCTGATCAGGCCTAAATCACAGGCCTAAAACCTCCCATGCAACTATTGGGAAGACAACTGCCTCAGAAACACATCCTTTACAGGTTTTGGTTATGTGCCCAAGCCTGGATGGAGAGGTGCAACCTTTCTGGGCCTCCAGAAATGTTCCTCTTTCTCTTGTTATGAATAGCACAGCAGATAATCATACAGATTCAGGCACCACTTGGACGGCCCATAGGAGTCAAAGTTTCTGGCTTTAGAGAAGTTTCTGACCTCAGTTGTACTGATGAACAAAATGTCTTGATTATTAGGGACAAAAAACCCCTGAAAACTTAGAGATGAGGGAAAGAAAGGAAAGAGAAACAGACTTCTAAGTACAGAACTTCCCAGAGTGATACATCTGGTATTATATTGCTTTTTATTCTATAACATTAAGACAAACAGCCCCGTATCTACCAATCTGGTGTAATAAGTAATTTACCTGTTACTTCAATTCCAATAAAGATATCTCAAGAGAAAAGAGAAGTGTACCACTGACTTATCTCTGATCACTCCAGGGTTTTTTAGCTTCTCTAGTTCACATGAAAATAATAGAATTTAAAAACAATCCTTTATCATAATCTAAATAATTTTAATCTTTTTTATATGTACCACATAAAGAAAGGCATTCAACAGAAAATTACTTGGAAACAGAATATTAAATTGTTTACAAGAATAATTAATAAACCCTTTAAAATCCAGTCAGCAACTCTTTATCTATACTCTAAATCTGAAAATTAATGTAGTTTCTAATTTCAAAGATTCTCATGTGAGAATGTGCAGCTGGGCATTGATTTGCATAAGCAATTTTTGGTTTATGATAAGGTAGTAAATAAACAAGAAGTATAAATTTCCAACAAGCACATATCCAACATTTTAAACAGGCATTGAGTAACACCTACTGAGAATAATCAAATTCCTTAAACAATTAGACATAAAAAGCAGTGCATTTTGGGCCAGTTTTAGTACACCTTGGGTAGTGGAATAAAACATTAGACTGAAGACCCAAGTGATTCTAGCCTACTGTGAAATATAATAATGGACGTGAAATACACAATACCTAGAGCAATTTATTGTCATTATAATTTAGAATTCATACAGAAAAACAATGGAGTCTCACTAGACTTCTTTGATAAGGGTTTGACACTGCAATCAGAAAGCCCTAGTTAAATCTGGAAATCTACATTAATTTTGCAGTAAAGCGTAAAGGCTTCATTCATTGTCAGATCTCCCTTTGTCTTTCTCTTGATACCAGCTTAGTTATGATTTTTGTTAAACAGAAAAGTTTCTGTTCTGGGCAATCACACAGCAGTTTGTTGACAACTAGAGCAGAATCTGAAGTCTTACACAGCCATTTATGGAAGAATAGCTCAGATACATTTGTTTTGTCAATGGTTATTGGTTCAAAAATAATGTTTTAAGTAGGTACAGTTAGCAAGCTTTTCCAGGACAGAATGCTTTGTGGGTCATACTGTTTATTGCCTTTGGCCAAAATTGTGATTCTGTGATTCAATATACTGCAAAAAGAAATAACAACCAGCTAATATCATTCAGCTCTTCTCTGCAGGCCTACCAATAACATCTATGAGATTTTAATGTGTTGCTGCAAGTGGATCCCAAGACTTGGCCTAAGAAATTGAATACCTCTTTACATATGCCATAAAAGACAGCATAAATCCCATTGTGAAATACTGAGAATAAAATATTTGCATAGTTGTCATCTGTGCTTCATCACAACCATAACAATTTGCATACACATAGTTTTACACAGGAGGGAAGCATATGGATTGTAATTCTGAACTACTGATAGAATTAATCAGCCGTTCATTCCTTACGTAAGAAATAACCTAGAAGTTTGTGAGACTAGACTTGCTGAAGGAAAACCTTTTCTAGAATTGAATAAATGGGATCTTAAGAATGAGTCATAGAGATATTGCCATTGCAGAGATACTAAGCTGGGTGACTACAGATACATAATAATAACTTTTGTCTTGCATCATGCAATCTTGAAGAAATGCTTTGGGACTTGGTATGTCTTACTGAAGAAAATGAAAGGTGTCTTTAGAAAGAGCTATTATATTGATACAAGATCTTTTTTTTTAGGCTGTGAAAGAATAACATGAGGGACCAGTTCACAACATATTATACATTCATATTTTTCATTAAGACATGCTTTTTCTTCTATACAAAGTCTTATCTTTCAGTGGAAGAATCCTTTTGCATTTTTGTATCTTTAAAATGGTCTTTTGGCACCATTTGTTTCCAAAAGACAGAAATGCAATTTGCAAGGAAGACTTGTGTATGAGCAAGCAGTGAAAATGATTAGAAAAGGAATGAACATGTTGCTGACTGAGCTGATAAGAATTCTCAACTATCGTAAGAATTAGAGATATATTGTAAAGGGAAAATGAATATAAATGTCTGTTCCTCATATTTGTATAAAACCACAGTCTATTGCATATCTCCAAACACTACAGCAAGAAATTAGTGTCAAGTTTGCTAACTGTAGCATCTGAATCATAGAGATTTCCCTAGCTTAACTTGATGAAAACATACCTCCATTCATCCATGTCAAATGAACATCTGCCAGCATTGCTACTGCTTTGGTTAGAGAATGATGTTACCACTCCACTAAATTATCTTTTATTTATTAATGAAAGAATTTCCAGAAAGGTCACGAAGGATGAGGAAAAGGCTGAGGTACTTAATGCCTTCTTTGCCTCAGTCTTTAACAGCCACACCGGGTATCCTCAGGGTATCCGTCCCCCTGAGCTGGATGACAGGGATGGAGGGCAAAATAGGCTCCCCATGATCCAGGAGGAAGCAGTTAACGACCTGCTGTGCCACTGGACACTCATAAGTCTATGGGGCCTGATGGCATCCACCCAAGGGTGCTGAGGGAGCTGGCGGAGGAGCTTGCCAAGCCGCTCTCCATCATTTATCAACAGTCCTGGTCAACGGGGGAGGTCCCGGATGACTGGAGGCTTGCCAACGTGACGCCCATCTACAAGAAGGGTCGGAAGGAGGATCCGGGGAACTACAGGCCTGTCATCCTGACCTCGGTGCCGGGGAAGGTTATGGAGAGGCTCATCTTGAGGGCGCTCACGGGACACGTGCAGGTTACCCAAGGGATCAGGCCAAGCCAGCACGGGTTCATGAAAGGCAGGTCCTGCTTGACCAACCTGATCTCCTTCTATGACCAGGTGACCCGCCTAGTGGATGAGGGGAAGGCTGTTGATGTTGTCTACCTGGACTTCAGCAAAGCCTTTGACACTGTTCCCCACAGTATTCTCCTAGAGAAGCTGGCGGCCTGTGGTTTAGACAGGTACACTCTTCGCTGGGTAAAAAACTGGCTGGATGGCCGAGCCCAGAGGGTTGTGGTGAATGGGGTGAAATCCAGCTGGCGGCCGGTGGCAAGCGGAGTCCCCCAGGGCTCGGTTTTGGGACCGGTCTTGTTTAATGTCTTCATTGATGATCTGGATGAGGGGATAGAGTGCTCCCTCAGCAAGTTTGCAGACGACACCAAGTTGGGAGGGAGTGTTGATCTGCTTGAGGGTAGGAAGGCTCTGCAGAGGGATCTGGACAGGTTGGATCGATGGGCTGAGGCCAACCGGATGAAGTTCAATAAGGCCAAGTGCCGGGTTCTACACTTCGGCCACAACAACCCCAGGCAACGCTACAGGCTTGGGGATGAGTGGCTGGAAAGTTCCCCTGCAGAAAAGGACCTGGGGGTGTTGATCGACAGCCGGCTGAATATGAGCCAGCAGTGTGCCCAGGTGGCCAAGAAGGCCAACGGCATCCTGGCTTGTATCAGAAATGGTGTGGCCAGCAGGAGCAGGGAGGTGATCATGCCTCTGTACTCGGCTCTGGTGAGGCCGCACCTCGAATACTGTGTTCAGTTTTGGGCCCCTCACTACAAGAAGGACATTGAGGTGCTGGAGCGTGTCCAGAGAAGGGCGACGAAGCTGGTGAGGGGTCTGGAACACAAGTCTTATGAGGAGCGGCTGAGGGAGCTGGGGTTGTTTAGCCTGGAGAAGAGGAGGCTGAGGGGAGACCTTATCGCTCTCTACAACTACCTGAAAGGGGGTTGCAGAGAGGTGGGTGTTGGTCTCTTCTCCCAAGTGACTAGTGACAGGACTAGAGGAAATGGCCTCAAGTTGCGACAGGGGAGGTTCAGGCTAGACATTAGGAAAAAGTTCTTCACTGAGAGAGTGGTGAAACACTGGAATAGGCTGCCCAGGGAGGTGGTAGAGTCACCCTCCCTGGAGGTATTCAAGGAGCGTGTGGATGTGGCATTGTGGGATGTAGCTTGATGGACATGGTGCTGTGTGGTGTTGGGTGGGTTGTGGCTTGTTATTGTTGTTGTGTGGCGTGGGTTTTGTGGTTTTTTTTTTTTGTGGGTTTTTTGATGTTGTGTGTTTTTTTTTTTCTTTTTTTTTTTTTTCCCCAGGTTGGACTCGATGATCTTACAGGTCTTTTCCAACCGTACTGATTCTGTGATTCTGTGATTCTGTGATTCTGTATGTTGTGTATGTGTGTTTATAGTCATCATTTCAGCTAGGTCATATCTCCAGAGCCTGAAGAACACAGTTTTCATTCAAACAACAAGTGCATTTAGGTAGGCCAGCTGAGCTTTAGTACAGATACATAAATTGGTAAAATGCCTGAATCATAACAATGTTGTCCTGCATTTTTTATTTGGGGGGAGGGGTATCTTGCAAGTTGAAGTTTTGCAATCTAAAGCAATGATCTTTCACTCTGTGAAAAGCATTAGGAAAATGAATCTTGCAAGAAACACTTCAAGGAGAAAATACTTGATTCTGCTAAATGTAAGCATTTATAGGATCAAGTCCATAGTCAAGTACTAGAAATGTACTTTGGAAATTTGTATTTTGTAATTATTTATAAAGAAATTACCAGCAACCACAGTTTCTGATTTCACTACCACTGTTGTTTATATTTATGCTCAAAATTGAAAATATAAATAAAAGGGGAGAGGGGCAGTGTTTGAACTAAGTAGCCAAGTTTCATAATTCTTAATGTTATGTGCAGTTGGTACTCTATCACATTAATATTGGAAATTTGTATAGTCCGTTTCAATCTACATTGTCTTGAAATGCCATAGAGACACTGCTGTCTTGTGCACCAGAAACTAAATGCAACACCCTTCAGCACAGTAGATCAAGCAAAGTAATTAAGGATTCTTGGAACTTACCCAAAAGATTCAGTTTTGGTGAGTTGTGCGGACCACCTCTAAAAAGGCAAAAGGATAAATTGCCCCTGCAACTATAAATCAAACCTTGGCCTTCTACATTCTTCCAACTCCAGAACAGGAGCTTAGTTTAATTCCGAAGCTAAAGAATTCAAAACCTATCTGTCCTTTAGGACTTCAGGACTATTGTCAGAATTTAGTCTGTTAGTATTCAGTCATGACACACTCCCCACCGGGAGCAACATAAATATATCAAACAGTACTATTCAGAAAAAGAATAATTTCCAGGTCAAACATTGGAAACTGGAATATACTGGAAACTGGAGATTTCTCACTGTAGTATGTGAGTTCTAGTCAGCAAATTTTAAAGCAGAATGAACTTGGGATCAGGAAAAAGGTCTCTATGGAAGCCTCTGAACTGAGGGGCATTCATTCTCTGTGATCAGCTCCACCAATTCTCTGTAGCCAAGTGCCTCCTGCTGAACTTCAGTCTTTTTCTGCAGGCCCAGTTTCATTTCAAGGTAAATGGAAGCTTGGAGGAAATATTGCCTATCTCAGTCTGACACACAGTTTGGATTCAGCGAGAATCTGCAATTGAGCCCTGGAGCTGGGAGACAAATCTGTGAAGTAGTCTGTGAAAAATAGTACCCTCTCCTGTTATTATATGTCTGTGTTAGGTAATTTTAAAAACTCTGAGCACACAATACCATACTGATAGGTATTTCTGCCAATGTTTCCAAATTCACTTTTACTTCAGCCCACTAAAAGAGCAGGTTCTGCTGCAATGTTCTGAACTGGACCCAATATATTGGAGAAGATAGAAAGTGGTCAGATGTGGACTTTGCCTATTTCTGATACAAGGAAATCATTGCCAGTATTGCACAGCTGTTACCTCATAGCCTATGAAAGCAAGCTATGATCAGTTTAGCTTTCTTTATGCAGTAAATTGCAAACAGAGTTTTGCATTCTGAAATAAGATCCTTGGTAAGAAGTGGGTTGATTTATGAACCAAGAGGCAAAGCTTGATTTTTTCTGGTATCAGTGGAACAAAAGGGGCTGGAAATACTTTGTTTTGACATGTGAACTTAGCAAATTAGCAATAACCGATGAAGGATAAGCGTATACAGAAAATAGATAGTTCTACACTGGCCTTTCCTATCATATTTTCATGCTAATAATGGTCAATAAATACAAACATAAAGTAGACTTGCACAAGGAAGAATTTGCAGCAGTGTTGCAGTTTTTATTTTCATTGGCAAATATTCAGAGCTAGTCAAATCTTCACCGAAATAAATTTCTAGTATTTCACTTGCCTGTAAGGACTTAAAGAGAATATATACCTGATTATTAAGAACTCAGTTAAACTAAAGGATCGAGTTTACCTGAAAAAAAGGGATCCCAGCTGATATTCTAATACTGCTTTTATTCTTTGCTAAAGACATGCAGCTTCCTGAATTTCTGAATTTGTAATTTATTTATTTGCTTCATGTTCCAGTTGAATGAGAAAGCTTCATTTATCCCAGGAACATGAAGAGCTGAACTAACATGCATTTCATTGCTAGCATAGTATTTGCTCTCCTTCAATGATCTGTATCAGCCCTTCTGTTCTTTCCTCCTTACTTAGTACTGCAGTAATGGTTGCTATTTATATGGACATGTGATTTTCTGTGATCATGCATCTGAAACAACAAAGCAGACGTCTTAATAAATGCAGTAGAAGCCTTTGTGCCATTTTTTTTTTCCATCATAGAAATATTCTGTAGGGTCTTCTGTTTGAAGATTCATTGTCTAGCTGTACCTTCTGCTGATGTGGTCGATGTCTCTGCTCCTGTGGCTGAGTTACCAGATAGATCTTAAAGATTATACATTCATATGTACCATTGCCAACACCCAGCTCAGTCCATCTCAGGTTTAACAAGGTCTGCATAAATCTCTCTATGCCTAGGTTCCCTGCTTCTGAAAGTTCCAGCCATAAAGCACCACCCAGGAAAGCTGACCTCAGATCACACCAACTCTGTGTTTCTCCTTCAGAGTACTTCTTTTTTCTGCTACCTTCCAATTTGGTGTCCAATCAGGGACAGGCTATATCTGTTAATTTAATGTCTTTGATAATTTACGCCATAAAATTCTTTTGAAATTCTTCAGCTGGCATTAAAAAAAAAAGATAAGGAATAGAGCACAAAATGGAAAACATCAGCATGATGGTGATACTCATCAGTTCTCCATCACAGCTCGATGCTGTGCAGAAACTCTTCCTCTGTCACCCTTCCCCAAAAAAAGACATAAAGAGAACTAGAAGGTTTACAGTGGATTGTGATGGATGACCAAACGTGTGGAATCACAGGTAAAAATATCATGACCATCAGCCTAGAATGAACCATCAGCCTTAGAAAAGAAAAAATTGAATGAGAATGCATGAAGTAGCATTGTATGTGACTACACTGTTGTCTTAGTTCTGATTTAGAGTGTACTTTTGAAATCAAACTCCTGATTATCACCATTTCCTGCATTTTACCACTTTTACCAAAGCTGCTGCTGTTCCTGTTTGCATGTCCAGCCAGTAGCTGGACTGAACATATATTTCAGATGTGCAGATACGCGTGCATGCACATACACACATGCATACAGAGACCTGAAGTTCACTAGGTAAGTATACACACAACCCAGTTTCTAGTTGCTGTTGCTTAGACTTTCCCCCACACACATAGGAAAGAGAGTGGCATTACAAAGCAAAAGTAGTGAGGCTCAGACAGACAAGTGTACTGACCAGCCACTAACTTACATACAATTGGCCTCCTCCCCTCCTCTTCATTTTCCCCTGGTTGTACTTCTCCCCCATCCACCTTGATCCTTCCTTTCTCAACCCTTGTTTCCTCCCAAATAAACTGTTCCCATGTAATTATTTTTTCTCCAGTGGTCTCAGTTTTACTACAACCTTACTCAAATAGGTATTTCTGATGCTGTTACCTAGGTCATCTCAACCTTACCTCGTATTACCAATATGGTTACTTATGTGCTTCTCCTTCAAAGATCCCCAATACCCCCACAACTATCTGTGAATCTTGGCTGTTTCTCGCATAACTCCCCCCTAGCCATCTGTGCAATCCAGCCATTCCTCACAGCACTAGCTGTAACTTTTGCCAGCTTCTCACTGTGTTATTTGTTGTGTTCAGCAATTTCTCATGTCACGTTCTGTAGTTTCTCAGAGTATGTTCGAACAGCTAAACCTCATGCCAGGGCTGCATATCTTAACACTCAGCACCAACCGTTTCACTTTATGGTTCTGCTCATATTGAATGACATTGCTTAGTAACACTGATGCAACTGCTACAATCATTAAGTGCCATGGTAAAAGTAAAAGGAGAATGATTATTCTCATAGTACACTCATGCACCTATATCCATTGAGGGTGGTAAGTATTGTGTTTAGCAATTCACCAGATAGCAAACCAACTTTTTCCATAAAAATTAATTTAATTGAATGGAGGGGTAGGTGTGCAGGGACTTAAGAAATGCACACACGGTCTGTATTTATGTGTTTGAGGTGAAAAATAGCTTAAATTGTGAGTGCTAACAGGCAGCAGACAGTTGGGTGTATGTTTGTGTGTGTGTGTGTGTGTGTGTGTGGAGGGGAAGTCCAAAATTGCAGTTGGTACTGACTGTCTGGTTGTAAATCTTGGTTACACCTTGACTAAGCAAAAGTAACTTGTCCTGAATCCTCTAATTAATAAAGAGACATGAGACAGAACTACTAGTTAGAAGGCTGATCATGTGTTGTGCTTCTGAGCAGACACGGTTTAGATTGGGAAAACCATGGGGTTTACATCCAGAAAGAAGAGCTCGTGCATTAAAGAAGGGTTCCCAAAAAGAAGAAGTGGTCCAAGAAAGAAGTAGGGGGCCTGGAAAGAAGAAAGCAAAGGTCCTGAGTGGAGGAAAGATCGTCGAAGTGGAAGAAGATCCAGGAGATCAGAGAGCTGAGTGGACACGAATGCTGGAGGATGCCCAGAAACCTTGACCATTAATGCCCAAGACTGGTAAATTTAAGCGGAAGCACAGCACAAACTGACATGTCTTTCTGCCCAACCTTCCTGGGCCAGGTGCAATCCTCCTGTGGGGAAGGGAAGTCGAGAGCAAGCACTGGGGGTTGGGAGTGTGTGAATGGATGAGGGTGTGAGATACTCAGGTAAGTTAAAAGCTCTAATTTAGTTAGTTCTTAAATAAGCCCCAAATCCACTATGGGCTGTCATTTACTGTGTCTCACCCGTGACAGTGTGATAAGGAGGATGGAGAGGTAGGAGTATGTTCATCAGCTGGAATAGATTCTTTTTGAAGGCTGAATTTCAGTGGCTTTTTGGAAGGGATCACTGTTCTGGAACATGTTAACCAATTCATCTGTGAAACTGGACACTTGACTTGACGATTAGTCCATTTTTCAGCCTTTCACTACTGACTGACTTGATAGATCTTGATTCATCTCAGAAAGGTGATGTGTACCATGAAAATGTGACTATTCAGAAAGAGGCAGAAACAATACACATGCTAAAATATTTATGTCAGTTCAAGAGCTAGTGATACAATATTTAACGATCAGACATAAACTCAAAACAAAGCAATATGTATTTTCAGGTAACACACAGTTAATGGACTGTGTTCCCAAATGGTATTGTGTTGGCCAAAGTTTTACACGCAAAAATGCGTACACAAATTGGTGGAGGGAAAATCTGCCTAGAGCTATTAGAAAATAAAACCAGTCCAGTGCCTCTAGCTCTCAAATAGGCTAGGTGCCTACTTTTGCAACTTCAGAGAAGATAAAGAAGAAATATTGTGTAATTGTCCTCTTTCTTATACAAGGTATGTGCCCATGGACAGTATCAGTAAAAGGTTTATAGGTTAGATACAGTAAGGTCATTCCTGTTGAACTCTTTTAATTCCATTAAGCTATGTCATTTTTAACTATGAAATAGTTCATCCTGCCTAAATTGCTCTAAATACATGTTTTTCCACCATGAATAAACCTGAAATAATTCAGCAAGCTTTTAAGAGCTTGTGAACATGTGTTTTAAATGGAGAAGGGGAAGGGAGGTTTAAACACACTGTATTCTTCATTAACATATTCCAGTAGAGATTCTAAGTTATTGTGTCATTACAGGTGTGATTCACTGCACATTAAGACACCTAGGTATAGCTACACGTAGATCCACATGTGAGCTAGAAGCTCTACTGAATTGCTTAAATGGTAGTATCTAGTGACATTTAGAACCTCCAGAATACCCTGTATGTTCTCCAGCTGCCACGCACCTTCATTGGAAACTGTGTGATATCTGACAGATCTTGCAGAAGTCTCAGATGTCCTAAGGTAAATGAAATGGCATTCAAGCTTTATGTGTAGGAAATTTAATGCTGCCCTGTCTATAATGACAGCTTGTTCAATGGCCACCTGGTCAGTACAGTGAAGTCCAGAGATGATTGACCTTCATTACGAGTGAGCTGAAAAAATCCCTGTACTCTGAATCAGCCAGGTCTCCACTGGCTACAGTAGAAGCTCTGACACACCTTTCATGCAGATGTCCAAATTTAGGTGTCTGAATCTGTTTAAACAAGTTTAATAACTAACTTTAAATAAAGGCTATGTGTATCATGAATATAATCCTGCTGGCACAATTACAGTTTCATAGAGCATTCAGGTTAGCACTTTATCCTTTTTATTAAAAGAATACTGGTGAAAAAAAACAGTAAATATTAAAATATTCTTGCTATATGCCATGAAAAATATATTATTTGTGTTAGTTGTACCATTCAGCCCAATTATACAACCAATATCTGATAATAATAATCTGCCTTGCTAAGCACAGACCATATTTTACCGCTTAAATCTATAATGAAAATAGATCCTCTGTGTCACTTGTTTTGTGCCATTTAGTATTCCCCTTTCATTTGGGAAAATCCCCTCACTGTATATCTAATACAAAGCAGGAACATGAATGGATATATTACTATGTAAAATTAAGTATGTTAATTCAATTTTTCATATAGCACAGACCATATTTATTATGAATTAATAGCATGTTTTCTGAGCTAAAGATTTTGTGACAAGTTCTTCTCTGGTATTACTGAAGTCGATAAGAGTTACAACAAGAAAGGGTTTGATTTATGAATATATATGAATGTTGCATTTCCACCAGATACATTTGGTCTATTCTGAAATGAGAGAACAGCGTATGAAAAATTCCCAGCTATAGAAAACATTTTGACATTTATTGTGAAACTAACATCTAGATTTTTTTCTTGAAGTACATTTCTCATGGAGTTTTTTGTAACTATCTTTAAAGCTGACAGTTATTGGGGAACAAGTCTGATCATTACTTGGGAATATGTTTTGTAACAGCTTTTCTCTAACAGCTACTAATTTATGTAGGCTTCCAGGAGACTGGTGCTATACCTTCTATTATTAGGCCTGAGCAGTCTAACTTTTCAAGGAGAAACTTAGTCCCTGAGTATACATTGTCATATACCATTTCTAAATTTCTGAGCAGATGAAGACAGCAATTAATATTTTAATGATTCTCTAATACTCAGTGCCTAAAACTACCTTTGTTGTTGGTAACAAACGTAACAAATTATATTCACTATTTTCATAAATAATGATAAGCATTAAAGAGTGTTCTTATATTGCAAGAATATAAAATGAGATGGTAACATGCGAAGTACAGGAAGATTTTAGTAGCTCCATGGCAATTTCCAACTCAAACTAAAATCACAACATTAAAACTAGAAAAAGGACAGATCCGATTGAGATACTACAGCATTTGTAAAGCTTTCCACAGTTTTTTTTAATAAAATGAAAAATTCAGAGATGCCTAAGGGTGGAATAAGAGAAAGGGACGATGAATAGCTGATAGATATTGACAGGGCTACAATACAAATATGTTTCTACATAGCATATTGTAGCCCCACAGAAAAAGCACGCTGAAAATCGTAACAGTATTACAGCATTTGTTCTTTTCCGGAGATGTGGAGGTGCATTTTAAGGCCTTCATTCCACTTTCAACTACAAAAACTCCTAGTATCTTAAGAAGAAAAGCACCCAAATAAAAATTAGACAAGGGAATCAGGGCTGTATATTTGAATAAGAATTTTGCAATTCACCTTCCTGAAATTGGACCAAATGCATTTTCTTCAGTAGTGTGAATTAAGAAGGGGGCTGGGGGAAGAAGTTGAAAACCCAGAGAAAGCAAGCATGGAAATGGGAATATGCCTCATCTTTGGACTGTATCATGGAAATTGTAAGAAGATGGCAATTAACATGATAATAAAAATAAATTAAGTTTATGGACAACACTAGGTTGAACTCCGCTCTTCTCCCAATCAATAGAGATCCCTTTGTAAATTAACATTGACAGTGGTGTATTGCTTAGAGAGTCTGTGGCTGTTTACTCCTCCAGGTGAGGTTCTGCACAGCAGGGGAATCACCAGGTGAGGTTCCGACCCCATGAAACCAATGCGTGGATGAAAGACGAAGGCATGTGGAGGTATCGAGAGTGTGAGGATCTAGGGGACTAGCCTCTCTCTTGTCTTCTTTTTTCAGTTCACAGAAACAGCTGACTCCCTTGATAGGTTCATAATCATGGCTGAGGTTATTATCCCTAGAACAATGCAATAAAACTCAGAAGTGGATAAATGTGTAAGTACATGATGCTTATTCATTAACATTTAAAAAAAAAAATCTACCCATTTTAGTTTGATGAATCAGGAATAATAGCCAATTACTGTGATAGTAGTAGGCGACTCTTTTCTGAGAGGTACGGAACCAACTATTCGCCAACCTGACCCACTCTCTAGAGAGGTGTGCTGCTTACAGGGGGCTCATATCCAGGATGTCACCGAGTGACTGCCAAGTCTCGTACAGTCATCTCACTATTATCTGCTGCTGCTGTTTCACGTGGACACCAGTGATACAGCCAGGAGCATTCTGAGGAGAATCAAGAAGGATTACAGAGCCCTGGGAGCAGCGGTAAGGGCCTTTGGAGCGCAGGTAGTTTTTTCATCAATGCCTCTGGTCAAAGCCATTGGGTTTGAAAGGGCCAGTTGAATCTGGCGAGTCAACAAATGGTTACAGGATGGGTGCCACAGCCAGGGGTTCAGCTACTTAGACCATGAGACTCGCTTTGAGAAACCTGGTCTATTAGAGGCTGATGGGATCCATCTGTTAGAGAAGTGGAAGACCATCTTTAGTCATAGGCTTGCCAAGGTGGTGAAGAGGGTTTCAAACTAAAGTTACTGGGGGAGGGGAACCTCAATCCATCCCACTCCTACCAGTTTGATGCCAGTGCCAGAAATAGATGCCCAGACCCTGCAGAAGGATCACAGGTCAACAGGAGAGGACCTGAAGAGCAGCACAAAGGCATTCCAGCCACTCCAGCCAGTAAGTCAGCTTCATCAGGAGCCCAACTTCAATGCCTCTATGCAAATGTACATAGCATAGAGAATAAACAAGAGGAGTTAGAGATGTGCGCACACCTACAAGTCTATGATCTTATTGGCATTACGGAGACGTGGTGGGATGGCTCCTATGACTGGAGTGTTGGAATGGAAGGATACAGACTCTTTAGGAAGGACAGGCAGGGGAGACGAGGAGGGGATGTTGCCTTCTATGTCAATGACCAGCTAGAGTGCATGGAGCTCCACCTGGGGATGGATGAGGAGCCAACTGAGAGCTTATGGGTCAGGATTAAGGGAGGGCAGGGACAGGTGACATTATAGTGGGGGTCTGCTGCAGGCCACCCAAAGAGGAAGACTGAGCAGATGAGGCCCTCTACAGACAGATAGGAGCAACCTCAAGGTAACAAGCCCTGGTCCTCATGGGGGACTTCAACCACCCCGATATCTGTTGGAGGGACAACACAGCAGGGCATAAGCAATCGGGGAGGTTCCTGGAATGTGTTGATGATAATTAACTTCTCCAAGTGATAGAGGAACCAACAATGAAAGGTGCTGTGCTGGACCTTGTTCTCACCAACAAGGAGGGGCTGTGAAGATCAAAGGCAGCCTTGGCTGCAGTGACCATGAAATTGTGGAATTTGAGATGCTTAGGGCAATGAGGAGGGCACACAGCAAGCTCATTAACCTGGACTCCAGGAGAGCAGACTTTGATGTCTTCAGGGATCTGCTTGGTAGAGTATTATGGGATAAAGCCCTGGAGGGAAGAGGGGCCCAAGAAAGCTGGTTGATATTCAAGGATCACCTCCTCCAACCTCAGGAGCGATGCATCCCAAAAATGAGGAAGTCAGGCAAAAACACCAGGAGGCCTGCACGGATGAACAAGGAGCTCCTGGACAAACTCAAACACAAAAAGGAAGCCTACAGAGGGGGGAAACAAGGACAAGTAGCCCGGGAGGAACACAGAGAAATTGTCTGAGCAGCCAGGAATCAGGTAAGGAAAGCTAAAGCCCTGATAGAATTGAATCTGGCCAGGGATGTCAAGGGCAATAAGAAAAGCTTCTATAGGTATGTAGGGGATAAAAGGAAGACTAGGAAGAAACGGAAGACCTGGTTACCTGGGATATGGAGAAGGCTGAGGTACTCAATGACCTTTTTGCCTCTGTCTTCACCAGCAAGTGAGCAAGCCACACCACCCAAGTTGTGGAAGGCAAAGGCAAGGACTGCAAGAATGAAGAACCACCCACTGTAGGAAAAGATCAGGTTCGAGACCATCTAAAGAAACTGAAGGTGCACAAGTCCATGGGACCTGATGAGATGCATCCGCAGATCCTGAGGGAACTGACGAATGAAGTTGCTAAACCACTATCCATCATATTTCAGAAGTCGTGTCAGTCCATTGAAGTTCCCAATGACTGGAAAAAGGGAAACATAACCCCCATTTTTAAAAAGGAAGAAAAGGAAGACCTGGGGAACTACAGGCCAGTCAGTCTCACCTTTGTGCCTGGCAAGATCATGGAGCAGATTCTCCTGGAAACTATGCTAAGGCACATGGAAAACAAGGACATCATTGATGACAGCCAACATGGCTTCACTAAGGGCAAATCATGCCTGACAAATTTGGTGGCCTTCTATGACAGGGTCACAGCATTGGTGGATATGGAAAGACCAACTGACATCATCTACCTGGACTTGTGCAAAGCATTTGACACTGTCCCACACAACATCCTTGTCTCTAAATTGGAGTGATATGGATTAGGTGGCTGGACAACTCGGTGGGTAAGGAATTGGCTGGATGGTCACACTCAAAGAGTTGCGGCCAGCGGCTTGACGTCCAAGTGGTGACCAGCAACGAGTGGTGTTCCTCAGGGGTCGGTACTGGGACCAGTGCTGTTTAACATCTTTGTCGGTGACATGGACAGTGGGATTGAGCGCACTCCCAGCAAGTGCACCGAAGACACCAAGCTGTGTGGTGTGGTCGACATGCTGGAGGGAAGGGATG
Organism: Gavia stellata; assembly: GCF_030936135.1. NCBI lineage: Eukaryota > Metazoa > Chordata > Aves > Gaviiformes > Gaviidae > Gavia > Gavia stellata. The sequence goes on from NC_082597.1 coordinate 27,151,611, forward strand.
CCATCCAGAGGGACCTTCACAGGCTTGAGAGGTGGGCCCGTGTGAATCTCATGAAGTTCAACAAGGTCAAGTGCAAGGTCCTGCAAGTGTGTCAGGGCAATCCCAAGCACAAATACAGGCTGGGCAGAGAATGGATTGAGAACAGCCCTGAGGAGAAGGATTTGGGCATGTTGGTTGATGAGAAGCTCAACATGACCTGGCAGTGTGCACCTGCAGCCCAGAAAGCCAACCGTATCCTGGGCTGCATAAGAAGTGTGACCAGCAGGTCGAGGGAGGTGATTCTCCCCCTCTACTCCGCTCTCTTGAGACCCCACCTGGAGTACTGTGTCCAGCTCGGGGGTCCCCAACATAAGAAGGACATGGACCTGTTGGAGCAAGTCCAGAGGAGGGCCATGGAGATGACCAGAGGGCTGGAGCACCTCTCCTATGAGGACAGGCTGAGAGAGTTGGGGTTGTTCAGCCTGGAGAAGAGAAGGCTCCGAGGAGACCTTACAGCAACCTTCCAGTACCTGAAGGGGACCTGCAAGAAAGCTGGAGAGGGACTTTTTACAAGGGCATGTAGTGATAGGACAAAGGGTAATGGCTTTAAGCTGAAAGAAGGTAGATTTAGAGCAGATATAAGGAAGAAATTCTTCACCATGAGGGTGGTGAGGCACTGGAACAGGTTTCCCAGAGAAGTTGTGGATGCCCCATCCCTGGAAGTGTTCAAGGCCAGGTTGGACGGGGCTTTGAGCAACCTGGTCTAGTGGAAGGTGTCCCTGCCCATGGCAGGGTGGTTGAAACTAGATGGTCTTTAAGGTCCCTTCCAACCCAAACTATTCTATGATTCTGTGATTGCTTAGAAGTCAACATGTTACTGCATCTAAGAACATATTATACATTTACTGTTGCCCTATTATACACACTGTTATGCTTTTTAATCAGTTTGTTTACAGAGTTGCAAACTTTTGGCACTTTACAGTGCCATCTTTACCATTACTGTGTTGTAAATGACATATGGATGTTTCCTTCATCTCATTAGGCATGGGACTTTTCAAATGAGGTAAAGGTAGGAATTGTTGAATGAGTGCCTGCCTTCTCACAGAAACTGCATTACATCAGTATTGAATTTCATTAAGGCTGGGCATCTTTTATTTAATTCTAATAAAATAAGAAAATACTACATAACTACTCATACCAGCTCCACCAACAGCAATTCACTTGGGCTTAATTTCAAAATGTTGAAGACCCATTAATTCATTTTGAATTCCTTAAAAAAATGTCTTACACTGGTTTTCTTCCCATTGTTCCTATTTAATTCCCAGAAGGATTATTTAATTGTCTACAGAGTAATTTGTAACCTAGCTTCATAACCTCAGTACTCAAACCAGCACTTAAAAACTTCTTGAAGAAAAAAGCTACGTGCATAGTACTCAAAGCTGTTTCCTATAGAATAATTTTTCTTTATGTTTTTTCTGCTTTCCTAAAGTTTCGATTAGACTGATATTAAATTATCCAACTGTCATGTTCAGTGACCTTTTTTTTTATACTAATAGTCCTCTTACTGAACAAAGAGCCATGGTATACACAGTCGTCCATTATTTTTTTAACTTTTCTATTTACAAGTAATTATGATATACCAAAATATGCCTCCTCTACAAAAGCCAAGGTGTGCTAAAATCACAACAGTCCTGTCCATGTTTGTATTCACAGAAAGTTAAATCATGCAGAGAAGTGGTTTTTGCTCTACAGGATCTTTTGTAATGGGAACCAATATAATAGTTATCTAGTCGATAAGCTTGAAGCATTCTACATAGTCCTTTACAAATAATCTTGGCTAAGAAACCTGAAGACTTTTGCTAATGATATTGTCTATGAGCAATAAAACTATAGTACTTACTTTAGCTTCTCTCTCGGAGAGAACAAGGGGTTCCTAGTGGAGTGACCATAATGTCAAAAGGTTTCATATTCTGTGTCCTGATATTAAAAAAAATAGGCCCTACTGCAAGGCGGGTTTATGGTGACTTCTAAGAACAGATTTTCTGGCCACCTAGCTCAAGGGTTTCTGGAACTGAAGTAGTGTGGTTGAAGTCAGAAAAAAGCCCTATGAGAGTAGAATTGTCCTTGGACTGAGACAATGAGTAGAGTCTGAGGGGTTTATGACACTGTGGAAATAGGAGTTGCCAACCAGTTTGATAAGAATGAGTTTTGTTCATCTCATTACCTCAACAATATTCATCTTTAGAGCTTTGTTAGAAATCCTTCAGGAACGTGAAGCTGCTGGAGTTTTTTATCTTTCCTTCACTTATTAAACTGCCTTTCAACCCACGAGTTTTGTTGCTTTTCCTCTTCCTATTCTCTCCTTTGTCATGTGGGGCGGGGCAGGGTAATCGAGCAGCTGTGTGGGGCCTTAACTGCTAGCTCAGGTCAACCCACCATACCAAATCAATAATAACATCATATATCGCTGCAGTTTCCCACTTATATCTCTGCAAGTCCATGTGTGTACACATAATCACAGAATCACAGAATCACAGAATCACTAAGGTTGGAAAAGACCTGTAAGATCATCAAGTCCAACCTTAAAAAAAAAAAAAAAAACCACAAAAAACAAACCACAACACACCAAAAACCAACCCACCCAACACCACACAGCACCATGCCCATCAAGCCACATCCCACAATGCCACATCCACACGCTCCTTGAATACCTCCAGGGAGGGTGACTCTACCACCTCCCTGGGCAGCCTATTCCAATGTTTCACTACTCTCTCAGTAAAGAACTTTTTCCTAATATCTAGCCTGAACCTCCCCTGGTGCAACTTGAGGCCATTTCCTCTTGTCCTGTCACTAGTCACTTGGGAGAAGAGACCAACACCCACCACTCTGCAACCCCCTTTCAGGTAATTGTAGAGAGCGATGAGGTCTTCCCTCAGCCTCCTCTTCTCCAGACTGAACAACCCCAGTTCCCTCAGCCGCTCCTCATAAGACTTGTGCTCCAGACCCCTCACCAGCTTCGTCGCCCTTCTCTGGACGTGCTCCAGCACCTCAATGTCCTTCTTGTAGTGAGGGGCCCAAAACTGGACACAGTATTCGAGGTGCGGCCTCACCAGAGCCGAGTACAGAGGCATGATCACCTCCCTGCTCCTGCTGCCCACACCATTTCCGATACAGGCACCATTTCTGATACAGCAGGGGAAGGCCCAGGGCGTGAGGGTTCGCGTCTCGAGGAGCCGCTTCTTCGGGATAGTAGCAGAACTCCGCTCTTGAGCAGGAAATCTGTACCAGAATGAACGGACCTGACTTCAGACTTACCTTTGCAGGAAAAAATGGGAGTTTACATTCCAGCTTAGTCTAAAACTAAAGGCTGATTAAAAAATATATTTATGAGGAGCAGAAAGAGAAAAATGACATGCTGTGCATAATTTCCTGTGTGTCTGCTTATAGCCTAATAGTGTATCACAAAGTCATTAATAAGGAAAATCAATTAGTGCTAAAAATAAATCTTTCCTTTTCCTATAAATTTAGCAATAGAAGTGCTGCAGGCCAATGTTGGCACTCAGGCCAGTATGCTTGATTTGAGCTTATGGAGCAATAGAAATATAAATCCCCTTATATATTTGTCAGAATAGGAAATAAGAGAAAGAGAAATTTAAAAACCTGAAATAAAATATTCTGTGCTTATAAAGGAAAAAAATGTTTGTTTACTTTTGCCTGCCTGCTTGTTCCTGTTCAGCTTTGTGCTGTACCTTTTCTTTACCCTATAAACATCAAAGTCAAGGTCAAGCTTCATCTAGTTATTAGAAAGATGTGATCAAGTGTGACTGAACTGCAGTATATGAGATTGCCCTTCTTTTTTCCCTAAATAGTCTGGGGTTCTGAGACTGAAGCCTAACAAAATGCAGCAAAGTAGATACTTTACAGCTTAGAGGTTCATTACTGGATTTGGATTGCTATGAAGCACTATGTTTAGATGTCCCTGAGGAGGTTGGTTGCTCAGACTGCCAGTCATTCACTGTCTAGCAATGCTACTTTGTTGCAGTTGTTTTGTCTGGAAATCATCCTGCAACTAATATAATTTTTAAGGACAAAAAGCTGTTTTTTAATCTCATTTCTCCTTTGAAATTAAATTGTTGTTGGGAGAGTATATAAACCAACTACATTCTCAATGAATTCTTCCTTCTTTTTACCTATTTCATGTAGCTTCTCCATGGTGCTTTCCATATACACTGCTTCTCAATTGTCTAGGCACATCATTGGTTGGTAGCACTCATCAACAGGAAATAAACATTTTTTTTTTCTGCGGTTTCTGAGAATTTGAAGCAGGACTGCTAGTAAGTTCCTTACAGACGTGCAGGTAGTGCACACAGAAGCTAGCAAATGGGAAAAGCTGCTTTAAAAAAATTATGAGTTCTGTTTCTGTGAGGGCAACAAGCAGAGGAACAGCCTCCTTGAACTGTATGGATACTGTCCCCGGAACCCATGATGTAAAATGAAGATCACTCACTCCCTACCAGAAGTCAGGAAATTGATCTTTGTTATCTGACTTAACAGAATGTCAGTAAACCATTAATTTTCTTAGATGAATTACAGTTTTCTGTACTGTGACTGTCTTCTGCTTATCAAGTAGATGGTGGAAACCAGGAATTAGAAAACTAGTTCAGATAAGAAAGGATGGGAAGTCTATTTTCTTACTAACACATGTATTCCTGAAGTTTCTCTAACTCTGTCTGTTGGAAAAGGCAATTTGACTACATTCCTTTGTTTGTTTCAAGTTGATCAAAAACTTCCTTATGCAAAGGTCATCTGAACTTTCGACAAAATATAAGCAAGCAGATCACTTTACTGCTTGTCATCTATGCACATGGCAGATGATGTAAAACACTCCCCAGACGAATGCAGTCTGGAAGAAAACATCATTTTGATTCTCTCAAAATAAGATTTTTTTCAAAAAACTTACTTTTGTAAAAGATTTTCCTTTTTTCACATAAAGGTGCTGCCTTTTCAGAGAACAGATCAATATAGTTAATTTCTTTATATACACAATTAGTCAATGTATATGTGGTTATCTGCACAAATGTTTCTTCTATTTAGTTTGCTGAATCACATCCCAAATGACACGGAGTAAACCAGTTGAGACATGGAGTAAAGAAGCTGAGAATGACGTGAAAGTGAGAATGAAGAACGCAATCAAAATTAGAGGGAACTGAAGACTTTTGGGGGACTTGAGGAATTTAAGGGTTAGCACTCTAGTGTTTCAGAGAAGCACTTGTGTACGTGGCGGTTTTACTCAGCTGAATAAAGATAACCTTTTATGATTTATGAATCTCTAGTGAGGGCCCATTTTTTTACTAATTTAGCACTGGTTTCTAGAAAAGGTAAGGCTATTGTTTCTTTTTGTTCTCTCTTAATGAACAAAAAGAGAAAGTCAATAAAATTGAAGGGGTACATATTTAAATTAATAGGAAGGAAGTAGTAACTGAGAGGAATCAAGTGTTCAAATTCATCATGGAATTCCTTGTTATGGGTATGCCAGGGAATTCCAGGGGTCACATTTTTAACAGAATCCAGAGAGAGCTAATGACAATACTGCTAAGGAAATAAATGAACAGTTACATTAGAAAAGAGAGTTCTGTTTACAAAAGCAGAAGAAATTTATATCCTTGTATTGCAGGAAATAAACCGATCATTTGCTGAGTAGGATTTAGAAAGAAAGAAAATGCTCCCCTACACTGATTTTTCAAATCTTTTTCAATGTAGAAGGCTTTTTGCTTCTTCTGAGGCATCTGGTACTGGCCACTATTAGAGATGGGTTGGCTGGAAAGGACAAATTAACTAAATTGGGCTGGCAGTTTTTGCATTCCTATGACATCTGGTGTTTCTGCCATGTTACTGATATGTCATTTTGACAAATTATGTTACATCATGTGATAATAACTAGCAACATCATAAAATGTAAGCAATGTAATCTGAAGTGACTCCACCAATTTAAAACAATCTGTTATTTTGTATGATCTGTCTGTTACCAATTTAGAAAGCTGGGAGGAATAAAAAAAGAGGTTAATTTAAGTCCAGATTTAACCTCTAAAATATATTATTGTTTCTACTCTGAGAGGTTTACTTCTATAAATACAGATGTGAGCTATAAGCCATGAACCATGATTTAAGAACAACTAAACAGAACGTAAAATCTTTTATGGAGCAAAGACCTGGGAGAAATTAAGTTCCTGGCAGCATAAGATTATCATGACTGTATTCACTAATTTCAGCTCTCTTCATGATCTGATTCAGAGCAGATCATATGATTCTCTGAATACCAAACATATAATTTGAACTGATTCAAAACTGATTATGCTGAAGGATTTTGAGGACTAGTAGTTTAATTCCTGAGATGAAAATATAATAAGAATGAAGATATTAAGCCAAAGAACTGCTATTTTGATTACAAAGGTGTAATATGATATATAAAGGAAAGCTAATTGACCTTTATTTGCCATAGTGCTTTTTTGCCATGAGCTATTTGGAGTCCATTTGAAGATTCAAAATCCTTCCATTTACTTGCCCAGCTGTGGATTTCTACGTAGCTGATTGATTTAGAACTGGTTTTAGTGATAAAATGCATCCAGTGATGTCAAGGTACGTAGTTATGGATTAAGATGACTGTGGAGATGTCTAGAGCCTCTGATTTAGCTGCCTTTCTAATAACAGATTTAGGGGTGGTAATTTTGGAAGGATGTAGGTGAAATGGAAAGGAATGTCTCTGGCTTTTATAGTGAGTGGGCAACAACTGAGCTGTAAAATAAACCTACTCTCATCGCAGTTGTATCTAATCCTGAGTTTAGTGGGAATACTTAGAGAATAGTGACTAAACAAACACCTCTATCAAATGCATATAATGAAATAAATTAAAATATGGGCACAAAACAAATAGTTCTCCTTTTTAGATTTTAAAACAACAGCTAAACTGAGCACTTATTAGAGAGCATTATCAGTGATTGTCTTTTGCTCCAATCCACTTTCTAAATAGGAGAAATGAGAAATGAGAAAATCTACCCCTATTATTATATTAGAAATCAGTGATATTATCTGATATTTGAAACAGGCTGACTGGAGAACACAAATTCAATTTTCTGAGAAATGTGGAAGTTCTGCACATTTGTTTATTGATCAGAAAAGTTCTAGATAATATTTGCATGTTAATGGAATTATACATATTCTTGATAATTTAGCAGTCACCGATATTTGGAGACAAATTACATATTTGTTAAAGTGCTATTTTGTAGTAGCTTTGCACATCCTGAGTGAATATTGTAATGAGTGAACCACTGGGTAGATAAAAAATTGCTTCCAGAAATACTTTTAATTTTGTTCTTCATTTTCTTGTCTTCTACACAAATTCACTATATATTAAAAAATATTAATTATTTTGGACACTGTTTTTTCTTTGTGCAAGGTTTGAGTGGGTCGGGGTGTGGAAAGAAACGGCAAGAAAAAGGGTGAAAGATTACTAGGGTCCCTCTAAAGGGCAAAAAATTTTAATGAAACAATTAATGAGTTATTTGAATGGAATTTGCATGTGTTTGGGATGTGGATGTGAGAGGGAAAACCTCAGAACAGATCAGTGTTATCTCCCAGCCATTTCTGAAGGCAGTGAGTTGAACTCTGTTATCCTAAATTAAAAATCCATCTGCTAGTTTGGAGGGTTAAAAGGTAATTCTTGCAAGAGTCTCACTAGGCATCGCTAAATATTTAGAAATCAAGGCTTATTCCACAGAGTACCCACATAAGGGATGGGTGAAAGAGGGAATTGAAATTTGTTTTTCCAGTGTTTTATAAGCACTGTTTTAACATACACGTATTTTATCTCCCTTTTTCTCAGAGATTTTTTGGGGGATAAAATTGTATGTCATGAAGAAAGAAAATGAATCATAAGAAATTTCTAACCAGACAAGCTGGGGGCAAATGCTAAACCACTGGCCACTCATGCAATCCACAACTTAGACAACTAGCTTGCTTAGGTGTATTCTTTCAGTTGCCTTCTTTAACCTTCATTGGCTGGAGAATGTACAAAGAGTCTTATTCTTTATCAGGAGATTTCAGAATTCAGTGAAAAAGGATTCTGTACCAGGAAGCTTTAAACAATATTAAATGGACTGCCTAGACAACAATCTAGCCATAAACTTTTTTTTTTTTTTACTTTTTATTAAAAACAAACCAGAAGAAACTGCCTTCTAGAAATCTGGAGAATGTCAGTCAGGTCTGCCATAGGTCACTGATGTCTTACATGTACAAGTAGCATGGGATTTGTCCCATCCAAACAAGGCTTCTTTCATGGTAAATTAAGAAAAACAGACCACCCTTGAAGATGAGTTATTTTTCATGGGCACCTATCTTAGCAGGAATTGGATCATCACTCCTCCAGGTGTCTATTTCTCTCTACTGGCTTGAAAGTGCATGTAGGGCAACCAGATGGGCATTAGATGCCTGAGTTAGACCTGATGAGTCCAAATCTGGGTATCAAAGCATTATATTCCTGAGACTAGGAGTCTTAGTGCTTCCCAGGGATCAGTATGGAAAAACCATGCAACTCATTAATTTATCAGTAGTGCTAACTTTCCTGGATTTTTAGGAACATTTAACTGTTATCCACTTCACACTATGCAAAGAAGTATGCATATTTCTATATTCACAAAAAAATAATGTCAATCTAAACTAGTGTGTTAGTAAATTTAATGTTCTGGAACATGTTTCAGGGACATCTACTTCTCTGCATAAATCGGAAAGCTAAATTCTTTACTTCTAGAGTCTTCCAAACAAATTTAAATTAAAGAATCCAATTCTAGAGTTGTCATTTGAGAAATATTTCTATTACTACAAGAAAGCTGGAGAGGGACTTTTTATAAGGGCATGTAGTGATAGGACAAGGGGTAATGGCTTTAAGCTGAAAGAAGGTAGATTTAGAGCAGATATTAGGAAGAAATTCTTCACCATGAGGGTGGTGAGGCACTGGAACAGGTTTCCCAGAGAAGTTGTGGATGCCCCATCCCTGGAAGTGTTCAGGGCCAGGTTGGACGGGGCTTTGCGCAACCTGGTCTAGTGGAAGGTGTCCCTGCCCATGGCAGGGGGTTGGAAGTAGATGATCTTTAAGGTCCCTTCCAACCCAAACCATTCTATGAGTCTATGATTCTATTGGCTGTAAGAGAAGTTTTACTAAAGTCACAACTGATCTGGAACTGTAGGATTTACCTGTAAATTGCAATAAAATGATAAAATTCTATGTATATGTTATAGTGTAATGAAATACAAAAAGAAGTAAAATGGTTTCTGTTCCTGCCCTGTGTGTCTTTGAAGAACATGTGGGTCAAACACTTCAAGTCAAAACTCTGTAAAAAAATTTAAAACATCAAGCATGTTCATCTTCATCGAATGAGATTGCTCTGCATTGTGTAAGCGTCTTCCAGAAAGACAGAAGTATGTGCAATCTGTTGGGGTTTTTTGACTAAAGGAATTCTGCAGGCATGGTAAGTAATGGGAATTTGAGTCATCATAGTGCAAGGACATTTAAAGGTATGTTTCATGCCTTTCTTCTTGAACACAGAAGCAAAATTCTTGCCTCATTGAAATAATAGATCCAAGATTTCACCTGAAATATTTCAGATTATGTCCATCCAAAACAGATATAAAGAAATGAAATAGTACTGACAGACAAAAGAGAGGTTGGAAGACAATTGAAAATAACCAACAAATATGTTCTTTGTGTTCTTTGAAGAATATAATCCTCACATTTTCTGCAGACTGGCCATTCTTCTGGTACAACAGTAAGAACGAAAGCTGAAGAAGTTGTCTGAGGATTTTCACAAGTGCTCTAGAACTTTTTGAGGTTCAAGCTTCATGATTTACAAGTTTGTATATAATTAGTTGGTTAACTGTTTGGATTCACATGACTGAGTTTTATTACAAAAGGCTGGAAAAGGCAGTCTGGTGATTTCACCCTGCACCTGATTCATAGTAGAGCAGGGTATTTCCAGTAAATTATGGTTTTCTTTATTATTTCTGAAATTATATCTACACAGTTATAAACAGTGCATTACAGGGATTGAAAATATATATTATAATTATAAAATAATTAATATTTCAATAGAGGTAATTTTTCCACATAAGCAATTTTAAGATAAAATGGTAATTCTTTTTAGTTTCTTATAATAAATAAATTTCATCCATGACATTATTATAGACATCAAAATAATATTTTTTGCTTTGTTTGTCTATCAGTTTCTCATACCATTTGGAACCCCCAGTAGAGCTGCAGTACCTTCCAGGATGCATTTAAATTTTGGTCTCCTTTTCTTTCATAAGTGTCTATAAGGAATGCAGTAATGACCTCCAATTCTCCATTACATCCTTGATAAGGATGAACTCCTTTGTCTCAATCTTTGCCAAAAATTTTGATTGCTTCTGAAAGTAAGAAAGTTAAGATAGACAAATGTGTTATGAGGTCTATTGAATATTACAAATTATATCCTTATTAGTGAACACTCTTATTCTAACTACTCCTTATGTGAAGGATTGTCTTCTATCTTGTTGTACTTTAAGTACACCAAATGGAATTTTTGTCTGAATGGTTTTAAACCTCTATATGCTTTTGGTTTGATATTTCAAAAAGGAAGCTCTAGTTTTAATAGGGGAAAACTTTTAATCATTTTCCCTTTCCCTGAAGCATCTATAAGTGCATTTAGGGTATGTCAGGTACCAGAATACCAAGAGTTTAAACTAGTTTTCCTTTATTCACCTTTTCAAGATGTGTGTATGATACCTACATGAAAATATTACTTAATATTTACTTATATGACTTGTGATCCGACGTGTGGGAAAGAAAATGAAATCTTTTTATAATGATGATTATCATCCCATATCAAGGAAAATTACATGATCATAAACCCAGTAAAACAATGTAGAATTAATGCTAAAAACGTGCTTGTAAGAAACAATAAATCTCTATTAAACATGCATTTCCATATGTGCCTGCACACAAATGGTTACAGTTTTATTAGAATTGTCTAAGCATAAAAAAGTATTCCGTAAAAAACAAAGAAATTACACTGCTGAATTACTGTAAGCATGGAGGATTTAAACAAGGACTTAATATAGCAAAATTGTAACTTTGTCTATGATAAATCAGTGAAAAAAGTATTCTGATTTTATGGGGCTTTGCATACACTTTTGAGAGGTAAGATAGTTTTAGCATAGAAACATTTTATCAATGAGTAAGGCTCAAGCATTCCACCTTGGCAATGTGATTTGGCCTCAGACTGTAACCAGTATTTACTCCTGAGTTTTAAGCTTGTCTAGCATACTGGTGCTAATAGTGTTTTAAAAACACAGTATCTATCATCTCCTCCAAAAACAAATCTTAAGAGAGTCTATCTTGCAAAGATGTCTAGGCATGTATAGGCATACCTAAAATTCAGGAAAGTTCTTCAAATATCTACAAAAGCTTGAGGTTCATTATCTATTTACATGATTGACACTGAGAAGATGTATACTGGACTACTCAGAATTGCAATTTATTAGAATGTAGAGATACCTAGAATACAAAAGCATGAAATGTAAGAGTTATTTTATTCCACCATTTATATTTAATGATGTGTGGTAATGACTCATTACTCAGTGCAAAATTATGTGCAAAGACATAACTAAACTGCCTACTAAACGCACTAAAAGAACTACATCTACAAATCTGAAGCAGGATTTGAGCCAATATTAATTCAATATATAAAATTATGATGTAGTAATTGTAAGTTAAATCAACTAAAAGCAACACAGTTATACTGGACTCTCTCCTCTGTGTGAGCAGATGAGTTAAGTCAAAAAGGAAGAAAACAAGCATTCCACCATATTAATCTCGTATTAACAATTCACTTGCTGAGAGGACTCATAGTCGTCAAGACAATTAATATAAGAAAACATGCAGAGTAGATGAGGGCTTTCAGTCTAACTGAATAAAGGAAAAGAAAGGGATGAAGAAAAAAAGGCAAATTCCAGGTGTGAATCCAAGTTGCATCTGAATAGGTTCATGTCTTCTCTGCCCCTGAAGAGAAACACTCATTTGCTGTTGATGCCAGTATAAGCAGTAATTTCTTCCAGCATTTGCTAGGAAATGACTGGCTGACACATCTGGAAAAGGCAACCTGTTCTTACTCCCTTCTCTTATAACCCCAGGCTTAATCTCAAGACTCTTAGTAAGAGTTCTGGGAATATGAAATAAATGCCCTTCATTTACCACTCAGATTCCACCTGCATATGGGGAGGCCTATCTGCACTGAGTATGGAAGTAAGCAGAGGATTAGCTTGGGTCATCGAAATGCTTGTTACTACAAATTATCTACTTATAGCTTTGAGCTAAACTGTCCCTCTGAAACACTCATGTATATAGATACCACTTACTAATGTACTCTCCAAGAGTTACTGTGCTTACATACATGACTCCAGCTCTGAGGTTCTGTTGCTTGCATGATGCCTCATCGCAAGGAGATTGCCTTATGAGATCAGACATCCACACTTTGGAATATTCATCAAAGACTGAGATGCTATAAATGCTTTACCATCCTGGGGAATCAGCAAGGTGTCTGTATAAATAAATCAGTAATAATAACAAATGCAAAATTTCCAGTGTGCTGTGAAGCCATCTTGTGTGAACATCTTTCAGGGACAGCAGCCTGGGGAAAAATCATGACAGTATTGATGAGCACAGGCAGACCTACATTAATCTGGGAAATTTTGGGGTGTTGGAGGTCAGTAAATGTGCCTACCTACAGTGTCAGATATTTAAAATAAATTGTTCATAAATTAACAGCAGCCCAAGTATAGATCAGTCACTATGTTGGCTCTGTAATTTCAAATAATGAAAAAAAGTTCAGAAAAATGTGATACATTCAAGAACCATACCCAAACAGAATAAAAGGTGAAATCCATCAAATTAATTTTTTTTTCCAAGATTTCATATTACTATGATCATTTTTCCAACTGTACATATCTTTAGGTTTTTTCATGTCTTTTAACACAAGTCTCTCTACTGGCATGTTTCTTTTTTCTTTAAAAATAAATCCCAAATCAGGGGGCTGAGAAAGATTTTGAGTAGAAGCACAGTGAATCAAGTAGAGAGTAAAAATATCTTTCAGATACTCCTGCTTTACTTGTTCAGTACTGTAAGTATGGAAATTAGGTGTTTTTTTCTGTTTGTTATCACTGAGCTCTTTAATCTTTTTTGTTGATCTCTGGACACTAGAAATACAAGAAATCTGTCTTGCATGAGACAAATTTCTCTGTAAAATCACAAACTTTAAAATAATTGCTGGAGAGCTTGTGCCTCTCAGCACAACAGAAGTGGGAAGGAAGAAGTTTGCTAAGCTAACTCAAAGCACCTCAGACGGGATTTTATCCATGTGGACATTGCGCATAGTGAAATAATGGGATTACAGGGGATGTAGTCTATCATTCTCAGTTGTGGGGGAAAAAATTCACATTAAATATTGTTTGACTTGTCATAGTGAATATATTGTTCATTTAGCAGAATGTCCACATGGTTCAATTTATGTTGAGGACAGTTCTAAGATGTTAAAAATAAAAATATTGGAACATAAAAGTACTGTGAGAAATAATGACATAAAACCCACTGTATCACATCACTTTAATAGTTTGAAACATTTGGTGTCCCTAAAGTAGCTTCAATTGCAATAGATCATGCACTGTAATTAAAGAGACGAGGTAATAGATAAAGAAGACCAGGACAGAAATAAGCTTTTTGGATTTATAATTTTGAAATCAGTTCCTCAGTTTGAAATGAATGAAGAAATGGAATTATACAAGCATTTGGAGAATAGATGAAAGGGCAAATATTGACTCTCGCTGAAGAAAGACAGGACTCTGCTGGAGCTTAAAAAGAACAGTTATTTCAGGTCATGCCAAGAGATCACCATCTCCAGCATGCCACCTCCAGAAGCGGGCAGTAGAGGATGCCTGTGGAGAGAAAGCAAGAACAACAGCTTTCTATTCACTTCCTTTCCGTCTTTTTGTTTTTTGTCATAGTGTTGTTCAGTTGCCTTTTTCTTAGCCTGGAGAGTCCTGGTTTACTTAGTCATTCCTCGCAAGGAATGTGGGAGAAATTATCCTCTTCTACCAATCTCAGGTTTTGTGAATACATCTAAGAATGATAAGGCAGCTTCACCTCCCTTCTGACTATCAGATTTTATCCTTCATTAGTTATGAGTCTTACATATGGGTGAGATATGTGATTTTATGGACTTCAGAATATACAGCCATTTTCCAGGAAATTTGTCTCAGAGATAAAATAACCCCTATTTTCTATTCAGCAAGTAATTCACCATTTTTTTCTCTTAAACATTTCAGTCATACAATCAGGGAACAGAAGATAGGGCTATTTACCTAGGGTCATCTGTCACACACTCATCAATGGCAAACTGCAGAGTCAAAATGAGCTTTCAAAAGCTGGCATTTCCTTCTACTAGGCTATTTGATCAAGGCTAGCAACACGTTGAGGCTGAGAAATTTGTCTTTGTGAACAATGGTGAATGAGAAAGAGCAGAGATATTTTTCTTTAGTTATTTATGCAGAACAATCTAATGAGTTCTTGGCAAGCATGTAGTAAGCCTGGGCTTACTGCATTCTCCTGCTGAATGCCTTAGCAAACCATATTGTCTTATATGTTGCAGGCTTTCCTACACACCTTGGAGAAAAACCTGTTCTACAACAGCAATGTCAAAAGGACTATTGCAGTTTCCCTTTCTTCTGTTGTTTTGGGGTTTTTGTGTGAATACAGTAGATATCTATGTTAGTATATGTATTGCATACAAATTCTACCTATATTGTATGCAAATTGTATATAATTACATATATATTATATACAATTATTATTTACCAGATTACCTACTCTGGTAACACAACAATATTTTGAAGCCAAATAGTATGAACATAAAATAGACCTGTATTTTCAAATTTAGTTGCCCGCTTCATGGCTATGGACCTTATTTCTTATAGCATTGTCATTTCTTTCAGGGCTTCTCAAATCTTCCTGGGTTTTTGTACCAGCATTGTTACCAGGAACTGGCTACTGAATTCACTGAAAATTGAACTACAGGTAATGTTTCACTTTTTCACCATAACACTCCAAATAAACACCCTCCTTTCCAAGGCTGTCTGTCATTTGTGCTGTCTGTGCTTAGAGTTAACTTTGACTGGAAAAGTCACCTTGAAGCTCATTCAGCTCACTTTTAAAGAAGCACAGCGTGCTTAATTCCAAAATTCATTCTTAACATGAATTGTGCTTTATATCCAATATGACTCATGCACAGATCAGCTGTCACCAGCTGCTAGAGACTATTATGTTCAGTGGAAAGTAAAGGAATTTTTACCATAGTTATAAAAAATTTAAATGATTTAACAGCATAACATTTATAAGCGCTCATTTATGAAATAAAAAACTTGTCTAACCTTGATTAAGCTTATTCAAGTACTGTCTGAAAATAAATGCCAGTTTTGTTTTCTTCATCGTATGGCCACTTACAGTAGTGTCTACTTCCTGTTGCATGAGATATTATTGTCACTTGTGGTGAAACACTACATTCAAATAATACTCTGTGTTGGAAATGCATCGGGGTTAACGTGAGACTATGTAATGTAAAGGTAAATTGTTGGCAAATCGTGGGATAATGCCATTAAGAGAAGCAGGAATTGAAAACAGACAAATGCCTGTCAAAGGTCTGAAGGTATCTTATAAAGCATCCACAAGGCTAGGAAATACTGGCTGGTCCTGTATTTTAATTAAGAAAAAACAATTGGCAAACTGAAAGAAGGAATTTTTTATAGTCTTTGACTGTGAGCAGTTCTGCTGTTTTCCTACATAAATTCTGCCATCTTCCCAGTTTGTCAGTGTTGTGTTGATGGTGATATATCTTGAACAGGAGAATATATAAAAATGAAGGTTCACTGATACTATAAAGAATAAGCATGCCTAACTTGACTGCCTTGTGTCAAGACTTGATGATCTTAAAGGTCTTTTCCAACCTAAACAATTCTGTGACTATGTTTAGAAAGCCCCACATCTTAGTACCTTCTTTTATTACCATATCACTTGGCAAATGTATGAACTATTGCTTTCTTTTAGCACCTGCTTTACTATTACTTCTTTCATGCTGGTATGACTCAAGGTAGCATTTGTACTGTAAATCAAAATTTTATGTATGTTTTTGCGTAGTTTTACTTTGAGTCATTATGCATGACATCCTTTTTAGCATTTGTAAGTCCCTTGCTGTGACTTGTTCTCTTTAGGGTGTCCTATGGCTTGCAAAGGAAAGTATTTGCAGCCCAGTGCCAGCATTGGTGTCTTATTTGGATGAAGTTAGCATCAAGGTCCTATGCCTCTTTAGTTTCTTAAAAGTCAAGCTCAGAGCATCTAGGATTCCACTCTTGTTAATCCTTAAAGTTTTACCTGTATTTTGTGATAACATCTTGAAAAGCCACAGAATTATTGATAAAATTGGCCATTATCAGAAGAGCTCAAGTAATTTATTAACTCCCTGTGTAAGTTTGGTAAGTTCACCACTGAAATAGCTTCTCGGAAAAGGTACTCGTAGGGGACTGAAACCTGTATATTTGTATTACGCGTTAATCAACCCTCACATGCCTATTTACTTTATTCAAAGCTATTTCTATACCATATTTGTTATTTTTAGAATGGAACTAAAAGAGTTAAATTTTCCCTCATTTGTCAAATAGGATTTCTCACCTAATGCAAAAGAGTTAGACCAAAGTTAAAGTTAAAAAAGATTCTGGTGCCAGAGTTATTCTCCTCCAAAGAATCTATTTAACATTTTAAAGAGCACCGCTCTCTTTCAGGTTCACCATTTTATTTTAAAAGACGTACCTAGGAATGATCACCAATGTTTGACTCTCCTTCCAAAAAACCAATGTTTTATCAATACAATACAGAGGCTTTTGGTATTACTTGAAAATTAGTTCTGGTCTAAGATTTCTTTCACTTGCTGCAACTCTTTTCATATCATTATATTGCAGAAAACAGTAAGAATTTTCACAGCTGGTCTTCTGCAGGGAGCAAGAAGATCAGACAATACTAATTTCTTGTATTTAATAATTCCCCAAAAGATCTGTCATGAAACAAAGTTGGATCAAATATAGGTTATATGCAGAATGCACTGATAGAAATGTTTGTTTTCAGTCTTGGCAGCACAATATAATGCCTGATGAATACTTCCATAATAATAACTCATGCTGTGGTAATGACATTACATTTATAGTAGCTTAGAATGGGTAAAATATAAATGGATGGCAACTCCTCCCCTGCTTTTGAAAGGAAAAAGAACCTGTCCATTGAAATAGATATTTGTTTTCACACCAAACAAATTTAGGTAAAATAGCAAGTATAATACAACTGTTTGTTCTTACCTACATGAATCCACATGAAGAAGTTGGTGGATATTTGTAGGGATAAAAAAGATAAAAGAGTTGGGGAGTTTATGTATGGATTTAACAGGTGATACTTAAGTGAATTAATTATTTTTTTGTTAATCATTACATGGCTACTTTTCAGAAGAAATTCTATCAGTTATCATCACATACATAAGTGTGATACAAAGGGATAGAGGCAGTGTACCACTTTTCCTTTTTGCTTTCTCAGAACTAAGAAACACTGAGATTCAACAGGTCAAAGGTCTAAATAAACCTGAATGCTTGGATGCTTGGCTAAACCCAATAGTTAAGCCTAAAGGATTTACAACCAAATCAGATTCTGGCATGCT
Organism: Gavia stellata; assembly: GCF_030936135.1. Lineage (NCBI taxonomy): Eukaryota > Metazoa > Chordata > Aves > Gaviiformes > Gaviidae > Gavia > Gavia stellata. Next base: position 27,169,421 of record NC_082597.1, read on the forward strand.
TTTCCTATGCATATATGTTAGAAGGAGAAAATCCATACCTTCCCAGAAATAAATCCCTGTGTGAGATACTCTCTTCATATTTAAACCGGAAAAGGATTACATACTGTGTAGTCACACTGACTTGGTGTGATAGGCATCATCTGCTGCTGCAATGTCAAATGCAGACTATCTTCATATTAACGAAAAACAAGGCTGAAACTTGCACATCAGAAGCCATAGTGGGACACCTCAACCATTCTGTTACCTCTCCCACTCTGCTAGGTTGTGCAATAGCAAATTCCAGTCGTTGGAAGAAGGAAAAAACCCCAAATCTGGCAAACACCAGCAAGATTAATAACGGAAATTAATTTTGCATCTCAGATGTTAACTTAAACTTTGAAATGTTTAGTGAGAAGTACAGTAACTGCTGTCCTTCCAAAGCCACCACCTAGCATTATGACATGGGCCAAGTATAACTCCAAATGGAGGTAGACATCATTCTTAAAACTTGTACTGACTTCTCATTTTAGAATTAAATACCTGATAAGTGATTCCTTGTAGACCAAATAATCTGATGGAATTCAACAGAAGGCCTGGCAGAATCAGACTCCTTTGTTTGGTGGGATTTAATGTGACTTTATAGAAAAAGGAAATCCAAAATTAATAGTAATTCTAAATATGTACGATAGAAAAAATAGTCTTCAATACAGCAACTTATTTTTAAACATTTGGAAACACTGACTGTAATTATCACAGAATCACAGAATTACTAAGGTTGGAAAAGACGTGTAAGATCATCAAGTCCAACCATCAACCCAACACCACCATGTCCATTAAACTGTGTCCTGCAATGCCACGTCCACACGTTCCTTGAACACCTCCAGTGAGAGTGACTCCACCACCTCCCTGGGCAGACTGTTCCAGTGCTTCACCGCTCTCGCTGTAAAGAAATTTTTCCTAATATCGAGTCTAAACCTCCCCTGGCGCAACTTGAGGCCATTTCCTCTTGTTCTGTCGCTAGTCACTTGGGAGAAGAGACCAGCACCCACCTCTCTGCAACCCCCTTTCAGGTAGTTGTAGAGAGCGATAAGGTCTCCCCTCAGCCTCCTCTTCTCCAGATTGAACAACTCCAGTTCCCTCAGCCGCTCCTCATAAGACTTGTGCTCCAGACCCCTCACCAGCTTCGTTGCCCTTCTCTGGACACACTCCAGCACCTCAATGCCCTTCTTGTAGTGAGGGGCCCAAAACTGAACACAGGATTCGAGGTGCGGCCTCACCAGCGCCGAGTACAGGGGCACCATCACCTCCCTACTCCTGCTGGCCACACTGTTTCTGATACAAGCCAGGATGCCGTTGGCCTTCTTGGCCACCTGGGCACACTGCTGGCTCATATTCAGCCAGCTGTCAACCAGCACCCCCAGGTCCTTTTCTGCGGGGCAGCTTTCCAGCCACTCGTCCCCAAGCCTGTAGCGTTGCATGGGGTTGTTGTGACCCAAGTGCAGGACCCGGCACTTGGCCTTGTTGAACCTCATCCAATTGGCCTTGACCCATCCATCCAGCCTTTCCAGATCCCTCTGCAGAGCCTTCCGACCCTCGAGCAGATCAACACTCCCGCCCAACTTGGTGTCGTCTGCAAACTAACTGAGGGACCACTCTATCCCCTCGTCCAGATCATCGATAAAGACCGGTCCCAAAACTGAGCCCTGGGCGACTCTGCTTGTGACCGGCCACCAACTGGATTTCACTCCATTCACCACAACTCTCTGGGCTCAGCCATCCAGCCAGTTTTTTACCCAGCGAAGAGTGCAACTGTCTAAGCCACAAGTTGGCAGTTTCTCCAGGAGATTACTGTGGGAGACAGTGTTGAAGGCTTTACTCAAGTCCAGGTAGACAACATCCACAGCCTTTGCCTCACCCACTGGGCGGGTCACCTGGTCATAGAAGGAGATCAGGTTGGTCAAGCAGGACCTGCCTTTCATGAACCTGTGCTGGCTGGGCCTGATCCCTCAGTTGTCCTGCACATGACCTGTGAGCGCCCTCAAGATGAACCTCTCCATAATCTTCCCTGGCACCGAGGTCAGGCTGACAGGCCTGTAGTTCCCCGGATCCTCCTTCTGGCCCTTCTTCTAGATGGGTGTCACATTGGCAAGCCTCCAGTCATCCGGGACCTCCCCCGTTAACCAGGACTGTTGATAAATGATGGAGAGTGGCTTGGCAAGCTCCTCCGCCAGCTTCCTCAGTACCCTTGGGTGGATGCCATCAGGCCCTATAGACTTGTGAGTGTCCAGCTGGCATAGCAGGTCATTAACTGCTTCCTCCTGGATCATGGGGAGTTTATTTTGCACTCCATCCTTGTCTTCCAGCTTCCATCCTGAATACCCTGAGGATACCTGGTCTGGGTATTGTAGACTGAGGTAAAGAAGGCATTAAGTACCTCAGCCTTCTCCTCATCCTTCGTGACAATGTTCCCCCCGCCCCACATCCAGTAAAGGATGGAGATTCTCCTTATCTCTCTTTTTGTTTTTAATGTATTTGTAAAAATATTTTTTGTTATCCCCTACCACCATGGCCAGATTGAGCTTTAGCTGGGCTTTTGCCTTTCTAATTCCCTCTCTGCATGACCTAACGAGATCTTTGTACTCTTCTTCAGTTGCCTGCCCCTTTTTGCAAAGGTGATAAACTTTCCTATTTTTTCCTGAGTCCCAGCAAAAGCTCCAGTCGTCTTCCCTGCCGGCTCTTCTTACGGCACATGAGGACTGCCTGCTCCTGCTCCTTTAAGATCTCCTTCTTGGAAATTGTTGTTTAAGTAGGTTCCACTGACCCAAAGCTATTGTGGAAACAGAACATTAACTTTGCTGTTCTATTGACAGTCATGAAGCTAGCCATGTCCTCACTTAACTTTGATCTATGTATCAGAATGAACCAGCTAAACAAAGTATGCAGATTATTTTTATATGACAGAAACTAGTCATGAAAAAAGATGGGACCAAATTTTAAATATGGAAACCTTATATTGACTTTTATAGACCTTATATCAAAAACAGTTAACAGGATCCATGAAATTCCTTTTTTTTTAATGCTGTGACAAATACCAAATTCTTCTGACATGCTCTTTTTCATATTTCTGCAATAAGAAAAATTTAATATGTATTTTGAAAATTCCCTAGTTTTCAATATTATGAAAAAAGGGAGATTGTTTTATTTTTCTATTTAAGCAAGGCCTTACAAAAAACCAATCCCAAACCAAAGAAAAAATGGACTTTCTTTTACATTTAAGGCAAATTCTTGGTAGTGAAAAATGTGTTACTGTTAGCACTGGTAAATGATCTTTCCTCTATTAGCCACATTCAGTAGACTGATGTCAGGTCTAATTTATCCATACTGTATTGGTGGTTTCCAGTCCTAAACAAGACAAATAACTAATTCTGGTTAGTCAGACACTCATTTGTTTTGGATATTATCAAACACTAGAAATGAAATACATTTGTAGGCTGCATTTGCGGGAGAAAATGTAGTGATACTTCTAAAGCACTGCCCATAGGATAGAAGAAATGGAACAGAAGATAGAAGGTTGGTAGATGAGGGGACAGCAGTTCATATTGTCTAGCCAGACTTCAATAAGGCTTTCAACACTGTTTGCCATAAGATCCTCATAGAGAAGCTGAGGAAGTATGGGCTGGATAAGCAGACAGCAAGGTGGAATGAAAACGAACTGAACAGCCAGGCCCAGAGGCTGGTGATCAGTGGCGTGAAGTCTAGCTGGAGGCCAGTAACTAGTGGTGTACCGAAGGGTCAATACTGGATCCGATCCTGTTTAATGCTTTCATTAAACAAGTGGTGTCCCCCAGGGCTCAGTTTTGGGTCCGGTCTTGTTTAATATCTTTATGAATGATCTGGATGAGGGGATTGAGTGCTCCCTCAGCAAGTTTGCAGATGACACCAAGTTGGGTGGGAGTGTTGATCTGCTTGAGGGTCGGAAGGCTCTGCAGAGGGATCTGGACAGGCTGGATGGGTGGGCCCAGGCCAATTGGATGAGGTTCAACAAGGCCAAGTGCCGGGTCCTGCACTTGGGTCACAACAACCCCATGCAATGCTACAGGCTTGGGGACAAGTGGCTGGAAAGCTGCCCCGCAGAAAAGGACCTGGGGGTGCTGGTTGACAGCCGGCTGAATATGAGCCATCAGTGTGCCCAGGTGGCCAAGAAGGCCAATAGCATCCTGGCCTGTATCAGAAACAGTGTGGCCAGCAGGAGTAGGGAGGTGATGGTGCCCCTGTACTCGGCGCTGGTGAGGCCGCACCTCGAATCCTGTGTTCAGTTTTGGGCCCCTCACTACAAGAAGGGCATTGAGGTGCTGGAGTGTGTCCAGAGAAGGGCGACGAAGCTGGTGAGGGGTCTGGAGCACAAGTCTTATGAGGAGCGGCTGAGGGAGCTGGGGTTATTCAATCTGGAGAAGAGGAGGCTGAGGGGAGACCTCATCGCTCTCTACAACTACCTGAAAGGGGGTTGCAGAGAGGTGGGTGTTGGCCTCTTCTCCCAAGTGACTAGTGACAGGACTAGAGGAAATGGCCTCAAGTTGCGCCAGGGGAGGTTTAGACTCGATATTAGGAAAAATTTCTTTACAGCGAGAGCGGTGAAGCACTGGAACAGTCTGCCCAGGGAGGTGGTGGAGTCACTCTCACTGGAGGTGTTCAAGGAACGTGTGGACGTGGCATTGCAGGACACAGTTTAATGGGCATGGTGGTGTTGGGTTGATGGCTGGACTTGATGATCTTACAGGTCTTTTCCAACCTTAGTAATTCTGTGATTCTGTGATTCTGTGGATGATGGGCAGAGTGTCATAGCACCCACAGCAAGTGTGCTGTTGACATAAAACAGGGAGGAGTGGATGATATGCCGGAGGGTTGTGCTGCCATCCAGAGGCACCTTGACAGGTTGGAGAAATGGGCTGACAGGAGCCTCATGAATTTCAGCAAGGGGAAGTGCAAAATCCTGCACATAGAGAAAAACAACCCCATGCACCAGTACATGCTGGAAGTCAACTGTCCAGGAAAGCAGCTTTGCAGAAAGGGACCAAGGGGTCCTGGTGGACCAAGTTGAACATGAGCCAGCAACGTGCCCTTGTGGCAAAGAAGGTGAATGGTATCCTGGGCTGCATTAAGATGAATGTTGCCAGCAAGCCAAGGGAGGTGATGCTTCCCCTCTATTCAGCATTGGTGAGGCCACACCTGGAGTACTGTGTCCAGTTCTGGGGTCCCTGGTACAAAAGACTCTTGAGCTACTGGAGAGAGAGTTCAACTAAGGACCACTAAGACGATTAAAGGGGTGGAACGTCTTTCATATGAGGAAACACTGAGTGAGGTGAGACTGTTCAGCCTGGAGAAGAGGAAGCTCAGGGGTGATCTCATCAATGTGTACAAATATCTGAAGGGAGGGTGAAAAGAGGATGGAGCGAGGCTCTTTTCAGTGGGGCCTAGTGACAGGACAAGAGGCAATAGGCACACACTGAAACATGGGAGTATCTGTCTGAACATCAAGAAATATTTTTTTAATGTGAGGGTGACCGAGCACTGAACAGGTTGCCCAGGGAGATTGTGGAGTCTCAATCTTTGGAGGTATTCAAAAGCTGTCTGGACATGGTCATGGACAACTGGCTATAGGTGGCATTGCTTGAGCAGAGATGTTGGACCAGCTGACTTCCAGAGGTCCCTTACAACCTCAGCCATTCTGTGACTCTGTGAAGACTGTTTTTTCTCTAATACATAAAGTAGTTTTCCCATAAAAGATTAAGTAGTCATGCCTTTCTCTGATGTTTTTTCTGACATTGATATTGTTGCTTTTCCACATCTTTATTGAAAAACTAAGAGAAACAACAGGAGGTCATCAAATATTAACTAACACTGCAGTGGAATCCCTCATGCTGGTCATCTCAATGAAGAGCAAATGTAATATGTGTAATAGCAACAAAAGGAACCATGAACTGTGAAATACAAATCTTTAAAAATGGTAAGAGCTTTTATGCTCTGGATAATGCTAGTATCTTTTCATCCTATGATGAGCTACCCAACATCACTGGCAGCAGGAAAGAAGTACAGAGTAACCAACAAATGCTGCCACATCTAGGTTCTGAAAAAAAATATATTCAGTCCTTTTTCAATGTTTAATTTGCTCATCACCACTAGGCACAGAGAAATGAGGTTTCTCTTTTTACTGGAGAAGTGTGTTAAACCTGTTATTTTACTTTGTCATTGTCATTATTTAAAGAGTAATTATAGCTATGCCTACTAGCACATTTCTGTTAAAATCCTTATTTTTCAAGAGTTTATGACTCAATGAATTTAATTCCCACTGGAATAGAACTCAGCTTACAAGATGTCAACCTGGTTACAATTTGTTCCTAAAAGGCTTATTTAAATTGATTAAACCATATTATTTGACATTGCAATCCAAAACCAGAAAGTTCTTTTCACAGATTTTACGTGCTTGCTTGACCTACTCCAGAGACACAGTTTAAAGAAATTATAAGCAATTAGCTATAAGCCTTCAAATAAGAACTTCTTGTCGTCTTCTATATTGAAAGACTTTAAGAAGCAGATTTATTTATCTTTAAAAAGAAGCTACTGCAAATCCTATTTTTAATAAGGATACACATACACTACACTTGTGTGAGCCACCTGGTACATAGACACCAGAGAAACAGATTATTTCTCTAATTAGAAACGTTTCACTTTTCAGTGGTGGAACCCTGAAACAGATAAAGTTCAACTGATCATGGAGCTATAGTACAGATTAGGCCAGCGACAGCAGGGTCAGCATGTCCTTCAATGACCTTGCTCTTACAACCTACAATGTCTACACTGTGTCTCGGAATAACTTTTCCCACATTTCAGCTAAATCAGCTGCATTTGGTTTCAAATGTAGTTGGATACCAAAAGTCTTTTGAGGTTTCTTTGAACTGAAAAGGAAAATGTGAGTAAGCCAAGAAATCCTGAGAGAGAAAATAAAGAAATAGAAAACAATATCTACTGAAATTGCCCCATTTTGTACTGCTGTAAATGTAATGAGGTAAAAAAGTCCTCCTCAAGCCTTCTAGAAACATTTTCTGCTCTCAGTAAGACCAACATAACTGTTTTTCAAATAATTCACTGCTTGGGCATTCTGAAATATAATCACTCCAGTCTTGTTCCACAAATCTCTAGTTTCTGTTCTTTAAAATAATCTGTGATTACCTGTACTCCTTACTCTCTGAAAAAGAAAATACAAAAAAAGATATTCAGTCACTTAATTAAGTAAAATAATTTTGCAGAATACTTCAGAAATTTATTTCCTGTAGGAAGAACAGGATTTAGGTCCTGAGGAGGAATTTAAAGAGCTTGTAGGTTTTTCAGGGAGCCTCAGGGCTGTGAGCATCAGGATGCATGAACATGTATGGCAGAAACAGGAAAAAGTTTGTGGCTTTAAGTGGAAGGCTACTGTATTGGGTCTGGCTGAGATGGAGTTTATTCTCCTCATAGCAGCCCTCATAGTGCTGTGTTTTGTATTGGTAGCTAGAAAGGTGTTGATAACACACCAGTGTTTGGCTACTGCTGAGCAGTGCTCACACAGCACCGAGGCTGTCTCTCCAATATTCCCTCACCACCAGTAGACTGGGGGTGGGCAAGATGTTGGGAGGGGACATAGCCAGGACAGCTGACCCAGAGTGACCAAAGGGATGTCCCATACCATACGTCATCTACTCAGCAATAAAAGCTAAGAGAAGGAGGAGAAAGAGGGGGCATTCATTATTTATGACGTTTGTCTTCTGGAGCAACCACTATGCATACTGAAGCCCTGCTTCCCAGGACGTGGCTGGACATTGCCTGCTGATTGGAAGTAGGGAATAAATCTTTTGTTTTCCTTTGTTTCCATGCGCGGCCTTTGCTTTTGCTGCATTAAACTGCCTTTATCTTGACCCACGAGAATTTTTTCATCTTATTTTCTCCTCCTGTGTCCTGCTGAGGAGGGGAGTGATAGAGTGGCTTGGTGGCACCTGGCATCCAGCCAAGGTCAACCCACCACAACTACCACTGTTAGAAAGAGGCCAACTGTAAGAAGTAACAGAATTTTGAAAAAACACAGAGGTTTTCGTCAAGATGTAACAGGAAAGGAACCAGAAGAGAGTTTAGAGGAGAGAGCTGGACAAGAAGCTAACCTCTCCATGACATCTGGGAACTCCAGGGCCTTATAGAGGTATCTCAGCTGTTATTGGTCAAGGCAGTTTGGGACTCTACAACAGCATAGTCACATTGATATAGTGCTTGATAGACTTATACACTTTGCTTCTTATCTGGGCTGATGAGCTTGGTCCCATGTCCATGTCGCATATTCTCCCTGGATCCTGAAGCTGATCTCTGCACTTACTGAAGTGCCTCTGTGCTTTACTGAGTTGTACAATTTCCTCACTGGTAATCTTTCTTCCCTCCCCAAATATTTTGTGAGTGTTGAAATCAGGAGTGAAAATGAAAGCAATCTGATCAATGAAGAAATGTTGAGTGCCTAGGTAAAAGACGAAGATACAGAAAAGAGATTCATTTGTAAGGGAAACAGCAGTTTTAAAGATAGAGGACAAGAAAAGACTTTAATCAAAGATAGGCCACAGGTGAAAGGGTAGAATATCAAGGAGCTCAGTGGTAAGCTAATGACGGCACCCCTTGGTTTATTATTGCCATGAACATAAAATTTACTTTGAACCTGAAATCCAACATTGTCTCTGTTCAAGACAGTAAATTACAGAGAGATAATCACGAACAGGGTGGAAATGGCAGTCTCCACAGCTGAATGACATCTCCCCTCACACTTCCAAACAGACTTTTCTCATTAGTTTAGTATGTTGCAATTTAAAGGAACTACACTATATTAGTTTAAATGGTATCTCATCTGCTTTGGGAGTCTTAAAGTCAGTTGTACAAAATGAGCTGAGGAAATCCAGCATTATTATTTTTACAAACAAGGCATAGAAATTCAGCATGAAATCTACATGAACCTTGAAGAATTGTAGTCTTAATACGATCATATTAAAATAATGTATTGCTTATACTGTGCTAGTTCCACTGCAATCTTTTTGAATTAACATTTCTGAAGGGATTTGAGCAGTCATTGTCAGAATAAAATGCATCATAAGAAGTGACATCATAAGAATGGCGAGACAAGGGAGCTGGGTCCCCTTAGTATGAAAGTTTCTTAAAAAGAATTAAAACAATATCTGATGACCACCTATACTGGAGAATTTAGGCATTCACACCTATTACGTTCAGTTAAGAAACAGACAGCTGAACATTACACAACAAGTCTCAAACTACAGAAGTTGGAGAATTGAAAAAAACATTCCAGCACAGAGGTCTTGTAGGTCAGCCAAAATTTATTACAATCTGCAGCAAAGAGAACTGGGCAAAGCTAGTGACTGAAATCTGCAGTATCACTGTGTGCTGGTTTTGACTGGGATAGAATTAATTTTCTTCATAGTAGCTAGTATGGGGCTATGTTTTGGATTTGTGCTGGAAACAGCGTTGATAAAGCAGGGATGTTTTAGTTACTGCTGGGCAGTGCTCACACAGAGTCAAGGCCTTTTCTGCTTCTCACACCGCTCCACCAGCGAGTAGGCTGGGGGTGTACAAGAAGTTGGGAGGGGACACAGCCGGGACAGCTGACCCCAACCGACCAAAGGGATATTCCAGACCATATGACATCATGCTCAGCATATAAAGCTGGGAGAAAAAGGAAGAAGTGGAGGATGTTCAGAGTGAGGGCATGATGGAGCCCTGCTTTCCTGGAGATGGCTGAACACCTGCCTGCCCATGGGAAGTAGTGAATGAATTCCTTGTTTTGCTTTGCTTGCGTGCACGGCTTTTGCTTTACCTATTAAACTGCCTTTATCTCAACCCACGAGCTTTCTCACTTTTACTCTTCTGGTTCTCTCCCCCACCCCACCATGGGGGGAGTGAGCAAGTGGCTGTGTGGTGCTTAGTTGCCAGCTGGGGTTAAACCACGACACACTGCCAAAAAAATGTAAAAACAACTGATGCTTGTTGAGGAAAACTCATTACTCTGTCACAAAAAAGGAGAGTAAGAATGTAGTGATTTTATAGTATCTTTACCAGTGTGTGAAATAGATTGAAAACTGTTAAGTTGGATATTACTTTCTGTTTTTAAGGAATATTTCATAAAATTTATTCAAAGATTAAATTATTTTCTCCAAATACTGAAAGCAGCCACTGTTGTAAGCTACAGTAGTAAAAAAAATAAGAGAAGAACTGAAAAACTGATGTTTTGTGTGCTGTGAATGGGAATATATAGCATGATACTTATTGTAGGAAAAAATATTAATTTTGTATTCAGGAAAATAAAAAATATCCAAGGGGAGGGGAGGGAAGAGGGAGTCTTTTTGGTCCCATAAGGCTCTGCAGCCTTTGGTGATGCTCCCAGGTGGCAGATGTTGGAAGTGTTGTGACACTGCACTACAAACACTGACTTTATGTGTATATACACGGAGTGCACTACTCATGAGCACAGAGGTGGTATTAACAGTGTTTAGAGGTTTCATGGAGCTATTTTGTGATATTTGAAAAGGTGGAATGAATTCAGAAAAGAGTATTAAAAGTCATCAAGGTCCTGGAGAATGCATCATATCGTAAACTAATTTATGAAACACTATGCTCAGCCTGTGTAATTTACTCTATAAAAGAGTAGGGGGCAGCTAGTATTGTTAGCGTGCACACTGGAAAGAGATTTCTGACACTGCTCTTCAAATGGGCAGTAAATGATATAGGGAGACAAAGTGAAGGGAAGTTTTAGGCAGGTCAGCTAAGAATAAAAATAAGGCATAGTGGGTTTTTCTGATTTGTTTGTTGGGGTTTTTTTAATCATAATGACTCTCTGGAGCTACTGAGGGATAGGCTCACTGGACTTTACATTACTTGAAATATTTATATCGAGATTAGATAAATTTCTGAAAAAGTTTAAAATAGACATTTTGGTCTTAATAGGCTGAAATCTTTTAGCCCTTTTTATGCCATAGATCAGATAAGATGATCACAGTAACTTTCTAGTATATGTGCTTAAAGCACAGTTTTTATTTCATTAACAAATTCTTTTGTTTTCTTGAGGATCTTAGTAAGGTTGCAACATTGAAAGCTGCGAAGTAACAGTGGAGCCATGATAAAAATATTTGCTCTGAACTTTTTATATTATCTTTATTTTCTCTCAGTTCCCAAACTTTGTTTTTATTATTGTTAGTGCACTTTGAGAATATTTTGGTAGGTGTAATTACAAAGTATGTAAATTTAAAGCACTGCTATACTAACAGGAAATCAGGTTCGATTTTGAATAAATTGAGTGGGCATTTTTAGAAAAATATGTGTTCATGGTCACAAAATTTTGTTATTTTAACAAAAATCATAAACACAAAGAAAATCATGATATCCACCAAAAGATGTGGTATTTCATTTTTTGAAATTATTCAAGGCAGTGTTTTGAGAGACCTAAATGCAACTTAAAAAAAATATACAGTAAACCAAATGTTACCAAATCCATCCTTTGCATAATGAAAATTATGTTCAGTCAAAATATTAGCAATGTTTTACTATTATTGTTTTAATAAAATTTTATTTCCTATGTTAAGTACTGTAATTAAAATATGATAAAAAAATCTTGAACTCAATCGTAATTTTAGCCTGTTTAGTTTTAGATTTACAGGTTTCTGGAAAATGATGTAATTTTTTCAGTAAAAGGAGATTGTGCAATTCATATTTTGAATGCATTTTTTTCCAAATAGGTTATAAATACCTCACATGATTAAAATGAAAATGTAAAAAAGAGTGTACTTAGATTGGAAGCTTGCACAGAAGAACAAAGACTAGACATTATTTAAGATGTTTATACTCTTTGATAAGTTTACTATCTTTTCAATTACAACATAAATTTCAATATCGGATTTTTGTAGCCAACTACCTATTTTGTAATAGCTTTCTATAGAATGCTTATTAATTATAGAACTTTTTTTTTTTTAATATAAAACTATAAACTTGGCAATGAATGCAAGCAAGACTTACTGCTTCTGCTATTTTTAGCATAACCCCAACACATGACTCCAAGCTGAGTCAAATTAAAATGCACTGAATTACTGGCCCAGGACTCATGAGAAGGGAGATCCTGTTACCATGAGGTGCCCTCTGGATGTGACCCTCACAATAAATCTGTGATGGCATGCAGGTCTCCTCCTGGCTGCAATTAAGAGGTGGAGCCTTTATAATTCAAAGGCAGACATGTCTGAATGGCTAGATTTTGTGTTGGTTTTGCTTTATATAATTAACATATATTTATCTGCCTCTCAGTTACGGACTTTAAAAAACTTCGGATAAGTTCCAGTCAAGAAAACTCTTCAGCTGGTGTTCCTTATGTTTGGTAGTCATGTGTAATTTGGCTTTGAGAATGCACAACTCCAACATCTTAAACTGTTCAAGGAAACTCTTTTTTTTTCTTCTATAGAGTTTAAACTACTATCCCTGGGTTTTTTATGGGGGATTTTTTTTAAATGAGTAGTCATAACTTATCAGAAAATTGGCTCATGCTCACAGTTTAGGTATAGAGATCCAAACTGCTATTTTTGGTAGGGTTGTTCTAGGGTATTTTTCATGAACCAGCTACATTTCTGTATGAAGAAATTCTATGATTCTATGATTTCCACCTCTTTGACGTCTAGCTCTTATACTACACAGATTAGAAGGTTCTTTATCTCTCAGTGAGGTAGCTTTTTCATTGCCGTTCCTCTGAAGTTTACAAGTTTATTTTGAATTAAAACTATCCTTGATTAATTTTCATTGCAGTATTCTACCTTCAGAGACTCATGAATGTAAAAAGTTGCCTTTTTCAATTCTAACAGTGTAATGCAATTTAACAAACTGCAGTTAGCCAAAGTTCAGTTATATCCTCTGGGTTTTAATTATTCTGTTCAAATCTGTAACGACAGAGCAAATGAAGTGAATACCAGAAAACATGTATTTTTGAGACGTGTAATGTTTAAAATCACTGGACAGAAGAAAGACTCTTCATGAGTTACCTGAAATTCTCTAGGCGAAGCTACATATTTCATGGAAAAAGAATAAATATTGTTTCAGATCGGTTTATTTCTCCAGTGATCCCTTGATTAGGAAATCAGATACAAAAGAGTTAAGCAATCACCATTGCTTAAAAAACATATTTACTTGTCTTATGCAGGTTAGTTTAAAAATCATGCTGTCATGATTTTTGTTGAAGTAAATAGTTATTGATTTATTAATTAATTTATACCATAGTGCTCAAGTAGTTGCCACTGAGTAAAAAGGTGCAGAAACTATATTAATCATAAACCCATATCAAGTGAATAGGACAAAGAAAAAAAGTTTAGTCCTACCTTCATCCTCTGTCATAACTAACGACTAGGGCTATATCAGTGTTACTTAACCTGAAATGATTTTGTTCTTAAACTCTGGTAAAAACAAATAGGAAAAAAAAAAATCCTAAGACATTTCTCCACCATTGCTAACATAAACCAGCCATGTGGTCTATTTTTGTATTTTCATTAAATTTATGGGACAAGATCCAGAATGTCTAAATTCAAATTTAGAGAGAAACTCAGTGCAATTTGGAAATTCTACCTTCCAGCACTAACTAAAGTTTGGCGTCTGCCTCCTGAGCATCATGATAGATGATGTCCTCATAGATGGATAGTGCCTGGTGCTCACTTAGCAGGCTGATGATAAGTGTTGTCCACATTGTATGCCTGAGCAAACACTTGTCTTGAGAAAATCAGTGAAACTGATGGTGAGTTGGACGTCTTCTTCTATGTGTATTTCTATTAATTTCTTTGATGTGAGTATCCAGTGTATACAAATTCCCCCAGGGCCCAAATTTATTTTGTCCATCTCTGAACTTGGCATCCATTAACTCTCTTATCATGCATGGTTTCATTTTTTCAATTACTTTCTTGTAGTAGTATGGTTTTTCTCTAGTTGTTGCATTCAATACAATCTTTTTTTTTTTTTTTGTATTTCAACAATGTCTCTATTTTGCAGCTGGTGTGGATAGGCATCAGTTTTGCTGACTTCAGGGGATACTTATGTGAGTTTCATTACTTTTATTGATCTGCCAAAAGGTGACGTTTATTCAAAATTCCTTTCGTTAATAGTTGTTTTGTGTCCTGAAGTATGAAGATTTCTCCATATATTTTTATCCCAATACAAGTACATATGTTGTCATTATTCATTTTAGAGCCAAAGTCTTGTTGTAGTTCTTCACATTAATTATGATTTTCAGAAATTACTAACTTACAGTTTCATTGAATATCCTTCATTTTTGTGCTACAAAAAAAGTGGAATGAGGTTGTATTTTGAAGTTCATTTCTTTCTCTTTGTACTTTTAAGAATAAATCTATATTTACTTCAAATAAATTCATGAAATTACCTGTTTTTTAAACTATTACATTTTAATGATCAAAACAGCAAAGTCAGGATGGTGGGTACTGTCTACAGCATGTTTTCATATTTGTACCTGTATACAAAGCACTTACACGAAAACACTATTAAAACACTCATACAGAAAAAGAAGTAATTATGCATTTTTAAGCTCGGTGAAGAAAAGGAAGTTAAGCCATGGTCTAATCATTAATATATTTGTCTAACTTTTTTCTTGTTAATGCTATTAGATTTGGTGTCCTCTTTAATCTTTGTTTTTATTATTACTACTCAGTATATTTCTCTATTAAAATGATTGCTTTTTAAGAGCTGTGTAAGTAGCAAAATAACAATCAATAACTATAGCTGACCCTATAAGCTAATTATACCTAAAGAGAGATTAAATCAGAACTGGGAGTCAGATCCTACAGAAATTTGAAAGAAAACATATCAAATCTTTACCTCAGAAAATCTTTATAACCATATATTTTTATCCCAATACAAGTACTGGCTGGTTGAGACTGAACTCACATGGGTACGATTCCCTCATGCAGTTTTGAAATAGTTTGTCTGTGAAACTTGTGGTGTTATACAGTGCTTTCTTTGACTTTTCTATAGGAGAACCTGCCTGTGTCACAAGAGGTTTTATTATTTATCATCAGCACTAACAAACTGATAAAATCTTTGGTGCTATACTGCACTGTTATGAATTCTTCTATTCCCTCTGAAGCCAATATTTAGATATCATTCATGGTATCTCTAGGAGTTGAGGAATAACTGTTGTTTTTTCTGTAATTCATCAACCAAAAAAAAAAAAAAAAAAAAGAAAACTGGAGGAGAAAGCTATGTTAAAATTAACCAAAATTTCACTTTGCTCTTCTTTTTTTTTCTCAAAGTAAATAATTGTAAAAGAATGACTATTTACTTCAATAAAAACAAGTAATTTTGATCTAAACCAAAAATAACATGCTGGGTACTTGTAAAAGAAACAAATGAAAAAAATCATTAGTGTCACCAAAGAGCCAAATGAGTAGTTTTGCTTTTATTCAGAAGCACAGTGTCTAGGGGTATTTGTCAAGGCTGAATAGAACTGTACTTCAATTCTTGGCTCTACCTGAGGAGCTTTTGAGCTCATCTCTCCCACAAGCATGTTTGAACATGCCTGGACAATATTTTAAGATTCAGGTAGCTAGATAGTTGATTATTGTCATTCACTATTCCTTTCCTTTGAAAATGGTGTTGGTATAAATAATTGTTCTCTGTTGTTCCACTCCACAGAAAGATGTTGACACCACCAAACTAAAGACTTTTTTCTGTATCTTACCTGAACCTCAGAATATGCCTCATATACTCAACACTACTAGCATTACTAGAAAAGAATTTAAAACCTTTTCTTATTTACAGGAAAATTTTTAAGAAGTTTTTCGTTTATTTTATTTGAGCCTCATTCCACTTGATAATATATACAAACATTGAAAAAACATTTAAAGTTTCATCTTTGGATCTGAAAATTGCAGTAAATGAAAAATGAACATTTATGATATCCCAGAAAAAGTTTCTAAGGCCTGCATAGTTTGCTCGTTTCAAGATCCTGGGAAGATATATAGACAATGTGATGCACAGTTTGCCCCACACCTTATGGACTTCCTTGTTTGTATGTACCATGCAAAATTCCAGAATTCTTTTTTAGGCTTTTGTACATCTTATGCTGCTATTCCCTCAGGAATGTCACATCTAACATGGTTTAATGAACTCCAGTGAGACCTTAGCTGAACAAATAAAGAGCCACAGAGGCCCTTAATGAGGTATGGAATCAAGCATCAACACAGTAGGGAGTAAGACCCAACAGCACAGCATACAGAAAAGGCTATAATTTTATATATTATGACCACTGTTGAAAAAAAAAACCAACAAACCACAAAAAAATGTCTATACTATTTTCTACTACTCATATTCTTGAGCACTGCCAATAAAACCTTAAAAAAATGCAAATTTCTTATAATGTAACAATTTCTATGCTTGTGTAACATGAACTGTTTCTTGGTGATAACATTTTTATTTAATTATGTCTGTGAGCATCATAACTTATATTGATGAACATGGATTGGCATAGTTGTTTAAGCCTATAATGAACTAAATGTTACACAGAATACAATTTTCCTCTTCATTTGCTTTAATTTATTCTAGTTGTAAATGCCATTGCCTTCCACAATTATGGAATAAATCTCACTGTAGGATCAATTACTACAGTTTAAGAATTAGACTTAAGAGTTGTTTTGTAATTATGTACAGTTTTTGTGCCATTAGATCTCAGTATTATTCTTTTTAAAATATTTTGAGATCTAATGACACGAAACATTCGTGCCAACATCCCAGGACACTTAACTATTGAACTTTTGTCAGCATATGACTACTCACTTGAACTACATTTTGTTAATTTGGCCACTTCAATGTTTTAAAAGAAAATGCTGGTAAGTAAAATCAATTTTTTCTTATTTGTGCCAAAGAGTAAAAACATTGGTGAACTCAGGTGGTGGAGACAGACCTATAAACACTGCATACTTCTGCCTTGTAGAAGGAAAAAATGAGCTAAATGTTTTTAAGATGGTTTTCAGGAGTTTCTGAATTGTTCCTGTAGAAATGGATGTGTATAACACTCCAGCACAAAGAAGCAGTTCATTAAAAAACTGCTAGCTGGATTCAGCAATTTGTTGGCAAGTGAAGGCTATTATTCAAACTAAAGAATTCACTAACATGCCACACTGATCCTAATTCATAGTGCAATCAGAGTGACCCCATTACTGTGAATCTCTTATCAGAAGATAAAGGGTTAGGAGCTCATGTTTTCTAACTAGTTGTATAATCCCCACTAAATGAAAGACTGATTCAGAAGCATTGTGACAAATTACCATACTGATATACAAGCTAATCCACACTGCTATCCCTTTATGGCTATTCTGGCATTAAAACTTGCATTGCTTTCCCCAGAACTGATCCCTCCCTTTATCCTGTAGAAAAAGAACAAGAAAAATGGCTCTGTTTCTATTAGCATCAATTGTTATAAACAATAAAAATTTCAAGTATGAAATGAAAACTAATGCATTAGCCATAGTGACCAAATTCATAGATGGAGTTATAAATGAACCCAAACAATTCTAAGCAAAACTACTGAAAAATACAAATTGGCATGTTTACATGTTTTTTACATGCTGTTTACTATACAGGTTATAACTGTTTACACTGTCTCCAACTTGATTTAATCTTTCTTGTCTCATTTTGATTTCCTTAAACTCACCAATAAAGACCTAATTTACAGGTGATGGGCAAGCTGAATTCCTGTATTATTGTTTGCACCAAATTGCTCTTGTCTGCAAGACTTACATTTGATGTTACTTACTGAGAAACAGGGGGAAATACTTATGTCTCAGTAATTTAGAGAGTGCTTTTAAATTTGTATCTTTTGCATCTTCTAGTTAGCAGATGTAAGTTATGAAATATTACATTCTTTAGCAACAAGCAGCATAGCTGTGTTATGTTATCTAAAGTTTGCTAAGGGCCCAAGTAAGCAGTGAACATTTCATAAAATGTGATGGAATGAAATAAAAACTATATAAAAAATAAGTTAATTAAAAGGATCTGAGAGAAAACCCTTTTTCTTTCTGGGCAGCTGATTATCACCCCTTATGTGCTAGTGACCTGGTCTTGGTACAGTCTATAAGTCAATTCATCACTTTGTGCAGCATACATGATAGGCTTGTAGGTGATTTTAACAATCCCATAACTTTGCCAGGGAAGATTATATACATCTGGAAAAGCAATCAAGGTTTCTTATGATCTCAGATGAGCCTTCTGGCAGAAAGTGATTCTAGGAAATTTTTTTTTTTTCTTTCATATTAGCATTTTCCTTGGAAAGACTCATCTGAATATGTAGGATTAAACTTCTACAAGCAGAACTCTGTTCATAAAAGGAGAGGGGAAAACAAACAAACAAACAAACAAAAATCAAAACCAGAAAGAGGTATTTTCCTTCTCCTTAATTTTCTGTTTAATCCCAATCTTATTTAGAGAAAGAGTGGAGTTTTTCTGAGCTATTCAAATTTCCTTAACAGAGAATGACAATGTGTCAGTGCCTGGATCCGGGGTGGGATAGGGTGGGGAGTGGCAGAGATGGACAGTGATAAAATGCATAACACTAATGTACTTGAAATGGTGGGGATGGTCTCTGCAATAGAGAAAATTCTGTACTCAGCATTTTAAAAATAGAACCATGTACCACCACAGAGCAAATAAAATGCAAAAATCTCTCTTTGGACTTATATACAATGGTTTAACAACATGCCTAAATGTCTTAAGCAGGTGCTTAGATTGCCTTCTGCCCCACTAGTGCAAAACTTAACGTGTTCATGACGGTATTTCAGTTTGCAATATATCCTTAAATTCGTTTCACCAGCCATCTACAAACGTCCTTCTTCAGTGTGATTCCATGAAACAGGAAGATGGATGGTGAAACTAAATCAGAACGTCAAAGGCAACCTGTTCTAATGCACCAATGACATCTGTAGATACTACTGTAATAAAGAAACCACCTACCTAAATTTCCATTTGGGACTGAAGGAAAAGAAATGTGGTAGCCTGATAGGTTGACAGTTTGATGGATTTGTGGAAGCAAAGAAAGTCAATCTGTTTTTCCACTTTACTCTTGTAAAGTCCAATGGCTGGCTGAGGCAGAATATTTTTAAAGGATCTTTATTCATATTTCACCAGCTCTTCACTGACTCTGAAATACCTTCCAATCCATTGTGCAACAGAAACCAAATACTTCCTCTGTATTTTGGGGCAACAGAGAAATTTCCCATTTTTAACAGAGACCAGTTTAACATGTAGCAGGTGATGATGAAAACATTCACTTCAGTCAGTTCAGTAGTAGCATTCAAGATTTTTTCTATAAGCAGTTGGAGATCATCTAACAGGATATAATTTGTTTCATTCTTCTAGATTTTCGAAAGGATGTTTAGTACACGCAACCCTAATCTCTTTGCTTTGATCTTTGTCAATTTACTAGTGCCAACTTACTGTAATAAACAAAATTGCTTTCTAATCTAGAACAACATTTCTATCAGACAATTAAAATAATGCTGATTTTTTTTTTTTTTGAAAGAAGGTATTATTCTGAGAGTTCAAATAGTGACTCTGAATTCATTCTAATGAACTAGATGCATTTGAACCTGAACGCTTACGGGTTTAGTTGCCCCTGACTCTGTCTTTAGCCAGTGTAGAAAGACTTACTCTACAGCAACTTAAATTCCTCCAATCTGAATTGCTCCTGGGAGAAGCTTGTCTCTTCCATTGACTGTAGGGGAAGATTAGGACTTCTACAGAAAGATCTAGTTTGCTTCAATCCTGCTGAAATTGTTGTTCATGTATTCTGTATTGCTGTATGATACTATTGTTATCTGGATGAATTGAGGACCTTTATATACATTTAATATACATACATATATAATCTTTTTCATTAAACTTATAGGGCTTCCTGTCTTCTTTTCCATTTCCTTGTCAGCTTCCTACATGAATTCATAACACTTCCTGTCTGCCCAATTCATTGTCTTTGTCCATGTTTTTAGAGACTCAGAAACAGTACCTAAGCAGATTCAAAAACATACAAGAAATGCTTACAAACACACACACATATGCATAATGGAAATCCCCAAAATGTCAGTTCTGCAGGAAATCAAAGAAAAGTATCCCAAAGATGGGATAACTTGTCACATCTACAGAGCACATTTTCTCCCCCCTAGATTTTAGCTACATTGAAAGTATGAGTCCCATCACCATTTTAGAAACATGATTTAAATATTTTAGAATCCAGATGACTCACAAAAAGGAAAAAATATGTTGTACCAGTTTGAGTCCTCTCTTGAAATAAATCTTACATGACCTTCTGTATAAGTTGCTGGTTAGCTGGATGAAGAATTAGAGGTGACAATCCTGTTCCTAGAGTTACCCAATATCAGAACACTCAGAGAGCTTAACAGGCTGGCTACATTAGAAATAACAAGAAATGGCCACATCTTCCTCTCAGTTTTGTAGCAAAAGGCCTTCTCTCACCTCATTAATGAGCTATGCTTTGACAGAGTAATATTGCCCAAAAGTAATTTTGAGTACTTTCATTAGTGGGCCACAGGTCTCCAAATTAGTGAAATATCTTTGAGCAGTTTAAACTTGTGATGGAAAGCATTTAAGCATTTAACTGCCCCTAAGTTGTCTCCTTTCTTAGACTAGGATTTAAAAGTTTTGCCCCACCGCAATAGTGAAAAATGGCCATGAACCCACTATAACCTGGGATGGGCCATTCAGAAGGTATTGCAAAACGGTATGTGTATCACTATTGCTATGCTGCCCAGTAATTATATCTTAACAAAAAATGCAAAACATTTCCTATAAATGTTGATTCGGTTTCAATATCTAAGTGCAATAATAGGAACTACAAATATGTTCCAATGAATAATAGATTATGAAAGAACATTTTGCATCATTCAACGATTTTTCCCTTGAGAAAAAAAATAGTTACACTTTTGAAATCCTAATGTTTCTTGCCTATTTGAAGAACAGTTATGTAATCCACAGACATAGTGATCTTTTAATATATTTTGTTTTCTAAATCAGTAGAACTGTAGACTTGCTGTTCTAGACATAGCCTCAGAATTCTGGAATGCTATGCTAAGCTTTAGCTATATGCCCCTATACAAATCATACCTCATTTTTATACCTCAGGATTATGTTTTAGAAAATTCTCCCGAAGAGGAGGATTTGTTGCTGTCTTTTAAGAAAATACTGAATGAGAATCATTTATGGTACATAAATGGAAAATATTCTTGCCATACAGCTAGACACACATGCAAAATTTAAGAACAATTTATCTTTCATGATGACCTTTCTGGCAGAACTCTGTAATAGAGTCAAACAATTTTCACATATGGTGAGAAGCTTGCTTTATCAATTGCAAACATCGGTGTAATAGTTCATTCATGTAATAGTTCTGCTTTCAAGGATAGCAAGTGGTAGGCTAGTGTTGGTAGTACCTGAATGTCCAAAGAGTCATTTGCTCTATCACCCTTAAACTTTTCATTCTTACATTTCAAATCTCCTAAAGATCTCACCCATTGGACTTATTTACCCACTATAATGACAGGGGAAAATAATTTTATGTAGCTTGGGGAAACCTATCAGAGCCTGACACACTTCCATGGTGGGGCCAGACAAGATTTTAAGGGAATATTTGCCTGTGGGGAACAGCAGTCTCTGACTGATGCCTCTGTACAACTTCCCTACCGAGCACATTCTGATGAGCCTTATCTGCCAAAAGATGCCAGGTTGAGAGTATGTGTCTTCAACCTAAGTTAGTGACTTCTGTTTTTTTGAAGTATCCATCCAGAAACTGGGACCTGCCCGTGTAACATACAGTTTTATTATTCCCTTCACGTTATACCCTTGAACTGTTTTA
Organism: Gavia stellata; assembly: GCF_030936135.1. Classification (NCBI taxonomy): domain Eukaryota; kingdom Metazoa; phylum Chordata; class Aves; order Gaviiformes; family Gaviidae; genus Gavia; species Gavia stellata. The sequence continues at coordinate 27,191,364 of NC_082597.1, forward strand.
AATTATGTATTTGCCAGTTGTGTTCATTAAGAGGTGATATGAATGAGTGTGATGTCAAATTAAAATAGCTGTAAACCCTCCTAACTAGTCCACAAACCCGAAAGCATAAACATTTCAGCCACATTGCCATTTCGATGTTCACGTACGCATAAGAATGTTTAGTGCTTGAAGATACACACTTCTATTTAGTGAATCACCCTATGGAGCCATACGGCACAAAACATTAATCCACTTTTAAAAAGCCTTTATTCAAGCTAATATTTCTCCCTCATTTAGCTCAAGAGGAATGGTCCACAAAATTTCTATCCAATGAGAAGAATGACATAAATGTTGTTTTACAGATTGATCCATGAAACTCCATGGCACACATTCACAAGTGCACAGACAATACCAACCTATATCTGCCTCCACCCTTAATGATCAGGTCTGATGAGCTGATGGGTCTTTGCTGGGCAAACAGTTCAGATTTAAATACTTCTGGCTGCTGTAAGCAAGAAAACAGAATCACAGAATCACAGAATCACTAAGGTTGGAAAAGACCTGTAAGATCATCAAGTCCAACCATCAACCAACAAACACCACCATGCCCATTAAACCATGTCCCACAATGCCTCGTCCACACGTTCCTTGAACACCTCCAGGGATGGTGACTCCACCACCTCCCTGGGCAGTTTATTCCAGTGTCTCACCACTCTCTCAGTAAAGAAATTATTCCTAATATTGAGTCTAAACCTCCCCTGGCGCAACTTGAGGCCATTTCCTCTTGTCCTGTCACTAGTCACTTGGGAGAAGAGGCGAACACCCACCTCTCTGCAACCTGCTTTCAGGTAATTGTAGAGAGCAATGAGGTCTCCCCTCAGCCTCCTCTTCTCCAGATTGAATAACTCCAGTTCCCTCAGCCGCTCCTCATAAGACTTGTTCTTCAGACCCCTAACCAGCTTCATCGCCCTTCTCGGGACACGCTCCAGCACCTCAATGTCCTTCTTGTAGTGAGGGGCCCAAAACTGAACACAGTATTCGAGGTGCGGCCTCACCAGCACCAAGTACAGGGACACGATCACCTCCCTACTCCTGCTGGCCACGCTATTTCTGATACAGGCCAGGATGCTATTGGCCTTCTTGGCCACTTGGGCACACTGCTGGCTCGTATTCAGCCGGCTGTCAACCAGCACGCCCAGGTCCCGGCACTTGGCCTTGTTGAACCTCATACAATTGGCCTGGGCCCACCCATCCAGCCTGTCCAGATCCCTCTGCAGAGCCTTCCAACCCTCAAGCAGATCAACACTCCCATCCAACTTGGTGTCGTCTGCAAACTTGCTGAGGGAGCACTCGATCCCCTCATCCAGATCATTGATAAAGATATTAAACAAGACCGGCCCCAAAACTGAACCCTGGGGGATTCTGCTTGTGACCGGCCACCAACTGGATTTCACTCCATTCACCACAACTCTCTGGGCTCAGCCCTCCTGCCAGTTTTTTACCCAGCGAAGAGTGCACCTGTCTAAGCCACGAGTTGGCAGTTTCTCCAGGAGAATACGATGGTAGACAGTATCAAAGGCTTTACTGAAGTCTAGGTAGACAATGTCAACAGCCTTTGCCTCACCCACTAGGAGGGTCACCTGGTCATAGAAGGAGATCAGGTTGGTCAAGAAGGACCTGCCTTTCATGAACCCGTGCTGGCTGGGCCTGATCCCTTGGTTGTCCTGCACATGACCTGTCAGCACCCTCAAGATGAACCTCTCCATAATCTTCCCCAGCACCGAGGTCAGGCTGACAGGCCTGTAGTTCCCTGGATCCTCCTTTCGGCCCTTCTTGTAGATGGGCGTCACGTTGGCAATCCTCCAGTTGTCCGGGACCTTCCCTGTTAACCAGGACTGTTGATAAATGATGGAGAGTGGCTTGGCAAGCTCCTCCACCAGCTCCCTCAGTACCCTTGGGTGGATGCCATCAGGCCCCATAGACTCCTGGGTGTCCAGGTGGCATAGCAGGTCATTAACTGCTTCCTTCTGGATCATGGGGAGTTTATTTTGCTCAGGGAGCTGAGTACCCTGAGGATACCTGGTGTGGCTCTTAAAGACTGAGGCAAAGAAGGCATTAAGTACCTCAGCCTTTTCCTCATCCTTCGTGACAATGTTCCCCACTGCATCCAGTAAAGGATGGAGATTCTCCTTGGCTCTCTTTTTGTTGTTAATGTATTTATAGAAGCATTTTTGTTATCCCTTACGACCGTGGCCAGATTGATCTTTATCTGGGCTTTTGCCTTTCTAATTCCCTCTCTGCATGACCTAACGACGTCCTTGTACTCTTCTTCACTTGCCTGCCCCTTCTTCCAAAGGTGATAAAGTCTCCTTTTTTCCCTGAGTCTCAGCAAAAGCTCCTTGTTCAGCCAGGCCAGTCATCTTCCCCGCCGGCTCTTCTTACGGCACATGGGGACTGCCTGCTCCTGTGCCTTCAAGATTTCCTTCTTGAAGAACGTCCAGCCTTCCTGGGCCCCTTTGCCCTTCAGGACCGTCTCCCAAGGGACCCTCTCAACCAGTGTCCTGAACAGGCCGAAGTCTGCCCTCCGGAAGTCCATGGTAGTGGTTTTGCTGACCCCCCTCCTTACTTGGCCAAGAATTGAGAATTCTATCATTTCATGGTCGCTAATCCCAAGACGGCCTCCGACCTTCACTTCTCCTGCCAGACCCTCTCTGTTCGTAAACAGCAGGTCGAGCAGGGCACTTCCCCTGGTAGGGTCCCTTACCAGCTGCGTCAGGAAGTTATCTTCCACACTCCCTAGGTACCTCCGGGACTGTTTTCTGTCTGCTGTGTTATATTTCCAGCAGACACCTGGTAAGTTGAAGTCCCCCACAAGAACAAGAGCTTGCGACTGTGAGACTTCTGCCAGTCGCTTGTAGAACGCTTCGTCTGCCTCTTTGTCCTGGTTGGGTGGTCTATAACAGACCCCCAGCAGGATAGCTGCCTTGTTAGCCTTCCCCCTCATCCTTACACATTAGCATTCAACCTTGTCATCACAATTGTCAAACTCTATTCAATCAAAACACTCCTTGAAGCAATATATATATGACAACTGCATTTATGGTCTTCCTTCCCTTTTAGTAGAATATGAGGAAGAGGTATGCCAGTTCATTTATTATACTTTAAAACCTGCAACCGGTTAGATACTAGTGAGGTAAAAAGTCAAAAGAAGGCAGACTGCATGGTATGGGAAGCAATGTGCTTCTACAAAATAAAGGTAAGAGATAAGAGTATAAATAAATATGATAAGAGCACTTGCTCTATCGTGTATACAAAATTGATGAGCTTCGTTCCAAAGAAAAGGTGCAAACCCTAAGCTGGTGCTAGTTAACACAGGGGAGATATTGTCCAAAACGAATTTATTTTCTCCCTTGTTCATTTTTCGCAGTGTGTCCAGGAGTAATGGCAACCATGAGTCTGGTAAGCAACTGCATGCAGGTGAATAAAATACTATCTGGAAAGGAGATGTAGAGGTGAAGCTTATGAGAAACACCAACCTCTCCTGTGAAGAAGACAATAAAAGGTAACTCAGTGGAAGGATAACCAGGGAGTATGAAAATAAAAAATATATCCCACTCTACTCATGTATGAACATGAATATATGTGTGTGAATGTACATGAATGTCCATCTGGGTATCATGTTTATTCTGCACTTCCAAACACTATTGCCAAACTGATATTAGATTTGAGTATTGGTACTGTTCAGTCAACTGAAAAGGCTGTTCTGACTTGGATCAGCCTCATAACCCATATCTGTATGCATTGATTTTGGATGCTATACATCTCCCTGTATCTCAGCATTGTGTACTATTTATTTTTGATTTTCTATTAATAAACAGTCCATTGTGAAAGGTACAACATTAATCTTCCTGGAAATTTTGCAGTTTCTCAGGGCATTATCACTCTGTCTGCTGGCATTTAAAATAATGTGGTAAAAAAGGAAAAATGAAAGATAAATTTATATGAAAAAAATGCATTCTTATATAGCAGAAAAAATTAGTCAAATATTTTTGCATTAACACTGAGAACAAAAAAGCTTGAAATAGATTACTCGTTCACCACCAATGGCAAACGTTTCCTGAATTAGTATGCAGCACATATGAGCAATCTTCACCAAGCAAAATAGCAATAGATAGATAGTAATTATGTTAGAGCAATGTAGACATTATTTAGGAAGGCAGAACTTGGAGTGTATCTATGGGGGCTGGAGGAGACACAACACAGAAATCCAAGTGATTGCATATGCATGTGAGTGCATGCATGTGCACAGCTACACACAGAGACATGCATACTCTAGCATTTGCAAGAAACATCCTGTGTTTTTCACACATGTCACACAAAGAGATAGACTATTACTTTCAGCTACAATGCCTGCAAAGACTACAATAGCAGTTCAAAAATCATAAGTGTTGCCTACTAAATAAATAAAAGAACATTCTATAGGAATAAAATATTTGTAAATATGTTTAAAAATATTTGTGAATTATTAAGTATTGCATACTAATTTTGTCATCTTTTTTACCGTAATTCATTTGGACCATATTTTTTCTTCATTACTTTTAAGCTCTTCAGCTCATTAATTTGCTAGCCAATTATATCTAATTATTCATTCACAGCAGTATACCTAATTTTCAAGAACTAGCAGATTTGTACTGTCAAATGTTCTGAGAATGTGTCCAATACAGAAAATTGTTTCACTTTGTTTAAACCCCATCATGTTAATTTAGCAAAAACCTGGACCTGTATTTTCTAATCTAGAAATATAATATTATTATCTTAATGTCTTCTTCTCATTGTCTTAAGGCCCCATTTTACTTTATGGAAAGTACATAAACAATTTGACATTTGTACTTGATTAGAATGAACAATTGTTTTACCAGAGTCTATTTGAAGTTAAGACCATAAGCAGCTGACCTATTTGAGAAGTGAGCTCAAACCAACATCTGTTCTCTGATATCTCTTTTATATCTAAGAAGAAAACATACTTATTGTACCTGGCACTTTTAAGATTTGCATTGTCTTTGTTTCTGGGCTGCTACTCATTGTTTCCAATTTCTTTTATTTCTTCTTATTCTAAAGGATGGCTAGGATGGCTTCCAACTTACATCTATGTTGCTGGTTTCTCTCCAGAGAAAGATATACATTTAGGTGATTTATTGAATCACAGAATCACAGAATCACTAAGGTTGGAAAAGACCTGTAAGATCATCAAGTCCAACCTAAAAAAAAAAAAAAAAAAAAAAAAAAAAAAAAAAACACACCAAAAACCAACCCACCCAACACCACACAGCACCATGCCCATCAAGCCACATCCCACAATGCCACATCCACACGCTCCTTAAATACCTCCAGGGAGGGTGACTCCACCACCTCCCTGGGCAGTTTATTCCAGTGTCTCACCACTCTCTCAGTAAAGAACTTTTTCCTAATATCTAGCCTGAACCTCCCCTGCCGCAACTTGAGGCCATTTCCTCTTGTCCTGTCACTAGTCACTTGGGAGAAGAGACCAACACCCACCTCTCTGCAACCCCCTTTCAGGTAGTTGTAGAGAGCGATAAGGTCTCCCCTCAGCCTCCTCTTCTCCAGACTGAACAACCCCAGTTCCCTCAGCAGCTCCTCATAAGACTTGTGCTCCAGACCCCTCACCAGCTTTGTCGCCCTTCTCTGGACACGCTCCAGCACCTCAATGTCCTTCTTGTAGTGAGGGGCCCAAAACTGAACACAGGATTCGAGGTGCACCTCACCAGAGCCGAGTACAGGGGCACCATCACCTCCCTACTCCTGCTGGCCACACCATTTCTGATACAAGCCAGGATGCCATTGGCCGCCTTGGCCACCTGGGCACACTGCTGGCTCATATTCAGCCGGCTGTCAACCAGCACCCCCAGGTCCTTTTCTGTAGGGCAGCTTTCCAGCCACTCATCCCCAAGCCTATAGCATTGCCTGGGGTTGTTGTGGCCAAAGTGTAGAACCCGGCACTTAGCCTTATTGAACTTCATCTGGTTGGCCTCAGCCCATCGATCCAGCCTGTCCAGATCCCTCTGCAGAGCCTTCCTACCCTCGAGCAGATCAACACTCCTGCCCAACTTGGTGTCGTCTGCAAACTTGCTGAGGGTGCACTCTATCCCCTCATCCAGATCATCAATAAAGACATTAAACAAGACTGGTCCCAAAACTGAGCCCTGGGGGACTCCGCTTGTGACCGGCCGCCAGCTGGATTTCACCCCATTCACCACAACTCTCTGGGCTCAGCCATCCAGCCAGTTTTTCACCCAGCGAAGAGTGTACCTGTCTAAACCACGAGTTGCCAGCTTCTCCAGGAGAATACTGTGGGGAACAGTGTCAAAGGCTTTGCTGAAGTCTAGACCCACTGGGCGGGTCACCTGGTCATAGAAGGAGATCAGGTTGGTCAAGCAGGACCTGCCTTTCATGAACCCGTGCTGGCTGGGCCTGATCCCTTGGTTATCCTGCACGTGTCCCGTGAGCGCCCTCAAGATGAACCTCTCCATAATCTTCCCCGACTCCATAAAGTTACAGAAAATGCTTCTATTGTAACAAAATCTACACCAACTTTCTGTTCAACTGTTCTGTCAGACCTAGGGACAATTCTTTGCAGCCCACATGTTGATCATGAATTTGCAAATCTTAAAATCTTTATTTACTTCACAGAGAGCAGAGTGAATATGCAAGCCATTTGTTTCCGTTGGAAGATAGAGCACAGTTCTTGCAAGAGTTTGTCTGATGAAGACAGCAAAATTTTGTCACCCTACTTCCTTAACGGAGGTTGCATCTTGTAAGCCTATAGAGGTACAGATTGGACTCTGCAGCTGGTTAAAATCTGGAGGGAAGGTGAATTTAAAGGCTTACATTTGCTGAGTTTTGAAGGTTGGAAGCAAGAGAAAGGTAATTTTCAGTTTTGCCATCTTGATGTAGTTTCTAAACTAGATTTTTATAGTTAGGCTTTATTTCTATTAGGTGGAGGAAAAAAAGTAATGGTTTGCATCTGTAAGTCCAGAAATGAAGGACATAACCCACTGCCAGCTACAGCAATGCAGCCCCATTAGAACTGCAGAATAATAGAACTGCAGCAGTTAGTGGGAAGCAAGAGGATTTTCTGATCCCAACACTTTAACATTTCATCTGGAAGACCAAAGAAAGATGTCTGGAAAGACCTTACAGTTAAATCAGGCTCTGTTTGACATACCTCCTAGCAGGATCTTGGGAGAAGGATAAAGTATCCCATACAGATATTTTCTTTCATAAAATGTGGATAGATGATAAAAACAATGCTTAAAATGGAATTTTACCAGCTCTATCTGAAAGAGTATTAACCTTCCTTTTGGTCAGCTGGGCTGTTGGTTTTCAAGCAGAATATGTATACATTATCCCAGTAAAAGCCAAAAACTTGAGATAATTTATTGGAAAGTCCTTCAGAAAGCTTACTATTCAAACATCTTTATGACCCAACTGGTTACAGTCACAGAATGTTTTCCAAAACAGGCTTGGTCAGAGGAAAAGGCTTCCCATCTGTCTGAGGAACTGCTATCTCTAAAAATAGCAAAGGGAAAGAGGGAAACAGATTATAATGGAAATGTGTTGCTGATGGCATCTCAGACTGGGAGTGTATGAAGGATTGCCTTTTATCAATTTCCATGGATTCAGAAGCAGGGATCAGACATTACAGAAGGGATACAGTTGTCCGAATACAGGCATCGCTACAATTTGAGCTGCTCTGCACCTTCTCATCTGGCTACCAGCTTTTGCTCCAGAAAATCAAGAGTCTGGTGAAGGTCCTTGTGTCATATTTTCTAGCCCCATGCAGAGACTCGAGGCACCTAAAGTGGTTTAAGAAACCCATGTTTTGGGAACTGAATCCTACCCACTTTGTCTGGTCAGTGTTTATCAGCTATAATTCTGCTATACATTTGCCATTTGAAGAACAAGGTTGCTCCTAAAAGCAAAAGAATTGAATCCTGTTTCAAGTATTAGACAACTTCCAAACAAGAAATCTGAAGGAATGAAGCCACTTGTGGATGTCTCCACTGAGAGAGGTGTTATAGCCATTACTCTAATAATATGTTGTAGGGACATTATGGATGGCCAGAGAACAGAAAATCAGCAAGGGGCTTTGCTAATTTATTTGTTACAAAGATCCTGCAGTCCAGGCTGTAATTAAGGCTTGGCAGGCTCCCAAGCCCATCACCATGCATACACCCATATTGCTGCCTGTAAGACATGCAGTGGGCTTTATTAGCAGATTCTTAACAGCAGTTCAAGATTTAGCTGCTGTTGTGGTATTTGAGTTTGGGACACTGTTAGGAAGGGCCCTAGTCTGAATTGTCTGCCCCTTGTCAGCCACATAATAAAATTATCTTGGTTAGGTCTGGCACAGCCAGAGCCTGTCCTATTATTTCTACAGGTCTGTAAACCTAGTGATGTAGTCAAAGCTTTTCTATGTTCAGTGGTTCTGCTAAAATCTTTGCCTGATCTTCCTCATGGACCTCACAGCTCTACGATCAAAGAACTAATAAAAAAAACCAGGAGACAAGGTTCTACTCTACAAAACCAGGAGAGCTGATGGTCTGTGGGAGACAGCTGGTGATTCAGAACAAGGACAAGTTCAGGATTCCTTTTCCTTACCATTCCCCAAGTAAAATGGAGATTATCAAAAAGACAACAGAATGATAAAACCAAGATTACCAAGCAACAACCACACTTGATGACAGCTGGTGAAAGCTTTAAACATAAAATTATAAACTTATAAGGTTAAGTGATTTTCACATTAGGAGTTTATCATTCTGCCTCTCAGTAGAATATGTTGAAGAACAGAACAAAGGTGCTATGGCAAACAGTGGGGTAACATTTTCAATGTTCCTAGCAATAGGACAGAACATTATTGTAGGAGGACTTGCTTGTAAAATGAGGGTGTTAAGTTTTATCCTTTCCAGGGGCATTGTGAGACTGCTCGTTGATGATACTAGCTAACCAAGGATGAAATAGAGCTGCCTTCCATCAAAAGTCTGCATTCTTTTATACGTTTACCAGCCAAAATGGACAACACTGCTCTGTCTTTTCAGTCTAACATAATTATCAGGGGTAGACCAGATTAGAAGAGTGTCTGTAGGTGTTAGTAAATGAGCAGTCACTGCAAATACTGCAGTCTCTTCAGAATTTCAGAGCCCTATCCTATTAGATAGGATAATTAACTCATCTCTAAATGACTGAAAATCTTTAGGACAATGTAGGGGTTTGGTTTATTCTTTTAACTCTTATTATATGACTGCAGAGATAAAAGTTTTGATTCTGGACTTTTCTACAGATTTAGCATGTAAGTAGGAACAGCCACACACACATATAAAACACTTTCTTTGATGTATAGAACACCAGTGTCATTGTCTGTATGCTTTGGAAGCACTGCTCACATCTGTATTTCCCAGTTAAACAATCTATAATTTACTAATTCTGGTGACTTTTATCCCTCCAAGGATTTTGTTCAAAGATTTTCTGTATAAGGCAGTATAAAAACACATGGTTGCAATGGTAGGTATAATACATTAACTAGCATCTCACATTGCATTGGAGGAAAAATTAAGTCTCAGAGGTGTTTCTGGTATTTGGAATAAGAGTTCTCATCACTTTTTGACATGGGATTACTCCTCTGGGCCTCCTTTTCAGAGCATCATTTCTTATTATGGTGCAGTGTTGATGGTAAGTATCCAATAGTGGGCGTACGCTCCTCTATGCATGCCTGAAGGAGTCTAAGTACTGTCTTGTTAATGTCATACAGTATATCCACCACAACTCTCCTGTTTCTTGACTTCTCAAGGATCTTTTGCCCCAAAAACCAAGAACCCATGCATTATGTCATTTTATGGAAAGAATAAAAGAATTGAATTGTTACAGATAGTTCATTTGACTGGGAAGAGGCTGTGGCACTAAACAGAAACTAGGAGCGTGAATTGTAACAGCACTCATTTGAATGTGGAGCCTACTCAGTAAGCACACTCGAAGCTGCAAAACAGCACCCTGAACCTCTGCCCCATATCTGCAAACCTCTGCTCCATATCTGTGACCAACAGGGTTCCTAAAATGAATGATAAATTGCAGAATAGGTCTATTAAGCTATGTCAGACATGTGAGGCTACAGAATCGCAGGGAGATGGTACAGCAGTGCAAACAGTTGCGGTACAGGCCCAGCTGTGAAGGATAAGAGATGGGAGACAATTCTAGGTCTTGTTCAATATGGGAGACAGGAGAGCTCTGCATCTTTGAGCTCTAGTGCCTCCAACAACCACATGCAGGAAGACTTTCCCATTATAATTAATCCCAGTTACTGACAGGCTGATGGCAGAGATGAGCATTTGGAAACAAGACTCCTTCAATTTCTGGACCCCATTTCAGCTGACGTGCTTAGTCGTGAAGAGGTATGAATCTAGAAAAGAATGCTGTGGTGCTTCCCATTACACCGCAAAAAAAGTGGAATCCTATATAAAGGAAAAAGCGATTTTCATTATCTGTGGGCCAGATTCTTAGCATGCATAAAATGGTGTCAAATCAATCTGGATAGGACTCCATGACAGTGTAGAAGCAGAAAACTTGACTTTTAATATCAGGTGACAAAAAATACAATTAATGGTGCATTGAGAAGGGTGTTATTAGTAGAACACAACTTGTTGAATCCTCAAAGCTGTCTACCAGATTAACAACCAAATGACAAATTAATACTCAGTACCTATGACCTTTGAGAAAATGTGAGAAGTAAAATTATTTTTTCTTATTTTTTACATACTGCTTGATTTAATAACCGAACTAATATAAAATACTCTGTGAGAATTTAAACACCTGAAGATATTCAGGAAAATGGCATCAAATTTACAACCCCACAAACTTATCAAAATGGATTTTGTTCTTTCAAAACATAGATTTGCATCAACATTTCTATTTGCTGTACCTTTTAGATTGCAAACTATTTAATTGAAAAAATTTCCCTGTATTTATGAACATAATTTTTCATGTTATGGGCACCACAATAACACAAGTCATAAAAATATTTCTAAATTTAATGAAAAATGTACATTGATAGTATACTTCAATTTACAGTGGAAATTGATAATGATTAGAGCAACTGTTAATCCAGGGTGGATAAAATTCAACATGTGTTTCACGTATGCCTCTTTGTCTTCTGGGTTGTTGATGAGTTTCTTTGGAAGAAACTCAGAGGAATTGTGTTGTTCATTGGGAATGAAGAACAGATGTGTGTAATGAGTGTCTGGGGTGAGATGGAAATCTGTGCAGCTATATATTACATCAGCTTTTTTTCCCTATCATTCTCAATTAGCTTTTGAAGAGCATTGACTACAATGTCACCAGCTGCTCTTTCAACTGACTCTACAATTTTTACTAAGTAAAATGGACCCTATATAGTGGATTTTATTCCACTGTCTAGTTAAAAATTAAAGGACGGATTGTAACGAACCAAGATGCCTGTGCTGTTTCTCCTTCTCTTCTCTTTTTTTAACCTCTCTTTTCCTGTTATTTTTACCAGCAACTGAACAAAAGTGAAGTTCATGAGGTACGAGCACTAACTGATGTATCTTCTATAGGCTTTTACCTTTGAATGTCTGTAATTTCTTTTTCTCAAAATCTAAATCTGTAATGAAATTACAGGACATGCAATATATTATTCATTTTCTAGGCACTGAGCTACAAATGAATTTGCATCAGGATGCCTCCCCTAGGTTATATGAATGATTAGAGCAATATTCCTCAGAGAGGAAACCACTTTCTTTTTTTACAGTACTGTATTGAAAAAAGCTGAATTATCATATAAATTTATTGGTTTGATACACTTTATTAGGTTTATCAAGTAGGATCTCATTTGTAAATCAATGTCTTGTGTCAAAAGCAAAGTCCATGATAAATTCTTACAAATCTTTCAATTTCAACTCAGTCAATACAGTCTTGTACTTAGCTTATCTTGAATTCTAGAGACAGAGGGCAAGATCCACAAAAGTTCTTTGATCTCTAACTCCTTTAGACTAAATCAGAGTTATATCCTGTTAAAGGTATATTGTAAACACAGAGGCATCTGGTAACTTCAAAAATTACCTTTAGAAAAACGTATTTGCTATTCTAATTGCTTATATTATTAAAGACATTATACCGCTTTACTATGGACATAAAGATTCTGGAAGAATATATGGCAATAGATCCAGACCAAATACATTCTAATTTAGGTTCCTTACTCAAATAACCTGAGTCTGGACATTTCCTCTGTAGAGACATATTCTTTTATGTACCAACACACGTGGGAACACTAAAACTGTATGACACCTTTATTTTTGAACAGTAGTGCCCAGTGGGTACGTAAACATAGACTTCCACTCATTCTAGCAAGGGCAAACTCAAAGTTCTGTGATGACTAAAAATTGAACAGAGCCACAAAACTGTGCTGTAAGTTGTCAAGCCAAGTCTGAATATGTGTTTGCCAGGTGCTTGGCACAGTGGGCAAGAGGAAATATCTCATAGTGATTAGAAAGAAATGGTTCTTGTAGATGTTAATTTCTTAATTCCTTTCTGCAGGGATGCACCATCTTTTGAAGCAGATAGTGTGAATATGCTCTACATAGGTGCATTGTTTCAAAGACACTGAGAGGAAAGAGGATTTATCTAGTGTAAAAACCCTTAGGGCCCAGAGTAACACTAAGAGGTTATAGCATCAATTATTTCATCTTTCCTTTAATCAGGGCAGCCAGACCTCAGCAAATGTCTGCTCAGTATTTCTGTGGCAACACAGATACACATTGCATGCATCATTTATCTAAGAACTAGCGGCAGCCAAGTTTTAGTGTGAGGCTGGAAAGAACATTTATGAAAGGGCATTTGATGGCTTGAATAATGTCTCTGAGTATTGAACTGAATATCAAAACTGTGACTTCCTCTAGGAGAAGTAAACCTCCTCTAGCAGGTTGAATGGGGGATTTCTAAAATTACAGTGTGAAACAACCCAAGAAGCTTAAAAAATGTTTATAAACTGATTTAGATCACCAATAAAAACAGCTTGAACAAAGATTAGCAATTATTTCTGCTTAATTTGTTACTTTGAAGTGATTTATGCCGCAGTGGATACCGACAGCCTTATTCTTCTTTAATTTTCCTTCTCTGATTAAAATAGTGAATTCTTCAGTTGTTAGGGCTGGATTTTATGGCAGCATGTTAATAGTCAATCACTTGCAATTTCTACAAGTGCCTCATCTAATACAATCAATAGTTTTTTTCCTTGTTTCAGGTGTCATGTCTATGATAAAAATCTGTCTTTTATGTGGCTGTAAACTGACCATGGGTCATGAAATATAATGAGTGTATTTCACAAAGTGAACACATCATTACTCATTCTCAGTATTCATTGAATGTAACAAGTAAATGAAAGCAAGTTAAATTTTAGCTTCATATACAGCTAAAACTTAAATCCCATTAAAGGCACACCTGGCTAATGGTCCATATTCCATTCTTGCCCATGTTTAATTTGATGAATTGTTACAGTTGAACATTTCTAAATGTTGTAAGATGCCAAATCACTCAAGGACCAGGATGACAAAATGTTGAGCTATCAGTTGCCTGCTAAACAGAAGCAGACTGAAAAATCTGAATAGGAAAACTTATCTCTTCCTGATGGACTACTGATTTATGTCGTTAAGACTTTTCACCATCAGAAGAAACATAAGTCATTGCACTACTCCAAGTTGCTACTGACAACTCTAATTATTTTATTAGGAGCTGAAGGTTTGTTTATATTTAATCATGATGGTATTCCTTCCAGTTTATGAGCAAGTGAATAGCTATTAAGAAAACATATATTCATTTTTTATAGCCAGGAGTATAACTAAATATCTAATAACAGAAAAAAAATCTCAGTAAGATACTTATACACATGAAAAGTTCATGTCTGTAATATTTAGTATCAGTCTGAAACTCAGAATAGGAATAATTTTTTTTCAGTAACACATTTCAAAGTAAAGCAACTGAAATAATTTGATGCTAAATCATAAAAAAACTAGATTTACAAAATCACTTTTTATATCACAGTGTTCAATGAATTGTAATAAAACCCAGGAAAATCCAGGACCCTACTAGGTCCGTAAGTTTCCACAGCTTCTTCGTAGGAAATGCTACTGTCCCATCACTTCTTGCCCTGCTGGATCTTCTTGTTTTTGAAACCACAGCCATCAACCCCTTTCTCAAAATAGGCTTCAGAGATGAGTCAGTCAGATAACTCAATGCCTTATATTCAGTGAACCACCAGGTAGAAACTGTGCTGGGAGTCAGGAGATCCAAGCTCAGCTGTTCTCTCAATGATGAGAATGTCAACGCACGTCTTCTGGAAGAGCGCAAATCTAGTATGGTTTTCCATGGCACATCTCTCTCAGTCCTTTCATCTGAAACCATTTGATTCTGAATAAATAAATGTAAAGACAAATAAAGGAACTAAGTGAGAACCTAGAGTTGAATACATCTGCCTTAGTTTAAGCATCTAAAATTTATACATCTAAGTCTGTTGTACCCATGTGCGCCTCTTTTTAGAGTCAGCGAAGAGAAATAGGTACTAGAGAGCCATTTGCCTTGTGCTGCTATAGCCATATAAGACAGGCCAGGTGAATTGCCCTCTGGAGGTGCATGTTTCTCTCCACTGAGTGTGAGTGGAGCATAGGTGACTATATCTCAGATGTATAAATTTTAGATGTTTAAACCAACGCCAGAGGCTAAGGTAGGATGCTAGGACAAGAGGCCATGGAAAAAACAGTCGTTGCTCCAATTATCTGGAAGAATTTTTAGAAACTAGAGCACCACTGTCCCACCCATAATATAAAAAACAAATTTTAAATGTGTTGGGAAAATACTTTGAAAATCTGTACTGGATAACCCAGTAGAGGTTAAAGATAGAGACAGGAATAGATTTCTTCTGTGAAAAAACATAATCATTCATTTGGGATACACATATACATTTACCCTTTGTGCCATCTATGCTATCTTCTTAAAAGGGACTCTCACCTGGTTGATGTATATTCAACTAATAAAAACCACTTCTTTTGTATAAGGTTCTCCTCATCTAACTTTTCAGGTTTTTTATGTGAATCTCATAACTAGCAATTAAAAAATTAAATAGTTAATCCCGTAAGACCTTCCCATTGAGCAGTTAGTACTGCAGCAAATTGGCAGCCTTGTTAATGGACACACATTAAGACATATCTTTCATTTGTTTCATTGCAAGAAGGCAAGGTCCCTTTGGACAGTCTCTTATCCTGCACCTTATAAACTTTACATCTTGTGCTTGGTGAACTAGAAAGCAGTACTTTGTATGATGCCCAGCTAATGAATTATATACTAAAATATGCAAATCTATACTGGTTTGACATGCTGCCATGCACGTACTGGGGTTATGATAACTGGTGTATAATGTAGGTTATTTGTATGCTTTGTGAGTTTTGTGTTTAACCAGCAGTGAAATGCAGGTGATAAATCATTAACTTTGTCTGAAGTAAGTATACTTTAAGGAGCCGAAGTGTAAATTACTGGATGCAACATTTTGGGTTTGGGTAAGGTATCTGTATACTCACATACTTCTCCTGTATTCACAAGTGTTCTCAATGTCAAACAGACCAATTGCATCCATTAAATCAGAAGTATATTTAAAAACAAATTGACACAGTCATCTCTGAAAATTTCATTTGTTTTCCTGCATCTAGCAATGAATGAAGTACATCTGAGCCCCTAGATTCCAGTCTTATATAGTAACAATCGATTTTATGTTGTGGAGGATTTTGTTTGAGCAACAAGTAGCACTGAAAGGAAATAGTGGTTAAAGTGTTGTGATGTTGTTAACTTGCTTCATGGCATTTTCTCTTTCTTGTTTACAAGACCTGATTTACCAGCTTGCCTGGGTAAGGAGGTGTGCCATTTCCTGCCGGTTGTCTAGCTTAAAAATGAGCATGGAAAATATTGCTTGAGGATTATATAGCACAAACTTTTGGCTGTTCCATGGTCCTCAGGTAGTTTATAATACTGAGCAAAAGTTCCTCGTCCTTCTCCTCTTCGCTACAAAGAAAGGAGTCTGAAATTCTGTAATTATTATCAATGATAGTTCATCTTTTTCAAACAGCAGACCTGGCTCTGGAATTCATACAACTTTCCCTCAAGGACAAACCAGGAAAGTTTACTAAACTTGTTAATGTGAGTCTCCTTCTTGATTAAAACAGAGAAAACTTACAGTTGCCATAGTAAAAACATTTTCTCTAAATTGCTAACAAAAATACCTTTTGCAATGTATTTTATTCTTCTCTTGTCTCATGGTCATTACCAGCATCTGCTGCCAGTAATGTAAGCATTATCTCAGGAGCAGACAAAAAGTTCAGCCCCATAATGCATGCCAAATTTTAAACAACTCTTATCAGAATTAATGATTTATTTTTTCTAGAATGGCTCGATAAGAAAGACTAAAATAGACTGTAGTTAATGTAATGAAGCAAATATATTTTCTTGCAATTTACACATCACTCTGCTTCTTGAAACCTGTATCTGATTTTTAAAAGAAAAATACCCCCAAAACTTAAGTTTTTAAACAGTCTTCAAAGGTTTTATAATTTAGATAGTTACTTTACCAAATAAACACAGATTTTCCATTTTCTTGGGGAAAATATAAGTGAACCTGTCATTCAGGATGGACCTGCAGAGAAAATTGTTTGTGTTTTCTCACATTTTATTCACTTACTTAACATGTCTAAAGAAAGAGTATTTCATATGTGCCTTTTCTCTGACAGTTTTTTCAGACTTGATTGTACCTGTCATGTATTCTAGTTTTTTATCTATACCTCCACAATAAAGTCAGTGGTAAGCTTTAAAAGAACAGTTTTAGATATTTCAAACTTTTAACTATTTTTGTTAACTTGTGCAAATTAGCTTTTCACCAGACAAAAAAAAAAAACCCAAAGCAAACAAAAAACCCAACCCTATTAAAATAAACAAATTAAGAGGTCATGCTATCCCACAAAAAACTATAACACACATGAATAAAACTTGACAGACATATATATATTTAAAGATATGTTACGTGTTTGGTTTTCAAATTGTCCCATTTTTACTGTAGGTCAGATATTTAAAACTGTTTATTTAGCCATATTCACTTTGACATTGGAATGATTACAGTAATTAGTAGTTCACCTATTGTTCGTCATGTTGGACTAGATTTTGTTCAATACACTTGGAGACAAGCATCCTACCTTTTGGCTTCATTGGCAATACAGTAAAGTAAAGACACATGCACTAACAAAAATAATGTAACCTGTCTCAGTCAGATGAAGTTGCTGGTTGGTATATTTCCATAAATGATCGAACTGCAAAAATTGTGGGGCCTCAGATGGGACATGCTTTATTTAATGTCCATTCTCTTCAGACTGAGTCATCGTTTGTTATCTCTTCCACTTCTTTTAGTCCTGTGAATCATTGCAATGGGGAGTAATATGAAGTTAGCTTTGCTAAGTGTTAATAGATCTAGATACACAGTGAAAGCCAAAAAAGATACTGTTATTTGGTAAGCCTTTTTTTTGGATGTGACCTAGACCTGCTTAAAACTTCTCGGCAGACTAGCATAAAATATTGATGAGCCAGTCGTGACCCTAGCACCTCAATTAGTCAGGAGGAACACTGGGAGAAACACATTCCTATGCTGTTGAACACCAAGAGCTGCTATGGGATGACTTCTGCACCTCAGAGTGCCCACAGCTGCAGCTCACCAAAGAAAACCTTGGTGTCTCCAGCTAGTTGGACTCTTCTCATAAAACAGTCTCAGTACTTACGCTGAAGGAAAAAAAAAAAAAATTAATTCAAATGAAAAAGCTTATATTTCTCACAAATAACTTTGTAGAAAACATTGAAATGTTCAGTGAGCATTACTAAAGGCCAGATGTGAATTAAATTGGTGTGATGAGTACAGATGATGTTCCACAGCTAGAATCCTGCAGAGGACTTGCCTCTGTGTTCTGGTCAGGAATACATATTGCAAAGTTTCATATTCTACCTACTAGGACAGGATTAATCATCTGCAGAAAGAAGGTGGGAAACAATTAGTTTTGCACAGAACAGTGGTTTTGCACAGGAGTTTGCGGGAATTCTCTGGGAGTGGACACTGAGCATAAGCCAACAATGTCATATGATTGCCAGCAGAAATGAAACTCTTACCGTACTGGAATGTGTAAATAGGAGTTCATATGTAAGGTACATGAAGCCCACTCTCCTCAGTGTCAATAGGCCTCTGCTGGTTCACAGGTTCATTTTTTTCCAGCTCTGAATACTACCACACATTTTTAAAAAGGAAGATAAATGTACAAGAGGTTCAGAGGTAAACAGTAAGAATGGTTCAAAAAATAGAAAGGCTGGAGAGGAAAGATTATCTCACTGGGTCTGGTTAGTGTGAATAGGAGCTAACTGGAAGGAACAACTATCTTCAAATGTATCAAAGGTCACTGCAAAGAAGATAATATAAAACAGTTCCACTATAGATAAAACCGGTAATGATCTTAAACTGAGACAGAATTTCTAAGACATGAGCACAAGGGGTAAATTAAAGTTAC
Source organism: Gavia stellata (assembly GCF_030936135.1). Lineage (NCBI taxonomy): Eukaryota > Metazoa > Chordata > Aves > Gaviiformes > Gaviidae > Gavia > Gavia stellata. Next base: position 27,210,005 of record NC_082597.1, read on the forward strand.
TATAGTAGCCTGACTTTTGAGCACTTGCCTCTTTGAAATCTTGATGTTCTTTTTGTATATTTAAAAAGTCATACGCATGTGCACATTTGAAAGAAAATGCATTAAGATTCATCCATTATGTTTTCACTACTCTTTTTTGAATGAGTGGAAATACCTATCACTGCTCTAACACGCAAAGATTATTTTTCTTAAAACTGGTTCATTAATCTCATCACCAAAATCCTAATTAGGTACTTTGAAGTGTTTCTAACTGTAATAGCAATTTTCTCAAGTTCTTTGAAGGGTCTCCTTAGAAGGCAATTTTTATTTTTTTTTCCTTTGCAACAGCCCCAGAGGTGAGTGTTATCTCATAGTAACACACACTTTATTTTGAATCTCACTGCCTAAACAAGCAAGATATTTTGTGAATAAAATTTAAGAAAAAATCTTGTTTTCCATTATGCTTCTACATTCAGAACACATTAATCTAAGGAAGGGGATTTTTCTTCTCTTTTTCATAAAAATCTGTTTCCTCTTCAGTGGCAATATGACCCTTAAGTGTTACCAGATGAATAATACTGGAAAAATTAAAGTATATCTCATAACTATACATGCATTACACCAGACTGTTTCAGTGGTGACAAGGTAAATGTATTTTGTGCTATAATGCACAACCCCCCCTATCACAGCCTCTGAAAACCAATATCTCAACTTCATCATTCAGTTCCTCCCACTCCAACCCCAGTTAGCACTACTTTTTATCTTATGTAACACTATTCATTGTATATTACTGTTAACTTGAATGGATTAGGCAATATATAATATTATAATATTTCAGTGGAATATAATAATATAATATTTCAGTGGAATATCCTGTATATATTGTTATTTCAAAGTAAGACAGGCCTTCTGCAGTCAAAGAGGTAATACCATCAGCATCATTGCTTTGAACAGATACAGAGATAACACTGAAAGTAAGATATTCTTTATTTCCCAGCAATAATGCTGACCAGCTCTAAGTAGAAAAACACATATTCTGGTGTAATATTGTTTAATAAAAAATTCAGTAAATAGTTGGATTCTCAAATCTATAGTGATTTCACAGAAGTTTATACACTGTGCATCTAAAAACAAAATACGATGATGTTCCCTAAAATGCTTTCCAGTAGTTTCCAGTAATAGCTTCCAGGAATGTTTCTGAATAGTTTATTTAATGTTCATGGCAAAATATGGCATAACTGTTCATTTCTTTGGCAAAACTCAATCTAGCAGTCTAGCATACTTATATATTTTACCTTTCCTGTGGCACTATTTAATATTCAAACTTTAAGATACTAAAAAAGCTAAATGTCTTTTTCAAAACCTCTTTTTGCTTTATAACCATATACATGAAGCTAAATATTCAGATGTCTATTTAGTGCTAAGAAATCATTATCTGCAACACACAGACACAATGTGTTAGGCATGCTTTCCCCCCATTATCAATATTTTGGTTTTTTTCAATATATATTCAGGTCAGAAAATGTATTTTTGGCACGGGGAAGAATTAGAATTCAGAATACACCTTGGAGCTTTTACATATCAAATTTACATAAGCTTCAGGGCAGGAAAAAAGTATCAGCTGGCTTTGGCTAAGGGCAGATACTTCTCTGAAGATCAAATGAATTGTCCTTGGAAATGCCTATTTCTTGCCACTGACTGAAGAGCCAAACCAGGCAAAGAGCTAACCCTAGATACCTTTCGGACAGAATTATTTCAGTGAGCTGAAGTCCACCAGTGGGATCTTCACTTTTCAGTTTCTGGCAATTTAGAGGTCTTATTTGTATGGCCCCACATGTAACTGAAGTCAATATTTCATCTGAGTGCTCAGTTAATCTGACAAATCACATTTTCTGAATTCAGATTTTCTTCACAAGGATACCCAAAAAAATCAAAGGCTATGTTTTCAAGGATTGTGCCCCAGCAGTTTTCTCAACATTACCATCTTCCAAATGCCACAGCAGCTACCCAGTGGTATTGCCATTGACTAAGTATTTTCACTTCTGAAATTCTGAAGCATTTTTGCAATGCCTTTCTAAGGACTTGCATATCTTCTGGGCTTTAAGCAATTTAAGGATGGCAGTTTATTCTTTGATGAGTACCTGCAAAAATTATATGTCCGGTATATGTATATTTATATATACACACAACAAATACACATAGCAAATCTTTCATTAGCATGCTTTGTACAGAAAGCCAAAAGCACTTTAAATTTCCAGGAACAACAGAAACAAAGATCTAAATTTTCCAGTAATTCCAGCTGATCATATCAGAAACTAATTATTTTCTTGACTTTTTTTTTATTTTTGTTTTTGTTTTGTTGGATTTCAGTTCCTTTTGCAGGACCGTGGTGAGACACCTTCCAAGTCTGTTTACAGCCTGTGGGCCTGATTTTCTTCTGATTTGCTCCTTGTTTGGTCATTTAGACATTTACAAAGTGACTTGTTCTTTGGCTTTTGGGTGGAGTCTCAGATCAAGTTAGAACGAGCTAGTGGCAAAAGCAGTAGAGCCATTTGTGCACTGGGGTTTACCCCAGAGTAAATTAGCATATCCTGAATATCTGCCAGAGAGCAACAAAGTATAAGGCAACCCAGCAACAATCAGCTACCCTTTCTTCTGCAAGGCACGATATTGCACCTTGTTAAATTATCTTCAGGAAAACTTTAACTGCCCTCTCCCCCGCCTCCAAAGAGCCTGCATCAGTGGAGAACAGTAGTATACTTGCTTCATTCAGTGTTCCTGGCTGGACCTCTGTGGTAGTTCATGGCTGCTTTAAACAACCTTATGTCTGATAGTTTATTAACCTGGCTTGAATACTGCTTCATTCTGACAAAGTAATAAAATTCCTCTGCTAATTCAAACATCAGTCTTATCTACTGCATTACAATTTACACTGAGTTGATGACCACTCTGAAATTTTGGTGAAAGAGAAAGTTAGAAATATTTTGTCAAGATTCTGCCATTTGTCTCTATGGAAACTAAGTATGTTTTATTCTATAACTTACAAGGAAGTTAAAATTGTTCTTTGTACAACACCTACACTGAAAGAAAGAGTAGCACTGTAAGGATCCATTTTCCAATCTATGCTTAGTCCCACTAGAAACAGATGCATCTCTCTTTGGTCTTCCACAACACTAACTATAAATAAAGGGTCAAATTTCAGCTTGCTTTATTTTTTGCCCCTCCTCATGTTCAGAATTTATAGCCTGCCAATTTTTATCAAGAAACTTTCTCTAGATGATATTAAATTTAGTGATAGCCTAATTAATACCATAGTAAATGGCACAAACTCAGCACTTTATAACAATTGGGCAGGAAAAAAAGATGCCAGGACATGATTTGCTTCAATGAATGAGAACAGCATTACAAGTCCAAGTCTCACAGGACAGCCTTAAAGCACAACAACGCAACTGCAGTATCCCTCAGATAGTCTCAGATAGGATTGTGTCAGCCCTCTTCTCAATTTTCCCGTGATAGTTTTATTATTAGTAGATCATTTTAAATGCATATAAAAACACTGCACATACAATATAACTAAATGACCAATTAGATTAGAAGCAGTAAAACTTTAATATAACATCCCAGTTTGAAAGGGATCAAACAGATCCTCATTAAAATTTATAGATTAAAATTTGAGGGAAAAGATTAGAAGAAATTAGTATCCCCCATGGTATTCTAATTATTTTTTCCCCACCTACAGTGGAGTAAAAAAAATAACTCATCCAGTAGATAATAAATGAGGGTGAGAAATAGAAAAAGTGAGAAATACAATGCCAGAATGCTAGAAATACTATGATTAAAAGGAAGACCATCAAGGGATAATATGCTTTTTAGTGTAAGGAAACACTTCACATAGGATCTGAACTTGCAAGATTAACTGAGCGTCTTATGTTGCCACATAGGAGCTTCAGCTCACGTGCGCCTCAGTGGGGACTCGGGGTTTTCAGCAGCACTCAAGAAGAGCTCAGAACTTGGCAGAAATAGTCCCATACCAGTGAACATCCAGGTATGAAACTTTTAACATGAATAAACCTGAGTAAAAGTGAAATGTATGTTCCTCTCATAGAAGATTTTTGATAGCTTTTAAACATTATTTTCAGAAGCTAAAGCACCTCCACTGCCAAATGGAAGGACTAAAGGCAGTACACTGAACAAGAATAGATGCCTTAGAAGTTCATTCTCTTTTCTTGTTCCATTTCACAGTGCCAGAGTAACTTTTCTGCCAGTCAAAGTTGTTGGTAACAGCAGCCAGCTCAAAAATCAAGAATTTCTTCGAAAAATTACAAAACAAGCTGATTTGAGCACCCACCTAGAGACTTTGGAAAACTGTCTTCACTGCATACCCTTAAAAGTCCGTACTTCTCCCACTTGTAATCAGGAAGTTTGTTCAATATAAAAGAAACTTTTGGGCAAAGGGAATCAAATATTTTGATAGGAAAACAAAGTCACATCAATGTACCAAAAGCCTGTCCAGTACCACAGTGTTTTGGGTAAAAGTTCTGCCCTTCACCTGAATAAACATCCCAGCTCTAAAGAGCGCCCACCCACTTCTTCCAGCAGCAACATTGAACCAATGGTCTGCTATGGAAGTTCAACCAAGAGCCAGGGTTAAATATTAATCTCAGATATGTTTGTCTCCAGTCTAATGAGAACACGAATGAAAGACATGCCTTGTCTCTTCTTGACTGTCTCCAAATTTCTCTGCACTTTCACTGTACACCATCTCCTGTCATCACTCCACTACCTCCATGCTAGAAGCAATTGGCTTAGGTTTGAGTCAATCCATCACTTTTATTTAGTTTCTCTCTGGTCACTCACACTGAAACTATTACATCATATAATAGAAATTGTTGCATAGGTTAATATTCTTCATTACTAAATCAAGCATTTGTTTTCCATCAAAGCACAGGACAAAGTTATGCAGCAAGATCTACTTCAGACTTCATGTATGACCGTATTTGCAACTTAGCTTTTTTCCCTTAAACCTTCTCAGCAAAACAAGAGAACTGAAGAGTCAATAAACAGTATGTGAGAGAAACTGAAAAGAACCATCTCTTTGAACAATCCTTTCATGTTGAATATTACTTTTATGTATATACAATCTTCCAAACATTTCCTAAAACATTTTGGTAAATGCAATAGACTAACTAATATGGATTACCCAAAATGATGCACATTTACATCAAACCTCAGTCAGCATTTATGATCATATTGTTATGTTGTTTATACAGTTCAAAATCCCATGCTATCAACATGGCATATACCAAAACAAACTGTATACATGCTTTCCATATTTCAAATCAGAAGCTTTCATATATGTATGTTTGTATGTTCTGTTCCCCAGTATACCCTATGCAAATATAGACTTTCTTGTGTAGGAAAAAAAAATCTACTACATATATCATCATACCTGCAATTCATTCATTTAAATCAAATAGCATTTATAAGGTCCAAATATTCCCTCACTGATTATTTATTTTATTTTTGCACAGATAGCATTTTTATAATGGGCATTATCATCTTTCACTGCAATGACCATTATGACTTAGGTATTCCACTTGTTCTGTTTCTTCCCATCCAGATTTGCAGAGTATCACCTACCACTTTGCTTAACTGCTGTAAGTATAGATAAAGAATTTTTCAAGAGGAATAAAAGGGAACAAAAAGGATGTGGAAGACTGTGTCTTGCCATTGCTCAGTCTTGTGCTAAATCAAAACTCCATCACCTACATTTGTTCTTCACAATTTCCCTTACTGGTGAGTCCAGCGGGCAGAGCAGCCTGATCATTGCTAACTGTTTTGTGCCATTGCTGATCACAGCACTATCAGCTCCGATCTGTGTCACAAGCACAGCTGGTGATCAGAGCTCTAATAATTGTGAAATGAGATAATAATTCTCAGCAGACATCTCCTGTAAAACATTAAGCTCTATCAAGGAATTACATGCTTCAAGTTATCTCTTAGGATCTAACAGACAGTACTAATTTCCAAGTAAAAACATCCAGCCCAGACAGGATACTGAAGTACCAGACTGATATTTTAAAGTCTACCTTCAGGGCTCAAAGGATTAGCTTGTTGTTCGAGTAACCCATTCGGAGAAGGAAAATGGCCACAACTACTGAAAAACCAGCTGTGGCAATTAATTTCATTTCTTCCAGCAGCTTGGATTTTTTGGCACTGAGGTCCATCCTAGCATATTTTAGTCTAAGAATATTTATCCACAGAATTTTTTTTTCATTTCTAGAATGCTGAAAACATGCAGGATTAAAAAGTAGGTTTTATTGCTTCCTCATGAAAGGGAGAAAGCAATTAAGCAGAACGAAGGCACACTGTGAACAAAGATGGTGTCATTGCTTGTTGACTTCCACCATTTTCGTGAAGGGAAGTACCACCCTGCTGCCAGAAAACAAAGCCAAGACATATGCAAAATGTAGGCTGACACTGTGTGCATGCCATGCACAGGTATCAAGGGTCCCAGAGTAACTACTGTGCCTCACTGTGACTGAAAGCCATAGGAAAGCAAGCAGGATATAAAGATGCTGATAGCGTGTACCAATGAAGAGACTTTCCAGGCAGGCTCTTTCTTACTTGGTAATCTTCAAACTGAGAGAGAGTTTGAGGCACCATAGACATACAGCTGTACTAGAAGCATACAGGGCTGAACTCAGCCTGGCTTAATGACTGCAACTGAGACAGCTTTTCCCGAGGTGAATTAGACCTGCTTTCTCAGTACACATGAATCATTTAGGCTATATTGTCTTTCAGATTACCTGCTGCTGTCAAATAAATTACATCCAGAATAGTGTATATTTATTCCTCCAAGCCTGATGGTTCCACAGCTTATTATATTTTTATGATCTTGGTGTACCCCTGACTTTCAGTTTTCTAGGAAAAGGTACTACAAATGTACCTTTTTGGTGTGGAGATTTAAACAGTTATCTTCTCAGCTCACATATTTACAATTTATATGTATTTGTACAGATTAACATCTAGACAAAAGTCTAGATTCATTTCCCCTTGATTTTAGACACTACCTTCAGTTGTCTAAATTATTTATTCCCAATAGGCATATATGCATGACACATATATACATATATGCACAGCCAACCAAACTCCAATTACCCACTCTGACTGCTGAGGTTGAAGGCTTATTAGTGAAAAATATACACTTATGTACATACATCTATACATCTCTGCTAACTAGATTTACACATTCTGTCTGTTCAGCACCTGGCCTTGGTCCCCCTGGTCTCCCAGCTGCCTCACACACAGACACACACATAACCATGAGTCCCTCCAGTAGCTGGTTCAGACCTATGACCTTTCCAGTAGCCAACCCCAAGACACCATGATCTCTCCAGTATCCAACTCTCAGACCTCTGGTCTCTTCAGGATCCAGCCCAGACCTATGGCAACTCCAATACCTGTCTGCCAAGCCTCTTGTCCTGCTTGCTGGCTAGATCAGCTTGATGCACACCAGTGATGACACATTGACATACACACCTGCACACAATGTACACATGCTCTGGTCTCTCTAGTTCCTCCCACCACAGACACACAGGCCCCTGAGACCCCTGGTCCCACTCCAGCTGCTGCTGTCAAATGTCCAGGCACACACGTGCCCTCAGGACAGAGATCCCTGCAGCCGGCAAAAGAGTTGGAAATGAAGTTTAATGGAAAGACAGATCAGACTGTGGGGATCAGGTGCAGGGCATGGCCAGACAAGCATGCTGACCAGGACCCTGCCTATACACAACTTGTTCCTTTCAATCCCTTCTTCCCACACTTGTACTTCCCTAGTCCACCCCTCTTTCCATGTCTTTGATCCTTGCTCTAAACACCCCAGAATAAGTCTGGAACAACCCCAGAAGGATCTTCCTGGTATCCCATATTGAATGTCATGTCCCCAGGGGAAGCAAGCCCCCTCCTCAGTCCGTAAGGTAAATAAGGGCGCCTTTCCCTCTGGCTGACTTTGGTTGGTGCCACCCCAGGGTCACGGGCTGACGGTCCCCTGGGATTGCCTGGGGAGATGCTGCCTCAGGGGCTCCCTTTGCTCTGGTGAGGTTGATGGGCTTCCCCTGCCAGTTGTTGTTCCTCTGAGCTCCTTTGGGTTGGTGGAAATAAGCTTTTGATCACATAAACTAGCAATATGCACTCAAATTAAACATTATTTGCTATGAAACCAGCATGAATTCTCATGATTTGATGACAAGTATTTTCATTTCATTACACAGGCTACCTTATATGTCAAATTACCTACCAATTGCTATCTACCACTACTAATACCTAAGCCAAGAATCATGAATAATTATTTCTCTAATAGTTAATCTGCAGATTTGGGGAATTAATCATTCCTTCTAGACAGCTGAAAGTAAGTTTTTTATAGACAAGCTAACTGGGTAAAAAAATATATATATCTGAAGTGACAGAATATCAGGAAACAGGTAAAGCGATTCATTTAAGGTAATTTATTCATCTAAATTTTGAGCATAAAATAGATTTCTAAGAAGGATGAATGGAGGCTGTTGCCACATCTGCTTAATAGCCTGTGAGCTAGGGCATGTTTTAGGTAAATGCAAGTTGAAATCTTCAAGAAGTGTATATTTTACTTCCTGAATTGGTATGTAAGCAAGTAGGCTCTTGTAAGAAGATAACCATCAGTATATCCACTGTCAGATCTGCTTTTGAGAAAAAGGCAGGAATAGCTGCATTTTCTGTGAAGTCTAATACCACTTGTTTTGGTGTTTCAAATATGGTCTAAAAATTTAGCAACTTAGAGGACTAAGGTGAAAAAATGTCTTATTTCTGCATGACAATGATATTAATGAATGAATGTAAATTGGGCACTAACAACAATGTGCAAAGTCACAAAGTCAAACAAAGATTCTTCATGACCACGTGCATGTCCATAAAAATTCCATAGATAGAACAAGGACAAAACAATTATTTACTCTAATGCTCTGATGGAGTTGTAATGATATATCCAAAGTGACTTAGAGGCTATGCCCTAGAAGACAGGTATTCACTACACTAAAAATACACTCATAATAAACAGTTTTGTTGGGTGGCCCTCTAGAAAAGATGATGAGGGAGGAAATAGGCTCAGAAACAGCTACATTTGCCTCCTGTCACAGTCGGTAGTGTCACAGTGCTACTGCTAGGGCCTGAAAGCTTGCAAATCTGCTCCCTTAGCTCTGTATATTGTCTAGTTTGATGGGGGATTTTACTCAGGTATGTTTGCCAACTCAGAAACACCAAATTCACTTTACAAATGTGAAAAGTAATTAATATTTATTGTGCTGCACCCAGGAAATAATAGACAGATACACAAGAAAATGCTTGAAAATGGTTCTTGATATCACAGAATCACACCTGGGCAGTTTATTCCAGTGTCTCACCACTCTCTCAGTAAAGAAATTTTTCCTGATATCGAGTCTAAACCTCCCCTGGCGCAACTTGAGGCCATTTCCTCTAGTCCTGTCATTCGTCACTTGGGAGAAGAGGCCAACACCCACCTCTATACAGCCTCCTTTCAGGTAATTGTAGAGAGCAATGAGGTTTCCCCTCAGCCTCCTCTTCTCCAGATTGAACATCCCCAGCTCCCTCAGCCGCTCCTCATAAGACTTGTGCTCCAGACCCCTCACCAGCTTCATCACCCTTCTCTGGACACACTCCAGCACCTCAATGTCCTTCTTGTAGTGAGGGGCCCAAAACTGAACACAGGATTCGAGGTGCGGCCTCACCAGAGCCGAGTACAGGGGCACGATCCCCTCCCTACTCCTGCTGGCCACACTATTTCTGATACAGGCCAGGATGCTGTTGGCCTTCTTGGCCACCTGGGCACACTGCTGGCTCATCTTCAGCCGGCTGTCAACCAGCACCTCCAGGTCCTTTTCTGCGGGGCAGCTTTCCAGCCACTCGTCCCCAAGCCTGTAGCGTTGCATGGGGTTGTTGTGACCCAAGTGCAGGACCCGGCACTTGGCCTTGTTGAACCTCATCCAATTGGCCTGGGCCCACCCATCCAGCCTTTCCAGATCCCTCTGCAGAGCCTTCCGACCCTCGAGCAGATCAACACTCCCATCCAACTTGGTGTCGTCTGCAAACTTGCTGAGGGAGCACTCGATCCCCTCATCCAGATCATTGATAAAGACATTAAACAAGACCGGTCCCAAAACTGAGCCCTGGGGGACTCCACTTGTGACCGGCTGCCAACTGGATTTGACTCCATTCACCACAACTCTCTGGACTCGGCCATCCAGCCAGTTTTTTACCCAGCTTATATCATACAACTATCACAGACTTGATTGTGTAACACTAAAAAACAATTAACCAAATGAGAAGTCTAATTTCCTTTATCTATGTATCAAGAGTTTCTGTGATGTTTGTCCTACTAACAGTATTTTAAAATAAAATGTATTATGCTAACTTTAACTGATCAACATGCAGAGAATGCTGGGTGTGCTGGTTTTGGCTGGGATGGGGTTAACTTTCTTCGTAGCAGCTAGTATGGGGCTGTGTTTTGGATTGTATGGGGATGTGTTTTGGATTTGGGCTGGAAACAATGTTGATAAAGCAGGAATGTTTTAGTTACTGCTGAGCAGGGCTCACACAGCACCAAGGCCTTTTCTGCTCCTCACCCCACCCCACCAGCGAGTTGGCTGGGGGTGCACGGGAAGTTGGGAGGGGACACAGCCGGGACAGCTGACCCCAACTGACCAAAGGGATATTCCACACCATATGACATCATGCTCAGTATATAAAGCTGGGGGAGGAAGAAGGAAGGTGGGGACATTCGGAGTAATGGCGTTTGTCTTCCCGAGCAACTGCTACGCGTGATAGAGCCCTGCTTCCCTGCAGATAGCTGAACACCTGCCTGCCGACGGGAAGTGGTGAATGAATTCCTTCTTTTGCTTTGCATCTCCGCGCGGTGTTTCTTGCTCTACTTATTAAACTGTTTTTATCTCAGCCCACGAGTTTTCTCACTTTTACTCTTCTGGTTCTCTCCCCGACCCCACCTGGGGGGAGTGAGTGAGCGGCTGTGTGGTGCTTAGTTGCCAGCTGGGCTTAAACCACGACACTGGGCCAGAAGATTGCCCAGCTTACCTATGGTTTATATTGTCCCTGATGCAACAGCTCTTTTACCAAAATACTGACGAAATCTGGAAAGTTTGTTTTCCTAGTTTCCATACATTAGCAAGGGGTTGTCTTTACTTTTCGCCAGCATCCATTCATAAACAGCATGAGGTCACTACTACCAAATTACAGGTTTAAAACAATACAATATTTTGAGGGATTTTCTAACCTAAAAAGAGGAGTAGAGAAATTAAATGAACTGGTAAAGTGACATGGCTGAGTGACTACCAAAGGTATACCTTCTCTCAGTAGGAACAAGTAATTTGCCACACAAATGGAGGATGGTAAATCTGGACCTACCTCATAAAAGATATCAGAGGTAATTCAGTAAACTAGCAGAGAAGCAAGTTTGACTTCAAGCCCCATTTTCAAGCTCCTATTTTCTTTGTAATCAGGTAATTTTCTCAAATCTATTGTTATTTACTGTCAGAAACTTATATACACCTGTCAAGAGGCAGAATTTTCTTCCATGGAACATGTTGACACAGTTAATTTATTTCAGGCTACAGCAGTTTGACAACATTGGTTGTCTTCAGTTAACATCGGTTAGGAGTTTTCGTGTGAATTTTTCCCATACCAAGACTGTTATCTGTCAAAGGGGAGATTTATTTATCAGAATAGAACTTATGATTTGGGCAACAAATTCCATACAGTACAAAGAATTACTGTGTTAATCTGTAGTTTCCTTAGTCACCTGTTTTCTTTGGTTTTGGGTGATAGGGAGTTTGAGGGCATTCTTCCCTCCTTCAGTTTAAGAAAAGTCCAAAGATCTGACCTGTGTTACTTCGCTATTTGTAAGTCCTATTACAGGAGTTCTGGATGCCTTTGGACGTTCTTTTTCACTATCGAATTGCTTATCTTGTTTACTAATTTGGTTAAATACATGAAAAGGCATAAGCTGTGTTGATGCAAGCAGTAAAATTAAGTAACACAGGAAACCACCTTGCTATTCCATCCTTTATTTCACATACTACCAGAGGAAAACAACAGCTGCTCCACATCTCCATTTTACCTAGCATTTTTCATGTAAATGTTTTCAGTACTTGATTTTCCATGGCTAAGAAAAAAGCATTTGAGCATGTAAGACTAAGTATTGGGTATACAAGTAGTTCAGACATCCTGGAAGAAAATAATTTTTTAAAATGTCTAAAAATATTTAAATGTTTCCATTTGAAAGGCTTTTTTTATCAACTGCCAATGATTTATTATTACATATGTTATTTTCGTAGAGGAAACAATACAAATCTGACACACAACAATATCAACTTGAAACACTTGGGTTGAAGCATTCAGTTGAAGTCACTGAAACTGAATTTTGATTTTTTTTATTTTTTATTTTGTTAACATTGAAGTGCTTTGTTATAACACTGCTAATAATTTTGTTTCCATTTTTCTTTTTTGACAAATTGCATCTTCTGTCAAATTCTTGTTGTGATTGCTAATGTATGTATAAGAGAAAAATGGAATATACACACACATGAATAAAAATATCTGAACAAAACAATGACTGCAGTGGAGAGAGTAAGTTTATCCTGCTTTGAGGGAAATAGGTTGTTACCACATGCTGCCAGCAGGAAAAAATTCTTCTTTTGTGAGACTGCATACCAAATATTATGTTTGCTAGATGTTTCCCTGTGAGCCCAAACAATCTTCATTGTGTGATTTATTATTTGGATATAAAACCAAATAATAATAAAATGCTTTAAAATACATGTATTATATTTCCTGCTGTTATAAATTATGCAGCATTTACTGCTACAAAATTGTCATGAAAATTTCACAAACCTGCTTCTGAATTTAGTTAACATTGCTGCAGAAATTAGCCCTGAAGTGCTACAGATTTCTACAACCCTGATGGTAGTCTGAATGCAAATGTAATAGATCCCTTTCCTCTCCCAGCTGTTACCTTTAACCACCTGACATTATGTCAGTAATGAGAATCAGAACTGAAATAAGAACTTCTATCACTTTCACAGAAGGATAGGAAAAGCATGATGAGAAAGTCTCAAGGCTAAGATACCAGAAAATGTTAAACCTTTTTTCTTTTGCTCAGTCAATTAACATACTTTTATTTCAACCTTTTCTGCCTAAAGAGAACCAGCAGGATGATTAATACAATTTCTAGAGGCAGTCTGGCACTTACTTGTTCTAACAGAAGAAGTGACAACCTGAAGCAATTCCCTGGTCTGCTAAATCCAGTATCAGACCTCTGGCAGTGGAAAACACTATCTGCTTCAGAATAGGGAAAAAAAGAGTTCAGTTGTGGAATGTGTTAGTGATTTGCTACTGAGGCTGCACTCCATGAGCCAAGTACAGTTTAAAGAAGTTGTTCCTACAGTCCACTTGTTCCTAGGATCAAGATGAGGTGGCATAGAAATATCTTTCCCTGCTTCCATTGCACCCTGTGCCTGGTAGAGACCAACAAGAATAAAGGGCTACCAGCAATTATGTGGTGTATTGCAATAAGAAATTGTATATAATTTAGAGATTTAAAAATCAAGTGTCTGTTTTTACCTTCTCAATCAGTTCTTTATTTTATTTTTTTTCATTGTAGCAATGGGTACAATGCACAGGAATGAAAGATGCTGAGCAATGTGACTTCAATCCAGAAACACACTTCAGCATGTATCTCACCACATCTTCTAGTGACAGTGTCTTCATGCAGAGAAGTACTCAAAATTGGAGGTACTTTTCAAATTCAGAAGTGACTAACACAAGCCCTTCACTATGCATATGTAGCTTTTAGAGGGCAACATGTATTCTTCCTCATCAGTTCTTCTCAGGTGCTTAGTAAGACATCTGCTTCTGCCACAGCACTTGATTTGTACCATAACACAGTTACCTCCTATGTTTAGCAGTTCCGTAACACCTGAAGTACCCCTCTGGGCTCTTTTTGTTGTGGTGGTGTTATTATTTGCTGGTTAGTTGGTTTTTTTTTTCTTTTTTTAGAGTTTGCACTGACATAAATTCAAGACCTGGACTGTTTCAACACATGAATGCAGGGGAAAAGCAGGGACAAAACACAGGGTAGATGACGAGTGAGTGGGAGAAGGATGGAGTTCTCGAAAGTACTGGAAAGGCTTTGGGAGGGATGCTAGCAGGACTTACGGGACAAGTGATTCTAAGATTTTGTCAGTGTATGGTGTAATATGGGTGAAAAGGCAGTTCTCTGAAGGTGCACTAAATTTCTGCAGTGAAGTGCTGATGGAGCTCTATCAACTGCTTTTGCTGTGAAAATATTTTGGAGCAATTTAACAGAACAATGTAGGCAAAGCCAGTGGATTATTGCACAGTCTGTAGACTACATGCAAAGCATACATGCTCACTGTCAAGACAATCAGAGACTAGCTTGCCATAAAATCACTACAGAAGATACTCATTATTAATTAACATATAATTATTGGCCATAAGCTCACAACATCTAGCTAATAAGAAGAATTAATTGTTTAGCTATCTTTCACTTAATATATTATATTACTATTTGACTACACCAGCATTGATCTAAGACAACAATAGTTCCCAAAAGGTTTGTGCTCTTGAGTTTCTGCAAGCTTCATAGATTTTTGGAAAGATAAAAATCCTTAAAGTGATGTTCAAAATCACAGGGAATATGTAATAGCCCAAAAAACCCTGATTCTTGAATAATTTTCTATCTAGGCTAAACACTGTGCTCTCCTGATTTTTAATTTTTTTTTTCCCCAGAAATGCTACTCAGATTTCTCTCTTCTGCCTCATCATCTATTTTCTTCAGACATTATTTATTTTTGAAACATCTGCCTTTATGGCAAAGCTGATTGAAGTTAACAAAAACATTCATAAGTATTTTTGTGGAATCACACAGGCAAACCAAAAGGCTGTACACATTCAGATCATATACCCAGGAAAGTAAATTCAAGAGGTTAATGATGACTACTGAGAACTAGTAGTTATATTCTACTAGAAACTCCATTTTCAACACATTAAATTCCATCACTTGGGCAGGCAATATTGTCTTCTGGCTGTATGGAGTACTGCCTATCACTTCTGGAGACATGTTCAGCTGCATGTAGTCTATGTCCGCTGCAGTTTTGGAACATGCCTTAATTGTTGAATTCTGGGAGGGTCCTTGTTCAGTGAATATATAAATAAATAAATAAAATTATTTTTAGGAATTTACCATTCATGAATATGCTCAGGTTAACACGGTCGATCCTGGTGGGAGGTCACTGAGTACTGCAGGTTCTGCCATCTGAACTATTTCTCCTTCCATTAGGGAGGAGATGGTCTTTTGTGTATGGTATAGCTGGGCTGCCTTGAAGTTGGCGAGCTTACTCCATAGAAACAGAGTAACATGCTTTTCCAGTTTAATCAGTTGGAGAGTGGAAGATTATAACTTAAAATGAAAATTTCAGAATTATTCAGATGAGATTTCATGGGTAGACTTGCTTTGATTTGATGCTGCATCATGTGGCCTGACAATTATAGGTCTTCTTGAAGTAGTTTTTTCATTTTATTTAACCAGAATTTGAGACTGTTACCTTCTGTTATGTGATATAGACTGCTTTCCTAAGTGGAAATATCTAAAGTGCTGAGATAGTTTCTCCCTCTTTTTAACCCCTGTAACATTTTACCAGCACCTATGCAGACAGCCACAGTCATGTATTGCTATTCTGTTAAATTTAGTTCCCTCCTTAGATCTCCCTTCAAGCTGAACACTCAATTTCCTTTCGGTGACCTTGAGGCTGCAAAGACAAATAGCGTATTTGTATTCTTGTGCTGAGAGACTTATATGGAGATTGTGTAGACACTTCCCAGTCAAGTATTTATCCTGTTCTATGAAATTTCTTAGCTAAGAAGCTGTATTACCAGTTCTATGTCTGAATGTTTTCTGCAATAGGCTTGTTTTCAGACTTTTTACTATTTTCAGGAATACTTGTTGTCTCAAGATCTCAACCCTTTACCTGACATGCTAGCTCATTTATTTTTTGGTTTGGTGTGAAATTCTAAGTAGTGAAACTTAAGTAGAGCGTACTTTATCTTTTTCTCATCCATCAAGCATTGTGAATGGGATTTGTCAGTTCTAATGAAGCACCAGAAGTTAGATGTCTTGAGTTTAAGGTAGGTAGGCTCCCATCCCTTATGACCAGTGTCTTTTAGTCAGCAATTCAGTCAAATCAATTAATCTCCCCATGTGTCTACTTTTCTCCATTGAAAACAGTAATTAGCTTGGAGGTGTATGTTTAACTCGGATGCATCTATGAACAGATCAGATCAATCTGCATGTAGACACTGATTACACATGATGGTCACTGCTGCTTCTGTAAACATGCTCACACTAGTTTTAATATAGCTACTTGAAGCAGTGCAGTTATGACAAGCATTCAACACAAGCTGTAAAACCTTTCTGGATTTGGTCAGTTGCTGAACTGTGTGTTGTAGCATACTACATGGCTAGAAACATCTAGTCTAAAGCTAGTCCTGTAAAAACTGCAGTCATTGCAGAAATTCTCTAAGATGCAGCCTGTTACACTCTCATGGATTTACAGTTCTTCACATGTCTTTAATTCATCCCACTGAGTCTGAGAGAAGCAAGAGTAGTATAAATTCCATGCTGATGAAAATTATCTCTCTTTAGGAGTTCAGGGAGCATCTTAGGACAGGAATTCTCTGATTAACCTGAAATCATAGCAAAGGAAGTGATTTAAACAGAGACTCTATCCTTTTGGTCCTGGATCTCCTTGAAGACAGTCTAAGGTGAAGATAGATTGATAATAAATCTCCAGACATCTTCCAGTCTGAAGTGGGTGGCTACCACTATTGAGTCTCTGAGAAAAATACATCCCATCCTTTACTCAACATTGGAGGTTTTTGAGAAATATTAACAAGGGAAACCCCACAGAATTTTCCTGCAAATCTTTTTCAAGTGAAACTCAGTGAAATACTACATCCCTAAGTTTCCATGCCATCTCCTGCTAGAACAAACTCACTCTTTTAGAGATTAGCTCTTTTTTTTACGGTTAAGGAAGGCAGCTTTTAAGTGAAATGTAGTTTAGAAAAAGAATAGGCTTCTATTTGTCTTTATAGTAGGATGAAGTAACC
This sequence comes from Gavia stellata, assembly GCF_030936135.1. Lineage (NCBI taxonomy): Eukaryota > Metazoa > Chordata > Aves > Gaviiformes > Gaviidae > Gavia > Gavia stellata. The sequence continues at coordinate 27,227,234 of NC_082597.1, forward strand.
ATGAGATGTAATTACAAGTACTTCAGACACCACTAGTACAAATATATAGACATATATGTATAGACATACTATATTTGCAGTCTTACCTACACTTACTGTGTAATAGTTATAATAATAATATTGTACTTACTAAGCTTTATTTATCTGGTCACCTCAAGGAGCTTTGAAAATAGCACTTTAAGTAGTCCACCAGAGTTCTCTATATATTATTATAACACTTTAAAAACACAATTATTCTGAAGGAAATATAATAACTGTGAATTTTATTTATTAAGAGGGGAAAGGTAGTTTATAATAAAACCAATTAATATGTGTGAGGTTAGATATGGTAATTGCACCTGGAGCTGAATGCACTATAAGCACTGCAGTGACTATACAACTACAACCCTGTTAATAAACCTTGGTTTTCACATGCCAACAAAGAGCTCTGTTGAATCTTCCACGGTAATTCCTTCCTACATAATCCAGATTTCAATTGTGGCATACAGAGGTCAAGAAATAAAGTAGTGGACTATGTAACTGTACAATTTTAGAGGAATTGTCCATTGTAATACTATGGAGAGAATAGAGAATTGCATACATTATTTTTCGTAAAAAACATACACATATAGAAAAAATATTGATTCCAATTTTAAATCATTAATGCCTTCTCATATTTGAATGTATTAATTAAATCTAATATGCTATAAATTTTTAAGCAGCTTAAATAGCCCTGTCTATTTTATAGATTTTGCAATTACTGAAACAGTTGCCATTAGCAACAGATCTCATTTAAAACCATAACAACCTCCTCATAAGCATTAAGAAACTAAATTCAATTGAAATCCCAGCAAAAGGTCTTGAATCTTTGACATGTCTTCTAGTGTGGTAATTATTATATTTTATATTTATATTTATATTCAGACATGCATATGTCTGAAGATGGTGAAACCTCATTTGCCATGTTCAGCCAGAGAGGGGCATTCTGCAGAAATGTATATAGCTAATAAAATGAGTGTGTAAAGGGCAAAAGGAATTTCATCAGTGCTTCATTCTATGCCAAAATACATAGGAAATGAAAGAACTTTGATAAGGAATCAGAATTTTGGCCAAACTCAGTATCTTGCCTATCTCCCTGTGCTTCAGTAATCCATACTTGCCATTACCAAGGAGCAAAGATGGGGAAGGAGGTAAACTTGCTTTTTGCGGCACAGAATCACAGAATCACAGTTTCGGCTGAGAGTGGCTGTTCACAGACCTCACTGGGCTGCCAGTCTAGTTGGAGTATCCAGCATAGAGATCTTGCTCTTTCCTTCCTTTTCCAGGCTCGCTTCCAGCAGTGCTGTAGCAATCCTGAAGACTGCAGAGGGCAATGCAATAAAATCGCCTGCAGTGACTTTAAATTCTCTCTCTCCTGGGTAATGGTCAGTTTGACTATTTTGCTGCCATCATAAAAGAGCCACAGTGAGACTGGAACTGAGAGCCTTGCTCTTTGCTATACCTTGTTTCCTGCAAATTCTAGCATATCATTTACTGCTTTCATTAACCTTCTCTAAAATTCTAGTATTAAATCTTTTGAAGTGATCCTATGAATGTGGGACTTAGCACCTACCCAGCTCATAGCATTGCTTCATATAACAGGATTATGGTATTTATATGCCATTTTTCAATCCCTGTAATCCATCCAAGCAACCTGTTTGCTGCAATACACCAAGAAGCTTTCTTCATTGAACAACAATCATTTAAATTCTTCTTAAGAGGGGTCAAAGTTCTATGGTAAGGTCTTTGCATTACTGATTGAGTAAAAGGAGAACCCTTAACTCCTGACAAGGAAATTAAGGGGCTTTATTCTCTCAGGAGCACTCAAACGCTCATTGAATCAGGATGTCAGAGCCTTTGAGAATGCACAAGAAATTCAGACAATTTTTTGCAAGTGTGCATTAGCTTAGATTTAACCAAATTGAATTCTGTCTGCCCTTATGCACTACCTACATTAAGCACTTCTAAAAAATTAATTTAAAGTCCTTTCTCTTGCATATCTTTTCAGAGTGGGAAAAAATGACATGAGAAAGTGAAGATGATGAGAGAGGTTTAAAATGAAACAAAAGAAAGCGTGGCAAAGTGCAGCAGGTTGACAGGTGAAAAGGCCCTCATTAAAAAAGGGACTAAGCTTAGCTAACTGCAGCTAACTAGAAGATCCTGGCTTTTGCTCATATGAACATAGCTGTGGCCACACTCATTCAGATCAGCAGATGATACAGTCCGGAACACTGACACTAGCACTGCCTGCCATTCCTGAACCATGTTGTGCTGATTTTGTCTGGGATAGAGTTAATTTTCTTCATAGTAGCTAGTATGGGGCTCTGTTTTGGATTTGTGCTGGAAACAGCTTTCATAAAGCAGGAATGTTTTAGTTACTGCTGAGCAGGGCTCACACAGAGTCAAGGCCTTTTCTGCTTCTCACACCATCCCACCAGCGAGTAGGCTGGGGGTGCACATGAGGTTGGGAGGGGACACAGCCGGGACAGCTGACCCCAGCTGCCCAAAGGGATATTCCATACCATATGATGTCATGCTCAGCATATAAACTAGGGGAAAATCTGGCCGGGGGACTGCTGCTTGGGCTGGGCATCAGTCGGTGGGTGGTGAGCAATTGTTTTCATTTGCGTCACTTGCCTTTCTTGTTTGTTGTTGTTGTTATTTTCCGTTTCATTACAATTTTTATTACTATTATTATTATTACTATTATTTTATTTTATTTCATTTCACTTATTAAACTGTTCTTTTCTCAACCCACGAGCTTTCTTGCTTTTACTTTTCCTATTCTCCCCCATCCCGCTGGGGCAGGGGGGGAGTGAGCGAGCAGCTGTGTGGTGCTTAGTTGCCAGCTGGGCTTAAACCACGACACATGTGCAGAAAACAGTCCAGACGCCATCTATGGAAAAGCCCTCTCAACTCAAAGATTCCCTTTATTATCCAATGCTAGAAAATGGCTCATGCCTTAAATCAAAAGGATTTCTATTCCTTCCAAAATGCTTTCTTTTTTTCTGTTTTATTTTGGTTTAGATATTTCACTTTAATATCTCTTACCTCAGCAAGCTGTAAGAAAGTCTGTCTCTTTTTCAAATCCTCCTGAGGTCATGGGCTCTGATTCACAAAAGTGCTAAAATGCCTTAAAATAATGATGTCTAATATCTACTGAAATGCTCAAAAGTGACCCAACTGTTTGATTTAGATACTAGAGCCCACCTCCACGGCTGCTGATTGAGCATTCAAGATGGGTGTTCATGTTCACCAGAGAACACCCTTAAAAAACTGGGAATCGCTTGTGCCAGAGCACACCCGGAGTGCTGGTGCATTGCCAGAAACACTGGGATGACTCACAGGCAGTCTGTGTATTTTCTGTGTTTCTGTAAGGTAGATTGGAGGCAGATAGGTAGCATAACACATCGTATGTAAAGCTGTTTTCCAGAGATCATGCTTTCAGAGGAATGTAAACAAAACCAGTGGGGATTTACTACATAATCTCCGTGTTCCTTTTGCAAATCCTGTTGGAATGGAGCTGCATTTTTAAGCACCTGACTGCTTTATTAACTGTAGCACTTACTCTTGCTGCTATTGGGGGTAATGACTATTGCAGGCTAATTATATTTTGTGGGAAATAATGATGTTTTTCCTTTCCCATGATTCAGTTTTACTCAGTATCCTTTTGTATTTGTGCAATAAGAAGAGGTGAAGAGGAGCTCATGAAGTGTCTTTTCTGTACCTTTAACTGTTTCTTATATTGTCACTCACAACTCTTTTAAGGTATTCCTAAATGTTTCTACATGTTCTGCTTCATTGTGCTTGCTCACCTTGTGCCACACAGTCAATTAAAAATACATTGCCAAGGGCTGTTGAGCTGATGTGTTTGTCACACACTTCCTGGATTGCCAGGAATCTGTTTCTGGGCCCTTCGTTTGGCTACCAGCGTATTTTGGCAAAAAAAGTCTGTTTACATTTTTTTAAAGAATATGACTCTCAGGTACAAACTCACATTATTTTGTTTGGCTGTACCTTCTTTTCTGGCAAAAAATTTCCCTTCCTTTAAGTTTCCCCTACCTTTATGTCAGAGAATCGAACAAAGGAGTCATGCTGGAGAATACTGATTTTTCATAACTTCAACTAGAGCCGTGTTTTACAACTTTCTCATGTAAATTATGAATTAAAATTAATAAATTATGAGAAAATTGGCCTTATGTGATATGACATGCAAACCTATGCAGAATAGTGCACCAAGATTTTTAAACTGCTTTTTAATCCCATCAATCAAAATTATGTAAAAGCAAGTAGGTAACGGCTGGATTTTCACAGCTTCTTAGACTCCCAGAGGCCATGCAGATGATTTACTCTTCAAGAAGTATTTGCTGCTCATGCCTCTGCTTATATACTGCTCTCCCCCACCAGTACCACGCAAATGCAGATGAGGTGAGAATGAAAAGCAATGGGTAAAATGCCCCTGTTCTGCACCAGTTCTACTGCCACTCATACTTCATTAGCAAAACACATTAAAACTGCCCGGGAACAATCTCATCTTCTACAGGGTCAGAGCTGAACCAGGGGCTATGATATCCATCCTTGCTGCACACAGGTTATGTTCAGAAAAGAATCTGGGCAATAAAATGGCCTAGAGCTTTCACTGCTGTAAATTTGTCTGCCTCCGTTGAAATCAATGGACCTGGGAAAATTTATATTTGGTGAGGGACTGGTATATACAGTTTCTGGGCATGATTCTCTTTTGCCTGTAACTAGTGTTTCTAGTTACAGCTATGCAAACTAAATGCAAACCCTTCCATTCTGTGCTGGTTGTGGTTTATGCCTGCTATTTTCAATTACTGCTTATCCTTTCATTCTGCAGCTAGCAGACTGTGAAAAAGTTTCAGTCGTGTATGTATATCATGTGGTTGCTAGGCCTTTTAGGGCAGAGCAGTTACAAGGACCTCTTAATATTACAGGTCTAAGTGACCGTAAACAACTTGTAGCTTGTATGAATAAACCTACATCTTCCAAGGATAAGTAAGCTATATTCTTATATTAGATTCCACATACAACCAAAATAACTGAACAGATTAGACAAAAATCTGGAATAATACTTGCTGTGTAATAGAATAGATGAACAGTGGCTCTGAAGTCCAAACTTTAAATAGTTCTATTGGTAAATCAATAGAACTGTGTTTGTTTAGATACTCTTTCGTTGATACACAAAAGCTTCTGGTCTAAGATTGAACAATGATACTGAACAAAAAGTGTGGTTCAAAGGAAAAAGATGTTTGTTTCAGAGGAATATTCATTCTTCTTATGACAAGAAAGGCCTGATCTAGCCTTTTGAACTAAGACATGAGGCTGTAAAAATCAGATTGAAAATTACCAAGTATAGTAAATACAGTAAATATTGTACTGCAGCAGCTTTCATGTGAAGTGGGAGACACCAAAGTTACTTCATGCTTTTTGCAGGTTATCCCCAGTCCCAGGACTGAAACTTTCTGGAACTGATGAGGTGATATATTCAGTGAGGAATGTGATAATGCATTTTTATATACACTCACATGTGTCATGGCAGATACTGCTGTTCCTTCACATAACTGTATTCTTTTCTTTTAGCTATGGTTCTGCCTTGTTCATTCTGTCTGGCAATTTTTTTTTTCTTTCTGTGGAAGTGTCTCAGTCTTCCAAGGAGCATTTTTGAAATATTATTGCACTCCAAAAGACATTTTAGTAATATATGTAATGAATTTTGCATTAAAAAGAACCCATTTAAATATCTTAATATAGTCATCGGGCATCATTAGGTCTCAAAAATGGTTATATCTATCTGAACTGATGTCCATTTTTTAAGTCTCTCTCTGGTAGCAGATTATTTAGTGATTCTGTAATATAGAAGTCTTTGAGAACAGGAAGCTTTCCCTTTTCCTTTTTCCTTTCCCTACTAAGGAAATAACGGGGAGCCTCTTATGAATGACTTGCAGCTCAAAAAGAAACGACAGAAGGAGAAACACATCTTCAGTGTGGCCTAAGGAATCCTGAGGAGTGGGAAACTTTCAGAGCCACATCCTTTTTAGACTTCCGTTAGAAATCACGTAATCTTATCTTTTCAGCATGGGCTTGAAAGTCGATATAAAGAAACATTGTAACCTGTTCTGAGTTAAAACGACAAATTCAATTAACCCAAGGTAAAGGAATTGCAAAAAAAGAAAAAAAAAAAAGGTTTGAAGTTTGTTTCTCTTGATTTGTTTCAATAAAAATATGGTAGTCCCAGTATGATGAAGGATACCAATTACAAAATATCAGCCTTGAGGTCTTGGTTAATGAAGAAGGGAAATAGAAGAGTAGGTGAGCCTCTTCAGATTATCCTGGTTGCATATTCACATGCCTCCAGCTGAACTGTCTTCAACTGCTATTTAAATAAACTACCAGGATTACTTTCTTGTATCCCTGTGTCACTAGATACAGGGATAGACTTAAACCTCATCAATAAATGAGGGTTTGCAAAACAATAATTCTCTGACATCCTGTCATTGCTAGCTATCAACAAGCTGATGTACTGGTTTATTTTCATAACTCAAATATTAAGAATTTATTTGGGATGACTTGATAGCCAAGGGGTGTTTAAGAATCTGTGTAACCTGATAACAGCACAACACATTCTTGATGGTACCTAAATGTTGAACTCAGGGCTTTCATACTCTCTATATCTTAAACATTCTAACAAAAGAGCATTATTGGCCATGCTTCTTTGATAACACTTTTGCAAAACTTTTCCTTCCCATAGTCTAACCAAGAATACAGTTTCTCTGGAAACACTATTGCGGTAGGCTTTAGCTCTGGTCAGTTGCTATTAATTTAGCTCTAAATACAACTATTATTTGAAAATTTCATTTTGGTGAGTATAAAGATAAGGCTGTAAAGGCTGTAAAGCCTTTAGCAGACCCAAATATTCTAATTCTTGAAGTCAAGAAATAGTTCCAAATCAAGAATTACAGATAACAATCAGTAGTCTCTAAGTAATTAGCTATTGTTACCTGGCCTTGCTATGTTCAGATAATGTTCAGAATCAGGTTCAAATAATGTTCAGAATCAGGTGGCTTGTGTTGCAAGGTTTGGGGCTTTTTTAATCCTTGAATTCTCATTGTGAGTTTAAGTGTAGAGCTCAGTTTGTGGAACTGGTTACGCAGTCAAAGATCTCATGTCTAAAGCAGAGTTTTGCTCCAAGCCAGGTGTTTTCCAGTCTTGATAAATTACCATGAATAATGTATTAATGAAAGCAGCTGCCGAAAAGTTATGGAAATTAATAGCTTCAGGCTCAATGACAGAAGACATTGGTACACAGGTCATGCAAAACAATGTAGACAGAAATTTTGAAATATAATAATTTTGGGGATTGGCCTTTTAATTAACTCTTGAGTGAAATGAAGATAATCAGTAATTCTGCTTTATTTCTAATTTTTCAAGAAATTGATCTTGCCAGCTGTATGTTATCTGTGTACCAGCTGTCCATATTTTGAGAATGATATAAAACAGTTTCATTTCCATTTTGCTGATTAAACCTAAGGACTGATCTCAGAACATTTTCCTGGGTTCTGTTTCTTTTTGAGTCATCTTTAAGATCCCCATTCAAGGGTGCAGGTTATCACATGGTCAAACTCCTTAAAGATGTCTAAGCACTAAACTTTGGTAGCCTGGCCCCTGTAATGATAGATACAGATTGGAGTAGGATACCAGCTTCTCTGTGGAGAGCACAGAAAGACCTAGTCTTACAGAGAGGGTAAAAAAAGCCATAAAGCTGAAGAGCTCCTCACTAGCAGAGTAGCTAAGTGTGGTAAGGTTAGAGGCATGGAGTTTCATGTTGTGCTTTTCCCAGGGACTTTTATGCTTTATTTTATACCGCAGGAAAATCCTTTTCTCTACCTGGGAACCCTAAAACAAAGAACATTTCTGGTTTCAACAGATGCTCTTCTTTCAAGAATAGAACAAACTCAACCTCTTTTCTTGTAACTATCTTTTCAAACTTGTGTTTACACCTTTTATTAGTATACTTAAGTCCTTAGACTAGTACTGGAGGTGGGGACCCACTCAGCCTCTGTGACTGAAGCTGTTTCATGTTGCATAAAAACATTACAGATCTTTGTTTTGGAAAGACAGAGAAAAGATATCCAAGGATTTTAGATTTGTTAGACATCTAGCTTTGATCTAGATTTCCTGGTCTGATATTAAAATGTAACCCACATTATTAAAAGCCCATTTTAGGTCAGCTCACAACATCTGTAGCCTCGCTCATGTCCAGGCAGGATAATGAAATCCACTGTTCATCAGGCTCTGGATGTTATGAAGCTTCCTGGGGTTTCCAATCTAGCTTTGTTGAAAGCTCCCTCAAAGAGGGAATTTTCCTCTTTTGTCAATCTGTCAAGAGGAAACTTCCCAATTTTGACATTTAATTGAGATGGGGCTCATCTCTTAGTTCATATAAGATGCTAAATACTTTGGAATTGGTAAACACCCAATAGATTAAAGAGGGAGCACCTAAAAAGAGTGGTAATAAATACATCAGAAGTTAATTTTGGAGTAGGGGGAGACTTATTCTCGGGTAGTGTGGCTTCAAGATATCATTTTTAAATGTGTTTTTTGTTCAGAATGAGTTATTTCTAGCGACTGAGAATGAAATAATTTCTGTTAAGTTTCATATCTTTTCCTGCTGGACTACCATGTACTGTGTCATAACCAATCTTACTGATTTTCAGACTCCACAGTGGGTATTTGAACAAAGATGTTACCTCCCACTAGGAGAAGACAAGGCTCTACTGTAGTTATATTTACCAATACATTATAGATGTAGCTTCTCATCCTCGAAGAGGAGACTATAACCGTCATATCTATAAGAAAGTTAAAATAAACTGCAGTATTTCAGCAAAACATCCTAAAACAGAAAAAGACTACAAACGGGATCTTAAATCTGAGCAAACGCTAAGGAGCAATCTCAGGTAAAATGAAAAAAGGTACATTCATCTTATTTTCAGTACTAATAAAGTTTAAAAAAAATAGAAAAGCACAGACAAACAAAATTCCCAAAAGCTATTGAAAAATCAAATTGTGTCACTGCTGAAGAGAACAAAAAATAACCTGATCAGCACAAAGCAGTTACCTAACCTATGAACAAGAGAGACAACAGTATATCTTGTAAGCCCTAAGGCAAATATAACAATCATCCTAAAAGCCACCTCTCTGCTTATTTTTTTGCCCTTTTCATCATATATTCTCAAAAACTTAGTTTTTCTCCAACAGTTTTCCTATTTTTTTTCCAAAATCTATTTATATTTCTTAGTTTTTCTGCTGATGGTGGTGATTTATTCCACATGTCAACTATGTTGAGCAAAGAAATTATGTCTAAACCCATTAATTAACAGCATTTTCTTAGTTTAAAAAAACCTTACTCATTCAACATTGGCTCCAACAGCCCTGCCTCATGCCTGCTCTATCCATTTTGTTATCCTACCTGTAGTCCATCATGTACCCAGAAGTGAATTTAACTCAGTTTTCATTCTTTTGTAGAAATTCTTTGAATCTTCCTAAAATTTTAAATAAAACTGAACATAATGCCCTTAAAATCTCAGCCCCCTAGAAAACTATGGGAATAGGAAGTCTAGATTTAAATGTAGATTTGGGCTCAGTATTGTTGTTAGGTGTTTATTTTGCATTTGTGTTATGACAGTAGTGTCATAACACAAAGTGACAGCAAAGCAGACTGAATGCATTAGCAGTCTCCTTTGTGAGGGCAGTTCTTTTGTTCTTGTCTAATGAACCTGAAGCCTTAATTGCCATTTCATTCTAAAAGTTGCTCTGTCTTCCTCCCGTCAGTGACACAATGCGGGGAAGCTTGCGCTTGACCGGTTGCCCTGCTGTACCCATTCTGAAGGCAAAGTCAATGCTTCCATTTGCTTGCTATAAGATAGATCAACTGATGCCATAAAATAAAGACAAATGGATCAATAAATAGACTAGTAATACATTACGTTATTCTTATGTAATGTTTTTAAGCCAAGAAGATCCCAAAGTGCTTTCCCGACTCTACAGAGCAGTCACTCAATTCTGAAATACAGGTATCTCACAAGGTGAAATTCAGCAGCCACCTTGCACCTGAAACAGCAAACAAGAGCTCTTTATGGAAGCCAAAATGGCTTCTTAAATTGAAAATATAGTGGGAAGTTATATGTGCATAGGGACATTCTTTGTATCTCAGAAGCATCTTCTGAGAAAACATTTCTGAGACACATGGTTAAACAGCATGACGATGTAGGATCGATCCTCATGAGGAAGAGAGGAAACACAGTGCTGATCCTCTGCAGCACTATTTGTTTCAAACTGCCTCACAGAAAAGCATGGCAAAAGGAAGCAGAAGGAAGGTTTAATATTGGTATATATTGATACAACAGCTCTTTCTTAAATATCTCCACATCAAAGTTCAGACTGTTTTTCTAACAAAGATCGTTTAAGCCACTTCTTCTGGTCATCCCACCAAAGTGCACAAGTTATACAAGTCTGTATCTTTCCAAGTCTGTGATGCACTGGTGAATGCAAACAGTTCTGGCCCATTACAACTTTAATGTGAATGTACCAAGAAAGGACTCACTTTTGGGAAGTGAAATTACAGATTAGTGACAGTAGTAATGTACAGCCTCCTAAAAAAACCCAGTTTAAGTAGAAATTGAAAGCAACTGGACTGCAAAAAGACCACACACACTCTTCAGGATATAACAAAATGCAGAACCTCAAAGAGTATCTGGATTATAAAGAGCAATTTGAAGACTGGGGGTTTTTTGTTGGATTTTATGTTTGTTTTTATTGTTATTTTGCTTTGCTACATTTTCCTTGCTAATTTAAATGAAAATATCATATGTAACAAACACATGAGAATGATAAAAAGATTAACCCAAAGCATGTAGTATAAGCCCAACAGAAGATACTGTAAATCTTCGCATATTTTTAAACTGCATAATACAGATAAATGGAATTTTATTAAAGGACTCTGTAAAAATCAGGAACTGTATACTGATATTAGCTATTTTGTTATTGTTTTGAGCTAATATGACTATCAGTAGGAGAAAGATGTTAAAGGGAATATAAAGACAAAGAATGTTTAAGCAGATGTCAAGAAATGTTTTTTCATACAGAGAATTATTAAAGTGCAGAGCAAGCCTCCCAGGCAAGATTGTTGAGGCAAAAGCTCTAAGGTCATTAAAGAAACTATTATATACCATCATGGAAATGGTATACTAAAGAAAATTAGCTTTAATAAGTCAGTCTGCTTCACTAATTTTCGCGAGTATTTTTTTCCTTCTCTAAATCATATTTATTTGTTTAAGCTTGAGGACATGTGCTTTTTTTAAACTGTGAATGGAAAAACCCAGAATGAGAGCAAGAACCATAAAATGCAGGATATATATGATATGAAAAGAGTCATTAATAGATGATCCTGTCTTTAAGGTACCACAGGTCACACTTCGTGTACAGTGTTGAAATAAAAGCTGATGCTATTTCCAGAGTTAGGATAACATTATCTGAACCCTTTTACCTCATCACCTCATTTAAACCGTCAATATTAGTGTACTCAGTAGTCACTCTCAGTTTTCTTTTTGCCTCTTTCTCTCTTTCTGCTGATTAAGAATCTGCTGCCTCTTGTTTAACAACCACTTCAGGAAAACTGGCTTTTTTTCCTATGGTAACTTTCACACCTAATAACAGGAGAAACCTTAAGACTAAGTGTTCAACTAATGGGTAGTGTAGGTGTGGGAACACATCTGATGAATTCATTATTTTAACTGGGCTGGTACATGTGGGATCAAGAAATATTTGCAATCCATATTTGCAAATATTTGGGTAAGTAGTATAGCTGGGAACAAAACATTTTATTCAGGGCATTCAGATTCCCAGAAGAAATGAAAAAAATCCAGTATTTGACTGGTTTTGGAGATTCAAAAAAAGGTCTTTCAATTAATTTTTGTACTGTATCAAAATACAATCAGCAATGCCATCCACTCTGCAGCTCCCATGAAATTATATAAATACACTGGAAGAACTGAAATGAAGCTAAAACTTGGAAATAGACCTACTAATACCCTAAACAGAATCTAGTCCATAAAGCATAAATTCTCAAGCGAATCACTACCTTCAGTGGGACTTTGTTGTTACTATTGATGTTATGAAGTGGTTGCCTTAATACCCAGAAAGATAAACCCTTTGGAAATATTAGGCAATAAGATGGCAAGAGGGAAAGAGAAAACCATCAGAAAGAAAAAAGCAATGAAAACTCTTTTTCATTATTGTTTGTACAATTAAATACATCCTGAAAGCTTGTGTTACATTGTGAATGCCAGAAGATACCACAAAGCAGAAAGCCATGCCTGCCTATCAGCTGAAGTCACAGTCTTTCTGGCTAGGGAGTGCCCAAACTCATCATCATAGGATGTGTCCCTGCTGGGAGAAAACCAGCATGAAGTGCTTTTGTATTTCCCTGTGAGTATGGACCATGCTATAGGTTACATTAAGTTGACAAGCATGTCAACTTCTTTGTGCAGATGAACTTTAAATTATAGATAATAGATTGTTGTTTGACTGGACACTTCAGCTCATTAACCAGAATAGGAAAAGGTCTGTTGCTCTTTTAACTAGATGGATTCCTTCCACTGGGAATATGAATGGACTCATGGTAATTCTCACTCTTAGAGAAGGCTTCCTAATGATTCTGCTCTTGGAGTAGTGCCATTAAACTGAAACTAAAGTTTCAGAATTAGATAGATCCTTTATTTCACAGAAATATACTGCTGATTCAAAAAGATTGACCTGATAATCCAATAGATCTTTGTCAACTAATGAAATGCCATACCGATTCAGGAACATCACCAAAACCTACATTACAAAAGCAGGCTATTCATTCTCTGCTAAGCTTTCCTGTGCAATTGTTCAGAATAACTGAGAAAATGGCAAAAGATCCATGCCTTGAGAACAGTCTACTTTAATCAAGGTTGACCGCGGACCTGACCAGAGTAGTGATGGTATTGAGCAACAGCTCAAATCTTTCTTTAACCTCAGAAATACAGATGGGGGTGGGGGGATGTGCTATACTCAATAGTAAAGCTTTTCCTTCATTGACATAACAGATATTTTGTGGACACAGATTTCACTTCTATTTGTACAATGATAAAGGCAGTAAGCCAGGGTAAGCCTTTAAGTCATTGTGGCAGAACTATACTCAGACACACATCATCAGCTATGTAGCAGAAGAGCTGGATGGTCTGGAAAAAACTGCAGTGCTACAATTGAACATCCTTTGCCACTGAATCAACTGTGATAGGTGCTTCCTGAGCAATAACTAGCAATTTCTTTTTCCTGCTGGCAATTTACCTGAAATTGAGGTTTTCATTTGTCCTTCTTTCACAGGTGTTTCATATACATTTTGTGCAAACTGTTCAGAATTCAAAAGAAGTGAAACACACTTCAGGGGTAATTAGCCTGGTTTCCTGTGGGGGTGTGTCTGCGTCTATCTGTGTGACCTTCCTGAATAATTTTGAAAGAATGTTTTCTTTAAGCATATCTGTCAGAAAAGCAGAGGCTTCAACGATATCAAATACCTACAAATTTTGTGAAAAAGGACAGCTGGCTAAATGGGTGTTTTACTCATTTATGTAATTAATGTCCTTGGTACAGAAAAGAGTTTGTTGTCAGATTTCCCTGAGATTTGCACCAAAGGGTTCAAATGAATACCCTAACCTAGCAAAAAGATAATGAAGGAACTTTCAGCATCTAGGAGTCTGCAAAATCCAATGATCATAGAGATTCAGGATTCATTAATTCTGACCTGAAGCACCAGCTTCTAGAGCCACACTACCTGGAAGAATACTCTGACATATTTTGTAAAAGTTCTACTTCATAAGACAGTAAAAGAAAACTGCCCCGAGTTTGTCATATGATAAAAGAAGCAAAAAAGCAAATAATTGGCCCTCATATTTTCACATAGTCATTTTAAAAAACACCAAAAAACCCCATGGAAAAAAATTTTAATTTTTTTTTTTTTTGGACTGCCCTACTATTTTCAAATAATTGGGGCTGACAATAATATTCTGGATCCTTCCAATCTGTTAAATATAACATCACCTAGCTTATTTGTAAAACACTGGGTCAGAGGAGCACAATTGTGTTCTACAGCTTGTAAATGAACTGTTTACTGTTATTTAATGCCAAAAAATCAACAGCTGAGCTTTGCAATAAAATATACAGCATAAACACCAAGTATACTGTTTAGATACTTACTGATGGTAAAATCTTAACTTTCTTACACTACTATTTTAGTCTTATTGTGAAAATGAATTTTACTGATCAAACAAAATTTAACTCTTTGCACAACGTACATCTTTTGACATAAGTGATTAATCAAAATTTCTTTGCATTCTTCCCTGGGAAAAACAGCAAGGAGAAAGAAGTTTTTCTCATTAGTCTAATAAAGTCCAGGACAAAGGTCAGATGTTATGCTAACAAGAACTTTAAAATTTCCAGTAGACGATTTTAATTATTCTCTTTAGACCTATGACTTTAGTGACTATTGTAAACCTTTTTCTTTCCAAAAAACCTGCTTCTTCAATGACTCGCTCCAGCAGAGGCTCCCCAAATGAATTTGTCAAGAAGTTTTACCCAAAGCATAAATTCATCTTTCTGTGCAAACAGTTCCATTGCAGCTCATTAGACAAAGCAAATATAAGTAAGACATGATCAGCCTGTAAAATATGGACAAAATTTACTTGCACCCAAAAAAAATCATATACTAGAAATTCACAGTATTTTATATTTTTACCTTTTTAGAATGCCTGTATTTTTTCTATATTGATAAATATATAGACTGAAAAATATCAAGCTGTTTGTTAGCAATCTTTGTAGGATGAGTTTTCCTCCTTGTATCCTTTAACATCAATTTAAGAGCATGATTAACCTTCAGTGGTAAATACAATTGTTGTCCTCATGCTATATATTCAACTTGAGAAATGTTAATTAATTGGATTACCTGCAAGACATGGATTTATGAATCCCTACTACCTATATTTAGCAGAACATATAGATATTGCTTAAGAACAACTTTTTCAGGAATGAATGGCATTCCTATTCATTCGAATACCAAAGCAGACACAGAGTTTTCTTTAGTTAAATCTATTTCACATATGGAACCCTTTAGATTCATTGATGCTGTTAGAAAAAAATAGGTTGGTGACATGTACCTGAACTGCACTGTCTCCTCCATGTTCACCAGGGGAACACCAGCCATTTCCTCTTCCCTCTGCTCCAGCTGATCTTATGCTTGTTGTGTTCCTGGCTGCACAGTAAGCCAGTTTCGAGTGGAGGGAAAAGAGTATTCTTATTTAGGATACATAGGAAACAAAGATCCTACATCTGAGAAGGACCTCATATCCTGATCTCCCAGGACAGGACTCTCTTGTTTAATCTGAGGAATCTCATGCCAGTGTTGTCCCTCAAGGGGTATGTCACCTGGCCTCTGTCTTCCTCTCCAGAGTTTGGTTTCCTGTACATCCAGTTTCATATGTTCCAGCCCCATGCAGATGTCTTAGATCTCCTAGGGAATGTCAAATGGCACTAAATGTTTAGACAACAGAACCACACCCTGATTCTCCTTACATGGATTTTCTAGCTATGACGTAATTAAAAACTGGATGACCACCACTGCTGAACAGGATTAAATAAAGTGCATACTGAGAGAACGGCTGTGCGTACATTTCTCAGTGATTCCCTCCACTGTCAGTAAAAGATGTTAATGACTACAGGTGCCTTAATTTACTATTAAAAAAAAAAAAGGCTAACATTGAGGACTCAGAAAAAGTGCTCAGGCACAAGTCTATTGGAAGCATATTTTATATCATTTACTTCTAATATTTACAGAGCTATAACTATTTTAACACAAGACCATAGTTATTCAAAAGATGAAGCAACCTCACCACTGTGAGCAGACCCTAGCAAAATTAGGCTGATGCATTTTATGTCATGAGCATGGGTCAAATGGCATGTTGCTCACAGATTATTTTATCTTACCTCAGAATAAATTATCTGACATGCATACAGCTTAGACTACGTGTACTACAATTAGGCTGAGAAATTTTTCACTCATCATTTATTCCTTAAGCATGTATGATATATGCATCTTAACAGTTCCTCAACATTTGTTGCTGGCTATTACACAATTGATTATCTGTATGGAATATGATTTGAGTTTCAGCTTCTTACAGTGGGTGATCAATCAAGTCACTGACAAGTTAATAACTCTGTTTACCTCTTAGCATTCCTTTATTACTTTGTTTCGATGGAGCATATGGCTGTTTTGATTGTTATAAAAGTGGAACATGACCTGTACCTATGCAAACTTTAAGTGTCCCACCTATATATGTTTACAAAATTAGGAAAATGTTAAAAGTCTTCCCTATTTTCTATCTTCTCAAAGGAGTCACAGAAGCATTTATCAGCTGTACCCGGAATATGATCCCTCCAGGGATTCCTGCTAGGGCCTGATTCCTAAATTTCTTTCATCTGTTTTTCCATCTGCATTTGGGAAATACTGTAGGGATGTTCTAGAAACACTGCAAAGCTATCAGAAGCTCATCAATATTAAGATTATATTTTCTTTTAGATTACCAGCAATGTCAACAGAAGACGCAGCAGCCACCTAGAAAAGTTATCCCATGTGTGAAGATGACATCTTGGCTCCTTGGAGATGGTGGTTGTTGATTTGAGAGATGCTTGCTAATTTTCCATCTGAACTAAGCTCATTTTGTAATTGCTTTCCTCAGTAAGCAATATATAAATTTAAAGCAATTATGGACTCAAAGGACCAGGAAGAGAAAAATATGCCTAGATCAGACCCTGAGCTTTGCTAGGTTCCCTCAGCACTGCTTTTGTGTGTGTTTCTGAACATTTACACATATCCTAAGGTAAATCTATATTGTATCTACAGATGTTTTTACAATCCTAAAAGAGAGCTAGCTGTAATATGGCAATGTTGGCCAGAGTGAAACCACACCAGCACAGGTTCCCATGTCTGGTTTGTAATCTGACTTGATAGTATCATATCAGGGCCAAGACTGATCCCAAATGATCAAATATACCTAACAATCACCAGCTGGTTTGAAGAAGCATGCAGTCATAGTAACTGAAAGGCATTAAGTAGGAGATGGTCAAAATGTATCGGTGAAATGTGGCAGAACTCTTAATACTGTTCTGGGTGGCAAAACCGCTTGAAAACACCATCCCTTTACTATTAATTATGAATTAATGAGATCTCTTACATAGGTTGGCATATGCCATACGTCATCTCCACTTGCCGAACACACCCATCCAGAATTGGGTCTCCGGGTTTCTCCAGTGTGTAGAAAACGTTAAAAGGAACAGCCATAGCCAGCTGAGCAGCACTGTCTCCCAGTCTAATATAATAAAATGCAAACAAGGCATGTGACTGCACTGTAGCAAACTCTAACAGCAAATTCCCCTCTGTGGGACTAGATGAATTTGCACCGATTGGAATAGCCCTGAGAACAGCTTACTCAGTCCCACAACATGACTCTGACTGAAGGTTATCTAATAATCTTTCTGCTAATGAGCAATTATTCTGCAGTCCTGGCTAACCACACACAGAATCACACACAGAATCACTAAGGTTGGAAAAGACCTGTAAGATGATCAAATCCAACCATCAACCCAACACCACCATGCCCACTAAACCATGTCCCGCAATGTCTCGTCCACACGTTCCTTGAACACCTGCAGGGATGGGGACTCCACCACCTCCCTGGGCAGCCTGTTCCAGTGTTTCACCACTCTCTCAGTAAAGAAATTTTTCCTGATATTGAGTTTAAACCTCCCCTGGCGCAACTATAGGCCATTTTCTTTTGTCCTATCACTTGTCACTCAGGAGAAGAGATCAGCATCCACCTATCTGCAACCTCCTTTCAGGTAATTGCAGAGAGTGATAAGGTCTCCCCTCAGCCTCCTCTTCTCCAGACTGAACAACCCCAGTTCCCTCAGCCGCTCCTCAGAAGACTTGTGCTCCAGACCCCTCACCAGCTTCGTTGCCCTTCTCTGGATACGCTCCAGCACCTCAATGTCCTTCTTGGAGTGAGGGGCCCAAAACTGAACACAGGATTCGAGGTGCGGCCTCACCAGAGCCGAGTACAGGGGCACGATCACTTTCCTGGTCCTGCTGGCCACACTGTTTCTGATACAGGCCAGGATGCCGTTGGCCTTCTTGGCCACCTGGGCACACTGCTGGCTCATATTCAGCCGGCTGTCAATCAACACCCCCAGGTCCTTTTCTGCTGGGCAGCTTTCCAGCCACTCGTCCCCATGGGGTTGTTGTGACCAAAGTGTAGGTCTCGGCACTTAGCCTTGTTGAACTTCATCCAATTGGCCTGGGCCCATCCATCCAGCCTGTCCAACAAACCAACCAGGGAGGTCCCAGTTAACTGGAGGTTAGCAAAAGTGACACCCATCTTCAAGAAGGGCCTGAAGGAGGATCCGGGGAACTACAGTCCTGTCAGCCTGACCTCGGTGTCAGGGAAGATTATGGAGCAGATCATCCTGAGTGTCATCACGTGGCACGTACAGGACAACCAAGCAGACAGGCCCAGTCAGCATGCATTTATGAAAGGCAGGTCCTGCCTGACTAACCTGATCTCCTTCCATGACAAAGTGACCTGCTTAGTGGATGAGGGAAAGGCTGTGGATGTAGTCTACCTAGACATTAGTAAAGCCTTTGATGCCATTTTCCACAGCATTCTCCTGGAGAAACTGGCTGCTCATGGCTTGGAGAGGTGCACTCTTTGCTGGGTAAAAAACTGGCTGGATAGCCGGGCCCAAATGGTTGTGGTGAACGGAGTTAAATCCATTTGGTGGCCGATCACAAGTGGTGTTCCCCAGGGCTCAGTATTGGGGCCAGTCTTGTTTAATATCTTTATCAATGATCTGGAGGAGGGGATCGAGTGCACCCTCAGCAAGTTTGCAGACAACACCAGGTTGGGCGGGAGTGTTGATCTGCTTGAGGGTAGGAAGGCTCTGCAGAGGGACCTGGACAGGCTGGATCGATGGGCCCAAGCCAGTTGTATGAGGTTTAACAAGGCCAAGTGCCGGGTCCTACACTTTGTGGAATTTGGATAATGTGGTAAGATTCCTGTGTTCAAAGAACTATTAAGAGTGATCTTGCTATCTCTTGTGCGGCACCTGGCTACCACAGGATGGGGGCCTGTAGAGGCAGGACAGCCCTGCTCATGGTCAGCAAAGATAGCAAAATAACAGAAACCTGAATCATTCTTTGTTTCTTTGAAAAGTTTCATGACCTTTGCGTCATTATATATGAAATGTATATTACAACTCACTTCCCCGTTTATGCTAATGAAGATTATCGAGATCATGTTAAACATATATGACTATAGCACTAGTCTCTCCACCCAAATCATGCCACCCTCTGGGTGAAAGTTATCCCCGGGCTGTTATATTACTATCAAGTTTGCTAGCAATATTAACCTTAATTAGTAGAACTATTGTAGTTAGTGCATTTATCAACGGCAATCTCGAATCTGCCCAGTCACTCTCAATATAATAACTAATTTCGATTTTTGTGCATCTGCTCAGTGCAAGTCGTTTTTCTGGGACTCTGATAAATGATTCAGTGAAAGTCCTGGGACTCTGACAGACAAATTTCGAAACTATATTCCTTTTAACAAGACACTCTTGGGTCACAACAACCCCATGCAATGCTACAGGCTTGGGGGGCGAGTGGCTGGAAATCTGCCTGGAGGAAAAGGACCTGGGGGTGTTGATGGACAGCCGGCTGAATATGAGCCAGCAGTGTGCCCAGGTGGCCAAGAAGGCCAATGGCATCCTGGCCTGTATCAGAAATAGTGTGGCCAGCAGGAGTAGGGAGGTGATGGTGCCCCTGTACTCGGCGCTGGTGAGGCGCACCTCGAATCCTGTGTTCAGTTTTGGGCCCCTCACTACAAGAAGGGCATTGAGGTGCTGGAGCGTGTCCAGAGAAGGGCGACAAAGCTGGTGAGGGGTCTGGAGCACAAGTCTTATGAAGAGTGGCTGAGGGAACTGGGTTTTTTTAGCCTTAAGAAGAGGAGGCTGAGGGGGGACCTTATGGCTCTCTATAACTACTTGAAAGGAGGCTGTATAGAGGTGGATGCTGATCTCTTCTCCTGAGTGACAAGTGATAGGACAAGAGTAAATGGCCTCAAGTTGTGCCAGGGGAGGTTCAGGCTGGATATTAGGAAAAAATTCTTCACTGAAAGGGTTGTCAGGCATTGGAATGGGCTGCTCAAGGAGGTGGTTGCATCACCATCCCTGAAGGTATTTAGAAGGCGTGTGGATGAGGCACTTAGGGACATGATTTAGTGGTGGACTTAGCAGGGTTAGGTTAACAGTTGGACTTCATGATCTTAAAGGTCTTTTCCAACCTAAACTATTCTACGATTCTCTGATTCTATGATTAATTTGGAATTCCAAATTGCAAAATTTGCCATGTTATCTTTTGAATTGTTAAAGGAAATTCTTTAATTCAAGGTAAAAATAAAGTTAGGGTCTTCCTCTGGTTGCAGGTGTTGGCATGTTTAAAAAAAAAAAAGATTATGGAGTGTTCTTTTTTTTTTTTTAAATTCTGAGTGTATAGTGCTTAATGCCGTTATTAAGACATTGCTCTGAAGGTCTGTTATCACACTGCTGTTCTCTTATTCTTGTTGTTTCCCCTATGAGGATTTGAGTTTTGTCATCTGAAATAAAGGTCACACTTGTAAAAAAGAAAAAGTAAAATTTTTTTACAGTCCTGTTTATATGCAAGGTGAAACATTTAACGCAGAACTCAGTAGATCTCAGGAGAGGGTGTATTTATTGCAATAATATTTACAATTTTATCTGTTTCCGGAGTTTAGATTTCATCTCTCTTGAGATGCAGTCCTTGTTGTGCCATATTTATTATTCATATGTTATAACAATTTCTGGTTCAGTTTATCATTGCACCTTAGGTGGCAGAAAAAATATTCTCTATACTAAGGACTAGTAGGTCCTCCACTTGAATCCTATTCAGAGTTTTGGAAGATATATTGAGGAAAGAAGAACAGTATTTATAAATGGGGCAAACCTATAAATCATCATACTTTCAGGGTAATTTTCAAGGTCATAGATGATGTACAAGACTCTCCTTTTATCTTGTGTTCCTGTTGTTTTGGGTTATTCTTGAGTACAAGTATTTCACAGTATTAGAAAAACATATACACACCATGTTTGAGTATTTTATGCAGTAAGAACGTAGAGGTAGTCATGGATTTGATAAGATATGTCATCCTGAATATCAAAAACATGAAAAATATGGGAAATATAACAAATCAGTAAATTTGTGAGTTTCACATGGTTTTCGCAATTGATACAACAGAAAATGTTGTAGAGAGATTAATTACTACCTAAGGCTAACAGCACCCATGTGCAGCTATTAAATGATGATTACTTTTTAACAGAGTTCTGGATATTGCAATGTTTTCTTAAGGCCTGAAAAATGAGATATAACAAAGTAAGGGGTTGCTGCTCTTGATACTCCACTAAATTAATTAATGATACTGAGGCCCTTGAAAAGCTATTAAATTTTTATATAAGAAAAGAATGACCACTCCACAGTAACAGTTTTTGGAGAAATTAGTATTCTCTTGCTTTTATGTGCACATTAATAAACAAAGACATACACACACACACACACAGAGCTGTGATTTCTGAGAGGAAAAAACTGCCACCCGGCACCCCCCAACAGGTAGTGCATTCTTTCTGTATCTTTCATCTTCTTGAATAATGCTCACACTTTGAAGCAACTCTGAAAAAAATAAATAATAAAGGTAATTATCACCTTTTCCACAAGACCCATACCACGTGATCATATATATATAATGATGGAACATTTTACCTAAATAAGAAAGAAAGAGCAAAAAATTCATAAGGAATATCATAATAGCATGTTTGCTGAAACAAGCGATTAAATTGTTTTGAGTCTGCTAGTTAATTGCTGGAGATCTTTGATCTCTGAAATTTTCTTACCTACTGAGAAAGAGCATTAACACATAAAATTTTCCTCTGTCTTACAAAGAAACTGTTTACTATTTCCTTCCCAAGGACTGTTGTTTTGTTTTGTTTTGTTTTGTTTTGTTTTGTTTTGTTTTGTTTTCATAAGAGAGATGGGAAATGAAGTATTCTGATGTTCACCCCCCTTTATGTCACCCCCCTTTATGCCAGTTTATAACTTTACTGTTTAAGTTCAATGAATACTGATACTCCACTGTTTAAAGGTTCCTTGTGAATGAGATGTTCAAATATGCTTTATTTTTAATCCCAGTTGAACAGAATTTATTGAAAGACTCAGTTATTTGAGTGAGTGCATTTTAATGGACTAAAGTGTTTTTTCCATTTAACCTCTGCGCCTTTCAAACTCGGCTGCCCCAAGGAATAATGAAATGAGATTTGACGTCTGGATGATTCTTTTGTATCCATCTTATAAAAAAGGTATAAACGAATTGTTTAGTAGTCAGTGGTCTTTACTGGTCCTGAGACTTCTTCATCTCAACAGGAGACTGGAATATGAAGATGCTGATTGTGCTGGGCAACTTTTTGAGAAAACAGGGAGGGGGCTATGTTTTGTGCTTTAGCTTATCATTCTAATTAGATTCTACCAAAAGACTCATATTGTCCTCAATGGTATCTTACAATACCTCTTTCATTCACTTTTTTATTATCCTCTTGCTTCTTGTTTTCTGCATCTTAATTTTAAGATCTGTAAAAAAGACACAATTTTAATTTCTTCATGTACACTATACCTTTCAAAGTGGAGTTTGCACCAGATGTCCCAATAGGAAGACAGAAAAAATAACAGTAAAGGATAGAAAACCTCCCTAGAACATTCTTTTTTATATTTTAATATAAGAATTCAACTTCTACTAGTAATACTATCTCTGACTATGAAAAGAAGAACAAATTTTCATTTGGAAGATTATGGAAATGTATTTTTCACAAGAAAACAATTTATGTGTCGTCTCACATATGTTACTTTAGAAGTACATGGCCAGCTTCTGTCTAATCTGTTGCTCCCTGTATGTACAGACTGTGAATTTAATGAAAAGTAATCTTTTATGTGACTCCTGCTTTTTTCATTGTGGAGGGAACATGCCTGCACTCCAGAAGAGAAAAAGAAAAATGGGCTATGTGCATTAAAATTAAAGAAAAAACCTCTCTTATATACTCATATATGGAAGTGTTTCTCATCAGAAATTCCTCTGTATTTTAAAAAATATGAGAAAATTGTTTGTCTTTTATTAGTTTAAAACTCATAAATTGAAGAAAGCTGTCAGGTATGTCTTTGAAGAATAGGCCCTAGCACTCCCTCTGCACTTCATCACCCTGTGAGCCTTACCTGCCTCTAGTCAGCTGCCTTCCTACATTCTCTTCCTGTTTTCTTCATTTTATTTCCAATTCTTCCAAATCTTCTGCCTCCATGCTATGTGGCCTTTCCCATATAGCTAAAGCAAAATATACAATACAACATAGAAAACGATATTGAAATATTTAGAAATACAATTGTGCTGATGTTCCTCATCTATTAATTCAACATTTTAATAGGCTTACTCAAACCACAGATTTAATTCCCCTGTTTCTTTGAAAATCTTTGTCAGAACCAAACTATGACTTCAAGACCAAAATAACATAATTTCAGTATCTCCAAATCTGGCCTGAAAGTCATACATAGATTAATATAATGCACAGCAGTATTTTTTTAAGCGATAGCTTACAATCCCAAAGAAAGAAGGTATCATAGTAAGGGACTGTAGCAATTATGAGATGTTGAAAACTGTACTGATCTAAATCAAAGGAAATCTTACCCTGTTCTCCATTATGGTTCTATAAAAACATTTGCTGTAAACTTCTTAAAGCACACATAAATAGATGGCTTAGCAGTGATATACATTTGTTTATTATTTTATCAGTTGCATTTTTTTTCATAATTTGCATGATTTGCATGTTTAATTATTGTGGTGAAGAGAACATGAAAGTGTAAAACAAGGTGAGATTGGTAGAGTATATGTTAAAAATATGCCAGTGATGTGCTTCATTTTCACTGATTTCTTTGAAATTATATTGTGCAACTGAAGCCTCAATTAACTAAGATTTTTAACTGAGGATCACAACGTCTGACATTTCTATTATCAGCATTCTAAAGGAAATTTAAAAGATAAATGATAATGTAACAATAGTGTTACTCATACAATTTTTACTCTTATATTTTGAATATTTTCACTAGTACTAGCTGCTTTCCAGAAAAAAGAAATTCTAAAAGTTTGGTCTGTAAATATTCTATGATTCATTTGAACACATTATATCATTAAGGTAAACATTTTTTGCCAGAGACAAAAATGATGTAACACCCAAATCTTGGCTGTAAATGCCTAAAATAATGCATAGAATTAATTACATGATTATGCACATGAAAATTAAAAAAAGTGAATAAAAATAAATAGACTATTATTCTTGAAATTAAAAAATCCAAATTATTTTTTTATTATATTCCCATTCAATTTTTTTTTAAAATTAACACTTTCTGACACAGCATTTATTTTATTTTAGGTTGCATTTTATTTCATGGGCATTGTTCCACCAAAAGAATCCAAATGAGACAAAATCCTGGCTAGCTTTAAAATGTGCATCTGCAAAATAATATTTCAATAAATTTGCCATAGACATATACTGTTGCCAGTGACTATACATTAGGAAATTTTGGAGATGTTTCGGTCACATATATCATCAACAGTTACAGGCAAAAATTTCATTTTGTTAATTTATCTAAGAAACCTCAGCAACTGTTCACAGCACATTAAGAAGTCTTAATAGACAACCCTTAAACTAGTTTTGCAGTTCTGTGGTTCTAAATTTTAATGTGTTGTGACATGTAGATAATGATGTCCCCCAGCAGCTTTATAAAATGTGTGTTTTCATTGTTGGGGTTTTTTTCATTCTACTCATCATTTTTCAATGCTAGAGAGATGACTATTATATTGATTTGTATTTCGGCATCATGAAAAGGGGCTATTTAGAAAGGATTCTGCAACCATGTTTCAGAGATTAATTTGCAAAGATACACATTACTTGAATGTCTAAAAATAGTGTTGCCAAGCAACAAGCTAAAATACAAGAATGTTACTAGAAGAAACTAAAATACTTACACAGTCTAACAATATATGCAGATTAATTCTATCCTGTAAACCTGGGAGACTTTTCCGATGTCATATTTTTAGTATGTAATTTTCAACTAACATTCATCGTGATACAGGTCCTTCAAAGATCCATGTTTCTGAAATACTTGCCTTTCTGCTATCATTTGAAGACATTGCAAAAATATTTGAAACAATGCCAGTTGTGTTTAATTATTCATTATGCTACTGAACCAGTGTTAGCATTCTGTGGGACTCTGGAGTAATATTGAGCAGTGGTTGTGGTGATGTTTCCAGATCTAGTTTGTTCTTTGAAGCTTATGCCTTTGTACACAGACCATTTCCTGAGGGACAGGGTGATATTGGCAGGCCAGCAGAAATGGTAATTGTGTCAAAACTGTATAGTGAATGACGATGTGCTCTAGTGGGAGACTAAAAGAAAGTGCAGGGTTTAATTACAGTCTGCAAACCCACAAACTGTGAAGAGGGAGAATCTTAGACTATACATTTGGCATTGATTTGTGAGTCATTATTAACTTTCTAGAAACACTTCAATGTTACAAAAGACAAAGCTTTACATAACAAGAGCTGCACCTTTCAGTTTTGCAATCCTAGATAGTCTAACTGCTATTAAAAAGTGTCACCTAAGAAATCAGAGGCCATTATGCACAGCAGAATAACTACTTCCATGCCTGTATAGATTTACAGTAAAGCTGAAAACAGATTTCCAGTTCACATTGTACAAATGTGTACTAGAAAGATTCCAACTCTTTTGAATTTGCCTTCCTCCATAGAGCCTTTCAGTGGTGAAAGTTTAAGCCTGCTGCAGCAATTTTCAGTGGAACAACATTTCTAACAGAAAGGATCAAGTTAAATTGAAGCAGTGGTAAAACCGTACACAATGGATTATCGAAAGCATACATATCAACTTCCTGAAAGTTCAGAAAAGAAGCATGAACAACTGTTAATGATATAGCAATACAAATAACCTTAATGAAATGTAATACTCTTTTTGCATTCTCTGGTAGCAGAAGTAGCTAGTGCATTACTGGGCTCTCGTCACGGCCAAATCATATGGGGTGGTAAGAAAGGAGATTAAAGGACCAAAGAAGGCAGGACACATTATGTCACATCATAGGTGAAACTGTGGGGTAGAACTGGTGCAGAGAGGCCAGGCAGAGCCAAAGAAGGATGGCTTTGCCATGAGAGAGCCCTGGAGGATGAGTGACACCCCAGCACAGGGTACTGTGTGGGCATGAGTGGAGCAGCCGGGAGGCAGCCAGTAGAACTGTGTTGTGAACATGGAGGGGATCTCTGATTGTGGATCTCACAGAAACACAGAATCGTTAAGGTTGGAAAAGACCTGTAAGATCATTAAGTCCAACCATCCACTCAACACCACCATGCCCACTAAACCATGTCCCACAATGCCACTTCCACACGTTCCTTGAACATCTCCACGGATGGTGACTCCACCACCTCCCTGGGCAGCCTGTTCCAATGCTTCACCGCTCTCTCCATAAAGAAATTATTCCAAATGGCCAGCCTAAACCTCCCCTGGTACAACTATAGGCCGTTTTCCTCTTGTCATGTCACTCGTACCTTGGGAGAAGAGACCAACACCCACCTCTCTGCAACCCCCCTTTCAGGTAGTTGTAGAGAGCAATAAGGTCTCCCCTCAGCCTCCTCTTCTCCAGATTGAACAACTCCAGTTCCCTCAGCTGCTCCTCATAAGACTTGTGTTCCAGACCCCTCACCAGCTTCATCGCCCTTCTCTGGACATGTTCCAGCACCTCAACGTCCTTCTTGTAGTGAGGGGCCCAAAACTGAACACAGGATTCGAGGTGCGGCCTCACCAGCGCCGAGTACAGGGGCACCATCACCTCCCTACTCCTGCTGGCCACACTGTTTCTGATACAGGCCAGGATGCCATTGGCCTTCTTGGCCACCTGGGCACACTGCTGGCTCATCTTCATCCAGCTGTCCATCAACACCCCCAGGTCCTTTTCCTCCAGGCAGATTTCCAGCCAGTCATCCCCAAGGCTGTAGCGTTGCATGGCGTTGTTGTGACTGAAGTGCAGGACCCGGCACTTGGCCTTGTTGAACCTCATACAATTGGCCTGGGCCCATCGATCCAGCCCATCCAGATTCCTCTGCAGATCCTTCCTACTCTCGAGCAGATCAACACTCCCGCCCAACTTGGTGTCATCTGCAAACTTGCTGAGGGAGCACTCGATCCTCTCATCCAGATCATGGATAAAGATGCTAAACAAGACTTGCCCCAAAACTGAGCCCTGGGGGACTCCGCTTGCCACCGGCTGCCAACTGGATTTAACTCCATTCACCACGACTCTGTGGGCTCGGCCACCCAGCCAATTTTTTACCCAGCAAAGAGTGCACCTGTCTAAGCCATGAGCCACCAGCTTCTCCAGGAGAATACTGTGGGAGACAGTGTCGAAGGCTTTGCTGAAGTCCAGGTAGACAACGTCAACAGCCTTTCCCTCATCCACTGGGCAGGTCACCTGGTCATAGAAGGAGATCAGGTTGGTCAAGCAGGACCTGCCTTTCATGACCCTGTGCAGGCTGGGCCTGATCCCTTGGTTGTCCTGCACATGACCTGTCAGCACCCTCAAGATGAACCTCTCCATAATCTTCCCCAGCACTGAGGTCAGGCTGACAGGCCTGTAGTTCCCCGGATCCTCCTTCTGGACCTTCTGGTAGATGGGCATCACATTGGCAAGCCTTCAGTCATCTGGGACGTCCCCTGTTAACCAGGACTGTTGATAAATGATGGAGAGCGGCTTGGCAAGCTTCTCCGCCAGCTCCCTCAGTACCCTTGGGTGGATGCCATCAGGCCCCATAGACTTGTGAGTGTCCAGGTGGCATAGCAGGTCGTTATCTGCTTCCTCCTGGATCATGGGGAGTTTATTTTTCTCTTCATCCTTGTCTTCCAGCTTAGGAAGCTGAATACCTCCGTTAGAGGAGGAACCTTCCATAGCAGCTTAGCAGTGTACAGTAGTCATGACTACAGTGATCATCTAAAAATCATGCTATGTTTCTTTCTTTTGTTAGCATTTTATTTCCATTGCTTGGAATTTAAATTTCTGCTTATAATGATTTAGCTTGGCATCTGTGTTTCTTTCCAAAGTTCTTTAGGTCCTCTAGTGGTGTCCTTCTGTTCTTTTCCCACACATTGAAAAAGTAACTAGATACTCCTTAATAACCTGTAAACTATCAGAAATCTATGTTTTTCAACACAACATTTTGGCTCCTGGCTATACCTCAGCTAACAGTTTACACAAACACTGACTTCCTACAGGGATGTTGAATTTTGTATTCTCATTTTCTCATTTTCTAAGGTCACCTGCCACACCACCCTGCTAGCACATCCAGCATAGAAATATATTTGTCATAAGACAACTCTTCTAGAATTTTTCTCTTGTCAAGAATAAAAAATGTTGTCTTTTATATAAGTTTTTAGGAGTTTAGGTTGGGAGTATATCAACCAACGTCTGTATATAAATAACTGTCGCATTTTTTACGGGTATGCAATAGCAACCCATTTGGGATTATTATTCTATTCATGTTCTGGCAATGCCTATACTGGTAAACTAACCAGTGCCTGGGAACACTCAGAAGCTGGGACACATTCATCTGTATTGTTAAACTAATAGAACAGTCCTTTGTACAGTTTACATCTGTACCAAATTGTACTTTCCCAAGCAATTCCCAGACATGGTTTGGGAGTTAACATATGCCAAAGATCTTTCCCAGTAGCAGAGTAAATGAGCTTAATAGTGCAAAAACATATAGATCCATGTCTTCTAGTCTTGTCTTTTTTCCTACTACAGATACAGCATATGATTTGCATAAAGTTAGTTTCATGTCTTTTTTTAAAGAAGGTGAATATAGCCCTGCTTTCAGTCAAGGGAGTGGCTTTCCCAGAGTATTCCCTTCCTGGAATTTAACAAGGGTGAATTTGACCAGCAGGACTGTGAGAGAAGACCAACATGCAGTGGACCCTCCAAATGTAGTGCTAACAAATTCGTGCTATAAACATGGTATTTCCCAGATTTCCAAACAACAGCATATGAATTACCCCATCAGGATTATCTGATAGTTGAAGCAAATATAACCAGATTTTTGCAATCGGTATCAGTCTTTATCTCAGATGAAAGAAAATAAAGTGAGATGGACAAAATAATAAAATATTTATAAGTCATATCCTACTTAAACTACCTCCTTATTCAGAAAGCTTCTCTGTGTTCCCATGTGAGATCCTTCAATTTCTCAATTTTGTTTTTAACAATGAAACCAGTAGCTCAGACTTATTTTCTTCCTGGGCCTTTTTTCATTCTTTCTTGAGAGAAGGAGTGAACTAGCTTTCTTAGGCTTCAACCATCACACCATC
The DNA here is from genome assembly GCF_030936135.1 of Gavia stellata. Lineage (NCBI taxonomy): Eukaryota > Metazoa > Chordata > Aves > Gaviiformes > Gaviidae > Gavia > Gavia stellata. The sequence goes on from NC_082597.1 coordinate 27,256,931, forward strand.
AGGCTCAGTCTGTTCATTTATTGACAGTATTTAACAGCTATCTCAACGAATATTAAATTCAGACACTTATTCGTCTCATCTTAAACCAAGGTATAGCTTAATGAATGCATGAAAATGCGTAATTATGGACTTGATGAAGCTGGTAGTAAACAGAATACCTAAGCTGTAAGTAGATATTACTTAATTTTCATAAATATCAGGTGTCAATAACCGGTAAAAATTCACTGACAAGTTAATAGCATCAGTGCACAGTTGATTAGAAACAACTAATTAGCCAGTCTTTCCCACCTTTCTACCCATGCCTTGCTCTTTCTAGAAATTACAAAAACTAGTTATTGGTTCTATTCACTGAAACAACTCTTTGGTTTATAGCTCAAAACTTCATCTCTTCCATTACTCTGGTTAAAAGTAAAAGTAAAAGTCTATAAATGTTCACAAATCTGCTTCAGAGACATTCAAGGCAATGGAAATTCTCTAATAACTTTTGATATGTTTGAATAAAAAACATGTTCTTCTAAACTTTATCATAAACCAACTTTTGAAAATTACAGAAACTAATTTTTACCAGGGCAAATGTTGGCCTCTTGCATATGTTTCCAAATTCTGAATGCTCCATGGAGCTGTAGATCATTCGGTGGTTAGTTTGTTGGGTTTTGTTTTGGGGTTGGTGGTTTTTTTACATTCTTCACTGTTATTTTGTGTTCTTAGACTTTAAGGCCCTGATACTTAATAGGTGCTGGCTGTGTTGGACTACTTGCCTCTTGATACTGTAGGTCATATTACCTGTAGAGGAATCAACTGTAGTTAAAACACTTTTAACAAAGTGAATGAGCACATACTTAACTGAGGAGGTTTGGATGGTGAATTCACAGAGCTGGGTGGAAGGTATCAAATGTGCTTGCATGGACATGCAAACAGTCTTGACATTTCTTTTTCCTGCTGACTAACAACAATCTTTTTTTTCCATCTTTGTTTGCCAGAGTATTTTTTCTATGTTAAACACAGTGTATTATGAAAGGAAGAGAAAAAAAAAAACATTTTGAAATGAGCCAGTTTGGAACACCTATGGAATAATGTTAGAAGAAAAATTATGGTTCCATGGAAAGAATTTACACTTTTATTATGATGAGGTCACGAATGCTTTTGCAGAGTTTTCTCCACCATTTCCCATCAACTGCCTGAATCTAGACTCGGGAGTTGCCCTGTGATTTTTACTTTAATAAAGTTTTCTTGAGTTGAAAATGTATTTTTAAAAAAAATCCTATTTTTAGAAGTGTGATATCTATTTCTATTAGCTTGGATATTTTCCGAGTCAGTTCATTCTGATTCCTAAGTAGCTTGGAGCAGATGTCTGTCTAACACAACAACATTTTCTCAGATTAGGACCAATCATTGTGGTGGTGCTCAGTGTATTCTACCTCCCATTTATTAATAGAGCGGTTACAAATACTGATAGGAACCCACAGGAAGACAGGACAATGGTAGCCTAGTGATCCACCTTATCTGTGATTGATGAGCTGATTGCTGTTAGCACTGAAGGCACTAGCTCAAATACTCTCAGAAAGTCTTTAAAGGAATAGCTCATGGAGGGAGACTTGGAAAAGTACAAATCTTGGCAATTCCAGAATTCTGTTGTAAGAAAAACAGATATTTTTACCAGATAATTCCTTAAATACTCCAGATACAGTCTTTTCCAAAGGAAGGATATGTTAATCAAACCGATGAATGGTATGGTAATTGACTATGCCTTCTAATTGATATCGTTTTCTCCAATTCCAGGGAAGCAGTTATGTTCAAAAGAGACAGACACTTTAGAAACGTTTGTATTCTACTTCTGCATTCCGTCGGATTATTTCTGGATAAAATAGGGCATTCAGGTTGCAGAAACAGCCAAAATAATTCTACAAATTGGCACTGATTGATCATTGAAAATGTCTGCCTCATCAGTTGACTATAACAAAAGAGGATGAAAAACAAAGCCATCAGCACTGCGTTTCTCATTAAATACACTGCAATCCACACAAAAGAATTAGGGAATATTAAAAGAGTTAGAATCAGCTAAAGAACACTATACCAACAATAATGAAAAGCTAAAAAACGTACCCAATTTTTCATTAAAATCTTTTCATTAGAAAATAAAAACCTACTATTTCAACACTCATTTTTAAATTAAATAACAAGCCTCTTTTGTGGGGCTTTGAAGTCATCTGAGTCACATCTTCCAATTAAAAATCTGGCTTTACTGAATTCTAATCCACTTTTCTCTCACCAATGCACTTTCTTCCTGATATATGTCTTATTCACCCTGGTGAAATTTTCTTTTTGTTAAATGTGGTTGCATGGCAGTGTGTGGGGCCAAAATGTCAAACCACAACATCTTTATGTTTCCCCAGAGAGCTGTGTAATCTAATTAGACGCAATCCTATAATTACTTTTTCAATAACTCAGACCTCTTCCAGCTGCTTTTCACAAAAGCTTGCAAAACAACGTCACTTTCAACAGATTCTTCACAGTTAACATACCAGAAGATGTGTGTTTGTTGTCAGCCATCAGAATAAATGCAAGTGAGGAGCTGCTTCCCTGGAGAAGAAAATTACAATGAATTTCTGCCAGCCCTGGAAGGCTGATGGTGGTGGATGAATGTAGGTTCCCTGTTTCCCTTATATAATGCTAAAACTGAAGAGGAGTCATTCCCACAGCATGGATTTTACAGCCTTATCAGTGGGTGTGTGGCTGAAATGTAAATTTATTCCCTGACCTCCTTAAACTGTTGCTCCCCCTACTAGTCTTGTGCTTTCTTCTTCGCCTAATAAAGTTTCACAGTTTCTAAACATTACTGTGCAGTAGGCCATTGTTTCCTGTTCTGCTCTGCATAAGTGTCAGTATGAGGCTTCACTGGCCCAGGCTCCTGTTGTTATTCAGTGATTTACATTTAAAAGGACTAAGCTTCATTTTGAGTTCATTCAAGTGCAAAGTCCGAAGCAAATTTAGGAACCGCAAATCTGCCCAGATATGAAAAAATCAGATCCACTGAATTTTACATCAGTCAAGAACTGGTCGAGAATTTTGCACCAAAGGTAACATAAGATCCCTAAACCAAGTTAATCCACTCTCTTAACTTAATATGGGTAATTTATAATTGATGGAATTCTGGATGTATTTCCAGCTGATACTTTCATGCACATTTGCATAGCTTCTGCTTTTTCCTTCAGTGTATATGTTGGTTTAAATTTGTGGGAAAGTAATTTAGAGCTGAGAGTGATTTTATGTCCCAAAGTTATTTTCATACATAGTTCATTTAATCAAGTTTAATATTCTAATATAACTGAGTTCAGGTGCCCCTACCTATCTTATTAATTTATAAACTTCTCAAGAAGGCAGCGGCAGAACATGCTAAAGATGACAGCAATTGCTTGTATTTTTCTATACTGGTTTGATAGTGTCACTTGCTTAGTTTGCAGGAAATAAAGGGTCCCATTATTTTCCCTCAATTGTTGTCTCTTTCACCATCTTTCTTTTCTAGTGTTCTCTTCTGTCCCTTTCAAAATGTGTAGGTTAGTCCTTAAAATAACCTTAAGAGCTAGGATGGAACTGTAAGGAAAACAACAGTTTAAAGTAATTCACAAAGGAATTAATGCAGATCTATTTTCCCTGGCCAACTCTTATCTTCATCCAGTATCACTTTAATAATTCTCTGTTACCCTTCTTCCTTTCCTTGCTGTCATCTTCTACATGTTGTAAAAATGACTTCTGAGGAACTTTTCACATAATTAATTCATTATGGTTGTCTTTAATATGCAGCACATCCGGTGCTTTTATAGCCATGTTTTTTTCTGGTTTCTACATTTTATTTCTCAGTGTATTTTATCTATTTCACCATGTCATTTAAATACACCTTACGTGAATAATCCCCTTAAAATTAAATACTCCTGAGTGTACTTGGGTTTACTAACTTCTCCTGCCCAGATTAGCTACTGAAGTAAATGTGAGCTTGAGCAGGTCTGTATTAGTTGTTGCTGGAATGTTTCCTCGTCTTTTCTAAATAACGTTTTTGTAGTGTCTCAGAAGCTAACAGATATATTTCTTTTTAAAGAAGTGCAACGGTCTACATTTTAAAATAACCTACAACAAAATAGTCTACAACTTTAAAATAATTCTGGGAGCTATTTATCTGCTTTGAAGAGAGCTCTTATTATTAATATTATTATTTTGTCTTTGTTTACCTGTTTTGCCCTTGACAAAGTGTACTGACTGCATTGTTCACCTCTAAAATTTACTGCTTTTCTTCCACAGTGCACAAAGATGAATCAACCCAAAACCAATATAACATAACCAGTTGCTCCAAAACTGTAAATCCACTGAAAAATTTTAATTATCAAAATATCTTAGGCAAAGGAAATGCAGTGCTTTCTGTAAATGTCTTACCCTGAATTTTCTTCTCTAGGTAGATTTAGAGATAGCTAATGGCTGTCTATAGTAGTCACTGTGGTTCACCAAGAAAACCCTCAAATTTCTCCTTCAAAACATGATACTTCCTTGTGAAAATCGTATTTGATGCATTCTGAATTAAACAGTGATGGATTAAACACTGTGCAACTAAAATACCAAGAAAGAAGAGTGAGATAAAAAGCTGGATCCAATTAGGAACTCGGGGAAGAGCAGGGATAGAAAAGCTGAGCATCTAACTTTCAGGTGGCTAGTCCTCACAGTGCAGACCAGAGGTTAAATTGCCTAGAATCCCTACAGAGGCCATAGAGGTAAACTTACAAGTTAAAATGAACTTGAAATGGGGCAGGGTGGAGCAGGGCAGAGAAATAAATGCTTGAATTAACCAGCTGTAAACCTTGAAGAATAGGAGTATCTCCACCACTATCTTAAGCAAAACCGCCTAACTCGGGCATGAGGGAAGATATCTCCTTCCACTTGAGATCTGTACTCTCGACTGTAATTAAAAACATTGCCAAGGTTAATATTTTCTATTTCAATGAAGTAGCAACACTTACCCTTTCATTTCAGTGGTCAAAAATCTAACACTAAGCATGGAGAATTTCACCACAGTTCCAGTTGTTTCTGACAGTATTGCAACTATGTAAGTTGCTAGTAGTGCTTTACTGCCAGGCAGCCCTGCAATATAGTTTTCAAGCTTTTTCTTAGTTCAAAAAAGATATGAAAATTATTTGATGGGAGGAAAAGAAACACAGCGAAAAAAAACCCCCTTAGTGGTTAGAAGAGTTGCCAAGGTGGCAGGAATTCCAAGCTCCTGATCCTTCTTCAATTAGCCTTTCTTTTTTATTTTTCATCCAATGAATGTTTTGTCCAAAATAGGTCAGATCTTTGAAGAAAGAAATGGTGCCTAGGGCAGAGTTATTACTGAAGTCCCAGCAATAAACTTCCCAGTCAAACTGGGTTTGTTGTCTCTTTCTTAGTCTTAGTTAGTATCACTGATTTTGGAATAATGCTCTCTTGAAACAGAGCTGATTTAAAGAGGGGGTGAGCACATATTGATATTTTAGAAAAAATTATCTCATCATGATTAGTATCTAATCCAGAAATCATGTCTGAATCCAAGCAAAAGCAGAAATCAAACCACAGTTTCCAATACCGTCAGAGGAAGCTTTTACCAAAGAGCTTTTAAGTGAATACCTCTACATGAGCCTTCAGCTGAGCTGTAAAACACACCAGAACTGAATTTTTCTTGAACCCCCTCTGGCAGGCAGGAGCACAGTTTTATTCAAACCCTTCAGACTCAATCAAGCCTCTCTTAAGTTAGGTTGAGAATTGCCTAATGTATGGATTTTTAGGTCTGGGCTAGGTGCCAAACTGTTCCATCCTCTTAGGACTTAGATAATTCTGGGTATGGACACAAGAAGGCCTTTTTGGATTTAGAAAGCAATCATGTCAAAATTGAAGGATCTTTGATGTTAGTAGTTAACTGACATCCAGAAAATGGAAAGAGATATTTCTGAGCCTGAAATATGAGATTTTTTTTTAATTTAACCATAGTCAAAATGTAATCACCAAAGTCAAAATGTAATCACCAAAATCAGTCTTTGTGTGATGTTTTTCAGTTAATAATATTCATCCTTCTGGACTGCCACATTACGTGTTTTTTAGCTGTCTTCCCCAATCACAGCCTAATGCATACAATTTCAAACCCTGTGTAGGCATCTAAATATGAATTTCTAAATAAATTTCTAAATATGAATTTTTAATATGAATTTCTAAACAAAGAAGAAAAAATCCAGAGCAGCAGCTCTAGCTACAAATGGTAGTAAACTCTTTGAACTCTTAACACTTATCTGTTGAGAGTCTATTTTCTCTGAGCTTTGCATTCTGATGTCCATTTAGATTTTATCCTCACCAGTTAGAAAACTCCCACATTTTTATGCATTGTATCATTCATTTGATTTTTTGGAAGTTGCAATTAAAAAGTAATTTGCAGGACAATTTAGCAATTTTGTCCTATTCAGGATGACTCACCTGCCACAGAACATCAGGCGTGTAGTGAAATAGATTGTCTATATCTTACTTTTTTTAAGCTAAGCTTTTGTGCTGGGAGGGTGTATTGGGTTTGTGTGGCAAGGTTTTGGTAGTGGCAGGGCTACAGGGGTGGCTTCTGTGAGAAGCTGCTGGAAGCTTCCCCTATGTCCAATAGAGCCAATGCCAGCCGGCTCCAAGACAGACCCATCGCTGGCCAAGGCCGAGCTAATCAGTGACGGTGGTAGTGCCTCTGTGATAACATATTTAAGAAAGGAGAAATACAACTGTGCAATGGCAGCCAGAGAAGAGAGGAGTGAGAATATGTGAGAGAAACAACTCTGCAGATGACAAGGTCGGTGAAGAAGGAGGGGGAGGAGGTGATCCAGGTGCTGGAGCAGAGATTCCCCTGCAGCCCGTGGTGAAGACCATGGTGAGGCAGGCTGTCCCCCTGCAGCCCATGGAGGTCCACGGTGGAGCAGATATCCACCTGCAGCCCATGGAGGACCCCACGCTGGAGCAGGTGGATGCACCTGAAGGAGGCTGTGACCCCATGGGAAGCCCACACTGGAGCAGGCTCCTGGCAAGACCTGTGGACCCATGGAGAGAGGACCCTACACTGGACCAGGTTTGCTGACAAGACTTGTGATTCTGCAGGGGACCCATGTTGGAGCAGTCTGTTCCTGAAGGACTGCACCCCATGGAAAGGATCCGTGCTGGAGCAGTTCATGAAGAACTGCAGCCTCTGGGAAAGACCCATATTGGAGAAGTTCATGGAGAGTCTCCCGTGGGAGGGACCCCACACTGGAGCAGGGGAAGAGTGTGAGGAGTCCTCCCCCTGAGAAGGAAGGAGCAGCAGAGACAACATGTGATGAACTGATCGCAACCCCAATTTCCCATGCCCCTGTGCCGCTCAGGGGGAGGAAGTAGAGAAAATAGAGAGTGAAGTTGAGCCCAAGAAGAAGGAAGGGGTGAGGGGAAGGTGTTTTTAAGATTTGGTTTTATTTCTCATTATCCTACTCTGATTTTGATTGGTAATAAATTAAACTGATTTCCCCAAGTCGAGTCTGTTTTGCCCATGACAGTAATTGCTGAGTGATCTCCCTGTCCTTATCTTGACCCAGGAGCCTTTCATTATATTTTCTCTCCCCTGTCCTGCTGAGGAGGGGAGTGATAGTGTGGCTTGGTGGCACCTGACGTCCAGCCAAGGTCAATGACTCCCTTTGAATTGGCCAATGACTCCTGTTTCCAGAAAAGCTATGTAAATGTCTTTAGGGAATTTTTTGGTTAATTTTTCTTACTGTGTAATTTGATATTACATATGAAGCACAACTAAAGTTTCAATGCTAGGTGTAATTTATGATGCAATAGCAGAAGGAGGAACATATGTTTTGAAATTATTGCACTTAGAATCTTTGCAATTATAAGAATTATTATAATGAAGACATACTAAATAATGTAGCTATCTAAATGAGCTATCTAGAATTTTAATGATTTCTTTACATTAACAAATTCTTATAATAATCAGTCTGTATGTAAAACACCGCGTAAGAGTCTATAACATCAACTTAAATTTCAAGCAGGACTTTGCAACACTTCAGAATTGCCTTCTTTGAAAGATTAAATAATTAGAACTGTTACTTAAAGGAATAAAACCACTCAGGTATAAATGACAGTTGTGAACATAATATATTATTTGACCGAAAACATTTCAAATACAACCTGAAAAAAGAACTTTGAAAAAGACTGGTTCAGACACATAGTTGTATGACAGTAGTAAAACCAAACTCATTAAAAGACAATTAACAGCTTTAAAATCTAGGGCTTAAATAAATATTTTTGGAGTTAATCTGAGTCTTCAGCATTCTCAGTTATGAACTTCTGGGTACTAAGAAAGTAAGAAAGTTTATCTGAATTATTTAACTACCTGGATTATTTGAATAACACTTCTTCAATAGTGATGATTTTGTTTATTTATTTTTATTTTGCAAAAATTGTTTCAAATAAGTACTGTTTCATGCTAGGTAAAAAAAAAACATCTTGGGCTATAGAACTTACATTTGGATTTGTAACCTGAAGCAAGCTTTTTGTACTGATCCAATTATAACAAAACCTCGTTCTAACCAAAATGACAAAAGCAGCAAATATCACTAAGCCGCAGGATAACGACAAACAAAGACTGTTATTTTAAAAACTTCTTTTTGTAATCCAAGCATAGAATACAAATATAGTATGTTACATTGCAGTAACAATTTCTGACATTGTTAACACATTGAAGAATTTAAATGTCAGGTTATTTATATTTGGAAATTGGTCCTTCAATGTAATCCTGCTGGATAAACCTATGCCATTTTTTTTCTGCAGGAGTGTATGCTCACATATTGGCATGAAGATGTTGTACCAGGCTGTCAATGTAAATATAAATAAAGTTATTATTCAGCTAGAAGTTCTCCTAAAGGTGAAACATCCTCCCACATAATAAATTGAGACCTGAGGTAGGAGAACCAGAGGAAAGAGGAACAAAACAGAGTTCATAGTCCTGTAATTAGGTCACTTGTCCTTGACCTTTTGGTAGCCAAAAGAAAACACCATTTTAGCCACTATAATTTATTTGATTTAAGAGTTACACACAGACAGCCTGAAGCCTGTGGCATTGCAAGGCAGTGAAAAGCTGTTGGACAGACTTTGCTCTTTATTCTGTACACAGCACAACTGCATAGCCCAACCCAGAGAAGGCTGACCAAGACATCTGTAACTAATACTAACTGCTTGACTTTTTCAGACTGGAAAAATGTCTGTCATGTAATATAGTCATCTTCACAGATGCTGTTTAGCTAAGAGCTGCTTCTCAGCCTGTCCCCTAGCTCATAATAGTGCCAGACTTCTGAACGTCTTCTTGGCATGTCCCTCTCTTGCTCAGCATGGCCTTTCATGCAAGCGTTTACTAGAGCGGATTATGGGGCAAGCATACTGAGCTGAATTGGGTCTTGGCTTAATGCTTGATCTTACAGGCCTCTTCAAACGGCTTCAGTCTTTTAAAGGAGAATGAAGAAGGGAAAATGAAAAGGAGATTCACATCTTCAAAGAATGTAAAATACCTCAAATGCCAGTGGTGCCAGATCTCCGGTGGTTTTAATTTCATAGTTGCTATTGTGATATCTATTAAGAATGATGAGAAAGAACAAGAACTTGGAATGCTGAAAACATCCTGCGAGGATCAGAGAAAGGACCAAATTTAGATTTTCTGACTACTATCACTACCTTAGTAATAGTCTGTAAATAAATTCTAATCCAGCATATCAGTGTGATGGAGAAGGCTTTAGTTTTGTGGTTCATTGAGAGCAATGTATTTTTAGAAGAATTTGAATGAACAGAAGGTAGGGATTTGGCATAGGATTGCGGGAAGTCAATTCATGCACTTTATGAGCATGGAAGAAAGCACAAAAATGAGAGTGGGGAAAGAAAGTTTCCGGGGTGGCATCTTAGTAACAAACAAATGTGAAAGTGAGAGGTACATGACATCACTTATAAGGTGTTTTTTGTCTATGGACTTTTTTGACAAATTACTTTCTTCCTCTGAACAGATGTGTTAACTACCACAATAGATGACTGCACAAAAAATGAAACTTTTAATTAATTCTTACTCGGTCCTATCCAGAATCTTTGTGTGCACTGTCAACAGAAAACCTGAACTATATTGGAAAGACACATCACATTCATCAGTACCACATACTGGGGACTGAAAGTCAAAAATTGCACATGTGAATTGCCTATATCCAGGCTGCTTTTACAAAAGAAAATTGAATCTTATACTGAAAAAAAGACTTTTTTAATAGACAAATGTCTGTTTTGCTGAGACAGAAATCAAATTAATATGCAATATTAACTGTATCTGTTCTTCCAAATGGCTAAAAATTACCAATCAGAAAAAGAGGAACAATTTTTCACATTAAATGTTTTGACCTGATTTGTATATTGTTATGAACAAGGAATCCAGAAAATTTATGTATTTGCTTTGGAAAAAAAATAATCAAAAATTGTAAAATCAAAACTGCATTATGCACCATGTCCCCTTCTATTCTTTGCTTTTTATTATTGTGAATTTTGTATGTGACTTCTTTATTTCTCATAAACATTGAAGTTTTTCTTGGATACAAGGATGTGTCCAGCTATTGCCGATCAAAAGACAAATGTCTACATTCAAATCAGATCACAAACATCTACTATTACTTCTAGTCTCTCAAAATATACCCCTTCTGTGAAACATTTCAACACAAGTCTCACTATGAAGTGTCCAGTGAGTTAAATTTATATCCTTTATTGTACCTGTCACAAAGACAGAAAACTGCCTAATACAGAAATAGGAAATTAACTAAAAAGTACATTCAAGCCACAAAACCATTACTAACAAGAGCATCTTGAAGAGCTTCATCATTTCACACTGGCAGTACATCTCAAATCAACACATGAAACTCTCATACTCAGTTGTTTCTTTAGTAGTAAGACTTCTTTTGAATTCACCTAACATTTTGTTTCTGTGGTATGCCTTTTGGGAACAAAAGTAACTTCATGTAAACCAAGGATAACACTATGCAGGCGTATGAAATACTAAAAGCAAATAGATTATTAAGCCTTCCATGATAGCATACCCCTTCTAAACATCCCAAGAATCCACTCAGCTTCTATATCTTTAGCCAGACAGCATTTAGTCTGCTTCAACCTCAGCTTTTTCAGGTGCCTACTACTTGCCTCTCAATATTCCAAGATGAGCTAGTGTTCATAATATGGTTTTAATCAGAAAAAGTCACCTGCCTTCTTTATCTGCAGTTGCCTACAACATCAAGGGTTTTACTCCTTAGCTACAACAGGTGAAATATTGATCCTACTGAAGGCAGCAGAAGAGCTCATGTTGATTTGAATATGGCAAAGATTTTATCAAAAAGCTCAAAGGCCTGCCGAGCTGAATGCCTTCTTTGGAGATAACCCCTCATTGACCTAAAAGTCTGCATGCATTGCATGGTAGAAAACAACATGTACCTGTGCAAGCTCTTAATTTCCTTACAGGCTACATTTATTTCACTGAATGCAGTGATTTCATAATTTTTTTATATATATAGAACATCACAGAAAATACATAACAGATCAATACACAGCAAAATAATAATTCATCTGATTCCATTCTTAAGTAGTAAAAATTTATAAAATAATAAAAAGCCTAAATTCAGTACATATCTGTAAGGAATTCAGATGTTACTAATTTTTCTCATTTTGCTGCCTTTGCATGAGCAATTTCTTATGTATGTCATGTATGGGGTTTTAAATAATTTTCTATCATTAAGACAAGATGACATTTTATATGACCCATGAAGTCCTCTTTATTTGTGCAGCTAAGTCTATTTTTATTTGGTCCTGGGCAAGACTGGCATGCTTAAAGTAAATGACAAAGTTGTTGCTTGTCATGAAGTAGTAAAGATCTATGTTTTCTTCCGTATGCAAAACACTTCCCTTAAGACATTTCACAAGTTCTTATTTAAAACAGCAACAGTCATTTTGCTTGTCTCCTTGGAGTTCATGAATATTATTTTTTCTCATTGTTCAATAAACAGGATAATCCAAAGTAATTTGAATACATTAATATTAATCAACCATCAACTTGTAGACATTCTGAAGTAACATTTTGTGAATAAATTGTAGATGAAGTAACATCTTGTGAATAAATCATAAATGCATGTGTGCACATATTTGCACACACCTGGGATTTATTATATACATAAATATATGTATACATCTATATGTACATTAAAAACATGCTGATTAAGAAAAATTTTGTTGTCAAAACAGAAGGAAATGCTGTCAAAAAACTATGATGGCAGAAATAAATAATGCCACCATCTGCTCCTTCTCTTGATCTTTCCAGATAAAGTGTGACTGGCATATTCTAGCAAAAGTAGTAAAAAACCCCAGCACTAAAATTACTAATTTCTGACATAAGATTCTTCCAGTCTCTGTCACTGGACCAAATACTACAATTCAGTAGCAGTTTTTAAAATGTCTTAGAGGTTTTTAACTCCTAGAAGTGCTTTAGAGAAACCAGTTCAAAGGCTGAGTCCATAGTGCTTTGTGACATCAGCTGTGAAGCTTTGACAAAGAATTCTGATTATCTAATTCCAAGAGTCCTCTTTCTTAATTTATAACAGCCTTTTACAGACAGCAGTTTGATACACAAAGGATATTCTTACCTCATTTTTGAATAATTGGATTGAGTGCACATTGTGTTTAGAAGCCTTGGCCAAACACCAAACAGGTGGGCTTCCTGACTACTCTGAAAGCATCCATATCTGAATCTCTGTAAGGTGCTTCCATTTCAGATGCTGCTGCCTATACAGCAGGAAAGTGGGCAAATTTTAAGCTACCTACATCTCCCATCTGCCCGTCCTTTGAAGATCACGTGTCTTCACCTGACATCTATACCGAGACAGATGGGGTACGCTGTGCTTTGGCTGGCCTATACACCCTGCAGACAGGCTGGATCCATGCTGACAAGCACATGAGGTCCAATTTTTCTCCCCTAGAATTCCCTGGAAGTTTCTTCAAACCTGGCTCTGATCTTGATCCATGGGCAAGAAACAAGCCTGAGCGTGAATGAAGGCATGGACCCATGCTCAAAATGAAGAGCAGATATTTCTGTTGTGTGACCCAACACTACACTGAGGAGAACTGCCAGAGGTATTCCTTTTCTTCTGCAAGGTGTGAGACAACCTCATTCAACAGGAGCCCTGAGTGCAGGATTTATATCTCAATATCTAAACTGCATGTGCAAGTACTTCCTGTGTCAGCTTCTTTTCCACTGGCAATTGCAAAAACTACAATTCATTCAGCATCTGCAAGTATAACCAGCAACTTTAGTTTGTCAGCATAAAGTGACCTGACTTATGAAATCCAAAGCAAAATGTTCATTAGCGCTCAGTAAATAGAGACCACTAAGATGAGTCTTCTTCTGGCACTTCAGAGTGCATGACTAATACAAGATGTTCATGCTCTGCCAAAATGTCTATAAATACCATAAAAAAGATACATACAAATAATAAAACAATATATCTTGAACTATAGAAATGATTATATGTATTAATAGATTTCATTCTTTATTTACAATTCATTCCTTCCTTGATTAAAAAAAATAATATTATTTAGTTGAATTGAATTAAGCATGATGATTTCCCTTTTCCATTCTGGTTATAGTTTCTATGAAAAGGCTAAATTCTATAATAATTTCTTGTTCTGTCTTCAGGAAGGTAGGACTTTGCTATGATCTGATGAATCCATTACTTTTTCCTTCACAAATATTTACAAATGTGTTGAAAGTCCTTCAGCGAAAATACAGTACACAGAGCTTCCACCTAAATTTCACATAAAGCCACTACAAATACTAAGTCAAATAAAGAAATTATATTTCCGTTAGCACATTTTTTGTTTCACTTAAAGGTCAATACAATTACTGTGCAGGGTGATATCTGGAGTGCAATTTTGCTACCAACTGTTTACCGCCTTTTCCTCTTTCTGGTGTTCTTCAGCAAGCTCTCTGTCCCCCCATTATATGTTCTTGCACCAAAGCCAGACAGAAGGTGTACTTGGCAGTTACAGGAACCATATGTCAAGGCATGGAATATTTTTTTTAAGCAATGGACTATGTCTAGGTACCTGAAGATTCAATTTTCATCACTTATCAAATATTTTGCCTGACTAAAAGGAAAGCTAAGCAGTTGACTACATGCTCAGCATTTTTTTTTAATATCTTTTGGTTTGGGGGCAGTTTATTTCCTTGTGCATTTTGTAAATAAAGTCTTTCAGTAGTTCCTGATGAGATCCATATGGAAGTCGATCAAAGGTTTGTATTCTCATGGCCACATGTGATTCAAAGCACACACTGGCCAAAGATCCATTCACAGAGCATTAATCAGAAATTAGAAATGAACTAAAGCCTCTTTGCTACATAAAGACAGTGGATTTTTATTGGCTGCTATTCAGCAAATAGCAAGATTATACTACTCTTGACATAGATTGCCTATCCATCTGGCCACATGCATGCCTGCTGCCTGATGAGTGCTTTGATGGGAGTTTTGATTTTCTCACAGTAACAGAAAAAGTACAGTTCTCTCTCCCCATTTAAAGTTAGAGTGGTCTCCCTAAAGCATATCAGTATTCAGTAATTGTTAGGAATTTGTTTGTTACTGGCTCCTCTAGGCAGAGCATAGACAAAAACCTACATTTTGTTTTGCCTGTTATTATCTTGCAGGCTTCATTCCATTTTTACCCCAAGGCTTCAACTAACCTTATTTCATAGAAAGGATATACTAGTAGCTGTTCTTTACTCATCTCAAAAACTAAGATAAAACAATATTTTGTTATTGATCATTTATTTGAAAACTCAAATGTATATGTTAAATTTACAGGGAAAAATTATAACTGACGTAGGTAAAATGAAATGCACATTAGGGGTATTGCAAAGTTTAAGGCTTGATGCAGAAAAAAAAATCCTAGTAAGAATAGCATTTGTTGTCATCATAACTCTTTCTCCTTTTTAGTGTCCCTGGACGCTTCTTTCCAAGTAAGAGGCATTTTACTTTACATACTATCTTGAGATATACATTCATATTTCTTCTACTCTGCTACAAGCACTGAACCAACACCAGATGCCTAAAATGCATGGCAATAATTGGGCTCAGGCATCCACTTGATCATCTCTAGGGTTCTGCGACTCAGGATGAATGGCATTATGTAGACCAAAGAAAGTAAGCACTGAGTGCTGTTTTATTTTATTTAATCCTATTCTGAAACAAAGAATGTTAGGAAGGCTACATACATTAAACAGAATTCTTTATTCCAGCCCAAGGAGTTTAAACAAAAGACATTAAAATTGTCAGCAAATATACTAATTGTGTCTAAATCAGTTATTTCTGGCCCTTTAGGCTTACTTATGGACACACACGTGGAATTGCATAAAATAATTTGTTCAAATAACAGCTTCCCACATTACATTTGGCCTCAGTTGGGCTTTCTTTCCATGACACACTAGGCTCCTCTTTTGAATTGGATGAGAAAAGAGTTCAGTTATCATCTCCTTAGGAATGCAGGGACATATTTAGTCTCAGCTTGTTCCAGTTTGTCCTCCAGTGAGTATTTCCTCAATCTTTTTTCCCTTTCAGAAAATCTGTGTTTTCTTTAAAAGAAAATACATATAAAAAGAGCAAAGAAACAAGAAAAACCTTTCTTCTGTCATTGCCTTCCAGTAACTGATCCAGTCAGTGTTTCTCCCAGACCCAATTCATAACTAGAAATGACAACCTGTGCATGCAAAGTGTGGCACTTCTAGTATTAGTCCAGCTGATTTCTACCCCAGAATTGCATAACCTTTTTTTTTTCTCAGGATGTATATACAAAAGGGCTCCTTTTAGCTGCAGTGAACTGGTCCCCTCTTCCCTGTTTGAAGGAGACAGATCTGCTGTTTTCTATAGATAATTTCTCATTATTAATCAGCCAAACAGTTTGACAGAATGTCTTACAATGTTAATAGCTTGCAATCCTTTTCATGTCACTATGGAGGCTGCAGTCGAACGACTCATTGTCAGTGGAAGGCTCAGTTCAGTTGCCCATACATAGGGGCAAGTAACGGAATTCATATAATGAAGATAAAAGTATAGTCTAAATCTTGTAACAAACACCATTAGCTACCTCCAAAGCATAAAAATGACAAGCACATCACAATGATTTCAAAAGAATTTTACAACTTGCAGTTTACAAATGCCCTCCTCTTGCAGAAACTTAAGCAAACACTTTACTGTGAACAGACAAGAGAAGGCAGTGATTTCAGTAACTATTATCAAGTGTCTACACACAGTTGTAGGAGACCACAGAACCTCAGAAGTTCTAGTCTATCCTCTCTCTCAAGGCTAGAAGAAAGGCAGCTTAATCATCACTGACATCACATGTCTCTGTTCTTAAAAGCATCCTGAGATAGAGACTCCCAGTCAAGCTAGTCTCCCGCTTATCTGTCCTTACTGTTGCAAAGCTTTGCTTGTGTAAAATCAAATGTCTCCAGCTGCTCTTTTAGCCTTTTACCACATGTTCTATCCTCAGCGAACAAAGAGAACACCTTCCTGTTTGTTTTTCATATATTCAGAGTCCATTGCCAAACCTTCCTACAGTTTTTGCCTTTCTAAATTAAATACACCTCTTCCCGTTTTGCCTCTGTGGGAATTTTTTCAGCAAAACACATAAAAGTGTGCATTTCTGGCTTGCTGAAAGTCTCATAATACCAATTGTAAGACTATCTCTGTAGGCCTTTTTTGCTGGTTTTAATTGGAAATATTTCAACTGCTGCCTCCAGTTGAAATGTCTTAGCTTGGTTTAGCTAAATTTCTTTCTACTTCTCCTCTTTTTATCTTTTAGAGTATATGCCTATCTTTACACTGCTATTAATAAACATGCATGTAATTGTTCTATTATAAACATTACCCAGATGTCAGCTGTAATATGCTGCATTTTAGTCTAATTCTGTACTTGGACCTTGAATCCTTTTCAAAGTAGCTGTTACTATCAAGAAAATTTTCCAACTTTTTAAATTAAGAAATAAAAAGAGAGGCAGAAAACATTATTTGTTTAGAAATTAAAATATGTACATTTTGATGTTCTGTGATGCTTACTAACATAATAGGGACAAGACAAGCTCATCACTGATGTAATATTAGAAATGTTACTGAGTTATGTCATAGTTTAGGCAAACTTTGCGTTTGTAATTTTAAGAGATTAAGTAAGTAAAGCCAAACACCTTTATTTAGAACATTCTTTTAAGTAAATACAGATGGATAGTTGGCAACATGCACTGCCATTGATAATAATGATTAACAGTATTCCCATTCCAAGTGATAAAAATTTGAAGAAAAGTTCTGAGGTGAATGATGTGTACACAGTTTTACAGTTTCAACAATCCCAGAATAATCACAAATTTAAAAGAAGGTAAATGTAAAAGTAGCTCAAGCTAAAATGGAAATAAGAGTTCTATGTAACATTTCACTTATACATCCTTAGCATTCTCTCCCAGCTTTGCACATAGGCCAATTTCTGTCATGGTAGAAGAGAAGCTTAAATAAAATTTGAAAGCCAAGAAATATCAAAGAGCATCTGAGATGTGTTTCAAAGTTATTCCCTTAAAAGCGTAAATGCGCAAAGAACATGCATGTATATTTGGTGTATAAATGAATTAAAGTATAGTTAAAATGAATTAAAATAAATTAAACAATCTTTCTCATTTTTAAGAACACAATCCTGTGAAACTGAAAGCCTGCTTAAAACAAATGATACAATATATTTCAGAATTAGGTTGATTTCAGGTATTTCTCTGATGTGAAAGCTGTTTTGGGACTGTGATAGTCTGTTCTAGACATCCATGAGTCTCACTGCTTAAAATTCACTATCTGTCTAATCTCCAAAGATAAAATATAAGCTATATGTACTATATAGTAAAATGCAAAAAATCAGTCAATAATTTGATGCCTCAGTGATAATGAATGTGGGATACACATTGTGGGATACAATACACAATATTATACACAATATGATACACAATGTGGGATGAATGGGGGTCTGTTATAGACCACCCGACCAGGGCGTAGAAGCTGATGAAGTGTTCTTCAAGCGACTGGCAGAAGTCTCGCAGTCGCAAGCCCTTGTTCTTGTGGGGGACTTCAACTTACCGGATGTCTGCTGGAAGTACAACACAGCTAAGAGGAAACAGTCCCGGAGGTTCCTCGAGTGTGTCGAAGATAACTTCCTGACGCAGCTGGTAAGCGAGCCTACAAGGGAAGGTGCCCTGCTTGACCTGCTGTTTACGAACAGAGAGGGTCTGGTGGGTGAAGTGAAGGTCGGAGGCCGTCTTGGGCTTAGCGACCATGATATGATAGAGTTTTCAATATTTAGCCAAGTAAGGAGGCGGGTGAGCAACACCGTTACCATGGACTTCCGGAGGGCAGACTTTGCCCTGTTCAGGACACTGGTCGGGAGGGTCCCTTGGGAGACGGTCCTGAAGGGCAAAGGGGCCCAGGAAGGATGGATGTTCTTCAAGAAGGAAATCTTGAAGGCGCAGGAGCAGGCAGTGCCCGTGTGCCGTAAGAAGAGCCGGCGGGGAAGACGGCCGGCCTGGCTCAACAAGGAGCTTATGCTGAGGCTTGGGGAAAAAAAGAGAACTTACCACCTCTGGAAAAAGGGGCAGGCAAGTGAGGAAGAGTACAAGGACCTCGTTAGGTCATGCAGGGAGGGAATTAGGAAGGCGAAAGCCCAGCTAGAGCTCAACCTGGCCACGGTCGTGAGGGACAACAAAAAAAGCTTCTATAAATACATTAACAGCAAAAAGAGGGCCAAGGAGGATCTCCATCCTCTACTGGATGCGGCGGGGAACCTTGTCGCGAAGGATGAGGAAAAGGCTGAGGTACTTAATGCCTTCTTTGCCTCAGTCTTTAACAGCCACACCGGGTATCCTCAGGGTATCCGTCCCCCTGAGCTGGATGACAGGGATGGAGGGCAAAATAGGCTCCCCATGATCCAGGAGGAAGCAGTTAACGACCTGCTATGCCACCTGGACACTCATAAGTCTATGGGGCCTGATGGCATCCACCCAAGGGTGCTGAGGGAACTGGCGGAAGAGCTTGCCAAGCCGCTCTCCATCATTTATCAACAGTCCTGGTCAACGGGGGAGGTCCCGGATGACTGGAGGCTTGCCAACGTGACGCCCATCTACAAGAAGGGTCGGAAGGAGGAACCGGGGAACTACAGGCCTGTCAGCCTGACCTCGGTGCCAGGGAAGGTTATGGAGAGGCTCATCTTGAGGGCACTCACGGGACACGTGCAGGTTACCCAAGGGATCAGGCCAAGCCAGCACGGGTTCATGAAAGGCAGGTCCTGCTTGACCAACCTGATCTCCTTCTATGACCAGGTGACCCGCCTAGTGGATGAGGGGAAGGCTGTTGATGTTGTCTACCTGGACTTCAGCAAAGCCTTTGACACTGTTCCCCACAGCATTCTCCTAGAGAAGCTGGCGGCCTGTGGTTTAGACAGGTACACTCTTCGCTGGGTAAAAAACTGGCTGGATGGCCGAGCCCAGAGGGTTGTGGTGAATGGGGTGAAATCCAGCTGGCGGCCGGTCACAAGCGGAGTCCCCCAGGGCTCGGTTTTGGGACCGGTCTTGTTTAATATCTTCATTGATGATCTGGATGAGGGGATAGAGTGCTCCCTCAGCAAGTTTGCAGATGACACCAAGTTGGGAGGGAGTGTTGATCTGCTTGAGGGTAGGAAGGCTCTGCAGAGGGATCTGGACAGGCTGGATCGATGGGCTGAGGCCAACCGGATGAAGTTCAATAAGGCCAAGTGCCGGGTTCTACACTTCGGCCACAACAACCCCAGGCAACGCTACAGGCTTGGGGATGAGTGGCTGGAAAGTTCCCCTGCAGAAAAGGACCTGGGGGTGTTGATCGACAGCCGGCTGAATATGAGCCAGCAGTGTGCCCAGGTGGCCAAGAAGGCCAACGGCATCCTGGCTTGCATCAGAAATGGTGTGGCCAGCAGGAGCAGGGAGGTGATCATGCCTCTGTACTCGGCTCTGGTGAGGCCGCACCTCGAATACTGTGTTCAGTTTTGGGCCCCTCACTACAAGAAGGACATTGAGGTGCTGGAGCGTGTCCAGAGAAGGGCGACGAAGCTGGTGAGGGGTCTGGAACACAAGTCTTATGAGGAGCGGCTGAGCGAGCTGGGGTTGTTTAGCCTGGAGAAGAGGAGGCTGAGGGGAGACCTTATCGCTCTCTACAACTACCTGAAAGGGGGTTGCAGAGAGGTGGGTGTTGGTCTCTTCTCCCAAGTGACTAGTGACAGGACTAGAGGAAATGGCCTCAAGTTGCGACAGGGGAGGTTCAGGCTAGACATTAGGAAAAAGTTCTTCACTGAGAGAGTGGTGAAACACTGGAATAGGCTGCCCAGGGAGGTGGTAGAGTCACCCTGCCTGGAGGTATTCAAGGAGCGTGTGGATGTGGCATTGTGGGATGTAGCTTGATGGACATGGTGCTGTGTGGTGTTGGGTGGGTTGTGGCTTGTTATTGTTGTTGTGTGGCATGGGTTTTTTGTGGTTGTGTTGTGGTTTTTTTTTTTTTTTTTTTTTTTTTTTTCCCCCCCCCCAGGTTGGACTCGATGATCTTACAGGTCTTTTCCAACCGTACTGATTCTGTGATTCTGTGATACAGAATCACAGCTAGGCAGGATAAAATAGATTAGATATATGTAGAGAAGAGTGTTTTCAGAATTCAGTCTCATAGAACACTTTAAGCCTACTGTGGTGGAGCTAAACTGAAAATATTTTGGAAATCAAGCCAAATGTAGATAGTTGGGTAATACAGTTGTAGCAAATACATATATTTAAAGCATTTTCTCTTGAGAACTAGCACAATCAAACCAAAAAGCTTCAGTTAAAAAAAAAAGAAATTAAATTTGACTAGTCACCTACTACATAAATAACACCTTTTCCCAAGGAAAAGAGTAAAGGACTAAGCATGAACCAGATACCATTCTCTGGTCCTGCAGCTAAATGGCACAGTATGGCTCATGTCCACACGCCCAAATTCTCTTCTCTCATGTCTGCATTAACAGGTATAAGGTAAATACCATGCCTGGCCTTATATCAGTGGGCAGTTTGTTTGCATAGCCCAAAGTGGCACCAGGGAGGCTACTAAGTCAGGACAGATGATCATGGGCTGCTGTCTGAGCCCAGGCTCTGGTTCTGTTTTATTCAGTACTACACACATAGCCTTCCAGATCAAAGACAATCCACTTCAATATTATAAATACTGACCAGGAGCCTCGGCTTACTCGAGCACATCCAAGGGTGTTAGACAAGTTATCAGGCACAAGAAAGCCCACAACTTAAATATGAAGCAACCAATGGATTTCACAAAGGGCTACTGAGGTCATAAAACTGCAAATACCATCTTCCCTCCCATTATCGGCTCTCAGTCCAAGTTCTAGCAGTATTAAATAAAATAGTCCTCTACTTGTTTGTGTGAAGTGTAAATAGCCCAATTTCTGAGTCCATTCTGCTGACAGATTTAACTGAATTCGGCGAGGAACTCAGTGGCAGCAACGGTAAGTTCCATGGCTGGGCGCTAGATTGAGGTGGGCAAGGGGCTTCCCAGAGCCAGGGAAACCCGAGGAAGAGCGGAGAGACCCACCAGGAGCCAGAAGCTCTCACCAGCGAGGTTGACGTGGTTTGGGCGTTGCCAGGAGCAACCATGGGAGATTTAAACAACCCTAGGGAGTGCTAGTGACTGGGGTGGGCAAACAGGGCTTGGCGCATAAGCCAGGGTGTGGCGTGGCAGTTTGCGCTGCAGTTCGTGATGGAGGGCACACAGGGAGGGTGCAGAAAGCTCTGCCGGCTCAACAAGGAAGCTATGGTATACACCCAGCAGAAAGCCATGGCCTCTCTAAGCTCTGCACCCACCATGACTGACGCAGCCCCCCAGACAGACCTCCGATGGGAACACGCTGCCACCCAGGCATCAGGCTGCAGGGTGTGCCCTACCCTGACGCCAGTATCGGAAGGCAGCAGCAAGCACACCTGTGGGAGGTGTGCCCAGGTCAAGGAGCTCCTCCACTTAGTGGCAGAGCTCTGGGAGGAGGTGAGTACATTGAGGAGTATCAGGGAGTGTGAGAGAGAGATAGACCCCTGGAATTGCACCCTACCTTCCCTGGGACAGGCCCAACAGACAGACAGGGCACAGAATGCGAAAGACTCCCTCTCCTCTCTCCACCCAGTGGAACGAGGTGACTCAAGAAATAGGGGGCAATGGCAACAAGTTCCTGCATGGCGCAGCAGGCGAGTCTCCTCTGTTACTACCCTACCTTCCCAGGTTCTCTTGCATAACAGGTACGAGGCTCTGCAACTGTCACAGAATCACAGAATCATTAAGGTTGGAAAAGACCTGTCAGATCACCAAGTCCAACCATCAACCCAACACCACCATGCCCACTAAACCATGTCCCACAATGCCACGTCCACACGTTCCTTGAACACCTCCAGGGATGGTGACTCCACCACTTCCCTGGGCAGCCTGTTCCAGTGTTTCACCACTCTCTCAGTAAAGGAATTTTTCCTAATATCCAGCCTAAACCTCCCCTGGTGCAACTTGAGGCCATTTCCTCTTGTCCTGTCGCTAGTCACTTGGGAGAAGAGACCAACACCCACCTCTCTGCAACCCCCTTTCAGGTAATTGTAGAGAGTGATAAGGTCTCCCCTCAGCCTCCTCTTCTCCAGATTGAACAACCCCAGCTCCCTCAGCCGCTCCTCATAAGACTTGTGTTCCAGACCCCTCACCAGCTTCGTCACCCTTCTCTGGACACGCTCCAGCACTTCAATGTCCTTCTTGTAGTGAGGGGCCCAAAACTGAACACAGCATTCGAGGTGCGGCCTCACCAGCGCCGAGTACAGGGGCATGATCACCTCCCTACTCCTGCTGGCCACACTATTTCTGATACAGGCCAGGATGCCGTTGGCCTTCTTGGCTACCTGGGCACACTGCTGGCTCATATTCAGCTGACTGTCAACCAGCACCCCCAGGTCCTTTTCTGCGGGGAAAGCAGAACCAAACAATAAGGACGAGAGTTCACCTAAGTTGGAGGTGTCACCAAGGTTAAACCAGCCTATGGCCTGCGTAAAAACGGCTTCCATAAAGAAAAAAAGATGGGTCATTGTCACGGGGGACTCTCCTGAGGGGAACAGAAGGCCCAATATGCAGACCAGACCCACTTCTTAGGGAAATCTGCTGCTTCCCTGGGTCACATGTTAAAGATGTGACAAGAAAACTTCCTGCCCTGGTACGGCCCTCAGATTATTATCCATTATTGATTCTTCAGGTAGGCAGCAATGAAGTTGCGACAAGAAGTCTGAGGGCAATCAAGAGAGACTTCAGGGCCTTGGGATGACTGATCGGGGGATCAGGAGCACAAGTGGTGTTCTCCTCCATCCTTCCATTGGCGGGGAACAATGAGGGAAGAAACAGGAAGAGCCAGCAGATCAACACCTGGCTCCAAGCCTGGTGTCACCATCAGAATTTTGGATTCTTTGATCATGGGTCAGTCTATACGGCACCAGGCCTGCTGGAAACAGACAGGGAACGCCTGTCTCTGCGGGGGAGAAAGATCCTGGCGCAGGAGTTAGCAGGGCTCATTGAAAGAGCTTTAAACTAGATTTGAAGGGGGAAAGGGATAAAACCAGGCTCGCTGGAGATAAACTTGGGGGTGGCATGCCAGTGTTTGATGGGTGGTATGCTGGCGAGGACCTTTGGTCTGCCATCTCAGTGGAGGTAGGGGATGGAGACCCATGTGGCAGCAAAGATGTAGGGGTTATTGATGTGCTAGAAACCACGGAAGCACCTGAGAATAGTCACATAGGAATTAGGGCTTCTCCCCCAAAAAAGCTGACAGGATCAATAGCGTAACTAAAGTACATCTATACCAATGCACACAGCATCGGCAACAAACAGGAGGAGCTGGAAGCCATTGTCTAGGAGGAAAACTATGATACAGTGGCCATCATGGAAACATGGTGGGACTACTTGCACAGAGGGAGTGCTGCACTGGATGGCTACAAACTCTTCAGAAGGGACAGGCAAGGAAGGAGAGGGGATGGGGTAGCCCTTTATGTCAAGGAATGTTTCAATTGTCTAGAGGTTAATGATGGTGATGATAGGGTAAAGTGTCTGTAGGTAAGAATCAGGGGGAGGCCAACAAGGCAGAAATCACGGTGGGAGTCTGTGATAGACCACCCAACCAGGATGAAAAGACAGATGAAATATTCCATAAGCAGCTGGGAGAAGTCTCACAATTGCTAGCCCTTGTTCTTGTGGGGGACTTCAACTCACCAGGCGTCTGCTGGAAATACAATACAGCAGAGAGGAAACAGTCTCGGAGGTTCCTGGAGTGTGTAGAAGATAACTTCCTGACACAGCTAGTGAGTGAGCCAACTAGGGAAGGCACACCACTGGACCTGTTATTTGTGAACAGAGAAGGCCTTGTTGGAGATGTGACGGTTGGAGACTGTCTCGGGCATAGCAATCATGAAATGATAGTTTTCCATTCTTGGAGAAGTAAGGACGGGGGTCAGCAGAACTACTACCTTCGACTTCTGGAGGGTTGACTTTGGCCTGTTTAGGAGTATGGTGGACAGAGCTTCTTGGGAGGCAGTCCTGAAAGGCAAAGGAGTCCAAGAAGGCTGGACACTCTTCAAGTAGGAAGTCTTAAAGGTGCAGGAGCAGTCCCCATGTGCCCCAAGATGAGCCGGTGGGGAAGAAGACTGGCCTGGATGAGCAGAGAGCTTTGGCTGGAATGCAGGAAAAAAAAAAACAGTTTATGACATTTGGAAGAAGGGGCAGGCAACTTAGGAGGACTACAAGGATGTCATGAGGTTGTGCAGGGAGAAAATTAGAAGGGCCAAAGCCCAACTAGAACTTTATCTGGCTACTGCCCTAAAAGACAACAAAAAATGTTTCCGTTAATACTTTAGCAGCAAAAGGAGGACTAAGGAGAATCTCCATCCTTTACTGGATGCAGGGGGAAACATATTGACAAAGGATGAGGAAAAGGCTGAGGTACTTAATGCTTTCTTTGCCTCAGTCTTTAATGGTAAGACCAGTTGTTCTTGGGATACCCAGCCCCCTGAGCTGGAAGACAGGGACAGGGAGCAGAATGAAGCCCCCATAGTCCAAGGGGAAATGGTTAGTGACCTGCTACACCACTTAGACATCCACAAGTCTATGGGGCTGGATGAGTACTGAGGGAGCTGGTGGAGTGCTCACCAAGCCACTTTCCATCATCTACCAGCAGTCCTGGCTACCCAGGGAGGTCCCAGTTGACTGGAGGCTAGCAAATGTGATGCTCATCTACAAGAAGGGCCTGAAGGAGTATCTGGGAAACTCCAGTCCTGTCAGCCTGACCTCCATGTCAGGGAAGATTATGGAGCAGATCATCCTAAAAGTCATCACGCAGCATGTACAGGACAACCAGGCAAACAGGCCCTGTCAGCATGCATTTATGAAAGGCGGGTCCTGCCTGACTAACCTGGTCTCCTTCCATGACAAAGTGACCTGCTTAGTGGATGAGGGAAAGGCTGTCTACTACCTAGACATTAGTAAAGCCTTTGATGCCATTTTCCACAGCATTCTCCTGGAGAAACTGGCTGCTCATGGCTTGGAGAGGTGCACTCTTTGCTGGGTAAAAAACTGGCTGGATAGCCGGGCCCAAATGGTTGTGGTGAATGGATTTAAATCCAGTTGGCAGCCAGTCACAAGTGGTGTTCCCCAAGGCTCGGTATTGGAGCTGGTCTTGTTTAATATCTTTATCAATGATCTGGATGAGGGGATAGAGTGCTCCCTCAGCAAGTTTGCAGATGACACCAAGCTGGGCAGGTGTGTTGATCTGCTTGAGGGTAGGAAGGATCTTCAGAGGAATCTGGACAGGCTGGATCGATGGGCCCAAGCCAGTTGTATGAGGTTTAACAAGGCCAAGTGCCGGGTCCTGCACTTCAGTCACAACAACCCCATGCAACGCTACAGGCTTGGGGATGAGTGGCTGGAAAGCTGCCCCACAGAAAAGGACCTGGGGGTGCTGGTTGACAGTCAGCTGAATATGAGCCAGCAGCGTGCCCAGGTGGCCAAGAAGGCCAATGGCATCCTGGCCTGTATCAGAAATAGTGTGGCCAGCAGGAGCAGGGAAGTGATTTTACCTTTGTACTCAGCACTGGTGAGGCCACACCTCGAATGCTGTGTTCAGTTTTGGGCCCCTCACTACAAGAAGGACATTGAGGTGCTGGAGCGTGTCCAGAGAAGGGCAACGAAGCTGGTGGGGGGTCTGGAGCACAAGTCTTATGAAAAGTGGATGAGGGAACTGGGGTTGTTTAGCCTGGAGAAGAGGAGGCTGAGGGGAGACCTTACCACTCTCTACAACTACCTGAAGGGAGGGTGTTGGTCTCTTCTCCCAAGTGACAAGTGATAGGACAAGAGGAAATGGACAAGAGGGGAGGTTTAGGCTGGATATTAAGAAAGATTTCTTTACTGAGAGAGTAGTGAAGGAAGCATTGGAACAGGCTGCTCAGGGAGGTGGTGGAGTCACCATCCCTGGAGCTATTTATAAGGTCTGTGGATAAGATGCTTAGGGACATGGTTTAGTGGTGGACTTGGTAGTGCTAGGTTAATGGTTGGATTTGGTGATCTTAAAGGTGTTTTCCAACCTAAATGATTCTATGATTCTATGAAGATAATGCTGGACTTCAGCTATTTAGCATCTATGAAGAAAAAAATAAAGTTTTTGGAAACCACGGTGTCAAGTCATGGGAAGCTAATTTCCTCATGGTAATTTTAACAGTAAGAATGAGACAACAGGCAGCTCAAGCACTCCTGACATCACAAACACTTCTGACAGGGGCTAATTTCATATCTGTCATGATAGCTAGTAATTGAGCATCAGGGTAATTGGAAGTAATGGCTTGTGTCAACAGTATTTCTCAGAAATGCAGATTTACGTGGTACGATCCCTTGGTATGTACAGTTTAATAGAGCCATGATTGTAAAAGTAGTTAAATACTATAGCTGTTGTGTTGCCTGCTGAAGACCCCATAACAAAACTTACCCTAAAGAACCAATTACAAAACTATTCATATTAATTTGTAAATCAGGACTGAAATGACATTATTTCTTGGCTATTTTTATGACCTTTTGGTGTGTGATCTGTAACAGATCTGCATGACAGTGTAACCTGTAATGTGTACATGAAATTAGTTCATTGGTTCAGCCCTCTGTTTCTGGGACAAATGAGGCCACAAGACAACTTAAGTAAGATTTTTTTTTTATACTGAGCATATTTTTGAATAATTTGCTAAATTATAACCTTGATGTTATACGCAAACATGGTACCAACAAACCTATACAAGTAAACATTTTCTCTAGTCACCATAAAAGCACTGAACCTTTCTGGTTTTACCATCCTTGGGAACATTGGGCACAACTGAGGAGAAGTTCCATCATGTGGAAAGTAGAGTTAGAAAATAAACTTTTCAGGAAATTACAACAGATATAGGGGTACACACAGAGCACTGAACTTTGTCAATTATGGGCCATATTTTTCTCCATAAAGTATTTACACTTCATTGTTCTGTAGTTAGGTCTAATTTTGTTATATCTAAAACAGAGACAGAAGTACAGAGAACAAATACTTAGATTTGTAATTTGTTGTGAATTTTCAGCTCTAGGTTAATCAGCCAGAATATGGGTATAAAACATAGTATGTGATCATGAAAAAGCGAACGAAATCCTAGAATGTGTGAAGGAAAGTATTACTGTTAGAGATAAGGAAGTATTAGTGCAATTAGACAAGGCAGTAAGACTTTCTCTGCAATACTCCATACACTGTTCTGATAGCTCATGTTTAAGAAAGATTAATTAAACTGCAATAGTTGCAGAGACGGGCTGCTAAGATGATCAGGGAAAAAAGAGCTTATCTTGTAAGAGGAGACTAAAATAACTTAATGGAGTCTGATAGGGTATATCATTGCTCTCTATAAATACTTCAGAGGTAGATAAATGCTAAAGAAGGAGAAAGCTATTTAAACTAAAAGACAAGGTTGACACAAGAACAAATGAGTATAAATGGGAAAACTTAGGCTGGAAATTAGAAGAATGAATGAGGTTCTGGAAGGTCTTAAAGAACAAATCTAACTAGTTTAAAAGTGAGACAGGACAAGTTCAGGAACATAGGACATGTTTGTGTAAGAATAGGAAAGAACTTGGCATGATGGCTAAGAAAATCCTTTCCATTCTCTATTTGAAGCTCCCTGGTATGACCACCTACATCTTCCACGTTAAGAAATCAGTAAAACAATCAGAACATTGTCATTTGATTGGTAAAGGATAAAGGATTGTCACTATTGATGAGCTTGGTGGTTCAAAATACACTATATTTCAAACTCCAGATTAATGATACATAGAAAACCTACTAAGTATGAAGCCAATGCTTTATCTGAACTCTTTATCTCCAGAAAAAGCAGGAGAGAAAGAAGGGGCCTTCAAGGGATATTCTCTCTTAGTGTTTCTGTGGATACACAATTGTGTAACTGGGATTACTGAGGGCAGAGGAAGAGGAGTCAGAAGCCAGAAAATATCTTTCCTCCATTTAGGGAAAATTTTACAAAAGGGGACAGCAAGAAAGTTAAGATTCAGTACGGGCTGCAAAGCCAGAAAAAGAAGAAAGTCCAACTCTTTTGGACTTTCTTTGTCCTGTTCTGACTTGTTATTGGTTTCAGCCCTTTTCCTTACACCTTTCAAAATGTTTTTATCTTAGTTTCTTTCTGTACCCACTCCTTGTCCACTTCTTTCTTTCTTACTAATTTATTTACTTTTATTTTTATTTCCTTTATTCCTTTCTTTTTTAAGTCCAAAGTAAATTTTGGAACTAGCATTTGCCTTTTTCCCACCTGCCTGTTCCATCTGAAACAATTTTCTTTGGTTAGACTGTTAATTCCTTTGGATAAGTATAGTCTACTGCTGTAAATGTTGTATTGCCTAACACAAAGGTGTCCAAGTTTCCCCTGACAATCAACCATGACAGTAGTGTAGTTAGTTACATGAATTAATAAACTATCGTGGAGAAGCTGAGCTGACTGAAATCAGGTCATTTATTTCTCATCTGCTGGATTTCTACTTGCCCTCGTCATCAATTTTTTGGTATCTTCTACTGAGATTTGAGAATACACTGTACCTCAAGGCCACTGACATATACAAGTGAGATTTTGAGTGTCTGCAAATAATATAGAGCATAAACTTACTTTATTCTTTAAAAAGGGCTTCACTGTAGTGGTGAGAAAAAGCTTGTAATGTGCAGGTCCAGCTGACAGTCCAAATACAATAATTTATTTTTTCGGTTATACATTTTGACAAAACACTTTTAGGAAATTCTGTATCTGTTGCCCAGGGTGCTTTTGGTTAGGTGTTCAACTTGGTTTGCTTTTATGGTCCAATTTGTTATTGTGACCAATTGTTGTGGCGGGTTGACCAGGTGCCCACCAAGCCACTTTATTACTCCTCCTCCATCAACAAGACAGGGGAAGAAAAAATACAAGAAGTTCATCAACTGAGATAAGATCAGGGAGATCACTTACCAATTACCATCATGGGCAAAACAGACTTGACTTGGGGAAAATTAATTTAATTAACTAGCAATTAATCAGAGTAGGTTAATGAGAAATAAGAATAAATTTAAAAACACCTTCCCCCCTCCCCACCCTTCTTCCCAGGCTCACCTTCACTCCCAACTCTTCTATTATCTCCTCCTCCACTGGAGTAGCACAGGAGAGTGGGGAATGAGGGTTGTGGTCAGTTCATGACACCTTATCTCTGCTGTTCCTTCTTCCTCATACTCTTCCCCTGCTCCAGCATGGGGTCCCTCCCATGGGATACAGCCCTTTATGACCTTCTCCAACTAGGGTCCTTTCCACAGGTTGCAGTTCTTCACGAACTGCTCCAGCATGGGTTGTTTCCACAGGATACAGTCCTTCAGGAATGGAATGTTCCAGTGTGGGTTCCCTGCACAGGGTCAGAGGTCCTGCCAGAAAAACTGCTCCTGTATGGTCTCCTCTCCACGGGCCACAGTTCCTCTCAGGATCCTGCTCCAGCCGTGGGCTTTCCATGGGCTGCAGCTTCATTCAGGTCACATCTACCTGCTCCAGCGTGGGGTCCTCCATGGGCTGCAGGTGGATATCTGCTCCACCGTGGACCTCCATGAGATGCAGGGGGAAAACCTGTGTCACCATGGTCTTCACCACACACTGCAGGGGAATCTCTGCTCTGGTGCCTGGAACACCTCCACCACCTCCTTCTTCTCTGACTTTGGTGTCTGCAGAGTTGTTTCTCTCACATATTCTCACTCCTCTCTCATAGCTGCTGTTGCACAGTGGTTTTTGCCCTTCTTAAATGTGTTATCACACAGGCACTACCAATGCTGCTGATGGGCTCAGCTTTGGCCAACGGTGAGTCCGTCTTGGAGCCAGCTGGAACTGACTCTGTCCGCCACAGGGGCAGCTTCTGGTGTCTTGTCACAAAAGCCACCCCTGCAGGCCCCCTGCTACCAAAACCTTGCCATATAAACCCAATACATCAATGCATAAAAAACTCATACGTTTAGTATGATTTTCAGGATGTACTCTTAACACTATCTAAAATTTCAGATGCCAAGCTCCTTTTTTCTTCTAACATTTGAGGCATATCTATTTGCAATTGAACACATTAATGAAGTAGCCTCACTATACCATAGGATATACTCTATAAAGCTAGGCATTTAAAGTTTAACAAAAAATACAAAAATAGAAGACAGGCCACCAGTGGCCAGATCATGGCTCCATCTGGAACATTATTTAGTCTCCAGTCAGTCCAGTCCAGACTCAACCCAGTAGACATAAATGGACTTCTGGAAGAAAACAGGAACAGTGCAAATGACATTTCCCTGGAGTACTTTCCCTATCATTCTCTGGTATTTCAGCTCAGGGACTTTCCTGAGCCTTGTGATTTGCCTGCTTTGTAACCCTCAATGTACCCCTTTTCCAGGTACTTTCCCAATCTTCCCTTGACCTACACTCACTTTTTATATCCACGCATTGTTCTTTGACGCAAGGTACCACATGTCTGTACTCTGTCACACCTCGTTTTCTTTGCTTTCAACCTGACTCCTAAAAACTTTGTTTGATAACCTCT
The DNA here is from genome assembly GCF_030936135.1 of Gavia stellata. NCBI lineage: Eukaryota > Metazoa > Chordata > Aves > Gaviiformes > Gaviidae > Gavia > Gavia stellata. The sequence goes on from NC_082597.1 coordinate 27,288,232, forward strand.
AGATTTTGTACTACAAGAAACCATATATCTACTTCATACCAGTCATGCTTTTACAGACCTCTATTACATGGTGCAAGGTTGTCCTTTTTCCACACAGATGAGTCCTTCCTGCCCAAGCCTTCCTCCTAGCTGTTGCACGCTTTTAATAATTTCTGCCCTTCTCGGAATCTTTTGTAAGTCCATTTGTTCCATGTTGAACAGCACAGCTCCTAGTAGTGACCCCTGCAGAACTTTTCTGGTCACTCCAACAAAAGAACCACATTGAAAGTCCACATACCCCTACCCCTTATTACTTATCTGTCGTAGTTTAACCCCAGCCAGCAACTAAGCACCACACAGCCACTCGCTCACTCCCCCCAGGTGGGATGGGGGAGAGAATCAGAAGAGTAAAAGTGAGAAAACTCATGGATTGAGATACAGGCAGTTTAATAGGTAAAGCAAAAGCCGCACAGGCAAGCAAAGCAAAATAAGGCGTTCGTTCACTACTTCCCATCGGCAGGCAGGTGTTCAGCCATCTGCAGGAAAGCAGGGGTACATCATGCATAACGGTTACTTAGGAAGACAAATGCCATCACTCCGAATGTCCCCCCCTTCCTTCTTCTTCCCCCAGCTTTATATGCTGAGCATGACGTCCTATGGTATGGAATATCCCTTTGGTCAGTTGGGGTCAGCTGTCCCGGCTGTGTCCCCTCCCAACTTCTTGTGCACCCCCAGCCTACTCGCTGGTGGGGTGGTGTGAGGAGCAGAAAAGGCCTTGACTCTGTGTGAACACTGAATAATGAAAACATTAGCCTGTTATCAACATTATTCTGATACTAAAGCCAAAACACAGTATTATAGCAGCTACTAGGAAGAAAATTAACTCCATCGCAGCAGAAATCAGGACATTATCTTTCAAACAATTTGTTATGCGTAGGAAAGGGTCTTCCTGCTTTATGCCGTTTTGCTTAACTTCCAAAGCCTTTGGTAAGGGACTTCGTCAAAAACATTTCAGAAATCCAGGAAGACTACACTGACCTTTATCCACATGTTGGTGCACTCCTTGACTCCAAAAGAGGACTTTCCTCTGGAACTGCAGAAGAGAATTGTTACCCCCCTTCCATTTTTCTGAAGGAGAGAAAGAAACAAGCTGATTTTTATATGTTTATTGCTGTGATGTAGTACCTTACATAGTCTTTTTGATGCCAGTATCACTTCTCAAGTCATATTATCAATATTTTACACTTTTGAAAATTAATCACTCAATTACAACCATATGTTCACATTAGAAAAATACTTGGGAAATAGACAATTTCATCACCCTGCTCATCAGAATGTGCTGGAGTAAATTAGGTTGCAGTCTGATCTAGCATTTTGTCCCCAGATATCTTCCAGCTCCGCTCTGGTCAAGAATGAGGAGCATTGCTAGTTCTTTGTTACTGTTCTTTTAACAGGAGACTTCAGTCTTTGTTGTAATCTGTCATCTCTAATTAACATTAAATCACTCAAAACTTAAAAACTATAACTAATGCTGAGTCACTCTACTTTGTTATGATAAACTTTCCTATCTTCAGTAAACAGTCCTTCATAAATCCATACTGAATAGTAAGCTAAATTAACTACATCAGAAAGTCACTTTAGAATCAGAATTCATTAAAGACAGTGACAGCTTAGTAGGAGACAATGCACTACTCATTTCAAAAGCTATGGAGAAAGCCTCCCTTGATCAAAAACTCTGTTTACTTGGGGAAAGGGTAATTTAATTATCTATCTTCCTGACAAAAGGCATCCTTGTTGACTCAGGATGTAGATATTAGCATATAGGGAATTTATTGTTTCACTTAATCTAACAGCCCAACATCAAAGAGACTTTGCCCTATAAATGTGAACTGAAAAGTCAAAACACAAACAAGCACACAGGCAAAGGCTGAAACAGAAAAGAGGACAAGCTGCTGAAAGTCTCATTTTCCTGGCATCAATTTTGCTGATTTATAGCCTACCTCCACTGTGCTGAAGGAAAGTATTTACCTTTGTAATAGCCTGTTTCAAGTATATATTAACATTATTGGAAGTTTTAAACTTATATAAGTTATTCTGTCTTGGCCCAAGAAAATACCTTCTTTTTCTTTGCTGTTGCAGGCAATTGTCTATCCCATCACCTCCTCAATGAGCAGAACACTGCTGCTAATTGCTCCAACTCTGGAAACTGACTGCTATTTCCTGATTATTTATGACCAGACCCCAAAATTTCTTTCTTGCCCAAACTGTAGCTGAAGGAGCAGTGGTGAGTTGCTTGTGGACAGCCTTGCCTCAACAGGCATCCCATCTTCCCAGTCAAATCTTCCATTGATCACAATGTGGGGACATTATTGAGAAGAACAATTGACAAAATGCAGCAAGGAAAGTTTTGGAGAAGGCAAAATAACAATTCTGTGGGAGAGAGCTTGGAAATGTGCTGTGTTCAAATGCATAGGAAGGAGGTAATCGTAAACGGTGGTTGGAGGGAGTGGGGAGTTCTCAGGTAAGTAAAATAATTTTTGGTTTTGGAAAATATTACAGAATCCTGAACACAAATAATGTGAAAAGGAGAGGACTGAAAATTCTTTTGCAAGACATTCACAGAAAGAGAAAAGCAAGGAACCTTTAGTGGAATTTGGGTCATAAGTAGCTTTTGCAAAAGTGAAATAGTTTAAAGAGAAATTGAGAAGGAAGAAAGGAAGAAAGAAAATTGTGAGAGGAAAAAACTCAGTGTATTCCTTCTGGGATCTCTGCTGAAAATATTCAGTAGCCTTAACCTTAAGGTTAAGTGGAGTGCTTTACTACTTTTCCTGCTGTGTGTGTTTGTCAGGATTACTCATCCTTTGCCTTTATAATCAAAAGGGGTTTTTTGCAATATTTTCTGATGTTTTGAAGCCAAAACAGCCAGCTCACTATTCTAATTGGATTCTGAACTGTTCAGTAGAAATCACGATCTCTTCTTGCTCTGTGGAGGGACCCCAGGAGCAGCTTGGAGGTGCATATACGTCACACAAATGACAGTGTTCCCTCATCATGTAGTAGCTTCTGGCTGTAACTGGCACAGCTATGGAAGAGAGCATTTGGTCCACTTGCAAAGGGAGCAATTTCACACAGTCTGTGGATGCTGCCAAGGTATACTTCACATTTAGAATGCCAACATAAATCTGAAGGTCATCAAGAAAGTACTTATGCAGTTCAAATAATTAATTATTTGGATCAAAGATCATAAAATAAGTATATAAGCAAGCAAATACAATCTCTACATTTAAATCAACATATGATGGCTTTAAAAATATTATTAGAAACACTGAAATATTATTAGATTACATCAAGTGTAGATGAATGTAGTAAAATACAGATAAAGGCAGTAGTCACATAATGCTCATTGCATTTGATAAGGGGAGAAACATAACACAATCCCATTTACAGACCTTTTTTTTTTAATCTGGGAGGTTTTTGTGCAAAATCGGTCAATATTTTATTTTTGTTTGTTCAACATGTGAAGGAGATAGCTTTGCCTGTTGAAGTTTCCCTGGAAATAACACCAGTATCAGCAATCATTTGATTTTTCAAAGATCTTTTTTCACTTCAGTCTTCATAATGAAAAGTTGCTTAAGGGGTGATCCAGAAAACATAAATAACAAGTCATTTTGTGCAAACACAGCATTTATACTTTCTGCATAATGTAAACAGTAACTTATGGTAGACATTTTAATACCGTTCTAATATCTTCTAAACATTCTTTTTTTTTTTTTTGCAAGAGTATTAGACTTTTAGTAACTGTTTAATTCTGACACAGAGCAAGACAGAATACTGTTTTGGGAGATGAAGGTTAAAAAATATAGATTGCATTTAAACAAGAAACTAAGTGCTGATTATGGATGTTGATTAAAAATAATGACATACAAGTGAAAAAGAAATGTCTAGTAATAAACAGTGCATGGCAGGAAGGACAAAGTTTGAATATTGAGGGCAGTAAAGGAAGGTCTAAGGCCTAAGCTTTGTTGTATCTCTGCTGTGGTATTTCTTTCTTTAGATTGTTTTTCCAGTTGATACATCTGTTTAACTGCAAACAGCTGCTGGCATGATAACAAGTTAAGCTGTAGTTTACCAATGCAATGGCAAACACTGATATACTTTACCTCAATAACCAACATAGCCTCATTCAAGTGAACTTTCAGTGGGTTTGGGTTTTGATCTGTTTTAAGAAGTCACAACATGATTTAGGGAAGTCACAAATTGTGATTAAAAAATTTCACAGTATTCAAAGAGCTCCTTATGTCAGTCTCATTCCCTGTCTTTTTCATACACTTCAGTATCTGAAAGCAATTTGTGTATTTAGCACTGACAACATGCTTATCCTCTTGTTGGTTGTTTTTTTTTGGTAAGGATTTGTGTGTTTGAGAGAGCAAGAGAGAGATGGACAGTACGATGCAGTCCTGGTATAATTAATATTTCTGTTATCCTGAAAGGACGAAGCAAATATCTGAAAATGCTTTACATTCCAGAACTACCACATACTACACTGCAGTTCAATTCCCATCATAAACATGGTAATTTGTTTTACTACTTTAAAGTTATTTAAGCCTCTATCATCTTCTACTCTTTATTGCAAATAAGAAATTTTCTCCCAATAGGCCAAATGGTATCTTTGAGGGTAAGCCATCTATCTCTAGCCTTCTTACTGCTGATACAGTAGTTAGTGCATTTGTTGTGCACGGATGTTACAAAAGGGAAGTTGTTTAATAAAATGACTGGTTACACAAAAGGTCAAATTCCAAACTTAAAAGCAAATGTCATTTTCCATTGACTTAATTTATTGGAAAAATTTGTTCCACAATCCTTCCTTTTAATTACCTTAAGAGTCTTATTTTATTTACAAATATCCAAAGATATTGTGCCATCTTGCGGGTCACTGTTACACTGTGGTAGTGTGGTAGTGACCTTAGCAATGCTGAGGCAGAATAACTTCCCAGGTGAATGGATTTCATGACAGACAAGCTAATACAAAAGAATGAGGTTTCTGTATAAATTTTGCTTTAGACCATGAGTTTCATAAAGTAGAGCTCATAAAGTTGAGCTGATTGGAGATGACCATCTGGGCCATTAATAGGTGGTATCAACCAACAGCGAAGGAAAGAAATTACTCTTCAGTCTACATTTCTGGACCTGAGCAGGGCAAGAAAGAATTAACTGTACAGTCTATATGGAAAGTCCACTGCCAGAACTGGAGTAAGGATGGCTGGGAAAAGAAAGGATCAGGTTTTTTTTTACAGGGGTCAGGCAATCATAGAATTTTCTTTCTTTAATTCATACTTATGTATTGACTGACTGTGGTATAGATTCAGTTCAGGATGAGAAATGTACCCAGGAAAAAAAAAAAATTATTTGAGGTAGAAACTGTGTAAAAATGAATTGTATTAACATTGTTTTTTCAGAGTCCCTTTTCAGAGTTTTATAGTGTTGATATTATAAATTCTGTCCATTTGTTTGGTCCAGCAATTATGAGATTTAGAAAATGCCAAGTATTCCTCCCCAGTGGATATGGCAGAATACATTAAATTTTGCATTGTATCTGGTGGTTGTGAACTTTCTGCTGCAATTGTTTTGCTAATAACATTTGCAAAAAACATAGTTTGGAATTGTGGTTATGATGTATTCTCAATTCTCATTAAAGCTGTGTAGGAAAAGAAAAAATAACCCTGAAGACAGGAATGTAAAATGTCAATTCAAGAAATAAGGCAACAACACTTTTATTACCTAGCTCAAGTGCAGACTAGAAAAAGCGTAAAAGACAGTACAGTGCAACAAACATATACGAGATTGTGTCAAAGCATACACTACATTCATGCAGTATGGCTTGATTTACTTACCACTCTACCTGCGTTTTACCATCAATGCTGATGCTGTGCTCCTTGTTAAGTGTTTTGTAAGGAAAATAAGGGGTAAAATTGGGAAGGTATTAAAGAGCACTTTCAGCACTGGATCTATTCTGTCTCGTATTCACAAGGGTATAGATGCACAGTCCGGTGTTATTGTGAATTCCTGAGTCACATTCAAAGTGTGTTCCCTGCCAGGCTGCTCACACCTGCCTGGGTTTATTTGGCATGTAACTGTTTTTGTGAACAATATCATCTAGGTAAGGAAGTGGGGGGTGTGTGTGTGTAAGCAACAAGTTTGCTGATAAACACAGCAAGTGTATATTTATTATAATTTTTGTAGCCCAGCCAGCTAACTTTCCTTTTCTTAAGTGGAATGCATGACAGCTTCAGGGACAGCACCATCTTTCAGTGTAATGAATCTCTTTCTTCATTTTTTCAGAGATCCTGGAGGAATAAAAATCTTCAAATTGAAATATGCCTTTCTATCCCTTTAAAATCCTTTTTGCTGTTGTTGAATTCATCATCTCTTGTTTACTGGTGCACTTATTTAGTATGGTCTTATCATCTCAGTTTGGCATGTCTACGTTCCCAGAGGCCAGTTCAGTGATTTTATTTCTAATTTATTCTTTACTCAGGAAACCTTTGTATTTGAAAACTAAGTGGGGTCATACCTTTTCTGCTTCAGAATCTACTATAGCTAGGCCTATGGTGCTACAGCCTTACATATATACAGTGCTGTAGTGAAAGTCATCATGAAGACATTTTTATGAATATATATTCACGTAGAAAAACAAAGATTTGGTTTGTTTCCTTTTGCCTTACACTTTAAACAAAGGCTTTGTAGTCTATCTAGCAGAGTTGTTATACTTGTGCACACCATAATTACATCATTCAATATGTGGTAGAAAAAGTAGAAGACAGCTGGATGTGTTTAGTAAGATATACAAATTTGTTTAACTTTCCAACTGATACATACTGACTTTTTGCCTTCTTGCAGGTGGGTGTTTGGGTTTTGTTTTGTTTTTTAAATTGGCTGAATTTGTCCAACTGAGTGGAAAATAAGCGCATAGAGAGAGAGTGCATAGAGAGAGAGTGGATGTCTTTCTCAAAAGTAAACCACTCCCTGTGGCTCTGATACATGTAATTTGGGGCTAAACAGAAGAGAATGTCTGGAGATTCAGGTAAGACTGTCTTTCTGTCCTTTATGAAGAGATATCCACTATTTCATCCCCTAGAGAATTCTAATCTGGCCATTTCTTCAAAGATCATTTCTTAGTGCAGCTGACCTTTGCAAAGACTGATCAATACCTAACTACGCAGTTGATAAACCAAGATTCAGGCAGCGTATGAAATGTTCAAAGAAGTCTTTTATTAGTGACAAATCAGTGAAATGAAAATAAGCAGAATATTATTTCTCATTAAACAGCCTTTAGAGCAGTGACTTTTTTTTGCACAGCTTTAAAACAGAACTTTTGATTGTCTCGCTTTTTTATTTCTCCAGCAGACTTTTTAGGAACCCCCAATGCCCAGGTCGTTTCTATTTTTTTTTGAAAGCTAAATTTCTGGAACTGCAAATTTCACACTTGTACTTTTCCATAATTTCAGCAGTGTTGCTTCTGTCCAGTCTTTGCAAATAACATGTTAGTCTTTTAAAGTTTGTTGGAGGGTATTAGGAAGGGTTTGGGGGTCCATGGCATGGAGTACTATGTAGGGTGTATGCCCTGAGAACCCTGATGAATCTCTGTTGTGTAAGGACTCTAGTCTTGTCAGTCTCTTCCAGTCTGTGATTCTGTGAAGTAGCTTTTTTATTCATAATCTATGGTCTTAGAGCACATCCATATAAACCAAAATTGCGCCTGTTCAAAAAATCAGGTGACAGAAAGCATCACTGAATGGTTTTGCAGCTAAAGATCTGTATTCACCTGCAAGCAAATGCAAGACAACTACTTGCATTCTGAAAATCTACCTGCAAATCTGTGTCCACTGAGTAATACATCACCTCAGTGATAACACCACTGGCTTCGATGAAACAATTTTTGGAATAATTTTATTTTTGCTAGGAATTAGATTGGGAGCTGGCCACACTGAATCATGCAAACTCTTTTTAAATACCTTAGTAGCCTGTGTCTGATTCATTTCAGCCAAGTGTAGTCATATCAGTATACTTTTCCAAAGACCAATTACTGAATTTTTGTAAAGAATATAATTGAAAATGTAGGGACTGTTTGAGGAAATAAAATAATAATAAATGGGGAAATTCTTATTTACTACTTTTTCTATTTTCCGTTCTCAGTCATCTAAGTTACCAGCATTGTGTCTGCTCCATGACTGAATGATTAAAAACACGAGGGGAGAAATTAAGTTTCCTTATTTTACGTCCAGATTATCAATACTGTGATTAAAATCCCCTCTGAGCATGTCTTGAAATGCTTGGGAATGACTGTCCTTGAAAAAGATGTGTTAACAGGATTATTCACTACTCATTATGCATTATTTTCTCTGTGTTATTCATATGGCCCCATTTCAAAACAAAAAATAAAGATTAAACTTAGTATAGAAGCCAGCCCTTTGACAAGAATTATACTTAACACTGACCTCAGTGCTTTCACAGTAATATGGAGAGGATTTGTAAGTATTAAAAACATTGAACTGATGATCTTACAGGTCTTTTCCAACCGTAGTGATTCTGTGATTCTGTGATTCTGTGAAACTTGAAAGGAAAAATACTCTCTAGAAGTTTTTAAAAAAAAACCCAAACCTACAAAACCCAAAATACTCTGTAATAGTGTGAAAATCATAAACACCTCCAAACACTTTCCTCCTCCCCAAAATGAAATCCTGATGAAAAATTTTACTTTAGTGAACACACATCTGTCAAACTGGAGGATTTGACAAGCTGACAATTTACATGTTTGCACAAGTGTGGAGTCATTACTGCTGTTCACACTGTCAGCTCCAAACCTGTTCCCTACTATCACTGAAAACCTGGCTCTTCTACCATCAGACCAGCAAATTTCCAAAGCTGATCATTTTGTGGTATATAAAGTAGCATTTCAGATAGAGCAGACACAAAAATGTTGTCAGGCTGTAAGAATGTAAGTGCATCTGCCAATATAATTAAATTTGATGATCGTCTTGTTAACAACCTGTTGAGAATCTCTGGTATAATTTCTTTCTTTTGTCTGTCAGCCATCACTGCAGCCCTACAGGTTACCTAGCTTAGTACATTTCTGGCCAAAAATAGTCCAGCCTAGCTGTAAGTCTTATTCTATATGGGTTTCAAAATAATAAAATCACAAAGGCCAGACTTCGGCAACCATTGCTTATATCGTGTTCTTTAAAGTCTGTAGAAATTCAAGACAGTGAAGAACTAGTTCTTATTGTTGATACAGAAATGCAAGTTTCTTTGGCCAAATTATTTATTCCAATCCAAACCTGTGTGAGGAGGCAATCTGATTACTTACATAAGACCACACTATATCTAGAAACCTAAAAACCCCTTGGATCCTCTATTCTTGAGTATGAAATAACAAATGACATGACAATGAACGGATTTATGTGAGTTTTGCAGAAAAACAAGACAGAATCGACTCAAGAAACAGAACAAATCTAACATTTCCCAAAGTCACTGCATATAACATTCCTATTTCTTGCTATTGGTTGTTTAGGACTATGTGATAAAAAAACAATAAAATCGCTTAGAAATGAAGAAATGGGTAGCATTTTCAGTTGGTTTTATCCTGGTTTAAAGGTAATGACCACATCCTGCAACCCTAGTGAAAGGATGTTAAAAGGACCATTACCTGCTCTAAATAAGAGTCTGTGTTTGAAAAACTTCAGGACTCAATGCTGTCATCTAGAGATAGCTAGAGACAGATAAGTGATACTTTTACAAGCACTGTAGACAACTTTTATAATTTTTACTGGGCTTAGAGAAAATATTTACTGGGCTTAGAGAAAATATTTACTGGGCTTAGAGAAAACATTTGTTTTCTTAGAAAAATTGTATCAGGAAGCAAAGACTGAGGGTATTTTTAAAAACCCATAGCAAAATATGAAGGGAAAAACTCTCATTTAATTCTACTAAAGACTGCTTTACAAGGAAACAGTTTAGAAGGAAACATATATGATAAAGTACATGATAAAAGGTGTATATATATATATAAGCTAAAAAAAAGAAACCAACTTTGTAAAGGTTTGGTTGCACGATGACATGTAGACCACTTCTTCCTTTTTCACTTTAGTTTTTCTAGCCATCATTTCCATCAACTCTTAAAAGTCTGCTGCCGTAACTGTACTGCTGATGTCGGTATGAGTTGTCATTCATGTCAATGGGAGTAAGATCAGGGAAAGTTTTATAGTTAAATGAGGGATAAAAATTTCAAATACAGGAGTACTGTAAATATATATATAAAAGGAATAGCAATAAAAGAATTTCTGAAATAAGACCACTAAGAATCTGCAGATTTATCCAGATGTATTCTGTTGTCATGTCATTTCCACACAAGTTTCCACACAAATAACTCCAAGAAAGTTAAATAAATTTTCATAACAACTCTATATAGATTACAAATAATTTTTACGAGATTATATGTGATGCTTTTGAGACAGAGTATTGATAATAATGTTACTTATTTTTACCACCTCCAGCTGTATATGTTTGCCAAAATCAAGAGGAAAAGTGCATTTGGTTGTAAAGTTGCTTTCACTTTAATTGTTGAGGTAGAATTTATAGAATTCACTTATAAGAATTCACTTATATAGATGACAGCAATTTTAGTTTTCTCATGTTTTGCTTCTTTATCTCTCAACCTTCATTCTTCTTCTCTTAACTTCCTCCTACTTTTATATTAGCTCTTCTATTTTTACTATTAATTTTTCTACTTTTTAGTCTTCTATTAATTTGTAAGAAAGCATCCAAGACTGATTAACTAATGCAATTTTACAGCCAACACATCTTACTGGAGTATATTGCTGTTTGTTTGTCAGACACTCCCAGTGCAGAGCTGGAAGTTTGCCTTCCCCAGAGACATCATAGCAGCATAGTTTATTGAAACTGCAGTTTTCATATACATACTGGTGGCATTCATATTTCTATACAAATATTATAGTCTCAATTTGCTATGTTTTTGTTTCAGTTCTCTATAGCAATTGCTAAGGCTTCAGCTGACCAAGAGTTCTGATCATTTGATAATCACAGAGCAGTAAGAACCACTATTACTGACAGAACTGACTTGAAAGCAAACAATAAGACAATGCATTCAGCTCAGCTTGGGAGTGACTAGTGCAGTGGTGGCCAGGGTAGAGTTTATACATGTTAGGAGACAGCAGGGGCTTAGCTGAGACTGTGGAATTATATTTGGTAGTGCAAAGAAAAAAACCCTAAGAAAAAATTAAAGATTTTTTTCAAAGGAAAATGTAGGTAAATATTAGAAAGACATTTATTTACTGTCACCTCCCCTGGGTACTATCTCTGAAAAAAATTCTGATCTGCTAATGCTAAGAGAAGAATGAGAAAATATGCTTCAGGAAGCAATTTGGATATGGTTGCGGGCTACTTCTTCTCCACTTATGGTTTTCATAGTCTACAGCTCAGGGTCCTGTTTGCCTCTCACCTTTAACCAGGGAGTCTGGGCAAACATGCTTATAGCATGTTTATTATAGGCTGAATCGCACAGTTAGCATTCAGTATAGTTTTCACTGTCAGATGCTCACTTGATGCTTGCCACCACAACTTCCTTTACCAGATTTCCAAAGAGCCTGAAAAAGGTTGTGGAGGAAATACTCTGACAGATCTGATCACACGCTGTGGCTTGCCAGCCTACCTCTGACAATCTTTAGTAACAACTCCTGAGTCCTACTAGTGTGAGAAAGGATAATTAAACTCCTTTAGAGCCAACTCCTGCTTCTACCATAGACAGTACAGAAGCTTTTTATAGTGAAGTAACAGCTGACAGTAAGACTGAGAAGCCCTTGATGCAAGAAGAAACCTACAATATGTAAGTAATTACATGAATTGCTTTGACACTTGCTACACATTACGGTGGTAAGAAATACTATTATTCATCTAAATATGGTGTTGGGAACAATGTGTCTGAAAGATAAGAAACAAAAGAAGTTGTTCTACTTAGTATGATCTACTACTTTCTTGTGTGTATGTATGCATACCACTGAGGTTCAGGTTACCTTACTGATACCTTCTTGGCGTAACCTCATCAACTCAACCTGCTTCTGAAATAATGCTTAGTCCATTCAGCTTTATTCAGCTTATTCTAGGCTTGACACACTCCAAAAATGCATTAAACTCCTGTTTTGGAGAGTTTTGTGTATGACCTAAGGGCCAAGGTTACTGTGTTGGTGCTGTTTCCTAGCAATGCAAGTTTGAACCTGACCTTTGCAGCATGTGAGGGAAGTGTGCAGATGTGTTACTATTCTCATCTCTGGGGAAGGGCAAGTTTATTTTAGGAAAATAAATTGTAGGGAAAACAATAATTTGAGAGATAAACAAAAACCAAAAAACCAACACTCAGGCAAAAATCACCTCTGCAGTGGAAGCAAAATGCTGGGAAAGAACATGAAGGAAGGGTTTGGATCTATGATTATGGGATAAATAGAAGAGTTAGCAGAGTAACAGGGGAGCTCATGGGAGCTCATGTGGGTGATGAGAGCCATAATCATAGGAAAAATTATTTGAGGAATAGATAAGAAGAAAGATGTGAGGGTCCTGAACACCACAAAAGGGGACACCAATCTTGAGGAACAGTGGAAGAGTGAGCTCTTAGATTTCCTTCCTCCCTTCTACGTATTCTGGGATCAGGCATCTCTTTTCCCATCTGTTTGTGTACTACTGTCTCTGTGGAACTCCTTCGGGTCCCAGTTTAGGGAATCTTGCCATTTGGAAGATACCTACAGCTCTTGATTAGACAGATTACGTGTCCTCTGTGCTTCAGAGGGATGTGAAAAGCCCTTTTCTTCCATCCTCTGAATGTTGCTAAGAAGCCTTACCTTCTAAAATAAATCTTTGCTGAAGATAGCAATTATTACACAGTAGATGCAGCTGATTAAACTCAGGCAATATTATAGTGGAGCTCCAAGCATAATTAAGGTCATTGCTGACAAGCCCTTCCTATTTAAAGATTAATCTTTTAAGTGATCTAGAACATGCATGCTTACTTATATTGTCTTGGACTTTAACTCTGCCTTGTGGTTCATAAAGCAAAGCTGATAATTCAACCTGGGGCTATTTTGAGTAAGACATTCTAGGGCTACAATCCCCAAATCCCTTACATCATGAATTTTTCAGATTCTGCTGTATTTATTGTACACCCATAGGGCTAAAGCTATGACTTTCTTCATAGCTCCACTTGCACTTAATCACCTGACATTTATTCTGGCACGTGAATAGAAATTTTTGTTCCTTTGGAGAATTAACATGGGCATTCAGTCTTTAATGGTGATTTGGGTTCAGTTGTTTGTTTTTGTTTAAGAATAGGTTTTTTAGAGTTTAGGATACCTCATGCTGTCTGCTCACAAACACAGAACACAATGTTCAGAAAATCTACCAAACATGGATTTGTAACCACTCATTTTTGACTGAACTGAGAAGGACAAGCTAATAAGTCTTTCATACTAACATAGCTAAAAACCAGGGGCTACAAGGCTTAATGTTGAATTTGATATCTAGAAAGATCAGCAGAAGGCATCTGGAATTCTGCATTAAAAATGTTTTTGTTTTGTTTGTCATTGACTGGAGAATAGTATTAAGGCTTTAGATGCTCTAGTCTACTAAAGGTTATCATTTTACACTTAATTAGGCTTCAAATCTGGTTCTGGGACAGCATATGTTTGTGGATAAGAGACAGCTCAGTTTTTCATATATTTTGAAGAACACTGTGTGTTTTGCTTTTCTAGTTTCAAATAAGTTATTAACTTTTTGAGGAAGTGTCTTTTTCTCTCTTGCTCAGTTTTTGATATTTTATCACCTGTTTTTGTGACTTCTCTTTCATGGGATGGTTGGGTTTTACTGGGCAGTTAGCAATTCTCAACTTCCTCAGAAACTGTGGTCTATTTTCTGTTTCAGTTCAGCATACGAGGCTTTAGTACTTCTGTTGTGGCTTATTGGTTAACTCAGGAATTGCCTGTAAAAGATCTTTCAGTTCCATAGTGTTTTTATTAAAAAAAAAAAAAAAAGGTTTTATTGTTTTATTTAGTTTTGTCTTGTGGGTCTGAACACCTGTCATATTCTGCAGTTCAGTATTTCATCTTTTCTATAGACTCCATTTTCCTTTTGCCTATGATTAGGAAGTTAATTCTTCAGAAACAGTTTTGCTATTGCAACATGCATAGACCACAAGTGTATTAATTTTTTTAACTGAAGTTTCTTTTAACTATATTACTTTAACAGAAGAAATAAAAAAGTTTAATTCTGTAAATGCTGATCTTCCTCAATTCCTACTTTCTTCAGACTTCCTTCAGGGAACTAGGGATATTCAGCTATTTGCAGTCCCAGGCACCCAAGGTAAATGATTTAAGGTCAGGGCTCCTCCTGAAAAATGTAAACTAGCTTTAATCAAATTTTGAACAATTTATGCAGTGTTAGAAATCTATTCATTAATCTTCTCCAATTCATACCTTGAATTGAGCACAGTGATATGCTTAGTATATTTTGACATCTGAAAATGTCATTATTATTTTGTTGTGTGAACTAGAAAAATGACAAATGATTCTTTCAATCTTTAATTTGTAACACAATTCATTAAGAGTTTTTTTCCATGTTTAAATACTTTCAGTGTTTACACATGTTTTCTGTCAGTGTAGAATAATATTTTTTCCTTTAATTAGATACTTTCATCCCATAAATAATATAATTGCAAGCTAAAGAAGAAAACCATGGAACTCTATATGATGACAAGACATTTAATATTAGAATAAACACGTTGGAAGAAATCTTGACAGATAACGTAATCCATCCCCAACTGAAGGACTAGGCATACCTCTATTTTATTAACATAACCAGTTCTTAAAACCTGCCAGTGATAGATGCTGCAGCACTCACCCAGATAATCTATTCCTGTGCTCTACCCTTCTCAGCTTTAAAATACTTCTACCTAATGTATCCCCTTCTCCCTCCATGCTTCAATTAAAGCCTGTTACTCTTCACTATATCCACAGAGAATAAGAAGAATGGTTGATTCCTTTTCCTCCTGCCACCTTTTTTGTATTTGAAGATGGTTTCTATGTGTTATCTCAGTCTTCTTTTTTCTAGACTAAAAAGCCTCAAATCCTCTTTCACAGGTCAATTTTTATGGAGTTCTGATCATTCTCAGTGCAATATCATTGACGGTGATATGTGCCACTTTGACGCATACTGACAGTGCAGCAATAATCAGCTTCCAAAAGATGATCCCTCCTCACTGCTCACTGGCTAGCTTCCATAGTTAAATAAAAGCTCCCAAATATAACAGTAATACAAATAACAGTACTGCCCTGTACCTCTGTGGTCTATCAGGATAATGCATTTATTCGTATCGCAATGTTACCTAAAAAAGACAATGGATGTAGAGATAAAGACAATGCAATCAACATGAACATAATTCTTATCTTTTTTTTTTTGCTTCCCAAAAGCTAAAAAGGTGCAAAAGCTGGTTCCATTACATTTTTCATCAAATCATTTCAGAAGAGACATCCCAATTATTTTTTTAATTTCATTTTTTAGATTTATAAAAATAAAATCTCTGGGACAGATTATGCTTAATGGGCAGATAAAAGCCTAAAACCATGGAATAAATATCACCATCAAGGTGCAGCACACCTTCATAAAAGATTGTCTTTGAAAAACGATGTTCATTTTGACAGTTCAAGATTAGCTCTCCTGGTTTAAAATAATTCAGAAGGTATTGTGCCCAAGTGGGGCACATAAAGCATAAATCTCTGACTGGAGACAAAATCACCATAGACAATAACTTTTTCAGTGGTCCCTCAGCTACAATTATGAGCAAAAATAGACTTCCTGTTTAACAGATCCTGATTTCAAAACCCTTATTACAATTTTATTGGTTGCCATTAAAATAGGAAGAGGAGAAGGTACAATTAAGCATTCAAAGTATTAAAACTGTTTAGGAAAAGCATACCAAAAGTTTTACGCCGCTCATATAAGGAGTTGTGCTTTCAGATTTTTCAAACAGAAGGATCAGTCTATTTAACTACTTACCTATCTCCCTGGGAAAATGTGCCTGTGAAAAATACTGCTGCACTGGTTAGAAGGCTGCTTGTCTGAAAAAGAAACAAAATAAGGATTTGTGTGAGACACAGGAGTTACAGGTCACAAGAAATGTGTTTCCTAGTAGCTGTGACAACCTGAGGGAAGTTTACTTAGATTTTTAAATATTATTACTCTATCTCAAAATTAGTCTGATCCACTGAAGCAGAAACACTTTACATGGAGACACAAGCTATTCTGGGATATTCAGAGCTGCATCTCTGAGCAGCAGCAGTGATGACTTATGTCTGTAACAACAGGCTCAGAAGCTCTACACTGATGGCTGTTTCAGGATTTCTGCCCATCCTAATCAAAATTGATGCACATTACTTGTCCACTAGGATGGCCATCTGTTAGTGTGGCATACTGCCCACACAAAAGGTATTATGCCAATTTCAATGTTCCAGCCTAAGATGGATTTAGAAGGCAACAAACACGGAAAACACAGTGCATTAAAAACAGCAAAGAGCAGTCTATCCTTAGGGAATCCTACAGCAAGGGCTTGCAAAATCTACCTGATGCCTTAGCAATGTGTTACAATGCGTGTCTCCTTCCCTGAACTGGAGAAAGACGGAATACCAAAAGAGCTTCGGAAAGTGTTGGCAGCTTACCGTGCTACCAAATAGCCAGTAGATCCAGGGAAGTGATTTCCCCTTTCAACTCAGTACTCATGAGACCACATCTACAGTACTCATCTAGTGTCCAGGCTGGGTTTCCCAGCTGATCAACCAGGCCACAAAGCTGATCAGAGGCAGGAGCACTTGCCTGATGAGAAGAGACTGAGGGAACTGGGCTTGTTCAGCCTAGAGAAGAGGTGGCTTGAGGGGGACCTAACAGCAGCCTTCCAATACTGATGGAGATAATGAGGAACACAAAGCCAGGCATTTCACGGGAGTGCATGGTGGGAATATGAGAGGCAGGGGGCATAAATAAGAACAGAGCAGGTTCTGACTGGCTATGGGGAGAAACATTTTCCCTGTGAGGATGGCCAAGCAGAGGAACATGTTGCCCCAGAAAGTTGTGCAGCCTCCGTTCTTTGAGGTTATAAAAACCAGACTAGATAAGACCCTGAACAGCCTGGTCTGACCTCAGAGCAGAGCTCTCTTTGTGAAGTATGCTGCCCTAGAGACCTACTGAGATCCCTTCCAACCTGGATTATCCTGCAATCCTGTATGTAATCAATGAAGAACGTGGTGCTCATTCAGAAGATTCCTTAGACCATCACATTTTAGATTTTTTTCTGTCTTGCATCACAAACTAAAAGTTTCATGAAAATAGAAGAAAAATGTCTTTTCACAGAACTTCCTGCAAACATGATAAACAAGGAATTCAGGGTCCAGCCTTATTTGTATTAATGTAAAAGGAGAGTGCCTGGCTGCCTGAGATTTGTATACTGTGAAACAGCAAAGACAACTCCTGACAAATCAGATTTCTAATTCCTCTACATGAGCAATGATTGCTACTGAGACTAAAGAAACACTCTGACATTGGATAGTGTAAAAATATCCATGAAGAGGACACAGCTGTAACTGAAGAATACACAGGATTGATTTGCTACTATTAATCTATGGTACAGACAAATCTTTATTAGACTCTCATTTTAATAGGCAAAAATTTAGCAAGAAGTTATACCTCAGTTAAGTGATTCACTATCACTCTAGAGATGTATTACTGTAAACATACACAAATATCATACACATAATAAAATGAAGGTAATTATCTAAATTGCATCTTGTTTTAAAAAAATCTAATTTTCCTGCTCTTTGCACATTTTTCTTTAAATTGGATAAGAGAAATTAGACAGTTGAATTTCAATTGCAAAGAAGAAATTAATTTTATTGTATTTTTTAAATCAATATTATTGGGAAGTAAAATTGAGGTCATTAGAAAACAGCTAACAGAGTAATACAATGAGCATATAAAGAAAATTATATCAACAAAGAAAACAAAGTAGTTCTCAAATAATTTGAAATCTTTAAATTACTTGATAAGAGATTTTTTTCTAGTAATCCAGTTCTGGCTATGAAGATGTTTAACCATACAAAGCATTAAGCACTTCAAAGTTCAAATGCCAGTGGTAGGGTACAGGATGCAAGTCAATCCTATTAATTCCAGCCAAAAAATATAGATACCTCACAGATATTATACTATATAGATCTCACAGGTTAATTGTACTGTCTTGCTTTTTTGTTATTTTAGTGACTTAAATAAATTTGCCTTCAATACTATCCACAAAAGATTATTTATACACTATTCTTTTTTTTTAGAAGTTCAGTATTATAGACTGACATATTATTCCAATTCCAATAATATAGCTGAAGCATAAAAGCTTAATTTCAAATATATATTGAGTTCCTTCAAGCTGATCTTTCAACTGAAAGCCAGTGACCTCAAGACACACATCTTTATTCTTGCACAAACTTCTATCCTTGACTACAAAAACCCAATTTATCAGAACAGTAAAAGTTTTGAACTCCAGCTTCATTGACTTTGGCAAGACTAAACCATATTGTACCCTAAAGAATCTGATGAAATCTCCAATATCCTTCTGTCTTTTTTCTGCATGTATCTTTCTTATTCGTAATTGGATCATCCCAAAATAAATGAGTTCATGATCTAAATGAGTTCATGATCTAAATGAGTTCATGGAGCAAAGTGACATATTTTACAGCTAAGTATAACAAAGTTATACTTAACTCATCTTTCTGTTTTGCTAAAAGTCAGTGTTATCATTCATGGAATGCAGTAGAATGGGACATCAGTTTTATCCAGATGAATGCAAAGTCACTTCTTTCATTTTAAAAAAATCATCAGAACTGTATGATGCAATAAACATCACCAGGACCAAAAATCTCCAACTCTTACTGCAGCCATTATTTACACAGTTTTCTTCCATTAGAAAAATCTTTTTTTATTTGTGTACATTATAGCTGAAGATGGCAAACATGAAGAAATAAATCTTGGCCTGTGAATACTTTCAGGAATCCTTTATATATATAGTCATTCAATAGGTTTTAAAATACATTCAGAAGAACAAATAACAGGGTGGAAGCCTCTTTCCTTTTGTTCTGAGAATTTGGGCCTGACTTTTTAGAAAGTTTTCCAGAGTGTTGAAAACAGACCTCTGAAAATAACAGGAGTCATGCAGCAATTACCATCACCATAACCACAAAGTGATATATCAAAGTCTATGCATTTTAGATAGTAAATAGGGAAATAAATGTGTCATACTGTCAGTACTTAACTGTGACCAAACCAAGATCTGAACTGAAATATGGTTTCAAGTCGACTACAAAACTGTATTACTAAACCCTCTTGTTGGCTGAAGCCAGAACGGGTAAACATGTTGAAGAATGCCTGTGACTTCTTGTCTACACTTTTACAAATTATGGGCTTAACTTCTATATATTTGCAAACAGGCGGAGCTGGAAGCCATCGTACAGCAGGACAGCTATGATGTGGTCGCCATCACAGAAACATGGTGGGATGACTCGCATGGCTGGAGTGCTGCGATGGAGGGCTATAAACTCTTCAGGAGGGATAGGCAAGGAAGGAGAGGCGGTGGGGTGGCTCTGTACGTCAAGGAGTGCCTTGATTGTGTAGAGCTCGATGATTGTGATGACAGGGTTGAATGCTTATGTGTAAGGATGAGGGGGAAGGCTAACAAGGTGGCTATCCTGCTGGGGGTCTGTTATAGACCACCCGACCAGGGCGTAGAAGCCGATGAAGCGTTCTACAAGCGACTGGCAGAAGTCTCACAGTCGCAAGCCCTTGTTCTTGTGGGGGACTTCAACTTACTGGATGTCTGCTGGACGTATAACACAGCTAAGAGGAAACAGTCCCGGAGGTTCCTGGAGTGTGTGAAAGATAACTTCCTCACGCAGCTGGTAAGGGAGCCTACCAGGGAAGGTGCCCTGCTTGACCTGCTCTTTACAAACAGAGAGGGTCTGGTGGGAGAAGTGAAGGTCGGTGGCCGTCTTGGGATTAGCGACCATGAAATGATAGAGTTTTCAATTTTTAGCCAAGTAAGGAGGGGGGTCAGCAAAACTGCTACCATGGACTTCCGGAGGGCAGACTTCGGCCTGAGAGGGTCCCTTGGGAGACGGTCCTGAAGGGCAAAGGGGCCCAGGAAGGCTGGATGTTCTTCAAGAAGGAAATCTTGAAGGCGCAGGAGCAGGCAGTGCCCATGTGCCATAAGAAAAGCCGGCGGGGAAGACGACCGGCCTGGCTGAACAAGGAGCTTTTGCTGAGACTCGGGGAAAAAAAGAGACTTTACCATCTCTGGAAGAAGGGGCAGGCAAGTGAAGAAGAATACAAGGACCTCGTTAGGTCATGCAGAGAGGGAATTAGGAAGGCAAAAGCCCAGATAGAGTTCAACCTGGCCACGGTCGTGAGGGACAACAAAAAATGCTTCTATAAATACATTAAAAACAAAAAGACAGACAAGGAGAATCTCCATCCTTTACTGGATGCGGTGGGGAACATTGTCACGAAGGATAAGGAGAAGGCTGAGGTACTTAATGTCTTCTTTGTCTCAGACTTTAATAGCCAGACCAGGTATCCTCAGGGTATCCATCTCCCTGAGCTGGATGACAGGGAAGGAGAGCAAAATAGGCTCCCCATGATCCAGGAGGAAGCAGTTAACAACCTGCTATGCCACCCGGACACTCATAAGTCTATGGGGCCTGATGGCATCCACCCAAGGGTGCTGAGGAAGCTGGTGGAGGAGCTTGCCAAGCCACTCTCCATCATTTATCAGCAGTCCTGGTTAACGGGGGAGGTCCCGGATGACTGGAGGATTGCCAATGTGACGCCCATCTACAACAAGGGCCGGAAGGAGGATCCGGGGAACTACAGGCCTGTCATCCTGACCTCGGTGCCGGGGAAGGTTATGGAGAGGCTCATCTTGAGGGCGCTCATGGCACACGTGCAGGACAACCAAGGGATCAGGCCCAGCCGGCACGGGTTCATGAAAGGCAGGTCCTGCTTGACCAACCTGATCTCCTTCTATGACCAGGTGACCTGCCTAGTGGATGAGGGAAAGGCTGTTGATGTTGTCTACCTGGACTTCAGCAAAGCCTTTGACACTGTTCCTCACAGTATTCTCCTGAACAGGCTGGTGACTCGTGGCTTAGACAGGTGCACTCTTTGCTGGGTAAAAAACTGGCTGGACGGTCGAGCCCAGAGAGTTGTGGTAAATGGGGTGAAATCCAGTTGGCGGCCGGTGGCAAGCGGAGTCCCCCAGGGCTCAGTTTTGGGACCGGTCTTGTTTAGCATCTTTATTGATGATCTGGATGAGAGGATAGAGTGCTCCCTCAGCAAGTTTGCAGATGACACCAAGTTGGGAGGGAGTGTTGGTCTGCTTGAGGGTAGGAAGGCTCTGAAGAGGGATCTGGACAGGCTGGATCGATGGGCTGAGGCCAACTGGATGAAGTTCAATAAGGCCAAGTGCCGGGATCTACACTTTGGCCACAACAACCCCAGGCAACGCTACAGGCTTGGGGATGAGTGGCTGGAAAGCTCCCCCACAGAAAAGGACCTGGGGGTGTTGATTGACAGTCGGCTAAATATGAGCCAGCAGTGTGCCCAGGTAGCCAAGAAGGCCAACGGCATCCTGGCCTGTATCAGAAATGGTGTGGCCAGCAGGAGTAGGGAGGTGATCGTGCCCCTGTACTCGGCTCTGGTGAGGCCGCACCTCGAATCCTGTGTTCAGTTTTGGGCCCCTCACTCCAAGAAGGGCATTGAGGTGCTGGAGCGTGTCCAGAGAAGGGCGACGAAGCTGGTGAGGGGTCTGGAGCACAAGTCTTATGAGGAGCGGCTGAGGGAGCTGGGGTTGTTCAGTCTGGAGAAGAGGAGGCTGAGGGAAGACCTCATCGCTCTCTACAACTACCTGAAAGGGGGTTGCAGAGAGGTGGGTGTTGGTCTCTTCTCCCAAGGTACGAGTGACAGGACAAGAGGAAATGGCCTCAAGTTGCACCAGGGGAGGTTCAGGCTGGATATTAGGAAAAATTTCTTTGCTGAGAGAGTGGTGAAGCACTGGAACAGGCTGCCCAGGGAGGTGGTGGTGTCAACCTCCCTGGAGGTATTCAAGGAGCGTGTGGATGTGGCATTGTGGGATGTGGCTTGATGGGCATGGTGCTGTGTGGTGTGGGTGGGTTGTTTTGGTGTGGGTTGTGGTGTGTTTTGTGGTTGGTTTTGGGTTTGTTTTGTTTTGTTTTGTTTTTTGTTTTTTGGTTTTTTTAATGCTTGGACTTGATGATCTTTCAGGTCTTTTCCAACCTTAGTGATTCTGTGATTCTGTGATTCTGTGAACCATTGTTAAAAAAGGCAGTGGCAGTTGTGCAGTTTTGTGCTCTCTTAAAACTTAGCACTCACTCAGCAAGGAAACCAGAGTTCAGTGACAACTTCAAGCTGAAGGGATGCAAGTCTACATCCCACACCACCATATAAAAAAGGATCCTCAGTCTATAGATGAAGAACTAGAAAGGCAGCGTCCATTTTGTAGCCCAGAGGTACTCAGCTAAGAGGGCATGTGTTGGACTTAGCTCTCTACTTCTGTGTTTTAGGCCTTTTTTTAAAATGAAATTTTGAAAGAGTCCAGGAAGAAAGGAAAAAATGTCAGTGTTCCTCATTTCAGCTCGGCGCAAAAGACACTGAGCTACAGAATCATGATCACGTTTGCATCATCTGCATCTAAGCTAATACATTGCATTTATTTTAAGGTGGTAGCATTGCTTTGAAAGGAGTGTGAAACAGTGATCTCCAATATTCCTTACTTCTCATACTCTTTTAAATGTGGAAGACAGTTTGAATCCTCACAGGACTGAAAATAAAGCCAGTTCTCCTGTTTTCTGCTAGGCTACTCCATAGGGTATAATCAGCTCCATCACCACCACCTAATTTTAAAAGAACGCAGTAGGACTTTAGGACTGGATTTGAATCCCAGCTTGATGGAGGCACTTACCTGCAGACCTGCCTTAAGTATCTATTCTCATGGGGCATAATGGTTCCATAATCCAGGATTATGAAAAAGCAAGCTACTGTGTGTGATAGTCTACAAATATTCAAAGGACAGAGCTACCAAGGAGGGGACAGAATTACCTGGAATAATAAAAGGAAGGGTGATTGTAAATTATGGAATGAAATTAAGAAGATTAAGTTTCATTTGGAAGACAAATTGGTTTGTCTTCTCCTTAAAAGAAGCACTAGAAAGTTCATCAGCTACACTGGGAAGGAGGCAACATGTAACAATAATAAATGTGCAGTCTGAGACTACCAGAAGTCCTGAGACTCATACTGCCACTTTCATCTCTGTATTTTTTTGCAATATTCTGGTTTCACATATGACAGTATAACTTTCCCTAAGGCCTTAATCACTGGAAAATACCTTTTAAATAGATGGTTTCTAAAAGATCCTCTCTGTAATATGATCAAGTCTATTGCTTCCCTTCTTTAAAAGGGTGAAACTATAGCTTGGAATCTGATGTTTAGATCTTAATTTTACATGTGTAGTTGTATTCAGAGCTGAAATGCTACAAGCATTTAATTGCCTGCCAGATATTAATGGTTAAAATAAACAAGCAATGTTAAGATTATTGTGTAAACTTGACTTAATGAAAAATATTCTTGGTTTGAATTGTCCTGGATTATAACTTGTTTGAGAGCTTGTTGACACTATAAATGTCTTATTCCAAACTATTCACTTTCTTAATCACTGAGGGTTTTAATACGGAATGAAAGTTTAGGCACCTTGGGGCTCAAAGTCACCAAGTGAAACATTAAACGGACAGAGAGAAAACAGGGTCTTCAGAGGGGAAAGTGTATCACAGCTCTGTGTACTACTTACGCCCATATACTGGGAGCACTAATACTACATTGATTAAACCTGTGGAGGAACAATAATTGCTAGAGCTCGTCCTTTCATCTTCTGTCATCCCAGGTCTGAAGAATGGGGCTAGAGGCTTGATTAAACTGCGGTACAATACTAGCAAACTCTTGGAGCTCTTCTATGGATCTTGAAATGGAATAGAGAGTCCAGATGAAATAGCATTCACAGGAAAAATGAGACACAAGAATGGACTTGAGCAGGGAGACTGGACAAGATGACACCCAGAGGCCCCTTCCAACCTCAACCATTCTGTGATTCTGAGAGTCCCATTAATAAAGATGTGTGTTTCAGACACATTAAGTACAGCAAAACATTTTTTTTCCATTAGTTTTTGTTAGAAACTGTGATGCCTAGATTTCTGGTCTCACATTTTAACCATTAAATTCTGATGTTACTCTCTGAATATGATCCCTGGAGAGGTCTCCCAAGTGACTAGTGACAGGACTAGAGGAAATGGCCTCAAGTTGCGACAGGGGAGGTTCAGGCTAGACATTAGGAAAAAGTTCTTTACTGAGAGAGTGGTGAAACATTGGAATAGGCTGCCCAGGGAGGTGGTAGAGTCACCCTCCCTGGAGGTATTCAAGGAGCGTGTGGATGTGGCATTGTGGGATGTAGCTTGATGGACATGGTGCTGTGTGGTGTTGGGTGGGTTGTGGCTTGTTATTGTTGTTGTGTGGCGTGGGTTTTGTGGTTTGTTTTTTTTTTTTTTTTTGTGGGTTTTTTGGTGTTGTGTGTTTTTTTTTTTTGCCTTTTTTTTTTTTTTTTTCCCCAGGTTGGACTCGATGATCTTACAGGTCTTTTCCAACCGTACTTATTCTGTGATTCTGTGTTTCTGTCTGTGAAGCCTTCTACTGGCTGAGTAGGAGCTGGGCTGAAAATTACTTCAAACTTATTGTGAATGTACTTTGAATACAAACCATAACAAACTTCTCTTACAACTAAGGCAAACTGCATGATAAATACATTAGAAGTGTGACCAGAAGATCAAGGGAAACTATTATTCCCTTCTACCTGGTGCTGGTGAGGCTGCTGTGGGAATAATGTTCCTGTTGTCCCCAGTTCAAGAGGGATGTGGAGAAAATTATATAGGTCTAGCAGAGGGCTATCAGGAGGATACAGAGCGCATCTCCTGTAACTAGAGACTGGGGCAGCTACGCTTGTTTATCCAGGTGAAGAGAAGGATAAAAAGTAACCTTCTCGCAGGTGTTTTGTGATGTGCACATTCTGAGTAATCTATTAATCAGTAGTATTACATTCATGCATGTGGAATTCTTCCTTCCCAATACAAAAAGTAAGGCAGAAAATTGTTTCCAGGGATACCTGAGAGAACAATTTATATGTGAATACACTTTGATGACTGCTAAGAGCTGGTTGCTCAGAACCGTGTCCAGATGGTCTTTGACTATCTCCAAGGATGAAGACTCCACAACCTTCCTGGGCTACCTGTGCCAGTGCTCGGTCACCCTCCCAGTAAAAAGGGTGTTTTGTGATGTTCAAAGGGAGCTTCCTGTTTTTCAATTTGTGCCCGCTGCCTCCTGTCCTGTCACTGAAAAGAGCTTTGCTCCAGCTTCTTTACACTGTCCCTTCAGATATTCATACACATTGATGAGATCCCTCCCGAGCCTCCTCTTCTCCAGGCTGAACAATCCCAACTCTCTCAGCCTTTCCTTGTTTGAGAGATGCTCCAGTCCCTTAATCATGTTAGTGGCTCTCTGCTGGACTCTCTCCAGTAGCTCCACATCTCTCATGTTCTGAGGAGCCCAGAACAGGACACAGTACTCCAGGTGTGGCCTCACCAGTGCTGAGTAGAGGGGAAGGATCACCTCCCTTGACCTGCTGGCAATACTTCGCCTAATGCAGCCCAAGATACAATTAGCCTTCTTTGCAGCAAGGGCACATTGCTCACTCAGGTTCAACTTGTTGTCCATCAGGACTCCCAGGTCCTTTTCTGTAAAGCTGCTTTCCTGGACAGTCAGCTCCCAGCATATACTGGTGTATGGAGTTATTCCTCCTCAGGTGCAGGACTTTGTACTTCCCCTTGTTGAACTTCATGAGGTACCTGTCAGCCCATTTCTCCAACCTGTTGAGGTCCCTCTGGATGGCAGCACAACTGTCTGGCATATCAGCTACTCCTCCCTGTTTTGTGTCATCAGCAAACTTGCTGTGGGTACACTCTGCTCCATCATCCAGATCATTAATGAAAGTGTTTAACAGGATTGGACCCAGCATTGAC
Source organism: Gavia stellata (assembly GCF_030936135.1). Lineage (NCBI taxonomy): Eukaryota > Metazoa > Chordata > Aves > Gaviiformes > Gaviidae > Gavia > Gavia stellata. The sequence continues at coordinate 27,314,490 of NC_082597.1, forward strand.
CCCTGGGGTACACTGCCTGTTGCTGGACTCCAACTAGACTTTGGCTGAATGTCCAGGCTCAGAGCGTGGTGGTCAGTGGCACAGTTTTCAATCCACTTCACTGTCTGCCCATCCAGCCAATACTTCATCATCTCCTCTACGAGTACCTTATGAAAGACAGTGTCAACAGCCTTACTGAAATCTAGATAGACACTACCCACTGCTATCTTCTCATCTACCAAACCAGTCATTTAATCATAAAAGTTTATCAAGTTGGCCAAGCATGACTTCCCCTTGGTGAACCCATGCTGATTGCCCCTGGCTTTCTTGTCTGTCATGTGCCTGGAAATGTTTTCCAGGATTAGCTGCTCTATTACCTTCCCAGGGATCAAAGTGAGGCTGACCAGCCTGTAGTTCCCTGCATCCTCCTTCTTGCCCTTCTTGAAGATAGGCATGACATTTCCTTTTGTCGAGTCCTTAGGCACTCCCCCCAGTTACTATTACCGATCAAAGGTTATTGAAAGAGGCCTTGCAATGATGTCAACCAGCTCCCTCATCACTTTTGGGTGCGTCGCATCAGGGCCTATGGACTTACGTACGCCCAGTTTGCTTAAGTAGTCCCCAGTCCTCTTCCCCCAAGGGTACATCTTCCTTGCTCCAGCCTTTCCCCTCTGGTCTCTGGGACCTGGGATTCCTGACGGCTAGCCTTGCTAGCAAAGACAGAGGCAAAGAAGGCATTCAGTATCTCAGCCTTTTCCATGTCCTGTGTCACCACGGCCTCTGTCCCACTCAACAGTGGGCCTACATTTTCCCTCGTCTTCCTCTTGCCACGTATGTATTTATAGAAGCGCTTCTTGTTGCCTTTAACATCTCTTGCAAGATTCAACTCTAGTTGGGCTTTGGCTTTCCTAACCACACTTCTACATGCTCATTGTCTCTGTATTCCTCCTGGGTTACTTGTCTCTGCTTCCAGCTTCCATATACTTCATTTTTATGTTTGGATTTTGCCAGGAGCTCCTTGTTCATCCACACAGGCCTCCTAGCATTTTTGCCTGACTTCCTGCTTTTTGGGATGAATCACTCTTGAACTTGGAGGAGGTGATCCTTAAATATGAAACAGCTTTCTTGGGCCCCTCTTCCTTCCAAGGCCTTATCCCATATTTTACTCCAGAGTTAACTAAAACTGGCTCTCAATCATTAATATTTAAATTTAAAAAAAATAAAAGGGACATAGGCATTCTCCAAGGGTTTAGATATTTTATATACTTCATCAATTAAATATAGAAGACAGACTGGAAGGCTGACAAAACTGCAAATGGATCATGTATGTGTCAGTTAAATAACAAAATATACATCAAAAATGCTGCCCAAGGTCAGAGAAAATGTGACCTTTAAGCACTACAAACACTGTGGAAGACACCTTAAAAAGAGTAACTATGACATTAACAAAGGGCAGCCAAGACAGAATAATTCCAAATCCTATTATTGTTTTAAAGGGTGGTCTCAGTATTAGGTGGGATTTTGATTAAAAGCATCTGGACATTTTTTCTCAAATGTTACAGATAACTGCATTAAAGTTTCTTGAAAGTTAATTAGAAAGGTAACAAAGAACTAAAAAGTTTAAGAGGTGCTTCATACTGTTCTCTGCCAACCAGTAGCTAATCTAATTACTATATATATATTTGTAAAGTAGAATAAAATGTCTTGGAACAAAGTCTTAATATATCTGTGTGATAGTTCAGAAGAACTCCATTGTTTTCAGCCCTTGTTTTCCTTAGAAGCAGCTTTCCAAACCCCTGCAACTTTTGCTTTGGACTTTCTCATTCTCTCAGCGCTGACCCTGACTCTAATCGTAGTTTACACATGACACCCCAGACTAGTCCCAGAGGAAAAATTGATCTGAAGAGAAGTCTTTTGGTAGCCTTAGATTTCCCTGAGCAGCCATTTATAGTCCCCTTCCAAGTATAGCTATGGACTTGGAAAGCCCAGAAACTGGAGACTTTGCAGAGACTTTGCCTTAAGGCAGAATCGTCTGCCTTAAGGAATTTGCCTTTGGCAAAAGGTTTTTCAGACACCTTAAAGTGAAGCCATGGGCTTTCTCTTTCACTCAAATGTACCTTAACCCTATCTATAACCCTGATCTGGCCCTTACACACAGCATCCCTGGTCTTTGCTTAGATGAAGAACTGCTGGGAGCAAAATTCTTCTGGCAGCCCTCAGTTTGATTTCTTAGCCTCTTTCCAACCCTAGTCCAGAGGGATATCTGAGCTTCTTTGTCACAAACCAAACCTGAGTTTACTGTAATCCCAATCATAAGTCTAACCCTAGTCTGAGTCACAGACCGAAGGAACCTAGACCTTCTAAATAGTAAATGGTCTTCAAGGGCGAAAGCTTTGCCAATCCTAGTTTACCTTTGGTAGAACTCTTCCAGTTCCACTGCAATGAGAGTCCAGGGCTTGGTCTTCCTCTCAGTTGTAGTTCTACCTTCAAGACCATGCTCAGCCTCACAAAAGAAACACCTGAATTCTCATAGATAAAGAATTCTTAGAGGGGAATGTTTCTGTAGCCAGTAATTTCCTTTGGTAGCTGTTTCCGGCCCAAATCCAACTGAAGTTCTTGGCTTTCTTTTTCTCACAACCCGAACCCTAGCCATTATCCTTACCCTAGCCTTAATTAAAATGCTAACCCATGGATTATCTGTAGGCCTGGACCTTTCAACAATGAACTTTTCCTTCGGAAAAAAAATCATTTATTATTCTTCACCTTATTTTGGTAGCCTCTTTTCACTCCTACTCCCACTGGAGCTCTGGGCTTCCTCCTACACACCCCAGACTTTCCCCAGACTGGGGATTGCTTGGGGCAGAACTCCTTTGGCAGCAGTGCATTTGCATTGGCACTGCCTTTTCAGACCGATTCCAAGTTGAACTCCAGGCTTTCTCCTTCTCCTAACCCTAACCAAAACCCTGATACTAACACTGTGCATCCTTGAATCCATGAAGTTCCTGATGTAAGGGTTGCTTTGGCAGCCCTAGCTTTCTTTCAGTACTCGCACTACAGCTGGGCTTATTTTACGCAGAGAGCAAGCAAAATTTTGAGATTAAGGTTAGGGCTGAGAAAAGAGAAAGGCTAGAGCTCCAGCTGGAGTAGGTAGGGTAAGAAAGGGGCTCCTAAAGGACACTATGACAAAATGCTAGTCTCTGGGTGAAGTTAGGTTAGGGTTACCAGAAAGAGAAAGCTATGCTATAGTTGGGTGTAATTTTGGCTGGGAAATGATTTTTTGGACAACCATACTTGTAAGTGGTTCAAACATAAGCTATGTAAGATGGGTTGTCTGTTATTCAGAGACTTCCTCCTGTGAAGTGCTGAATAAATAGAATTCAGATGGTGAACAAACCAGATTTCAATCTGTTCTCACAGTTGTGTAGACGGAATTGGTGTAGGCATTTGTTAACAACTATAACAAAATAAACACAGGATGCAGCATAACTGTGTTCAGTATTGTACCTTCATTGTTTATTCCTTGTTTTAAGTATGTTGATTTCCTAAAACTCAGTTCCCCAAGATTAAGATCTTTGTAGTTCTGATTTACTAATGCGTCTTTATATCTCTTTATCATACTGTTTAATTTCTAATTGCAGATTGTCTTGTAAATGGTCAAGTGATGGGAAGACATTTAATCAGTATACATGGATAAATTAATAATTTATATAAAAACAATTTTATCCCAATAAGAACAATATGACTAGATAATATCGCTATTTAATAATTTTAAATTTCTACACTATATATTAGATTTAGGATATTTTTTCATTATTACATATTTGCAAAGATGCTGTTCATGATGTGAAAAGTACCTTTTCTTTTAACTAATTTAAAATAAACTCTCTCAAGATTTGCCAACTCACTTAAGTGGCTAAATATGTTCCTCTGATATACAAATTGCAATACTTCTTGGTAAACTGTAGTTTCAGGAATTCCCAATTTCATTATTTCCAGTTTCCTTATTTTACAAAGGATTGATTATTTTCAAACTTTGGGTTTTTTTGCTGAATTAGTCTTTATTTCAGGCAGATTATTTCTCTAGAGTGTATTATGAAGTTTTGCATTTTATTTTCTGCTCCATGGGGAATCTTTTTGTTGGTCTTTTTGGTTTTTTAATATCAAATGATTTTACTCTGTCACACTGAATAACAAGAATGTTTTGAATATACATGAGAGACTAGTTAAAGTTACAATATTTGTAGAGAACACATATCATCAGGGAGAGGAGAAATAGACTTATGGCAAACCATTCCTCTACTTTTGGTATCTAAGAACAGCAGGCCTGACCTAAAAGGTCACTACAGTTAACGGAGGTTTTTCCATTCGCTTCAGTGGGATCAGTCACAAACTGCTGTGTATAACAAACATTTCCTTGCTGTCACGGTCCTGATTGCAGCCTGGACTCCATTGTTCCATGCCCAGACTTTCTGTGCTGGTGGTTAGATACTCCCATGTAACTCAATGTTGAATACTCTGCAGGCACAATGATATGCCACTGTTACAATACTGCTTTCACTTTTTTATAACACTTGTAAGTTTCTGTGTTACAATGAAAGCTTATCCTTGACCATCTCCAAGAAGAGTTCGCACAAAGCTGTATAACATCTTTTGTTTCAGACTGGGAGTAGCTAATGAAAATGCTCTGTACTCCATTACATATATTAGCAACGCAACACACCCTGACACAGGTTGTACTTGTCTCTACTTACCTGCAGCAGAAAGGAAGGTATTCCATGTAACTTTCTTTTTTCCCCCATTCATTCATCCCCACATTGCATCAGGACAATTTTGAACTCCAGGGCCAGCATGGAGTGTTGGCCTTTCCATGACCAATTTAACTAACTGCCCAAGAACAAAACCTCTTCTGGTTCTTCACACCTTCCTACTTCTTTATAACTCCAGTTTACACCTACCTATGGTGTACATGATTAATTTTACCTACTTTCACACTTCAAATTCTGAGAGATTAATCTAAGCTTCTAGTCATGGAAAGAGACTTCTTCCATCTCAGACAGATTAATTTCCCTCTCTGGAAGTGTCTCTTTCCCAATTGATTATAGAAGGAGCCAGCATTCCTAGACAACCAGAATGATCCTGGAATCAGCTGTCAGTGTGCACCCATTCTTCTTCTATTGTTTTCCCACAATGGTAACTGCCTAAGTCACTATCCTGCTGAACAATTTTATGTTTTCATAATGGATATTAACGTAATAAAAATCTGTTTATGACCTGGTGTCCTCCTCATGCCATCTTTTACTTTTCAGTTCATGTTTAAAATATAAAGTACCAAGATCAGGGTAAGAGAGCTAAGAATTTATTGAAGGGCACATAGAATATGTTGTGATGTTATCATACAGAGCAGGAAAAAGAGTTTTGGTGTGTCTGGGTGAGAAAAGGGTCGGGAAAAATATCAGGATTTCAGACATCGCAGAAAAGAAGGAAAAAAAAAAGATTAATGGAATTAAGCTGTGGAACATCTACAGAGAATAATATGTTGTGTAAAGAAGTTTGAAGACAGCAGATACTGCATTCAAATGTGCCTTTTATGAAAAACAGAAAGAACAACAAAAGGAAGACAGAGATATAAAGGAAAACAAAACTCTGAAGGGATAACAGTGAGGAAAAATAAGGAGCAAGAGAGCTAAAGCATGACACCTTTTATCTGCTGTGAATTTAAGAGGGAAAAAAAAAAGAAACATGCATTTCAGGAGGACAAAGACTGCAGCCTATATTGAACAAATATCTTTTCTTCTTTCTTGCCTTCCAGCAATAAGTTAAAATATAACATAATAGAAAATACTACCATTGCTCCAATCTCTAATTAGGACTTCCATTTTTGCCAGTGAGCAACTTATGCTGAGAGTTGAAGGAGCATGTCGCTGATGCTTCTTTTTTTCCTGCTGAAGTACCATGCATCTGCTAGAAAGGCTAAACTTAATGCAGGTACTGTCCAAGTTCTAGAAATACATGCTTTTATTTATATATACTCACACACAGACACACACAGAGCACCAAGGTCCGGAAAAAAATATTAGATGTCCACAGTGTACAGGCTAAAGGACACATTATTTTCAACAGTACTATATTAATGCCAAAAAGCAAATCCAAAACAATAGTTTACAATTGAGAAGGAACTGTATTAAAATAACATTTAAGAAATGTGCATGCCACTAAATCTTCCAAAGAGTTTAAGAAATGGGTGTGTAGCGAGAGATAAATTGGCTGCTACTCCTGTCAATGAACTATCTATACTGAAAGCAGTGACTCAGGGAGTATCAATCTTGCTTAGCAAGTAGAATCATAAAGGAATCCCCCAGAGTGACAATTTTCCCATTAACATTAAAGATCATCTGGAATCCCATTAGTAACACACTCATGTCTAGAGCATATAGAAGGTACAAAGGTAATGAAGCTAACTAAATTGTGAAGGGAATGAGGCAAAAGTCTATTTTATTCTCTTTTGGAACTGATTCCTAAAATATACCTTTGAGGAGAGGCATGACAAGAGAGAAGAAATGAAGATAGAGTCAAATATGCAAAAGGAGGTAGCGGCTCATGAAAAGACATTACAAGAATGGCAGTTGGAAGGAATGACTTCAATAAAATACCCCTAAACCCTTGAAGTTGGCCTTCTTTTGTCCAAATTTTCTGGGGTTAGATGCAATTACATGGGGATAAATCTAAAAGGTGATTGGAAAACAGCAGTCTGATACAGAAACTTTGATAAGAAAAAGTGACATGAAGGTGACTGTGCTTTCACATCCACCAACCTGCCTTCCATCTTCTGATCCTCAGATTAAAATGACTGAACTGTCCAAAGGAACAGAATAAAAATTACTTCAATCAACATGAACACAGGATATCTGGGAAGCAGAAGCGTATGCTCTCATCATTTCACAATTATCTGTCACATTAACTTATGTTCTGCTTAGATAAAGCAGAGATGCCACATACTACGACCCAATGCTGTGAGCATAACAAATCCATCTGAACAGACTCCTGTGTCTTGGTATCACAAAAGATTTTCTGTAAAAACAGCATTACAGAAACTGTTTATTCTATCCTATTTTTATTTTAAATTGGTGAAATTTCATTACTTTAGTTTCCTTACTTTAGGGAGATTTCACATGCTTCTTTCTTCTGCACTTTCAAAAAGTTTCAGAAGTATGATTGTCTTCAACTCTTGTAGCATTTAAGGGAAGTTTTTTAAACACAGTTCTGAAATGAATTCCTACTATCCAGTTGGATGGGTGTCACTGTGAATATGGAAACCTCAGTCCCTTTCAAATGCTTTAGTATGTCTTTAACTAAGAGAGGAAATGCACCCAAAAGTTAAGAGGGGGAGAGATCACTCAGATCTAAAAACAAGGATAAGACAAGGCCCAAAGACCAAGCTGAATCAATCTACAGAAAACAGATATGATTAGGTATCCAATACGTTCCACTATTATCATGTTATCAGAACAGCTTACAATCTTTAATGAATTTACTGACATAGCGCATGTAGTAGAGGTAGCTACAAGAAAGACTGAGAGCCACTTAGATAATAAGGTGAAAGGAAGGCAAGAAAGTACCCCTAAGGTACAGAGAAAGATATGGTAAGACCCCCATTAAACTTTAGATACCTAAATAAGCTCAGACACGAAAGGGTGCATTCCTGACTTATCTATAACTGTTATAGATTTTCTTTTGCAATATAAGCATAGAAGAAAAATTGCTCACAAAAATGAGCCGTATTCATTCCCACTAAGAATTATTTAATTTCAGTAGATTTGCCCAAGTGATTAATTTGTCCCAGTCTATCCATGTAATATTCAAGGCCAACTCTTGCTCATTTAACTAACACAAAACACTTCCAATTATTCATTGCAAATTATCCATTCTAATTCTTCACACTTTCAGTGGCAACATTAATGCTAGAATTTCCTAATTTTTCAGAGGTTTTTCTTTACAGTTGGAACACTTTAAGTATTTTACAAGCAACTTCCTAGATTTTAAGAAACAGTGTAAACTGGAAAAAGAAAAGCACTTCCATCACACATAATGTATGAACTCTTCCTATTAATGGGTTGACAGTCTTTAGACCACAGGCCCTTCTTATTTTAGCTCCTAAGCTATATAACATCATCAGTGAAGTTGTCACACTCCAGAGAAGACACTGCGGAAAATGAGATGCTTCACCAGTGGGGTTTCCTAGCTATTAGTATGTTTGTTGTCTTTCTTTAAGATGTGGCGATTCTGAATCCTTATCTGAAATGATAGTGGACTGCAGTACTGAGTGACTCTTTTCTTTGCAATGGTTCTCAGCCTCTCAGATTCCTCAGGCTCAAGTTCCACTTTCCTCCTTTTTCCTGAAATGTCCGATTCCACATTTCAGTCTTGCCTCTCCAATTATTCTCAGCTCCCAAATCCAGTTACTCCTTTTGATCCAAAGTAACATCTTGATCCCTCTGGATTATTCAAATCAGGTGTCTTCCCACCCATTCTGCCTATCACCCTAAAGGCTAGAGTTAAAATCACCTTTGTTTTCAGGTCCCTGTACAAGTACCATGGTGGCAGCCGGAGAGTGGGAGTTCTGCTTACTTACAACCGCTCACTACTTACTAGAAGTGGAGATCATACATGTCATTCTTCATAAGCAGTAAAGGGTGACTATTCAAGACAGAAATATCTGAGCATATTTTATTCACATGGATCCTTCAAAAGGATTAAGTGTAAACCTAACCAAATCTGAAGGGAGCATGAGAGGATCAAAATTCTTAAAAGCTTAATAGCTTGTCTGAGTTGGGATTGATTTTTCTTTTTCTGCAAAAGTTTTATTTCTGCCATCACAAAGAAATTACACCTACGTCAAAATCTAGAAACATTAGTGATTCTTCATGAAATAAATCATAAAAAGCAAATCAACTTATCTTTCAGTAACCTTAGTCTGAGAAACAGTATCCATTCCACTGAAAGTTAGTTTAAATTTAATAAGATCAACAGTTTGACAAAGTTGTAAGTAACTGAAAGCATGGCTTTATGATGGAAAATGTCTAATGACCTTAAATATAACAACAAACTTAATACCATGCATATCAAAAGTGGGAAAAACTGGCGTGGTTTACCTTGGAAAGATTGTTTTATTTCATTCCCAGTTCTCTGTGAGATACTCTTTCCACTGAGCTAACACCTAAACGTAGGTTCTACTCTTCACCTGTCCAAAAAGCAATGAAGTCTATGAGGGTTCTGCTAATGCATTAATGCAGGGACCTGCTTCTCCATCTGTGTTAATGTCTGTGAATTATGCATAAAATTAAGCCGGAGATGTCCCATTCATAATGCTGAGAGACTAATTTTACAGAACCTTCCATATCAAGACTTCACATAATATTAAAACTCCCTGCAAAGCTCAGTGGAATTGCACTAGTAACTGTAATGTGTTTACAAAGAAAAAATAGCAACAAGCTTCCATTTCATCAGAATAGTAGTGAATTCACTAATTACTTTTCATAAGTCAATCATTTTTTGCTTTATGTGTGTATGGAAATCATTGAAGATAACAATTCTAGTAATTTCCCATGCATCTGATTTAAGTTTTCTGCTTTTAAAAATAGTTAAAAGTAGGCATCATACCTTACATCCTGCTTTTCTTCAGCTCATGAGAAAGTTCTATTAATATTTCTTTTTAGAAAGATTCCTACTTATGAACTTGAGTATGCACCTGCTCATGTAACATCTATTTAACCTGTGAAATTGATATTAAATTTGAACTGATTACAGCAGTAGTATGAATAATGTAATTTTTGAGCCCAAATTGCTGGATTCCTAAATCTGGTCTCTATTTTTACCTTTTGTCACTTAGACATCTAGGTACTTAATATGAAAACACAGTGGATTTTAAGTATTGAGCTATAATTTGTACACATAACGAATTACAGCCACAGATACTTTAAAGTGCAGACTAAAATATTAAAAATAGTAATTGTTTTAAAAGAATCTCCATTGCTCTGTCTCCAAGTTTTTTACCCCAAAAATGGTATCCACACATGCAGGGGTACAGCATCATCTGAATCTGTGAGATGAGATCTATGAGATTGTCTGTGCACCGATTTGCTATCCATTCATTTTATAACAGTGCACACATTTACAGTTTACAATCTGACACCAAATTCAATAATTTTTGGACTCACTTGTTAATATTTTCTATTTTCTTCAGAAGCATTTAGTATTTAAGGATATTGTCAAAGCAATGTCCTTCAAGACAGTGTATGTATTAGATTTCCAAATATGGAAAATTTAACTGTGTTATTCCCGACTATGTGCTGTCTTAAAACTCCCCATTCTGATCCTGTTACTATCAATGTCAGAAGACAATCTTTCAGCTGATGCAAACTGTCATCATTCTATTAACTTCAAAGAAATTATCATAATTCACACTGGCCAAATGTTATTTCTAGGTTCTCATCCATGTCATGCACTAAATGGTGTTTTCAGCAGCATATTGGACTGCAGAGGGCTACACATCTGTTTGTTACTCCATCACAGTAAGCCACAAGTTTACTTCTGTTGGCCATTGTAGGAAAAAAAAAAACAGTTGATGAATAATTCTGGGGAAACTTTGGAAAATCTGAGACATTTGCTATGCTTCAAATTATTCATTTCATTCTTCAGCTTCTCTTCTATTTGCACTGCAATTATTTCTAGAATCTAGTAAATAGATTCCAGAGAACATTTATTTACTGTCTAAAAAAATTCTAAAAAGAGGAGTGTTTATCTCAAGAATGATCCTACCTGATTTCTAATTTAAAGGTTTCAGAGATGCTTTAAACATACAGTGCATTGATTAGCTTTGGGATGTTCCTAATAGTCAACTAATACCATGGAAAATGGGCCACCAGGAGATCCACTGAAGCTTGTTCTGAAAAAGCTACACATTAATTTCTGAAAATATCATTATCATAAATGTGCTATTCAGCTGAAGCAATGGCATGTTGATATAGATTTCTTATGGCATGTTGAGGCAGATGTATTGTCGGAAATATATTGAATAATGATCACATCAATAGAAATTTCAAATTAATCTCTTTAATTATTGAATTTATGCTAAAGACAGACAACAAACTTTGCAATGCAGTGGAATTCCAACTCTCATACAGTTTAAGAGCTATTGTAACAAAGTCATTCACTTAATGCCAAGCAAGTGGAGTAAGATGGCATTGACGGACATTTGAAACTGCTCTTTTCTATGACTTCGTAAAGGAGCAATGAAAGTGTTTAGTAAGAAATTTTTGCCTTCAGCCCTCTAGTCATTAATAAATTTTTGATACTGATATGTCAGACTAAGAAAGAAAGAATGTCACTTTTCCAGTACTGATTTTTCTGTATACTTTTACACGTATTTTTTTCAATAGTATATACATAGAATGGCCCAGCCAATGATAGCTGAAAGATGACTAGATATTAAAGATGAGGCTTTTGAGGCCAAACACAATCATTTCCCCAAAGGTAATGTTCATCTGTGTTAGAAGCACAACTTTTTCAAAAAGTAGGTCTGAAATAAAATTTTACAGAAATAATTAACTCTTGCAAACTATACCATATATTTTTGCAAGTGTTAGGGAAAATTTCTATTAAACATATACATACAAGAACACAGCTGCATGCAAAAATATTAAGACATTTTAGAAACTCTGGCAAGACACTACTACACAAAATGTAAGAACTTTTTTTTTTTTTTCTAAAGAAGAATGAGCCACCCATGACAAATATACTGAAGGCAGTTAATACACCTCTAAACATTCTGATATTATGATTTTATGGGAACACATGAACAGAATACAAACGCAGAAAAACTCTGCCTCTTGGATGAAGTAAAATGACTCCACTGAAAATATACATAGGCTGAATAGGGCCTTTGGAAGAATTCTTCATAGGTCTATATCGATAGAGATAATGAGGACTGTCCAACAGAAGTTCAGAAATTTTAGGTATTCCTATAACCCTCAGAGGTAGGCTACTGTAGCAGACAGGTCTCTAGAACTATTATCTCTTCTAACAAATATAGCAAAGCCAGGGCAGGAGCTCAAGCACTAGTCAAAAATCATCAACAATATTTAATTGCTGGCATGCAGCCTAATTTGGTTTTGGCTTATGTCAGCTAAGAACCTCGTATGGTATCTGAACCTTCAGTTGGTCTGAGAGCAAATGCCAGAAAGTATTTCCAAGAGTCAATTTGTTAGAGTCCACCCTTTTGGGGAGGTGAGGGAAAGAAAATTAAGGAACATACATAAATGCTGTAGCATGCCACTTGGCCCCAAAGCACTGTTAAATTACTAGCATAGCTCGTATCTGGATTACACTCAGCTGACTGCAGAGTAACCGAAGACTGCAGAAAGTACCCAAAGTTGAATGCTTTCTTTGCCTTAGCTTTCCCAGCTTCTGAGCCTGTTGATTCCAGAAATGTTTTTTGAAGCTTTAGCAAAAAATTTTATTCCAGTCCCTCCTATTTAAATGCCTACATTCATGCACATCGTAAGATTTCAAAACAGTTCCAGTTGGGTTTGCAACTGTATAGGTGAAACAATCAGGTCTGTAATAGTATGGTCAGCGCTGCCACTGACAGCAATGGCCATACCTTAAAATAGAAAATAAAAATCTATGAGAAACCTCCATTGTTTACCTCTGCCATTCTAATATTGCTAAGTTTTATTTTAGAAACAGTGCTAGACAGTTGGCAAATAAATTGAGTTTGATATTGTCAGTATGAATAAGTATATTTTTCTTACCTAGTGGATACGGGGAACATATTGGGTCAGCCTGTAGGTTCAAATGACAATGAACTTGTAGGGATTCAGAAAACAATAGACATGATGACGCTATTTTGTGGTGCCAGACTCCAATTTGCTCCTGAGATAGTTACTCGTATTCCTTCCACATTGAAAATGCTTAGGAAAAGGATTCACAGCAACCACTACAGTAGGTGATGGAACATCCCTAAACAAAAGGAAAAAGAAAAACAAAGATGCATAAGAAGAGATGAGAAGAGTGATGTGTTAAAATCTTAGGGTTTTTTTTTTACCTTGAATTGATATGGAACTGCCTTCATTGATTCAAAGATTTCCTTCCAAAGCAGAGCTTTTATACAACATGGCAGTTACACAACATGCAAGCACTTATTGCCTCTCAGAAATGAGAAATTTGGATGGTTTCAAACGCTTCCTTCTCAGCACAATATCCTGAGCACCTTACTCCAGGCACCTGAGGCAGAGGCTTCACTTTTAGTGCATTTTGTATGAAAGAGTCTTCAGCCAAAAATACAAGATTCAAGAACTTGGGAATAAACAGAAAATGAAAGAGCTCAACACAATAATTTAGCGATTCCTGCATTAAATTGTCAAGTATAGTTCTGGACTCTAGCATCTGTTCTAATGGTCATGTATTTTTCACAGTATTAATAATGAATGCAAAAAAATTAAATCATGATTGTAACAGGAACCAAAACCCAGGAATCCTATGGATATTCTTCTTTGCATAGAACCCAATAGTGCAGGTAGACTCAAACAAGCTTCCTGGGTGAGGACTCTTTGGTGTCACAGTCACAACAATCCTTATTTGTAAGTTGCAAATAAATTCAGGTCTTTTTTAGGTGCTAAGTAACTCAGCTCAGCTGGGATGCACGCTACCAGCATTTTAGTACCTTTTAGTACCATTTAGTACCACAGTAACATTCATATGCAGAAAGGGTCTGTATTGGGTTTGCGTGGCAGCGCTTTGGTAGTAGGGGGGGCTACAGGGGTGGCTTCTGCGAGAAGCTGCTAGAAGCTTCTCCTATGTCTGATAGAGCCAATGCCAGCCGACTCCAAGACGGATCTGCCACTGGCTAAGGCTGAGCTAATCAGCAACAGTGGTAGCGCCTCTGTGATAACATATTTAAGAAGGGGGGAAAAACTGGGAACCGGCAGCCAGAGGAGAGAGGAGTGAGAATATGTGAGAGAAACAACTCTGCAGACACCAAGGTCAGTGAAGAAGGAGGGGGAGGAGAGGCTCCAGGCGCCGGAGCAGAGATTCCCCTGCAGCCCGTGGTGAAGACCATGGTGAGGCAGGTTGTCCCCCTGCAGTCCATGGAGGTCCACGGTGGAGCAGATATCCACCTGCAGCCCGTGGAGGACCCCACGCTGGAGCAGGTGGATGCCTGAAGGAGGCTGTGATCCTGTGGGAAGCCCATGCTGGAGCAGGCTCCTGGCAGAACCTGTGGAGCCGTGGAGAGAGGAGCCCACGCTGGAGCAGGTTTGCTGGCAGGACTTGCGATCCCACGGGGGACCCACGCTGGAGCAGTCTGTTCCTGAAGGACTGCACCCCGTGGAACGGACCCATGCTGGAGCAGTTTGTGAAGAACTGCAGCCCGTGGGAAGAACCCATGTTGGAGAAGTTCGTGGAGAACTGTCTCCTGTAGGAGGGACCCCACACTGGAGCAGGGGAAGAGTGTGAGGAGGAAGGAGCGGCAGAAACAATGTGTGATGAACTGACCGCAACCCCCATTCCCCGTCCCCCTGCGCCGCTCGGGGGGGGAAGAGGTTCAGGAGTGAAGTTGAGCCCGGGAAGAAGGGAGGGGTGGGGGGAAGGTGTTGTTTTTTTAAGATTTGGTTTTACTTCTCATTATCCTACTCTGATTTTGATTGGTAATAAATTAAACTAATTTCCCCAAGTCAAGTCTATTTTGCCCATGATGGTAGTTGGTGAGTGATCTCCCTATATCCTTATCTCGACCTACGAGCCTTTTCTTCATATTTTCTCTCTCCTGTCCAGTTGAGGAAGGGGAGTGAGTGAGCAGCTGTGTGGTGATTAGTCCGGCTGGGCTTAAACCACAACAGGGTCTATGGTTCTTCAGACACAAGAGGTTAGAATCTTTTTAGAGAATTTTTGTCTTACACTTCAAAAGTGCAGTTTTATCTAAGCCACACTGAGTGCCTAAGTTCCTTGCATTAATAGGAAATGCCAGCATTTCCCCAGCTGAACTAAGCAAGCAACAGCTACAGCCAGACTCTCTGAATATTGGTGCTAGGAAAGGTTAAGCCTCAATAAATGTATTATTAAAAAATAATTGAAATAACATAAAAAGGATACATACTTCTCACTTTAAAAACTACTGTCTGTGACCTGAAGAAAAAGGAAAAACATCAACAAGTAGAATTAATAGTTTTATCAAGGAAAATGAAGCGTATTCATTGGGGTTTTTTCAAATAATTGACAACAAATTGCTCCAAGGCCCTAGATAACATCCGAATCCTGATTCACTATTATACACAATAATATGACATAAATTGCTATATTTAACCCCTTTGCCACTCCGAATAGGAGTCTCTGGTATAAGATGCTAACGCAGCATTTATTATTGCTTGGCAACAGCACCTTCTTCACTAAAGGTTTTTTATTTATTGCTGTGACCAATTTCTGCTTAGAAAACTGACAAAAAATGATAAGGCCAGTGCTTAGTTTGATCCCACATACTATTTCTCTTGATGTGTGTTCTGATTGTAAGTGGAAAATGATGGCATATATGACAGCCTTTTTTCCAACATCATCACTTCCTGTTGTTTTACTGCATCTAGAGAAACCAAAAGCAATAGCTGGGTTTGTTTTTTGTTTTTTTGGGGTTTTTTTAATCTGGTTACTGTAAGAAACAGACCAGAACAATAAAAATATTAAGGATAAACCTCATTTTAAGTCCTGTCTTATCCCTTTCCTTTGTTTCTCAGAATTATTCCTTGCTAGCATAACCCAGCAGTGCACAAATTGGAATAACTGGAATAACTAGCAAACTGGATTAACTTATACATAAAAAAAATCTTAACAGTACTTCCTAAAGGACTATTAACCATTGACACATTTTAATAAGACACTGATCATAGTAACATGTAAAATCTGTAACATCCTTCTCTACAGGCAGCTAGCTGTTGTCTTTGGATGCTGCAACATCACTCCCCAAATGTCTTATTGTGACAGAAACATGATTGACACTCCCATTTACAAACCAAATTCAAACAAGTTTCTTCCCAGTTTTCTGCCCAACTCTACCACTTCTTTTGCCTTTTTTTTTTTTTTTAATTTATTTAATCCTTCTGAAAGTTCCTAGATCACCAGCACCTGGTTATAAAATTCTGCTCTAATCAAGTAAAACACAGGTAAATGCTTCAGTCCTCCATACCATTTATGTTTTAATTATCCCTGGAAAGACAACAACACATTCCAAAGCTGAAGATAGTTCATTCCCTGAGCCCATGTATTTTGTAGGTATGATAAACACTAATAAATAAGGGTTTGTAAAATTTGGCACCACGTTAGCAGCAGAATATACTTCAGTCATTTGCTATAATCTCATCATTTCCACTCAATATACTACTCCCTCCTGAATTGATAGAGAGACTTAATTCATATTAGGAGCTTGACGTTTGAAGTAAGAATACGTAATAGGAAATAAAAAGCTTTTCTAACATCAAACAGCATTTCTCTGATGTACAAGGAAACAAAAGACCGTATTTTCTCAGTACTTAAATGAGTTAGGTGTCCAACAGCCAAATAAAATCTGAAAATCCTTTTGAAAATTACTGCCTATAGATCTACTAAATTCTGTAAAGGAAGATAATTAACATCAATCAAAATTGAAACAATAATTGTATATTTAAGAATGGAGTGTAAATTAAGAAACATAGGCTTGTTCTTCACAGGGATAAGTAAATCAATCAGATTTTCTTGATTTTCTTTTGAAAGTAGTAGGGTGAATACATGGCAAACTAATATAATTTCTGATCCACTAGACACATTTAAAACTAAAATCTATCAATTTCAGATTTTTTATTTGTAAAATGAGCATAATCACAATTATATACTTTGTGTTACTACATACCGTTAGACATTATTGGTAAGTTTGTTGGGCTGTGTGAAAGAATTTGCATTGTGTTTGTGAACTTTCTTTCAAAAAATTACTTAATCATCTACTATTTTAATTTTTAAAAAAGATTGGAAAGGCTATGCATAACATATTCAATTAAGAAAAAAGAACGACAATAAATTTATCAAGGTGTACTGCTTTAACTTTATTAGGTGTCCTTACCTAGTCTGAAGAAAACAATTTATACATCCTTCAACATAATCATAGAATGACAGACCTGTTGGAAGCAGCCTCAGCAGATCGTCTAGTCCAACATCGCTGCTCAAAGCAGTGTCACCACCAGCAGGTTTCTCAGGGCTCTGTTCGGAATGTATCTCCAAGGATATCTTTAGGTATCTCCAAGGATGGAGACTCCACAGCCTCTCCAGACAACATGTTCAGTGTTTGATCACCCTCACAATAAAAAAGTTTTTCCTTGTATTTAAGTGGAATTTCCTGTACTTCAGTTTGTGCCCATTGCCTTTTGGCATTTCAAGAGGCACCACTGAGAAGAGTCTTTCTCTTGACTATCAGGTATTGAGCCTTTTATTCTCCAGACTGAATAGTCCCAGCTCTCTCAACCTCCCTACATAGCTCACAAGCTCCAAGTCCTTCAGCATCTTCATGGCCCTGTGCTGGACTCCAATACGTCCATGTCTCTCTCATACCAGGGAGCCTTGAACTGGACACAGCACACCTGTGGCCTCCTCAGTGCTGAGGAGAGGTCCTTTTCTACAAAGGAATTAGAAAAGAACTTCCATTTTCATCATGTTGCTCTTAAACTTCGTTGTTAAAAGTACAAGTTTATATCTTCTGACTTGAGCAAAATTTCTGTTGAAGGCTACTTGACCCTATATGTTTTAGTTACAATAGGTGAATCAAACATTAACAAGGATAAAATCAGTTTAAAACACAAGCAAAAGTCAATATGGTCTCCTGCGTTAAGTGAGGTTTTTCCTCCAAAGCACAGTAACTCAAGCAATGTAAATAGAATACTGACAGCACAAGGCTTGTGTGACAGGAAGTTGTGAGAAATCACAGCAAATTATCAGCCTGCTTAATATGAAGCATCACAAAGGCTGATTGCAGTGGTTTACTTGCCCTGTTCCGCATTTGTCTGACTTCTTTTGATTGCACAGCTTGTTTATGGATTTATCATTACAGTTCCAGAACACTTGATCTATCTTTTTCAGTTAGTAGAGTAGCTACTAAGAAAAATATTATTGCCATATAATCAATGAAAATTTGACAGTAGTCTTGCTTCTTGTTCAGTGATAATCTGAGCTGGGCATATTGTTTGCATTCCATGAGTCTGTGCTTGATGAACATAAAATTATTTCTTTTACCAACCTTAGTGGCAAGTGGATACTGAAAATAAAGATATATAAAGTAAATCATCACAAAATTTGTAGATAAACTTCAGCCACTTGGAAATACACTTATAAGGAGTTATGTAGTATCTACGAAAACAGGTGTCCAAATCCTCCTTTCATTTTTGCATTCACAAGCCAACCAAAATCAATTAGATTAGATGAATATGGAAGAATGTTTTTCCCTTAAGCCTTCAAAACGCTCAGATTAGTAACCAGGATAACTAGGGGACCTTTTATAAGTTTTTTGTAAGAAAACCACAGCTCTGTGGTGAGAATGCTAACTGAAAATATTAACTGGAGTTAATGTGTGACTGGACTGTGTACCTCAGTTTTTAGCAGATGAATGACAGAACACAAACTTAAGAGACATGCAAGAAAATAGAGAGAAGAACTGAAAATGAGTCAGCTTGGCAACAAATGTCAAAGATAATAATGTGTTAAAAATTAGGAAGGGTTTTAGAAAATATTCAACTTCGGCCTTGTGTAAAATGAGCAGCATGATATCCTTCTGTAACTATAGAGGCAAAATGATGTAGCATAAGATGAATAAAGACAAGGTAGAAGCATAAAGTAAATGAATGCTTGATAGAGAATTCATAGTTGAAGACACGAGTGGCTAAAAGGAATCAAAAAGTGTGTAGAAAGAGGGTGAAAGAGACAGAGTCATGTGGGAAGAAAGAGCAAAGGACAATCCAACTGAAAGACCTACTGAAAAAAGAAAGAGAAGTCATGAATATCTCATACATCAAGGTACACTAAGGGAAACATCTATAAAAAATAACCCTCTGAAAGCTTCTATACTGTTATTTCAACCGATGCCAGGCCCCTGCCTCTGCAGGAGTCAGTGCACATGAAAATCTGAAGAAAGAAAATAAACCCCTTTTGACTATAAATTAAAAAAAAAAAGCCTCCACACTTTTAATGCAAAAAACAATTATTATCATGGACTATTTTAACTATGCTATCACTCACAGTGTGGTATATGCTTATCCAGAGAAGCTAAAGGAGAAGAATAAATTATATATATACGCATATATATGTATATATATGTTTCTATAAATACTAACTGTATCCATTGATCTTCAGTCTAACAGTAATGCGTTATGGTGGTTAGGATGGTGCTTTACTGGAGAAATGGAACACGAGGAGAATCAGAGAGACAGAGAAGTAACCTATTCAACATGTTCACTAAGTAAAATAGGTTCAGATCATCTCTAATCATCTATATTTCTATTCTCGTTGCAATCATTGTCATGAGGACAGATTCCTGTTGTGACATGCTGTGTTCTCATTATAACCTTTGACGAAGAAATAAAATCAATACCTCATGCATTTTTCAAAGCAAGTTTACCTGTTAATGGCTGTGGAATACATAGCTAATCTACGTATGAACAGCTAAACACACACTAGGTACGTTAGACCACTGCCTTTTTTATACTCTAACAATTATTAAAATTGCACTACATTGTTCTCATAATAAAGATTATAGTAAGGATCAGGTATAACATACCACACCTTAAATTCATTTTTATAACAATAATTGTAATGAAAGAACATACTGGCAATGTATTTTTAAAGCTCGGTTTTCATTATAATTGGGAAGAAGAAATTTTGGACTCTGTCCCAGCTTGCTCACAACAATCTTCTGGTAAAAAAAGACACACTTACAATAGCTATCCTTTGTGAAGTTTATGAAGCCACAATGAGTTTTGTTATGCACTTCTGAGGGCTGAAAATTAATAATTAATGTAAAATAAAGAAATATGGAACACAGAATGCTGGAATTACAAGGCTGTGACATCCACAAAAGAAAATCTGCAGAAACATAGAATTATTACAAAATGGACTTCAATTTCCATCTAAAGTCAGAAAAATGCCCATAATTGATTTTTATGAGAGGAAGATTTGACTATTTGATCCTGCAGTTTGAAATCAATAAGATGCCTTTTATTGTGCTGTCCTTGTTGATCTGGTTCTGTTAATCTCTTTCATATCTAAGTAATTAACAGTTAATGACTGAACTGGGTGATTAGCCTTGACCAATCTACATGCTGAATCTTGTGACAAACTAAATGCTATCACTAGAACTTAACCATATCTACCAACAACTGGAGGCAAGTGTTGGTAGCTATTCTTAAACTGAGAACCTCCAAATATATTGTCTTGTGGCAGTAGATAGCATAAACCTGTAGTTTACTAACAGTAGTAATAGAAGTAGTAGTAGTAGTAACAGCATAAACCCTTAATTGCAGAGATCAAACAAACAAACAAAAAAAACCACTATTAGGGCTGACAGGATACATTGCAAATACCCCTTTACTTTTAAGATGTCACTGGCTTAAATCATATTTAGTAAAAACAAATATGACCAAAAGCAGAGCCTTCCATATTATCCTGCTTTGTTTGGCAACAACTGTGAAAAGCCTGTTCTGCAATACTTCTAAGACCTTTTATACTACCTGTCTCATAAGACAATACCTTAAATACTAGAGTGTTTTATATTCTCAAGGCATCTGGCCTGATTTTAACCAACTGACCAACTGCCACATAACTGTTCATCTTACTAAGTGGTAAGCTGAGTGGAATAAAGCAATATGGTAACAACAAAACAACAGGATAAGGCAAAGAGTGTGTCTTGTCTTCCAAATTAATCACATTATCCCTAACACTTTGCTCCCCATTTACTTACACAGCACCCTAAAATATTGTTTCACATGCTCAGAAACAGACAAGGCCCATAAGCTGAAAATCAGCTTTCTAATTAATTAGTACCTGTTATTCTAGAGTCACTTAGATTCTCTGTATCATTGTTTTCATTGTAGCTAGAAATGCAATAGATTTCTAAACAGATTGTAAGTAATCTAAAATTTTAACAATCATTGGTGTTTCTTCCTGCTTACTCTCTTTAAGCCATACAGCTCACATTTAAATGACAACAAAAACTGTGTGTCTATGTTTTACTGACCAGTCAGCCTCACCTCCTTGCCTGGTAAGATCATGGAACAGATTCCATATGTCAAAACATATGGGAGACAGGGAGGTGATTAGAGAGCCAACATGGCTTCACCAAGGGCAAATCATGCCTGACTAATCAAGTGGCCTTCTACAATGGAGTGACTGCATCAGTGGACAAGGGAAGAACTACAGATGTCATCTACCTAGATTTCTGCAACGTCTTTGATACAGTCCCTGACAACATTCTTGCTGTTAAATTGGAGAGATATGGGTTTGATGGATGGACTGTTTGATGAATAAGGAATTGGCTGGATGGCTGCATCCAAAGAGTTATAGTCAATGGCTTAACGTCCAAGTAGAAACCAGTGGTGTCCCTCAAGGGCCCGTACTGGGACCAATACTATTTAATATCTTCATCAATGACATAGACAGGGAGGTTGAGTCAGCAAGTTTGCAGATGACACCAAGCTGAGTGGTGTAGTTGATATTCTTGAGGGAAGGGATGCTACCCAGAAAGACCTTGGCAGCCTTGAGGAATGGGCATATACAAACCTCATAAAGTTCAACAAGGCCAAGTGCAAAGTTATTCAGCGGGTTTGGGGCAGTCCCCAGTATCATTACAGACTGGGGGATGAACGGGTTGAAAGCAGCCATGAGAAGAAGGACTTGGGCACACTGGTGGATGAAAAATTGGACATGAGCTGGCAATGTGCACTTGCAGTCCTGAAAGCCAATCTTATCAGAAGCGTAGCCAGCAGGACAAGGCAGTTGATTTTCTCCCTCTACTCCACCCTTGTGAGACCCCACTTGGAGTACAGCATCCAGCTCTGGGATCCACAGTACAGGAAAGATATGTTAGAGCGGATCCAGAGGAGGGCCACAAAAATGGTCAGAGGGCTAAAACATCTCTCCTATGAAGAAAGGCTGAGAGAGTTGGGGTTGTTCAGCCTAGAGGAGAGAAGGCCCTGGGGAGACCTTATTGTGGCCTTTCAATACGTAAAGGGGGTTTATAAGGAAGATGGAGAGAGACTTTTTACAAGAGCCTGTAGTGACAGGACAAGAGGCATTGGTTTTAAACTGAAAGAGGGTAGGTTTAGATCAGACATAAGGAAGAAATTTTTTACAATGAGGGTGGTGAGACACTGGAACAGGTTGCCCAAAGAAGTTGTGGATGCCACAACTCTGAAGTGTTCAAGGTCAGATTGAACGGGTCTAGTGAAAGATGTCCCTGCCCATGGCAGGGGGGCTAGACTAGATGATCTTTAAAGGTCCCTTCTAACCCAAATCGTTCTGTGATTCTGTTTCTATATCAAATTGCCACAATCCTCCTGCCCAGCCTGAAGAAAACTCATTTTGCAATGAGAAACTCACTGAGTTCAGGTGAGATTCTTCTTCCCTTCTTGCTCTGCTCTGACAGTTACTCCACTGTAAAACACAACCAATTTCTCAGGTCTACCTGCCTTTCATGACAGAATATTATGTTTCCTCACAAACCTCTAGGTTGGCATTATGCCAGATTCTTGGTATAATAATAATAATAGTAATGATTATTCCTACATATAGTTGAGTGGAATACTTACTTGCATGCAGACTAATAGATCAGACTGTGATGCAAGCACTGGTGACACCAAATCTTCTGGATTTTTAACACGTAATTTTTTACAATGTCATTCACTGTCAAAGAAAGGGTGATACCCCGTCTAATTATATTGACTTACATTGTCTTAGCCAGAGATTGCTCAGGAGACCTTGAGGACTGTTGAAAGCAGTTCTGAAATAAAACATCTATGGTCATATTTCAGTAATAAAAGACTGCAAGCTGCCGAGCAGAAAGGGGGGATTTTTCTGTTAGAGAAACACATCTGTCTTTCATTATGCAAGGCACCCATCACCCAACCAGTGACAAAAAGTCAATATCCTATTTACTTCTTACTTCAAAGCATTTGCAACCTGGAATCATCAGTTTCATCTGTGATAAAAATTGGCAATTGATGGCAATCATCTTTTTACCATTATTTTCCCTTGCAGGTCAAAGAGAAAAACAATAAAATACTTCATCCATGTGAATGTCATTTTCTTATTTAGACATCATAGATAAATTGCCTTTTTAGTACAAAATGAAAAGTGGGAATTATTATTTAACGAAGAGTAGTATCCACAAAATGACATAAGCATATCTTGTCATGATCATTTTCATACTGCTTTTTCAGAGTAATTTCCTTAATTTTCAAATGTATTTTCTTCAATTTATCTTTCCCCAGTGTTGCTTAAAAGGTGATAACACCACAGTCAAGGATATTCGCTTCTTGAAATAATATGTTAAAAAGAAGCAATAGTACTAAAGAGAAGCAGAGAAACATCTTGGCTTTAGTCTTTGACAAGAAAGAAAATGAGAAAAGGTAAGCAATCTTTAGAGTGCCATCTCTGCTTAGATTGTATTTCACAAGTTATGACATTTTTTTCTTGTTAAGCAGTTGTCTTAGCCTTTTGTGCTTTACCAATGAATGACAACTGTTTGCCTTCAGACTCTTACTCAAATGAAAATGCACTCAGCATTTTATTCTGAAAGTTGCTTACCTTCATTTTCCTGGCTTCAGTAATACTAAGACAACTCAGAATCTTGCAGGAATACCTAACATTTTCAGAATTGAATACAAACAAATGTTATGGGATTTTTTTTATTAATTTGTTAAGTCCAACTGAAGTTCACATCCCAAGACACCTTCTAGAAGAACAGACACTGAATATAGTAATATTTTCTCTGCCTTAATGGTAGGGTCCTGGGTCCTGCCTTAATGGTAGGGTAGACAAATCCATAGAACCAATGATTATTTAACACACTCCTGAAGAAGAAACCTAACTTGCTGATTGCCAGAAACTGGGAGTTAATATAAGAGAATTATTAATATTTAAACAGTTTCTCATAGTTTTGGCATTTTTGTTTGTTCGTTTTTTTTTTTTAACAAAGCACCAAATAGTAGCTTGGCTTGGAAGGAGGCCCTAACATGGGGTTTTGATCTGATCAACTAGAATAATTTTTGTGTACTCCCACTGTCACATTTTGATCATATGTACTAAGGGTCACAGAAGAATGAAACCAGATGAAAAGTATAGATACATCCTGAAGAAAAAAGCATAATATGGTGTAAAATATTTGAAATCATGCTTAATATAATTTCTGTGTAAATATTCAGAATAATTCCTAGAAAAGTAGAAATCTTATAATCCAAGAACAAGCCTGAAAGAAGGACTTTCAAATTGAAAAACGTCTGTAATTATAGTTTAAAAGATTCAGCATTAAATTATGATTCAGAGACTTTTAGTCTTTGAACTTCTTCTCCATTTTACCAACACCAGCAGCAGTTTCACCTGGGCAGCTAGACATATCTCCAAATTAAACCCTACTGGCATCCAAGACCAAAACAAAAGGAGTATACAGGCCATGTATCTCACATGTAGACATTTATAACCAGACATATACTTCTATATATTTTAATATGTAAGTTAAATCCTACTCTAAGTGAATAAAAATTTGGTATTTTTGCACCAACTACAATATGCCAAGTGATGAATGAAAAATCTTCAAGCAAAGAAAAGTTTTTTAAAACATTTCTTTCTTTATTTCAGCAAGAGGGTCATAAATTTAATAGGCTTTGAGAGCATTAGTTTGTTTTCCTTGGGGGGAAAAAATAATATCTTGATACACCAGACAGCTTTTAAAAACACTATTATTCCAGTTGATTTTTAATCTCCTCAACATATACTATAAGCAGACAATAATGGTTGGACTTGATGATCTTACAGGTCTTTTCCAACCTTAATGATTCTGTGATGCTGTAATAAGGAAAAAATGCTAAATAGACTATACTGTAGAAAGCTTTTAATTTTAAAATAATAAGTTTTCAATCGAACAACATTCCAAGGTGAATAAGCTTGTTTTACCACGACATATTTTCTCTTACAAAACTGTGAAAGAGCAATATAGGAACATTTATTATTTAATATTTGTATTGCAGTAATAGCTAGAGCTTGAAAATGAGGAATCAAGGCCCCACTGAGCAAACAC
Source organism: Gavia stellata (assembly GCF_030936135.1). Lineage (NCBI taxonomy): Eukaryota > Metazoa > Chordata > Aves > Gaviiformes > Gaviidae > Gavia > Gavia stellata. The sequence continues at coordinate 27,339,814 of NC_082597.1, forward strand.
ATCATAACAAAAATAATTCCTCCTTACAAAGTTTGGAGTCCAAAAGCCAATGGTATAATCACATATTCCATCATATTTAGGAGAGCTTATTACAAAACTCAGGAAGTCTATCCAACAGTTTAATACTTTTGATTTTTTTCTAAATTCAGGGCAAAAAGTCAAATCATAGATACATGCCTAGCAGAGAGATTTTTAAAGAGAAATCAGAGTTTACATATCTTCTACTAAAATCAAATATACCAGCATTCTAAATTGGCTATATTTTACATAGATTTGCTGAATCAGACTTTCAGCATTTAGCATTCATAAGTTTCCTTCTGCCTTATTTTTCCTAACAGCTTATCTCCCAGATCAGAATATACATATCAAGTTCTTATCTAAGAGCATGTCTTCCCAAACAATACGTGTATCATGAACATGGCTGAGGTTCTTATTCATTCATGTGTGAATTTGCAGTAATACCTTTTTTTTTTTATGAGTTATTCACTAACTTATTTTGAAATGAAGAATTTTAATTGTCAGTTTTCATATAGGTAGATTTTCCAATGTCTTTGGTTACATATTCCTGAGTATAATTATTTCTGTAAGAAATACTTCAAAATCTAGCTATCACTCAGCTGAACACCTCACTAGGTATTACAGAAGATGTCATTTTGACTATTAATGCAGAGCATTTTTATTAAATTCTTCACATACACAAGAGGTCACGCTACAAAAATAAGTGCACAACAAAACAAAATAATTTTTTACCTTGTTTTGAAATCTCAAAACCATATTTTCTAAAATATCCAGAGAGGTTTTGTTCCAGAATCTGAATGTTTAATATGAGATAACTTTAGATGTGTGCACATAAAGACAGGGCTGAACTCAAACCCTTGAAACTTAGTCTTCAGGTTAGACACCCAGAAGCCAACACTCAAAGTCACTGTTCATTTCTTTTAACTTTTTTTTAGCTTCTACAATCAATTTATCTTTTTACAGAAGTGAAACATAAATTTGATTCAATCCATAAAATAAGAAAAAATTAAGTGTTGAAAGACTGTGTCTGTGAACTATTGACTTCTATTGCACTAATACAGAAAGAGGGGCACTTTGCTTCTGTAGACACTTCAAGATCCTGTTGTATGACCATGAAAAAGAACTGAAGATGCGTTAGAGAAATGAATCTACCAGATACTTTCATTGTTAGCAAAACTTCTGAAGACAACAACAATATCTTAAAATAATCTTAAAACATGCTGCACCTCAATAAAGAGGTTCCCACATGCAGGAAGTAAATCTTGATAAATCCAAACTCATTAAGGCTCTAGCTGCTGTTCTCTGCATCAGTTGTCTCTGGATACAACAGCTTGGTACATTAAAAATTAGAAAATAGAATTATAAACTTACAACCCATAAAAGCTCACACTCTACTTTTATCTACAGGTAAGCAAACCAAATAAAAGCTAGTGGGAGCCTTTACAAAAGTCAAAAAGCAGAATTTGGCTCAGAACCATGAATGAAATATTCTTACATTACTTCCCTAATACAAATCTTGAATTAGTATTGGAAAAAATAATAGCAATAACAAAAACGTACCAATATTATCAAGGCTAGTTTAATAGTGAAATCTCTTCTATTTGGACCAGCATAACATTTTTCAAAACTAATCACTAAGGAGAACTTCAAGCCTAGTAATCACCAAGTGCTGATTAATAGCCTATTTAACTCCAATTGAATTTAACGTAGCTTCCAGTCATCCAAGTAGTTTCTAATCCATTCCAAGCTTCACAATAACATTAACTAACTGACATTGTAAGAGACAACGTCAAATCAGATGGCAATCATTACTATAGGTCATATTTCTGAAAATGAGTTCCCACAAAAATATAAACGTAGAATACTGGAAGAACAACAGTAACAGATAATAGACATGACCCTGGCTTCAAGCAGGAAACCCTGAAAAGAAACGTATTTAGTTATAATTGTCTCTATAAAATGAACTTCACACTCTAATACTGAAGCATTCACATGAAGATCTTGATCCTTTACTTACTTGCCCATATCGGTCCCAGCTTCTCAAGGTAGAGTAGAGTTTTTTACTGATTTGTAAGCTGTAACAATTTCTTTTTATTTTCATAGCTATTAGCTTCTATCAACTGTAAGAACATTAAAATGCATTTTGGAAACCATCAATAATATATATCTTCCTAGGCTGATCCTGTGAACTTCATGAAGCTCAGCACAAGATACTAGTTAGTAAGTTTATGGTCTTCGTCCAGAAACTTAGACAAAATTTTCATGGTCTGCCAGCTTGGATTTTCAATGAAATCTCTCACTTACCCTAGAGAAAGGACTCATCTCTCTTTGTAACAACCTCTACTCTGGTTTTTTTTATGTAGATTGATCACTTCCTCTTAGATACACTTTGATTCAAGTACATCGTTGGCTATATGCATTTCTTTCAATGTGATCTCAAAGCTGTCTTCACCACTGCAGTGCAGTTCTCAACTGCCAAGGGGAGAGACCAAATGCCACTTTACTGTAGCTGGGGTCCAAGCTGTCCATTCTCTGAGTGAAGAAAGGAGTAAAAAGATGAATTTTAGTATAGTACATTCAGATCCTGAACTGCCACTTTGCTTGCTGCTTTGGATATCACCAAAGAACATCACATGCCACTAAAGCTCCCATTGCAAATGGTAATGCTCTTACAGCTGCTCAATGCTGACCTAACTCACTAGACATCCTCTAAAACACATATACTTGGAGAACAACATTAAATTTTCTTGCACCAATAATTTCTCCCATGAAAGAAGAGTGATTTTGTGTCAACAGCTTCCTCCATAAGCAAGACTTCTTGTCTGAGCCAATCTTTCTCATGGTCTGATAGCACTGAATCAGCTTGCCATCTCTTTTAAAAATAAAAATAAATTAAAAAAAAAAAAAAAACACAAAACACTTCAGCATACAGTACCAGGTTTCTCACTCTCAGATTACAAATTCATGCAAAGGTTTACCTCAGATTGTCTTACTGATTATTCAGTAGCACATGTAGGTAAAGCTAAGCAAACCCAAGTTTCTGACAATTTATGTCAATGGTTCACTTTTGGAGATAAAAGAAGCAGAGAAACAGTTGTTAAAAAAAGAAAAAAAAGCTTCAAATTAAACTTGTTAAAAATAAAAGTTTTTGCATAAGGTCAAAACATAAAAAGTTTTATTATATAAAATTGATTTGTTTTATTTGACTGGAACATTAGTAGTAGTAGTTGTTGTTGTTGTAGTAGTAGCAGTAGTATAAGTATTACTTTTTTTAGCTGTTCTCCAAATATTTTTGCCAAAATTGTAAATTATATATTAAACAAAATATTTCCATTTCTTATTATTCACATAATATTTTTAAGCCAATAAGTTGTTTGAAACTATTATTTTAGTACTGCTAAATCTGCATTGTAACTTCGAAGTTTACAAGAAAAATTTTACCTGTGTCTAATACCACTTTAACAGAATAAAAGGTATGCTGACTTAATATATGCAGCCATGGGTATTTGCACACAGTGTGAGCCAAAGAAGAATTTAGCCCTTTAGGTTAAGCTTTTGTTCTTGTAGTCAGAAGAACTATTTGTGTTTGGCAGCAAGCCAGACATAAGCAATGGGACTGTACAGCAGGGCTGGAGCCTAGAATTCTCCAAAAGAACAGGTGGAATGCCTGAAAAGTAAGATTGACTGCTAAAATAATGTATTTCTGTACCGGTTTGCAACGACAGTGTAATTAGCTGTGGGTACATAAAATTAGAAGTGTTATCATCCTCAGCTAGGTAGCTGCGACTGTCAAGTTTGCTGCTTTTAACATTCTAAAGCAGTTACTCAAAATAGCAAAGATTGTTGTTATCTATAAGAAGTACACTTCTAGAACAGCATGGATATAGTATATATTTATTGACAGATTTGATAGTATTTGTCCATGCATTCAGACACATAGATACCACCCACAGTTTTCTGAAATAAGTAGAAATGTTTGCAGTGAACCTTTGCTATTTTTTAGTCTTGGTGGGTTTTTTGTTGTTTTTGTGCATATTGTTTAAGGAACTAGCACATCATGAGACAAGCTAAAAGCAAGTAAAAGCAAGTAAAAGCAAGCAACTTTCAAGTTTTAAACTTTACTGTCTTTATTTTTTAAACAGGTTTTTTTTTCTATAATATTCCAAGTGGATCACAGAGGAGAAAAAAACAAACATGGAAAACTTCAGCTTTTACAGTGAGCTTTTCAGAGTGCTAGAACAACAGCAGCCAGAGAACAAATGGAAGTTGCAACAGAATCTGAAATTTGGTGCTTGCTGTTTAACATTGTGACAAGCTAATTCATAATTCTTTCAATCATTAAGTGAAGAACTAAAATGCAAAATAGCAACAACAAAAAATCAATTATTTTGGAATCCTCCTAAGCTAATGTGTATCATGCAGCCATTAAAATATTCCAGATAGGAAACCGTGTTTTCACAACTCAAAAAGCAAATTGGACTTTTTCTGACAAACTGAAATAATTTCAAACACCTAGTAAATTATAGCACTAAATAGAAATGCTACAGTGCTTTCTCATTAATTTCAAGTGTAAGGGCAGCTTTTTTCACAGGACTGCTTATATAAAATACAAACCATCATATACCTTAAATTCATGTATTTCTAAATAAAGGCAAAATGCTTGTAGTAGTCATTTGATTAACACTTTAGAAATATTGTCAATGCTATTATAGTCTCCAGTGTTTATAATGCAGCTGCCTCTGTTTTTTCTTAGGCATCATCTAACCAGAACTAAACAGTCTATCTTGTCTTACTTTTTTCATGTTCCACAAGCAAGAATAAAATTTGTTCCACCACTCTGAAACATGGCTGCTTTAAATATAAATCAAGAAACTCAGATATTATGTAGAAATATGTAGGCTTTAAGACATAATGTGAGTATTATCACCCAGTGGAATATCTCTAGGCTGAAACCTTACATCTGTCCTTTAAACATCTCTGCTCATTTACTATCTCCATTTCATTATAATTGCAGAAACACACTTTGTAAATGATGTGCTGCTGAAGTCACTGCATTGGTCTACAGAAAGTAAACATAACATTAAGTTATTCAAAACAAGTGAAGTTTCTTATGTCTCATTTGGAGGCAATACATACTTTAGTCCACTACAGAAAGACCTAACTTCTTTAATACGTCACTAAGTGGACACTCAGTCAACAGACACATAAGAATTTACAGCTTGATCTTGTAAGGCCAGTGGCATCCTAATTCCCAAACTGATGGGAACTGAGTATTGCCCATCAGGTCATATGGTCTTAACATCAGGCAGGACTAAGCAATAGATTAATTGTTTAATTTTACAACTTATGTGAAGGTTAACCACATAACAAAAGGAGCAGGTAAATGACCCACACAGGATTATTCATCAGCATAGTCGCAGAAGAAGGAACTAGATTCAGATGTCCTTGTTGTCTTACCTGTGGTATTACATCTAGATAACATCATCCTCTTCCTTTTCATCTCTAAATGAATGAGCTCAAATTCACTGAGGCTTTGCACTACTCTGATTTCTGCTGTCACAGGACCCAGATCCAATCCCTTGGCAGTAGAAAATCTGCTGGCAAGCTACAGCTGTCTAATACATGTAAAAGATGTTCTCCAAGGTGTCAGCACCTGGCTAGCATGGCCCTGAAAGTGTATTGGCTGCAGAAGACTTGTAGTTAGAGCAGCCAAGAGATACAATCATCCATCTTCCCTCTAGAAGGAAGCTGAAAGTTGGGTTATTGTATTCTGAAACATATTTGCTTCTACTTATTACTTCTTCGTATTCAGAATATTATAATTCTTCTATTGCTAGTGCTTCAGTGATCTATCCTTCCTCGTGAGCTCTCACATGCATATGCTTCTCATTTTTAACTACTACTTCTTTTTTTCCTGCCTGTTCTCTGGTGACCTTTGAAAAACTCACAGATTAAAGTAAAGAGATAATCATTACTGTGTACAGTAAAGGAAGAGCTCAGAGCTCAGACACAGAACACTGGTAGGCTCACTGCAATGGTTTACCTTCTGCTTCTCATGTTTCTTCACAGGCTTCAGTCTACTTCAGCTTTTTGCTTTCTCACTGATCTTATGTCTTGTCTTTTCTGCAAAGACAATATTGCACTCCTTCTTCTCATCTAATCTCCCAACCTTTGGTCTATTTATCCCTACAAAGGTGGTTCTGTAATCAAAATTGAAATGAAAATTAAACAATTTTCAAACATACACACTTCTGCACAAATGTAGGTACTGTAGCCCAGAACTACCCTTGTGCACCTATACAACACGCTTCAGTTAGGAGCTGCCTCTTCAGAAAATCTCTGTATAGCCAAAGAGCGGGGAGAGGCACTTTGAGAGCCCTCAATGATGTGATTCACTCTCTGGAGCTACTTCACTTTCTGTTTACCATAGGGAGAATGGTGAGGGTGATTGTGCAGTAACATAATGCTTCTGGCAATGCCTTAGCCTGCTGGGAGGAATCTGATCTCATTTATAGGTAAATGACAGATCGAGAGATAGAGATACATAATGCTGTTTCTTTCAAAACAGTATCTTGTTTCTGATACCCTCACCAGTCCCCTGCAATGCAATAGCAGAGTTGTTATAGGTCAGTTTATCCAGCTGAGCAGAAATTTGCGTGGGTATGTTTAAAGTGTGCTTGCTTCCCTCATGCCCTCTACCTGTACGGAATGAAGCCAGCTCTAAAAAGCATTCAAACCTATCTTTCTCCAGAAATCTGAGCTGACAAATCATGTTTGTTTCTCATTACCAAATACAGAGATTAAAGTGGAAAAAAGCAAACTTGGGTACTTTTCAAATACAACTGCATAACAACAGTAGCAACCATATAGCATTTCTTCAGAGACTGAACACTTGCTTGCATTCTAATGGAAGAGCCTGTAACAGTATATGTAACATTGCCATCTAGTGATTTCAGCTGCAACAACGTGTTTTAACAAGTTTCAGATGTATGCACTGCCACCTCCAGTAATAATAACCTCCCTCCTTTCTCCGATCTTCACGATTTATTATTTGGCACTTGTATTTATTAAACCTTGTCTAATATTTAAATTGGAATTGCATGAGAATCTTTTGAAAGGGTATGTAACACAATTTAAAGGACTGACAGTAAATAAATAAGGTGATTACTGGAGGAGGCTAGGAATAAGCTCACACTAAAAACTGAAAAAGTTTCTTCTTCTTACAGTTTGTGGTTGCATGGTAGTACATCTCTTAGAGATATTTTTCACCAGAAGTTCCGTGTTTTCACCAAAACCATCTTCTGGGGAGCTTTTCAGCTGCACAAAGCAAACTACTTAAGAGAAGTAAAAATTCGTTACTCAAACAGACCTTAAGATTAGGCAGTGGCTCTGACATTTGACAGGAACAAGCTGAAAAGGGGATATGCAACCATTTGTACACATGGGAATCCATCTCTTGAATGGCAGTTAACTAAATGCTTAAAACTCAATGGGACTTGGGATAAATGTAGGCTACATGAGGTCAAGCACATCCTCTATCATCTGCAGGACAACCTTAGAATAGATGCCTAATTTTAGACAAATTTAGATGAGCTGATTTCCACCCAGGAAATTCTATCAATGTGGGCATTCAGAAAGGTTAACAGATCTGATCTGGAACAAGAGGAAGATGGAAAAGATAAACAATTGTCTGCGCAGTGTCAGAAAGGTGTACACATGTTCTTACCTCTTTTTACTTCCTTGATATTCTAACTCAGCACTCAATCTATTCAGCTGTTTGGATGGCTTCTTTATTTTCCAGACGTAGAGGGCTTTTCAGACTAGAAAAGAATATGCTATAGCTCAACTTCCCACACACAACTCAGCAGTATTTACCGTCCACATGGTAAACTGGGGAAGCGGGCACATGCCATAAAGATATAATTGATACTTCTATGCCTTCAGAATTACACACATGCTCTTGTGGTACACTAAAATAGACTGAGAAAAAAAGGAAAATAGTAAGGTAATTTGTTAATGCATCCACTGATTTGTAGGCCCTACTATGGACACTTGATGCATGCAGGTAAAGGCATTTGTTCTACTTTTGCATAGGACAATTGAGAAAAAGACTCAAACTTTAATGACACATTAGTTATGTGCTGAAGTGAAGGTCACTCCAAGTAATTTTCACCCAAGTGATTTAGGGTTTTTTTCTTGGATTAATGTTTACTTGTCTTTTTTTTACAGAATCACAGAATTATTAAGGTTGGAAAAGACCTGTAAGATCATCAAGTCCAACCATCCACCCAACACCACCATGCCCATTAAACCATGTCCCGCAATGCCACGTCTACACGTTCCTTGAACAACTCCAGGGATGGTGACTCTACCACCTCCCTGGGCAGCCTGCTCCAATGCTTGAGTGCCGAGTACAGAGGCACGATCACTTCCCTACTCCTGCTGGCCACACTGTTTCTGATACAGGCCAGGATGCCATTGGCCGCCTTGGCCACCTGAGCATACTGCTGGCTGATATTCAGCTGGCTGTCAATCAACACCCCCAGGTCCTGGTTTCTGCAGGGCAGCTTTCCAGCCACTCATCCCCAAGCCTGTAGCGTTGCCTGGGGTTGTTGTGACCCAAGTGCAGGACCCGGCACTTGGCCTTGTTGAACCTCATCCAATTGCCTTGGCCCATCGATCCAGCCTGTCCAGATACCTCTGCAGAGCCTTCCTACCCTCCAGCAGATCAACACTCCCACCCAACTTGGTGTAGTTCGCAAACTTGCTGAGGGAGCACTCAATCCCCTTATCCAGATCATCGATAAAGATATTAAATAATACCAGTCCCAAAACTGAGTCCTGGGGGACTCCGCTTGTGACCGGCCGCCAACTGGATTTCACCCCATTCACCACAACTCTCTGGGCTCAGCTGTCCAGCCAGTTTTTTACCCAGCGAAGAGTGCACCTGTCTAAGCCACGAGTCGCCAGCTTCTCCACGAGATTACTGTGGGCGACAGTGTCGAAGGCTTTACTGAAGTCCAGGTAGACAACATCCACAGCCTTTCCCTCACCCACTAGGAGGGTCACCTGGTCATAGAAGGAGATCAGGTTGGTCAAGAAGGACCTGCCTTTCATGAACCCATGCTGGCTGGGCCTGATCCCTTGGGTGTCCTGCACGTGCCCTGTGAGCGCCCTCAAGGTGAACCTCTCCATAATCTTCCCCGGCACCGAGGTCAGGCTGACAGGCCTGTAGTTCCCCGGATCCTCCTTCTGGCCCTTCTTGTAGATGGGCGTCACGTTGGCAAGCCTCCAGTCGTCCGGGACCTCCCTTGTTAACCAGGACTATTAATAAATGATGGAGAGTGGCTTGGCAAGCTCCTCCACCAGCTTCCTCAGTACCCTTGGGTGGATGCCATCAGGCCCCATAGACTTGTGAGTGTCCAGTTGGCGTAGGAGGTTTTTAACTGCTTCCTCCTGGATCATGGGGAGCCTATTTTGCTCTCCTTCCCTGTCTTCCAGCTCAGGGAGCTGAATACCCTGAGGACAACTGGTGTGGCTGTTAAAGACTGGGAGAAAGAAGGCATTAAGTACCTCAGCCTTTTCCTCATCCTTGGTGACAATGTTTCCCCCCCCACATCCAGTAAAGGATGGAGATTCTCCTTGTCTGTCTTTTTGTTGATAATGTATTTATAGAAGCATTTTTTGTTATCCCTTACGGCCGTGGACAGATTGAGCTCTATCTGGGCTTTTGTCTTTCTAATTCCCTCTCTGCATGACCTAATGAGATCCTTGGACTCTTCTGCCTGCCCTTTCTTCCAAAGGTGATAAAGTCTCCTTTTTTTCCTGAGTGCCAGCAAAAGCTCCTTGTTCAGTCAGGCCGGTCGTCTTCCCTGCCGGCTCTTCTTATGGTACGTGGGGACTGCCTGCTCCTGTGCCTTTAAGATTTCCTTCTTGAAGAAGGCCCAGCCTTCCTGGACCCCTTTGCCGTTCAGGACCATCTCCCAAGGGACTCTCTCACCCAGTGTCCTGAACAGGCCGAAGTATGCCCTCTGGAAGTCCATTGTAGTGGTATTGCTGACCCCCCTCCTTACTTCACCAAGAACTGAGAATTCTATCATTTCATGGTCACTAATCCCAAGACGGCCACCGACCTTCACTTCTCCCACCAGTCCTTCCCTGTTCGTAAACAGCAGGTCAAGCAGGGCACCTCCCCTGGTAGGGTCCCTTACCAGCTGTGTCAGGAAGTTATCTTCCACACACTCCAGGAACCTCCGGGACTGTTTCCTCTCTGCTGTGTTATATGTCCAGCAGACACCTGGTAAGTTGAAGTCTCCCACAAGAACAAGGGCTTGCGACTGTGAGACTTCTGCCAGTCACTTGTAGAACACTTCGTCTGCCTCTTTGTCCTAGTTGGGTGGTCTATAACAGACCCCCAGCAGGATAGCCACCTTGTTAGCCTTCCCCCTTTTTCTTACCCATAAGCATCAACCTGGTCATCACAATCATCAAGCTCTATACAATCATAACACTCCTTGACGTACAGAGCCACCCCACCGCCTCTCCTTCCTTGCCTATCCCTCCTGAAGAGCTTATAGCCCTCCATCGCAGCACTCCAGTCATGTGAGTCATCCCGTCACGTTTCTGTGATGGCAACTACATCATAGCTGTCCCACTGCACAACGGCTTCCAGCTCCTCCTGTTTGCTGCCCATGCTTCTTGCATTGGAGTAGATGCACTTGAGCTGGGCTATCGATTTCGCTCCCAACATTGGCGTGCCACGCCTAGGCTCATCTCTGTGGAGCCTGGTTTCATTCCCTTCCCCCTTCAAATCTAGTTTAAAGCCCTCTCGATGAAGCCCAGCAACTCATAAGTGAGAAACCTTTTCCCTCCTGGGGATAGTTGAATTCCACCTGCTGCCAGCAGGCCTGGTGCCTGTAAACCACCCTGTGGTCAAAAAAAACCAGAATTCCACCCATAACACCAGCCTCTGAGCCACGTGTTAACCAGGTGTGTTTTCCTGTTCCTTTCAGTGTTCCTCTCTGCCACTGCAGGGATTGAGGAAAACACTACCTGTGCTCCTGATCCTTCAACCAGTCTCCCCAGCACTCTGAAGTCCCTTTTAACTGCTTTTAGACTTTGTGCAACCTCATCGCTGCCAACCTGCATAACCAGCAGTGGGTAGTAATCAGTGGGCTGTACCCACTGATTGGCCATACCCATTTCTTTCTTCCCTCTTCCTTACTGTTCTGGAAAACACAAAAAATGCCTGGTTCTTGGACTTTGTCTTATTTGTACCATTCTGAATATTTTTTTCATTGAACGGGAACACCAGACACAATATCTGCAGGAAGCAATAAACCCTTACAATCTGACACTGTCTTAAATGTACAGTATTGTGGTGGTGCATTCCTTCCCCCTGCTCTCCCCTGGACCGCTCTACGACCTCAGATATTCCAGCTAGGTCCTGGCCTTTGTGTAATGAGTTGGGTGGTTAAGCGACCCTTGACCATACCAGGAACTCTTGCACAGCTAAGGCAGGGAACATCACTGACTGTACCAGGCACTCTTGTTACCTGACCAAGGCAGTTAACAAGAGTGAGAATAATGGAATAATCACTCATCCCCCAACAACCCTAGAACGTTCCTGATCTGGATCGTACCTCAAGTGGAATGACACCATTGTTACTGAAACTCCATCATTTTTGCTAATGACTACAGCCAATCATCTTGCGAACCTATAAACAGTGGTCCCAAGTGAGACCCTTTGAGCTCTCCTGGACAGCAGTGGACTGCAACCAGCATCTCTCTTTGAGTGGGATGCCTCTCAGAGTTTGAAGGACCTCGCCGAGCCAGTGGAGGGACCTGGGATCCAGATTAAAACCCTCTGCTCCTTGAGGCCCAACTCTGGCCTTGAGAAATGCAGAGACATTTGCAGTGAGTATTTTCATGGAACTCGAGGGGAATTTTTACCAGGTATAGTTTTGTATATAAATATGTCTCTTTGTGTGTGTGTGTGTGTCTGAATCAATTTGTAATCAAGCTATTGTTGAGATTAGCTCACTTTGCTAATCTTAAACTAATCCATGATTAAGTGTTGCTAAAATCTCATGATCTACCTCAAACTGTGAATGAACCTCAAATTGCTGCTAAATACACATAATCCTTTAGATAAAACCCATTGATCAAGTCTGGACTAAGATTACACCTAGCTGCACCTAGACTCCTCTCTGAGAAGCAGTTTAGAAAGCAAAGGGGTCTATTCTGAACCTCATGACGCAATGGGAGGGCCTTCCTACTTTCTGTATTCCTTTCACTAGACATAAACCATTGCCCAAGCCTGGGACTAGGATTGGACCTAGCCACACCTAGACTCCTCTCTGAGAAGGAGTTTAGAAAGCAAGGGGGTCTGTTCCAAACCTCGTGACTCAATGGGAGGATTTCTGTGTTCCTTGTACCCTCTCTTTTTCTTTACACATAAACCGTTGACCAAGTCTGAGACTAAGTCTGGATTCAGCTATACCTAAACTCCTCTTTGAGAAGTTTAGAAAACAAGGGAGTCCATCCTGAACCTCGTGACTCAACGGGAGGGTCTTCCCTACTCTTTACCCTTTTGTTTCTCTGTTCTCTCTCTCTCTGTATAAATCATTCCAATTGAATTTTAATTTGATTTTCCTTTGTATGTTTTGGTAAGCAACAGAGTGGACCTTGCCGTCGAATTCTGTTAAGTCGCATCTTTATAAACTTCTATTAAAATCACTTTTGCTAATATTCTTGACGGTGATTCTTTAAGCGGCCTAAACCACTCATTCATGACAAGTGTGAGTGCATTCCCTCACTCCAAATGTTTCTTGACCCTCAGAATACCAGAATGATACTTAAAGGGCTTTCATTTTATTTTTAAATAAGCATTTCATATAAAAATGTACAATTTCATAAGGCACAATGCTTGAGAAGAGCTACCAACTTGAACTCTTGGTAATTCAAGAATTGTAGTGCCTGGAAGGTTAAATAAAACAACACATTCTGTTTGATTTTCTTTATGACTTACAGTGACACTTTGTGGAAGCTGTTCAAAATGTCAACTATACTTGTCTTTCTATAGGAAGAGATGAACATTTCCTTTTAACTGATTTTGTATTGGCTTTAAGGCTTGAAAAAAAAGAACACTATTCACAATCAGAGACATTTTTTCAGAAAAGACAAGTACATATTTGCCTGATAGGTGAAGAGCACTGGGAGTGGATCTTGAACCTTTATATTCTGTTTGTTTCCACCAACAGTTGTGCCACCTGTTAAAACACACACAGACAAATACAAAATTATGCCTTATAAATATCTAGAATTTTTTTAATCACAAAAAATTTTACATCCACTTAGGTGATAGAGTTACAGTACATTGTGTTTTGCCACATAAATGAATGAAGTGAAACAAAAACAAGTTAATAATGTGTGGTGCAAAAAATGTAAATGGACATCTCTCCCTGTAATCTTTCGTGAAAAATGCTCCTGGGTCCCTTTAAGGTAGTGATAACTTCTAGCTAAAGCAGCCAGTTTATATTCAGGCAATGTTATCATTATTCATGGGAAAGAATTATATATTCTGGGAATAGGAGTGCATGCACAAAATTTGACAGTGAGGTAAATTATCAAGCGAATGTCCAGAGGGAGCATGCTGTAAATAGGAATCATATCTTTACTTCAACGTTCACTGGTATGATAGCCTGCCTCTAAAACAGCTGAAATTGGAAATTTCGCAGAACCAAATGAAAGGTTTAACCCCAGTATCAAACAAATGCTTTTTCATCCTCCACAATTCAGAGCAGTGTGCACCTACCTATTTCCAAGACAAAAGCGCCTAGTGGATGAATCACAAAAATTAAGAACCAGTCTCAGAATCTTCTTGGTGAAAGAAACTCATTTAAGCCTCTCTCCTGCCTTGCCCCTGGATAACCTTTCCCATCCAACAGCTCTTTTCAGCTACATGAGCACTCTTTTTCTCTGCTAAACACTTGCCCTTTCTTCTAATGCATGCACTAGGCTTCCTTTCATCTGTGAGGTGGTGCTTTTGGCACAGAGTCCGCTGAGGATGGCTGACAGGATCTGTGGAGTAAATATGGCACCTCATGGAGGTGTTTCCACCTGCTGACCACGACTAAGGGTGAAGTTCAAAAGGTCGGGTAAATACAAAGGAGGTAGGAACCCATGAGTAGAAGAAGTAATTTTCCTTAATGATGTCCTGGATTCATCCCAGGATGTATTTTACAGTTGAACAGCTATGTATTTTTATGCTACGTGTCTATATTTATCTACGTGTAGGGATATTATTGTTCATTTATTGCAGCAACCCTTTGAGGCCTCAGTCAAAACCAAGCCCTGCTCATGCTGCGTATGATAGCAGTAAATACTGTGAATGCAAATGTCGCAGAGCTCCAGCAGACTTGGGAAAAGAAGCACTACCATGAGTACATGTTCTGTAAACAGAAAGGAAACTGAGCAATGGAGAAATGAAGTACCTTGGTCAAGGCCTACGGGAATCCTGTAGAAGATCATTTCTCCCTGAAGAGCACATTCAGTACAAAATCACTGCAGTGATGAAACACAGTCAGCTGAATACACACTTTCAGATGTTCTATGAATTTGTTGTTAGACTAACACCTTCTGCTAGCTGAATGGTGATCGTTTAAAAAAGAAAGTTTTTATTAGCTGTATATGAAACATTAATAAGTATAAACAAAAAAAGTAGAAGAAAAATGAAGTAATTACTTCAAATACTGAAGAGTTTAATCCAAAAAGACACCTACATAAATCTTTTTCTGCAAAATTTGTAACGTTCACTGGATATCAAGCTTTGTTTCAAGCCAGTACCATACGTGTTACTGCAATAAATATCCACAACAATGATTATTTATCATTCTGTAGTTTTAATGATCCAGCAGACACTATGTATCAGTACTTGCAGTGTTATTACTACAATTCGCATATAACCCCAGGCTTCATAAATAATGTTTTTGAAAGAATAGCACTTTAGGAATACTACTAATTAAGGTAAGAATATTGTGTTGCTCAGAATAAAAGATTGTTGTGAAATAAATTATCCTTAAGGAGGAAAGTTAATGCCTTAAAAATGCAGTGAATGCAAAGGCAGAGGAAGAGAGAGAGATTGCTAATTTCAAAGCTACAGATGGACAGCATCTGAAACACAGCAGTCCTGAAGATATTTTTGTTTACCATTTGGAGCCATAGAGTGACATGCAAATTCAGAGCAAACAGACTCTGTGGATGATTAATTTTCTAGTTTTATATATATCAGCTCCTCACTTTGCAAGGGGATGGACAGGTGAACAGGAAATGCTATTGAGTGCTTCTCTGGCTGTCTGCCATACTCTGAATGATGGCTAATAACAAAATTACACCAACACTTGCCAGATTGTCTTAAAAGTGAAAAAGAAAGTTATAAGGTGAGAATCTGTATATTTTAAGTTTATCTTCATACCTTTACTTAAGAAACCATAATTGTCTAGAAGTTACTGCTTTATTATAATACAAATATGCTGAGCTTTGACTTACTTTCTATAACATGTTTTTCTGTTATCTGTATAAATATTTTAATGCCCCCTTATTTCCCCTTATTCAGTGAAAGCTATTTTCACATTTAACAAAGTTTAAAAACCAGGTGCTTCTGTGCTGAAAATATCACTATGTGGTGCTTTGGCTAAACCATAAATTAAACTTTTTCAATTGCAATTGTTTTTAATTGGAAAAGAAGAAACTAGAAAGGATAATAAATATTAGATCCTGTTCTTGACTCCTGCCATTATAAATCTGACAAAATGATAGGAATAATTAACTGATCCATTCAATATCATCTAGCAGCAAACAATTTTATTCATCAGTAACTGTACTCAGGGATGTTGGAAAAAAGCTCTTCACATTTTAGGTGCAAAATAGCTACCTTTAGTAACGAAAGCAAAAAAAGGCATTTCTCAGATTAGCTAGTATAAAGGATTATTTCAGAAAAATGGTCCAATCAGTCCCCTAAAAAGCTCTGCTACAGAGGAAATTCATCATCATCAGTGACTATATTCAAGGCACCCAGGGCTGTCTACTCATTGTTTGATGCATATCTACCATCCAAGAAAAGCATCCCAGATGTAGAAAATGGTTTGATGACATAAAAGCCAGGTTGCAGATCCTGGTATCCCTCAAATCAGAGTTTCAAAATGCAGCAGGGAGTTTTCACATAATCAAATTGATGTCTCTGCAGTTTGTTATATTAGACACTGCCTCTGTTGAAGCAGCCTTGTGGGATTCTGTGGGTTTTTGTGTTTCACTGGTGCACATACACTCCATATCAAATAAACTTTACAAAAATGAAAAAGAGAAGACATGTATTTGTTTGCCAGATAATCAGTCATGTCACTCACCTTGGAATTTGAGAATCAGGTTGGGTTCTAAATGTGTTCTTGCATTAATGATTTCTTCTTTAACTGGATTTTAATAAACAGTTGTGGTATAGATGATTCACAAGAAGGAATGACATTTACTTCACGTCTTTATTTTTCCCTATCAAGAGCCACAAGAGCTACCTGCTTGTCAGAAAAAAAAAAAGCTAGGCTACAAACACATGGGAAGTATAATCATGTGGATATGACACTTCTACAGAGCAAGTGAACTTACAATTTAGAATTAAATTGCATTGTTTCTGTGCAGAGATTAAGAATGTCATGATTTTTCTTGTAGCAGTAGAGCACCTTGCCCATATGATACTGTGAAGCTGTTCAGTGATACACTGCAATGTACAGTTCTATAGTTCTTTGACCCTTTTAACAAAATACATATTTGAGTGTAAGTCCTGTGGTCTAGAAAAACTCAAGCAACCCATGCTCATGAAGAAGAATGGGATTAGCTCTGAGCAGCATGAGAGACCCAAATGGCCAGATGCTGTAATGGACCGAACAGGCTATCACGTCCTGGTGAAAAGCAGAGAGACTTCAGGGCCTCATGGGCAATTCAGTAACACCATAGCCTGTAGCTCTATGTTAAATGGTGGTTAAGTTTTGAACTTGTGGGTGATAAAATATTTTGTTTGTTGTTCTGAGCAGCCCATTCATTCTCTATTACACATTTTACATAGTGCTGGTCTCTTTCTGAAAGTGCCAGCAGCAAGAAGGCAATGAGCAGAGATTAATGGTATGGAAGCAGGTGATTTGCTGTATGAACAAGAAAGTGCAGCACTGGTGAAGACACCTGAAATGCTAGAGCTGCATATGTGCAATTCTCATCTCTTCTTGCTCCTGAAACAACATAGCTGTAAGGGTAGATAGGATGGCTCAACTCAGAAAACTAATTTGAGCTAAAAAGAAAAGGAAGTGGGTACCCTAGAATAGACAGCTTTCACAGATACTGACAACCACAAAGAGAATTAAGGTTAGACCCTCACCAAGACACCCATGTATGTTATACACATTGCTAATGTAGAAATTGCTGGGTTTTTTCCAACTTTATTGTTTGTCTTTATTCATCTGTCCTCTATCTCCTTAAATTTCTCTTCACATAAATCCTTGGACTCTGTATTTGCAAATGGAAAAAGATTAACATATTTTAAATATGCCCTTTTTATCAGGTTTGACGAGTGGCTGGAAGAATTCTTCTGGCTTTTTCTGGACTAATGAAATAAGAAATGGTTATTTCCAGAAGCCATATCACACCACCTAATATTAATGTATCTTGTCAGTAATATCCCTTTCTGGTTAATACAGCAACAGCTACATCTTCTGCAGAGCTCAGGATATTTTCAGCCTCCCTGTAGTTTGTCTAAATGAAGAAGATGTGCTGATAGAATATTCTCTGCATTTTTGGAGATGAACTGGTAATGGATACACTGGTAGTCTGTGCTTTTGTTCTAGTCCACACATGGATTGTCATCATTCCTTGTATATTTTGTCTTCATTAGGAGTGGGGAAAAAAATTGGAGCTGGCAGATACTTCAGCTTAAATTTAAAAACACTGTAAGCCTGAATATTTTTACCTGAACTGCAATATTCAGAGGTTGTAAGTACCTGTCAAAATATTTCCCGAAGCCTGTGGATGGACAGGGTTCAGTACCTTCACGTCTACTTCCAAAAAGCCTCCTGCTCTGTCAGATATCCATCTTTTGAATTTGGGCAATAGTTTCTGTCCTGACTGCTGTTTTCAGATCATGAGTGTATGGATTAAGAGGTCTGAAGTAACAGATATGCAGAAAAGAGCCTGGGGCTTTTAGTCTGCCTGGTAGTGAGGCAGCAGCTGTTGAAATACTATTGAGGAAAATTCGGTTCAGTCATCAAATCAGGTTACTTGGAAGAAGTAATTGGGGTAACTCTAGGTAAGTAAGGAGCCTTGAATTTTACTTCTTACTCTCCTGATCTATTGATTCATATATTTTAATGAGAAAATGTAACACAATTGTGATCGAGTTTGACCTCTTAAATGACACAGGGTAATGAACTGCACTGGGTAATTTCCATATTAATAATCTCTGTTTGACTTACCAATATTTATAAGAAAGTTATCCAATCTTAGTTCTTCAAATGATGAAGAATCCACCTCATCCCTTGCCAAGGTTTTCCAGTGATCAGTTACTCTCACTATTAAAATATCTGCTTTATTCCTCATTCAAATTTGTCTAGCCTCATCTACTAACCACTGGATCTCATTACACCTTTCCCTATTAGATTAAAAAGGCATCTAGTATCAGAAATGTCTTTCCTATACAGTTACTTAAATAGCATAATGAAGTAACCTTTTAACCTTCTCTTAGATAAACTAAACAGATTGAGTTCAATTAACAAGCCCCCATCCTGATTTCAGGAAAAATAGCAGTGATAGTCTTTGGAAGGTTTTTATGAAATATACCACATTAATTCAGCAGCACTCTGTACAGTTGCATGTGATTTTGTTTCACTTACTTACTGACTTCTAGCAGAAATACCAATAAAATTTATCATTTTTTTAGCATACAGTGGCACAGGCTCAGTCCACAAAAGCAATTAAGTGTGGTAATGGTGGTGTTCCCAAAGATAACTTTAAGTCAGTTATCTTCAGGAGCAGAATTTGCTTGTCATTGCAAGGTGGGCTCCTGAGATCCTGATGTTATTCAAGGGGAGAGCTGGACATGTAGAACTGGAATTCACTGACACAAGCAAGCTGAGCAGGAAGGTAGCCAATAAAGAGACCCACATTTCTACAGGTCTGCTTCTCACAGGTTTACAAACCTATCTGAAATTGGGATTCTTAGCCTAAAGCATCTCCTGGGTTTAGACATGTAAGTAAGTCATCCACCTAGAGTAAGACTTTGAAGTCGAGAAAACCCAATTGACTTCCAAAAAGAAAAAAAAAAGAAAAAAGATCTAATCCTCCATGCTAGAGACAAAGATAACATCCATCCTCCTCCAAGAAGGATGAAGCTAAACATTCAAGCTTCACAGAAGCAAAGAAAATGAAATTGAGTCTGTATATGAGTGATGTGGGCACTCATCTGGGAGACAACAGTCATTGCCTTGTTTATGAATGCTGTTCAGTAAAGGTTTAACACAAAATGCCTTGGTGGGCCTTAGAAGCCTGGACTCTTTTCAGAGCTGACTGCCCTTACTAAGAAATTATACAGTTTTTCTCTTTCTCTGATCCCTTGTTCTCCTATTGATGATACAGTTTATATATACATAATATTATAAAATATAACCATATCATTGTATAATGTATAATTATAAAATATAAGTTATTAAATTTAAATATAAATATCATTATTAAATATAAATTACTATATATTTTATATATCTCTCTCAATGTAAATTCCACCATGCCCTACTTCAAGAACATAAAATGCTTCTGTAAATCTGGGCTACGTGGTTTAAAGACAAAGTAAGATATATTTCCAGCATCTCTAGTTTATTTTCTTGCAGTACTGAATTTATGTTCGCTGATGTAAGAAGCGAGTGCCTTCACCTTTAAATGAATGCTCATTTCCTAGTTGAATCTGCTGTTAAAAACTCTATTTCATTCTTTTGAGGCATATCTTTGCCTGAAAAAGCCACACAAACTTTACAAACAATACATGGTGCATGCCATCCCCTTCAAATGCCTCTGGAGGCCATAAGGATGCTCAGTTCCTGGTAGAAGCACTATCAAAACTTCAGTCACAACTGTACAAAACAAAGTGCAAATAATCCAATTCTAAATTGTGCAAAGCTTTTCTGTTCAACAATGAAAGCTTTTTGTGGATTTTGCCTTAAAAGGTTTGAGTTCCTTAAGTCTTCTGCAGAAATTGAAATCAAAGCTTTTTATTATGGTTAGATAATACTTTTCTGTATTCTGGATCAAAGTCTTCAGATAGTCAAAAGCATGGATATTCAAGTAAGGCCAGCTAGACCATAATTATTCTTCTGTCCTTTGTCCTGTTTTTTTAGCTAACACAGCCTATTAGACCAAGTCTGTCTCTATTTATTTATTTGTATATAGACTTGCCATTCATACAATGTGGCTGCAGACTGTACAAATATGGACATATCTTACTTGTTTTCAAAGAAAACAAATATGAAAGATTTCTTTATTAAAAAAGATTTTGTTTTTCCACAACCCAATTCATTTTGTATTTACTACTTGTAACAAACATTTTTATTTGTTTTGCCATCTCTGCATACTGTAAAAATGATACATTGCCAAATGTGTATTTCACACTACTCTTCCATTAAGATTATAGCTGTGGATAAGAAATTTTGTTATTAATGTAATCTGTGAAGTAGCTAATCTAAACTAAATGTTTAAGCTGCCTTTTGGTTACATGTCGATTTCAATCTAGAGTCTGTTTCCAAGAAATGCGTTCCATTGAAGTGCAAAATTTCCTGATTGCCCACACTGATAAATGACAGGTGTGGCCTTGGAACATCAAAAGGAGACATAACTTTGCGTCTGTAAAGCTTTACAGTGCATAGCTGTAACAGAACTGAAGCTTTGAATGAGCTGCATTGGGAACACCTCCACTTGGAGTCCCCATGCCCACCAGTAATTATTCCAAATGGCCATAGGGCATAGTTTTTAGCATTAAGCCCACTGACTGGCTTCCTAAATTCCTTAATCTCTAGGGATGTAAACCCAGCCAAACAAACATGGCAGCAAAAGCCATGCTAGGAGGTACTCAGCACGACCAGATATGTCTACAACAACTTCATCCAGGACAAAATTATATACTAGGAGTGGAGGAGAAAATAGTGATGCACCTAGGTATTCAGCTAAGTAGATTTGCACCATCTCTTACAATCTGTCCCTAATTATGGACATAAGTCTATGCTTTGATATTCTTCTTAGGGGGTTGGGTTTTTTTAAAAAGGCTTGTGACAACCTTATGCTTAAAAAAAAAGGTGTTGTCAGGCCCACACTGTTGAATACAAGGAAGTCCATAGTCTGATTAAGAGGCTCTGAACTGAGGTGCAAGAATGCCTAACAGATTTCAGTCTGTTTTATGTCTATTTGCAAACTTTTCTTGAGGTAAGAGAGCAGTATCTATTTTTTTTGATGTCTTGAAGTGTAAAGATAGAACAAGATTTGTTGTTATGTTCTTTGCCTTTCTCAATCTTTTGCCTAAAACCTAGCTGGGAAAAAAGTTTTTGTATTAGTGGTTTTGAATGATTTCTGAAAAAAATTCATGTGTCTAAAAAAGGAGAGACGTCTCTCTCCATCAGTGCAAGGATTGTGGCTTATCTGAACTTTCCCCTGAAGTATAGTCCAGGTATGAGCTATGAGAAACCCGATAAGGTCTTGTAAGTTAGGAACAGCCTATTACTATAGGAAGAAAAAAAATAAATCTCTTTTTCAATTCCCCTTGAAAAGGCAGTTCCCAGAGAACTGGTTGTAGGTTTCCTTTCAGGACCTCTTTACCAACTGCCCTTTTAGTAGAAGATAATAGTTTTTCACACTTGACAATAAAAGTGTTTTCATTTGCTAATTGTAGGTTATTTTTGCTCTTAAATTTGTGTCTAAACCTTCTTTTCTTTGGAAAAGCCTCTAAGTCAGAAGTTGCACTTGTGTTTTTAGCACACGGGGGAGTGGATAAAAGGGAACTTCATTTGAAGGAAGGGGACTTTTTCCTCCTTCTGATACAAATATGCAGGCTCAGGTGAAGAAAGAGGGATGAGAAAGTCACAATTCTTCATATGATTGATGGTGAAAGAGGAATATGGAGCTGGGCTCTTGATCTAGTCCTTGACTTTGCAGAGCTGAGAAAGTACATGGAACTAAGCCTCAGGCCAAGCATTGGGAGAGCTGAAGAGCAGTTGCCCTCTTTGACTTTTGGGTACCACACACCATCACTTACAGGCCCTTAAGGAAGCAATAAGACCTGCAAAGCTCACATGTATAGGTTTTAGATACTTTACAAATTGGCCCATATGAAAAGCTAAGTCTGTTTCAAATTCTTGAAAAAACATTCTTGAAAAAACAATTGATATACGATGTCAGCAGTACTGGAACATTTGGGCATGTCATTCCTTCTGAAGACCACTGTGCTTTGCAGGTGTTACAAAGTGTGGCCAGTTTGTGAGAACCTGACTGCATAGTATTTTGTACATGGCACATAACGAAGGATTTGCATGTGCTGAAATACGACATAGTTGTGTTCAGTCTGAAACATCCAGCTTACATCTACTTCCGTACCCAGAAATGCCTGAGATGCCATCTCAACAAAAATTTGTGTTGAAACACAATATAACCTCTGTTATGTCTGACAGTCCAGATGACTCCACCAGCAAGATGATCATGGAAGCACCAGAGCACCTTGGTACAGTGATTCTGAGAGTGACAACAGACTATAGGATCTTTGCAGGTTTTTCATGAAGTAGACAGTGGCTACCGAGAAGGGGTCTCAGGCTAGCGCCAGTGGCGACAACGTTGTCCACAATACGAAAAGCCACCTTTTCCTGCAGTCAGTACTGGCCACACAATAGTGGGTGTATTTTTACTGCACAGACATTTGTGAGACTGTACCCTCTCTGTTCCTTTTTCACTTCCTGTGAAGAAACTTAATGCCTGTTTTCGTAGCTTAGATACTGGTGCTGACATACAGTCTTCACAAAGATTATTGCCAGAGTCAATATAGAAAGTGTGCTTGTGTATGAGAAGAAATAACTTGTATTTCCTTGAAAGTCTAGGCTACATATATAGTGTCTCTATGCTGCATTTATCTAGTGTATAAAGTCAATCTACCAAGTCTAGACCTAGGCAATTGTTCCATACTTTGCTTCTATCAGAAAAGCAGTAGACCCCTGACTTCAGATGTGGTTTTAATAGAAGAACTTAATGAAAAGAGGTTTCCTAAGAGTATTACAGAGTCATTTGTCTAAAAGTCATAGATGTTCCACAGATTGTATAGTCAGCTTCTTCAGGGAGGAAAAAGAAGATTGCCTGTTTGGATTATCATCTTGCCCTTTCTCTAAGATGCTCACATTAAGATGAATGAAATGATTGTCTAAGAAAGCCCTTCAAATCCTAGTGGAAACAAAGCCTCTTCTAAACAATTCTCTAATTCACAGTCTCTCTACTTCCATACTATAGCTTCAATTAGTCCAGTTATGATATTCAACAGTAATGGATTCAATTAGATAGCTGGATGACCATGTCTTGTAAGTAATTATGAATGTTTTCAGCTAAGCCAACCAGTGTGCTGATTTTCAAAGAGTGAATGAAAATGTATCTGGCAGATTAATTCTCATATATAACCTCTTGCCCTAAAATCTTCAATTGCAGCATTTATTTGGACCGTTCACGTATTAACAATTGCCCCAAGAGTCTCCCTATTATTGTTCAGATTATTTTCTTTCCATACCTTATTGCATACTCTATTTTTGTAAATGCTCCGTAACATACAGTGCCTGTGGAAGTAAATGTGCTAAGCTATCAGTGAGTAAATGACTTTGGAAATTAGTTGGAGGTTAATTCTTTGCCTCATTGGCCCCCCAAAGTAGCCAAACTGTAATTGATTTTGATGGCATTCACAAAGTGCCTTGTCCTGTTGAATAATGAAGGAGCACTTACGGAGACAGCCACTGAATATAGCAACAATTATGCAGGGTATCAATGAGACATCATTAAAAGTTTAATGCTTCCGCACTTAATCAACCTTGCCCTACCTTTAACAGCTTTGTTGCTTTAGGAAATCTGCAAAATTTCAAGTGCCAGTGTATTTTGTATGTTTTACATCCATCAGTTCAGAGAAATGTTCACTCAGGGTAAGCATGTCTAGTCCTGACACATTTAAGGATCTGTTAAAGCATAAAAGAAAAATTATAGACAATTATTGGTACTGAGAAAATGTCAGGTCCTGCATGTTTGTGCTACGTGGAGTATTTATCTCTCACGTGGTCACAGTGCCCTAATGACAGCATCATCTTGTTCTGTTGTTTGGTTACTTACAGGTAACATGAGAAAGGTCAGACTATTTTTTAGTCATAACAGACTCAGCCAATCAACTATCAAGCCATTATTCTTTGGGTTTTTTAACTGTTTAATATAATTTGTTTTGACTGACAGTGGTGATTATATCTGTGTCTTAACAGTAATTTATTGAACTTTTTATGCTTGTGTTAAATAATTACTGAAGCAGAAGCCATGAGGAGTTTAAGAAGCTAATGAACCTAGAGTATACTGTCATGATTTGTACACACTTGCTAGCCACCTCAATCAATGTCTGAGGAAAAAAATGCCTAATTCACTAAGCTTGTGTGCAGCAGTCTACTGAGCAGCGATGAATGGGTGCAAGACGCTAAGGTCACAGTGGTTTTTAAAAATATCACGCAATACAGGATGTGGAGGATTTTTAAAGGCAGGTACAATATCTTTCCTCTAAAGACAGTTTTGCTACGGATCATTAAAGTTTTGGGACAGTAGCTCAGCCTCTGAATCCTGAGCCATCAGTCCCAGATTACTTCAATGACCCTGCCGATATCACGCCACTTGCAACAGAAATGTGGTAGATGTCATGTTTCCTGACATTAGCATGGAATCTGGGACCCCTATGGTTTAAGCAAGGTGTCATCTTTTCTCAGACTAGTTTTGAATATCTCTCTTCAACTTATGCACTATACATCTCATTAAGAGCCACATCTTACCTGCACTTTCAGACACACTCAAAAAACATAGTTCTTGGTACTTATCACTTATAAGTAACACCTAGATATGTTTCACACTGCCTCAAGGAAAACATTCCACTTGGTCAAACTTTATCTTTGGGTGTCTTGTAAAATTATGATCCCATTTCCAACACACTCCTTTTTTAAAAGAATTTCGAATCCGATACAAACCCTGTCCTACTAGTAGAGAAGGGGGGCTGAACTGGATCCTGAAACCAAGCAGCAGAGCGTGGCTTACATTGCTTATATCTAGCACCTACTACAGCAAACTTGTCTTGGAGAGAGCTAGTTGGAGTGTGGAGAATACCAAGGAATGGATTAATGCACAAGCTTTGTGAACCGTTGGGTGTGAGTTCTTGAATTCCATTTCTGAAAGTTCTCCCCAACTTAGTTTCACAGTATCTGTGAAGTCTATTTCTGAGCTTTAGTCATAGAACCATAGAATCATAGAATGGTTTGGGTTGGAAGGGACCTTGAAGATCATCAAGTTCCAACCCCCCTGCCATGGGCAGGGATACCTTCCACTAGACCAGGTTGCTCAAAGTCCCATCCCACCTGGCCTTAAACACTTCCAGGGACAGGGCATTCACAACTTCTCTGGGCAACCTGTTCCAGTGCCTCACCACC
Source organism: Gavia stellata (assembly GCF_030936135.1). Lineage (NCBI taxonomy): Eukaryota > Metazoa > Chordata > Aves > Gaviiformes > Gaviidae > Gavia > Gavia stellata. The sequence continues at coordinate 27,365,598 of NC_082597.1, forward strand.
CTCATGGTGAAGAACTTCTTCCTTATATCTGCTCTAAATCTACCCTCTTTCAGCTTAAAGCCATTACCCCTTGTCCTATCACTACATGCCCTTGTAAAAAGTCACTCTCCAGCTTTCTCGCAGGCCCCCTTCAGGTACTGGAAGGCTGCTGTAAGGTCTCCCTGCAGCATTCTCTTCTCCAGGCTGAACAACCTCAACTCTCTCAACCTGTCTTCATGGAGAGGTGCTCCTGCCCTCTGGTCATCTCCATGGCCCTCCTCTGGACATGTCCTTCTTACGCTGGGGACCCCCGAGCTGGATGCAGCACTCCAGGTGGGGTCTCATGAGAGCAGCGTAGAGGGGGAGAATCACCTCCCTCGATCTGTTCATCACAATTCTTGTGCAACCCAGGATATGGTTGGCTTTCTGAGCTGCAAGCGCGCACTGCCAGGTCACATTGAGCTTCTCATCAACCAACACCCCCAAGTCCTTCTCCTCAGGGCTGTTCTCAATCCATTCTCTGCCCAGGCTGTATTTGTGCTTGGGATTTCCCTGATCCATGAGCAGGACCTTGTACTTGGCCTTGCTGAACTTCATGAGATTCGCATGGGCCCACCTCTCAAGCCTGTCAAGGCTAGCCATACAAGCAGTAAAAAGTATTTCTTGAATAAGTCACTTCAAGTCATCTGTCACTTAAATAAGTTTGCAAAGTCAGTAACTCAGTCTCCAGGAATAATTTTTATTTGGTTGCCTCTGATATTACCTTGAAAACCATTAGTGGGATCTTCCTTCTCTTACTGCTGCACACAGGTCTTTTTCTTTCTTGATGTGTTTAGCTGACATACTGCAGTAGAGAGCAATTTCAAATGTGAATTTTAGACTGAATGAAACATTTAATTAAACTGAAAAAAGCTTTTTTCTGCAGGATTTCCATGTCAATTATTATAAAATTTTTATGGTAGACAGTGGGTGAAACAGGGAATATTATTGGGGGAAAAAAAAAAGATTTTTAAGCTGATGGCTACCACGGAGAGATGTGTTCTACCCCTGCCTTTGACATTGAGTTCATGTATGTCTCTGGACTCAGCTCCAAATTTCTGCACAATCTTCTTTTTCTGACTCCTGTAGCTAAGGTACTTGGGCTCCGATTTACAAACATATTGAGCACACTTAAATCCAGATGGCATAAAGTACACCAGGCACGAAGTGTTCTGAAAAGCAGGCTTCAGGTCCAGATCAGTTGGAACTTATGACAGTTTAACTTTTTACCTTTGTTAGGCTTTTTTCCTTATAATTTTGTACATGAACAATCATATAGGTTAAAAAAATCCTGTAGGCTTAATATAAACTCATTCTTGTCCTTTATTACAGCATACAGCACTATTACCAATGCTCAAAGTAGGAAAGTAGTTTGTGTAGATCCTCTTCTGTCTGTTCTTTAGCATTCTATTTCAGACTTTCAGTTGCTGAATGATTTGCATGTATGCAAGTAAACCTGCAAAAACCTTTATTTTTATTTTTACTAAAATGTTATTGTTGAGTGCCTGTTGGAAATCAGTTTTTGTGAACTCTCACTATATTATGCAAAATAACTGTAATTAAAAGATATTTTCTCTCTCCAGAAATGTTTCTCCAATATTTTAATCTGAATGTGTTCTGCTAAATGCATGAACACTTTAAAGAGAAGGGACAAATACCTTGCATTTCCTTTTTCACATGAAGACTCCATCTCCCACTCTATAAGAGTAAGTTTCCTTATTCTTTCTGGCTGCTGGCTGATGTAAATTCTTTGGTGCCTAATTCTCCACACTTACTGCAGAGGTAACTCAGGTGCTTAATTCAACCTTGCAATCCACTTAGTCAAATGCTTAATTTTAGCTCTGGGATGATCATCCCAAAATTTATGTCCCTTGTTTTAAATAACTTCAAATGCTCCGACCTTTTGACACCTTAGTGGCTTTAATAACCTTTGGCATATAACCTTGTCAAAGACTTTTTGAAAATCCGAATATATTGTGCACCTGGTTCCTCTTTGTCCACATTCTGCAATACTTTCAAAGAACTCCAGCAGATCAGTAAGGCAGCATTTCCTTCTATCTGTTAACTCAGCCATGCTGCCTCTTTCTGCAGACACCATGTTTATCCATGCATTCAGTTACCATATTCCTTATTATAGACTATATCACCTAACCAGAGGCAGAAGTCAGACTTATCAGGGTGTAGTTTGTAAGATTCCCTCTAGAGTACTTTCTGTGGTTGGGAGTTACACTGGCAGCTCACCAATATTCTGACACAGTTGCTGCCTGTGATGACAGGTTACACTCTTGGCCAACTGCTCTGCAATTTCACGTATGAGTGCCATCCTTGTGAATACCATCCAATCCTGTTGATTTTTTAAGATCTTACACAAAAATCTGTTTGGTCTCATACTTTCTGCATATTTATTTCAAACTAACCTAACTCCTCTGACCCGTTACAAAAAAAATGCATCAGGTGTGAGATTATCTCCAGACTGCTTCACCAGTAAAGAAAAAAAGCAAAGAATTTACTGAGCTTCTTTGCTGTGATATTATCATCTCTGAGCACTCCTCTTATATTTCTGTCATTAGACAGCTCCACCATTTCCTATACAGTTTCTTGCTTTTATTGCTTTTAAGGAACCTTTACTATTAGCTCAAGCATCCCTTGAAAAGTGTTCGAATTCTTTAGCACTCTTGATTTCCTACTTACGTCTGACCTGTCAGAAGTTGGACCTGCCAGCAGTTTTGCTTCATAACTTTTGCTAATGTTCAATCTGTGTCTCGTACCATGATCAACTGAATGGGCCATTTTGACGCTTTGGAAATATTCATACAGTAAAAAAAATGTTGTTTGTTTTACATGCAGTATTGTAATACACAATATTGATGTGTGGCATTCTGCTATATAATTAGCTTAATCAGAAGTGGATATTAACATTAGAAGGCATCAGCTCCAAGTCAGAGACAAACTAGAAACGGGAATTAAAAAATTAGGTCTTTGAGGTGGACTTTGAGAAACCTCCTCACCTCAAAATATTATGGCTGTGCAAGGACTTATTGAGAGATTTATATCATGGATCCCCCTTACGGTCAGGTTGTCCTGAGGATGGAATGATGTGGCTTTGTTCTTGAACATTCTTTATGTGAGTCAGCCCAAGGCAACGGGTCCTTTACCTAAGTAAAGACCTGCAGAGTTTATGTCATTGATTAATGATCTTTCCTTATATTTACTTTATCAATCACTTATTCACAGCCTACTACACTTTTATTTCCAAAATATCTCAGCGAGGTCCTCCATCTGCTGTAGAAGACTGACAATTTGTTCATGCTCTTTCTTATAAAAGTCTGTGATATATTGGATATAGAAAGTTATAGCACATCATTAACATTTGATACTGTAGAAGACTGTTTTTGTTTTGTAACTCACGTCCTACTTTAGACATAGTGCAGTGGACCATTTATTTCTAAGTTTTTCTAACAGGTCAATGCCATTCCTCCCCAGAGATACATAAATACAGAAGAGAAGTTTAGTGGAGCTTTGTCTGTGTTGTCTTTGTCTTGCTGTCTTTGTCTCTGAATTCTCTTTTTAAACTTTTTATTTCTGCAACTTTATGCACTAAAATAATTGCAAATTACTGTCCAGTAATAAAACTGAACATGTGGAACATTTAACAATATTTTACTTAGATCACATCAAAAGGTATTATATCTATCGTAAAGGGAAAGTGGCAGGGACATAAATCAATAGAACATCTGTGATCTTTTTTTTTCCCCCTGTAATTCATCCCCTATTCCTAGATGTAATCATAAAAAGGCAAACACTGAACAGAATATGTTACAGCCACACTTGAAATTGCATTTAGTTAGAGCAATCGTGTCACAACATAGCTTACATTGTTTTCTTTCTAATGTCTTCTATAGCAGTTCTCCTAGCAATGCATACTTAGTTAAGAAGCTTTCAATTTGAAGTACTAATGTAATCTGCCATGATTAAATTCCAAAATACTGGGCTGCAGCTCTACTTACAAAGCAGTGAGTGTTTGAAAATAGTACCTTCTCCTGCCCTAGGGGTCAGATCTGTTATTTCTCAAGAAGAAATAAATTCATGTAATAGTATTAGAGTTGTATAATGATGTATTTAATTGGTGCAAGGAAAAATCAGTACAGTACTCTCTAAAAGTTGGGGTGGCTCTCTGCCAGCTGATGATCTGTCATCAAGTGCTGAAAATTCACTTAAAATTTGCTAACAAAGAGTTGTAGTATTTTGTGGCCTTAGCAAACTGTACTTAAAAAAAAGAATGTATTAAGGCATACTTAGATACGCTCATTTGCAGCTGGGATATTCACAAAAGAACTCTGCCTTTACACATATAGGCTTATTAAGCTATAGCTCTATAATGAAAGGATCAGTAGGACCTGCATGGCAGAGATTTGGCTGTCGCAATATGTCACGCCTAAGAGAATCTGGGGCCTTCCCTGTCCCCAAACATCTGATTGCTGATTGGTGTACGGTTAAGCAAAATAATTGTGTTAGATATATGTAAGATCAAGAGTACCTCAGTTTTAGTAACATGCTGGAGTATCTCTCAATCTCAGTATATAGAAATCTGCTTTCACAGGTATGTTTACTAGCAAAGTGCCTTATAAGAGAAACATAACATAAATTTTGCTAACTTATACTTGACTTATATGACAGTCATGACATAGACATACTGGATCAAAATGAAGGGTCCTCTAGCTCAGGTTTGTACCTCTTGGTAGTAGCTATGAATAAGGACAGTCCTTCTACCTCTTGTGGGCTTCTGCCAGGCTGGTTGCTTTCATCTTGATGGACAGAGAATGAGAAATAACCTCATACCTAATTAGGACTGTGCTAGGTGCCTGGTCACTGAAGAAAGCAGCTCATTTGCAGTTATTCTTTGTACTTTGCTATTTAGTATCAGGGATGGTGGGAAAACAGAGAGGGGAAAAGTAGAAGACGAGGCTCCTGTCCTCACCTATAACCTGAAGCTCTTTCCACAGTCTGGAAACTTGGCCCTCCTTTTCGAGGAAAGGGGGAAACAGCACTTCAACCTCTACTCATCATCCACTTTCAATAACTGCTTTTTTGAGTCTCTTGTTTGCACGTCTCCATCCACTCACTAAGGAACGCACTCCCCTTTCTCCTTTTCCACACTGCGGAGGAGTGCACATGGCCTCTTCTTGGTGATATGGCCCAGATAACAGCTAATGGCAGGAATGTGAGTGTAAATGGGCTGTGTGAATAGACTGTCCAAAACAGTCCTCTGGAGGATACTTGCCAAAAAAACTGGTAACTCCACAAGCAAATTCCCAATTATTAAGTTTGTTTAAGCAGCCATCTTTAAATAGTAATCACTGACTTGCAGGGAGACTCTTGAGAAAACAAGGAGTTGAAAAGAAGTGTCCAAGAAACGCAAAAAATTGTGACACCTTGGAGGGAGAAGGAAGTAACAGAGCAGGTGTGAAAAACAGTTTTGGTACTGCCAGAAGTCATGGCCTCCTTCTGGGCCAGCCAGAGGAGCCTACCCATCAGTCACCATGAAGAGCTTGCATCCAGCTAGAGGACTGACAGCAGGGGTGCAACATGTAGGGACCCACACATGGGGTGTACTTATGTGACTTCATGGAGGGTTTTGCCCACGGCATGTGCGTAGGACAGCATAGGGAGCATTGTGCACATAATGCTAGAGCACTGACATCTTGAGCGCAGGTGTGTAAATAGGGGAATGGGCACTTCCAGAGAAGGTGTATATGCTTATAACCCACATGTCCAGGGGTAGGGAACAAAGAGGAGCTGGGGATGTTAACATGTGTAGGGTGATGGTGAGGTTAGAACTTTGTGGGATTAGTGATAGATGAGTGTTTAGAAATTTTGTAGGTGTTTGTTAACATTTTTTAAATGTCTGCTATTGTGGTTTATCTGTTGTATTGCTGATATTGATCCTGGATGCATAGTTCACTGACTGCTGGCTAATTATGTGTCCTTAATAAATCAATAAATTACTTGATTTGAATGCTGGTCTGACTTAAACCATTTAATAGAGTAGTTTTTCCCTACAGCACCAAACAACTTTTCCCTTCTGTATGTTCTTCCTAATCAGGACCCCTATGTGTTCTTCACTCCCTACGCACTGGAAAAGGGGATCTTTGTTAGAGTTGTCTTCATCTCTCTTACACCCTTGAAAAATGTAGGCATATGGCTCACAGACACTTTGGTTTTGCTCTTTATCCCCAGTGCTGAACTTCTATTTCCCTACTCAGCCCTTGGAAATTTGGTCTCCTCCAATCCCATTCACCTGCTGGGCTTTAACAGATTTGTGCTACCCTTCAGCTCACACTGAATCACTTCAAAACATTGACAATGGCATGTGGCATGAGTAAACTAGGTGATTCCTTAGTTATTCAGCATGTAGGTTCCTCTATCAGGTATATAATACCAGTGGGAAGGCTGAGCAATTCTTCTTCCAACCTGTCTGGAGTGCTTGTCTATTAGGTCCAGAAGCAGCACAGCCACTGAAGTTGGGAAGGTAATTAGCATCTGTCTGATGTCTCTGTTTCTCCATAAGAACACCACAGGGGCTGCAGAGCATCACACAAGCCTCCCTGCCATGCCCATACCCCATGTGGAGGGTGCACAGGGAGAGAAGATGTATGTTCCATTTTGGTAGGGAAAAAGGCCCATATCAGGGAGAGATCATACCTTCTGTTGATGTCCTCCCCCTGTTCCCTTTCTGCCCTTCATTGCTCTTCAAGTACCCCATGCCTTCTACTTCTCCAGCAGTTGGGTAGTTGTCCCAGGATAAAGTGCAGTACACTCAAATTCGGAGCTTAATAATTCCTTTTTCCTCATAAAGAAGTTTCCTTTATAAGAGGCTCTGCAGACCTTGATGCTCCTCGACACTACATCAGCACACAGACTCAGTGATCTTCAGGTGGCCACAAAATCAGCAGTGTAAAAAAGCCTTGGCGAAGAGTGAAGGACACTTTTTGTCCTTCACTATCAGTCCTTTCTTCTCCCATGATAAGGCAGGGCTTCCTTCAGGAGAGCTGATACAGATGCTGTTATGTTTGACAGTTGGAGCAGCCCTTCAGCATGGTCCTCCTGAAACAGTCCTTACATTCAGTTGCAGGTGACAAGCACTTCCATGTTAAATTGGAGGGTAGTCCTTGCAAAGTTCACCAAGTCAGACAGAGAGAGTGTCTGAATTGTGGACCTCAGTCATCTTTCTGGTGTATATAGTATGAAGACAAGGAAGTTCAGTCAAGCACTACTAGTGATTGGGGACCCTACTTCCATTCCCTTGTGTCCTCACACATATGATAACCCTTTGGATTCAAAATACAGTAGGTGCTGTGGGCATTCTTTATTTGCTGTAATCTTCCAGTATCTTAATTTTAAACCTATGACTCTTACCTTCTCCTTGTTTTATTAGTTAGTTTCTTCCCTTTGGATCCATGATTCCATGTCACCTTTTTCCAGCTTGGAAAGGCTTTTGATCTTAACTCTACCATGAGACCAGTCTGCTACTTCTTCTTTGTCCCTGTGCTTCATTCAACAGCTGGCTTCATTTTCCTTCCCAAGAACCGGCAAAGCTTGGATGAATCCCCTTTTCCACCTTATTTTTCCATTCCATTGAATTTTTTAGGATACTATTTGCATCAGGATGCAAGGCATTATGATGCATTTGCTCTATGGTTGGGACCAGGCGTGCTTAAACATAGCCATCCACATTTCCTGGCTACTCCACCCACACTGAATCATTTGATTTCTACTCCTGGTCATTCTGAAGATTATGATATCATACACAGCTTATTGTATTGGATACAATTTGTCAATGCATTCTGTCAAGTTGACATCTCCTAGATGTTTTTCTGGCCTGAGCCCTCGAACCCTTCACCACTCACCTCCCATTCATCTCCATGGACCTCACATTCTGTTCTCATTCTCGTGCCTCCCTTGCTACAACCCAAACCTGTGTTTCTCTGTTTCTTTAATTCTCTTGCCCTTTCATCACTGTCCTGTCAAATGAACAGTTAGTGTCTTTCAAAACACACTTGAAGCATTTTAAATTTATCTGCAGAGATCACATGATAGCTTCCAGCACTCTCCCACCCTCCCCATCCCTCCCATCCTCTTGTATGAGTATGGTACCAACACTTCTGCAAGTCCCACCAAGAGTTCTGCTAAGGCGTGGCTGATGTGTACAGCTAGAGGCCAGGTTTATAGACAAAGGATGTCCCTCAGAGCCACTGCAGCCTGTGGAGATAGAAACCCTCCTCACCATAAGTGTGAACAAGCCCTTGGTTTCAGCAATGAGTGATGTATGGGGCTGAACTCTTCCCTTCATAGTGTTTCTAATACTGCTTTTCCAAAGAAACCGAGGGGATCATCTGGGATAAATGCTGAGTGACTAGGAACAGTCAGAGGGCAAGCACAACCCCAGGGAAGGCTGACTTGCACAAAAGAATTTGGGATGAATGAGCTCAAAGAGATATGATGGCAGGTGGGAATGTGTGTGCATGTTGAGAAAGAAGGGTTCACAGCTTTTTTTCTGATAATCCCACACTGAAATCTCTACCTCCAGTATCTCTAATTTCATAGCAACACAAACAAGCCAAGGGATTTTAAAGCATCTAAAAAAGCCATCTTTTTTTCATAATAATAAAAGTTTCTCAATATCAGTAATAGTAGGGAAGCTATAATTTAAAACCTTTTCCTTATGATTTTCACTGTTTCATTGGTTATGTTTTCTATGCTAAAATGTTGCATTGAAAAATTACTTACAGCCAAGTAACTAACCAGCATAAGTTCCTACATAAATCCTGTTTGTGCTGGATGATTTTTGGTCAGTTCTTTGGTCAATAAGTGTGATCCAAGTACGTAGAGCTACTGTCCTGCATGATCCACATTATTTGAAATGGAAGTCAGGTTTACATAGCACAGAAATTGTAACACATTCAGGCTCTTGGGAAATTTTCCATGACCAAAATATGATTTTGCATCTCTAATTGGAATGTAGCCATATTGAAGACCATAGTGCAATAATGAGAAAAAGGGACTAGCTTTAAACTATTTAGCTTACGTACTGGGAACACTCAAGGTAATTTGTTCAGTCAAGAAGAAGGATAATTAGTCCATGTAGAATTTCATACTATCATGGCGATAGTGCTTTAATAGCCAAGACAGCCAATTTAAAGTTATCTCAGAGATCTTCACATTCCCATGATGTCTACTGGGTAGGCTCGGTCTAATTGGAGAGACAACCTTTTTATTTTGAGTGTGGGTGATTATCTAAAATTCCAGATTCCACATGTTCAGTTTGCTCTGTTCGTGTGAATATTTCCATTAACATGACAGCACAGCTGACATGAATAAAGATCATCATGTGTGAATGTTTACAGAATAACATCCAATCTAATAACTCGAAGGTATGCCTTACAACTGAACACTGGAAGTCCACCCAGGGCTGGCTAATTCCTTTCTGATATTGGCTTTGAAGATACCACTTTGTATATCTGAAATCTGTGTTTCCTAACTTAAATCTTCCCATGCTCGCTGCTTATCTTAGAGAAGAAAATACAGAAAACAAGTGAAAGAAACTGAATTTTATTAGAGCCAAGCATGCATTTCCTTCTTCACTGTAACCCTTAAATAGAGCACACCACCAGCTGAAGAGGAACAATCTCAGAACAACTCATTTTGCAGACGGTGCCTCTTACAAAAGTTAGCCAGTCCAGAATCAGACTGGCTGAAGCCTCCTAAGTGCTTTTGAGTTGGAAGTTAGTATTTTCAGTATTGCATTTTGAGAAACTTGCATATGATGGCAGAAAGTCATTACTTCAATTACATTAGCTCCTCTGGTGCTGCTTGCAATCAATGCTGTGTTTGTCAAATTGTCCTCAAAAACTTTTTGCAATTTGTGCACAGGCACATATGATATTTTATACAAATACAATAGTAATAAACTGCTCACAAGTCAGCTACAGTGTTTCTAACACAATATTGAATCCTTGTTATTAAATTTAATAAACAATGCAATATTTGTTATCTTCTTAAGATCCACTAATTATTGCTATTTATATAAAATTACAGAATCACAGAATCACAGAATCAGTAAGGTTGGAACAGACCTGTAAGATCATCAAGTCCAACCATAAAAAAAAACCAAAAAAACCAAAAAAACAAACCACCACAAAAAACAAACCACAACACACCAAAACCCAACCCACCCAACACCACACAGCTCCATGCCCATCAAGCCACATCCCACAATGCCACATCCACACGCTCCTTGAATACCTCCAGGGAGGGTGACTCTACCACCTCCCTGGGCAGCCTATTCCAATGTTTCACTACTCTCGGTAAAGAACTTTTTCCTAATATCCAGCCTGAACCTCCACTGGCGCAACTTGAGGCCATTTCCTCCTGTCCTGTCACTGGTCACTTGGGAGAAGAGACCAACACCCACCTCTCTGCAACCTCCTTTCAGGTAGTTGTAGAGAGCGATGAGGTCTCCCCTCAGCCTCCTCTTCTCCAGACTGAATAACCCCAGCTCCCTCAGCCCCTCCTCATAAGACTTGTGCTCCAGACCCCTCACCAGCTTCGTCGCCCTTCTCTGGACACGCTCCAGCACCTCAATGTCTTTCTTGTAGTGAGGGGCCCAAAACTGAACACAGTATTCGAGGTGCGGCCTCACCAGAGCCGAGTACAGGGGCACGATCCCCTCCCTACTCCTGCTGGCCACACCATTTCTGATACAGGCCAGGATGCCGTTGGCCTTCTTGGCCACCTGGGCACACTGCTGGCTCATATTCAGCTGGATGTCAATCAACACCCCCAGGTCCTTTTCTGCGGGGGAGCAGAATATATAAATGTTTTAGCAACATATCTGATACATTATTAGATTACACATTCATATTTTGCCATGATTTGGGCTTTACCTGAGTGGTGCTGTACAGCACTTAACAATTACTGTTCAGAACAGGCTACCTTATCAACTGTACTTTCAAAATAATTTTCAAATGCACGTAACAGCTCTTCTTGCATTTTAAGCTGGAAGAGGTTAAATGGTTTCAAATGACATAGGGAAATGTTTCAGAAAGTCAGATTTCAGTTTATTATCCAGTGCTGTAAAAGTAGGTCCTCCAATACTCTAATAAAAATTAATAAATATAAATTTTGGCAATACGCGCCAGCATCAAAAAAAAGCCATTTAATAATCCCTATATCGCTATATAGCAATTATATGTACAAGTATATGCATACTCACCTCCATATTCATTATTATTCTAAAATTTAATTTTAATATGGAAAATATGCAAATGAAAATATTTTCAAAATATTTGTAAAAATGGATTATTAAAGTATGCTTATTTAACAGGTCATTTCCTTTAGTATCATGACCAGGGGAGATATGTATTATACATAATATGTAAGAGCTTAGCCTCTCAGCCTGAAAAAGCAGTATATACACATAGATTTCTGGGTGAGCCTTTTAAGTTAACATCAATGCTCAAGGGGCGGGGGGGAGGGGAGAAAAATTTCTATAAAATATCTGTTCATCAAACTTATGTGCAACACAAAGTTTAGTGGGGCAAATAAAGACCGGACTAATTATTTGGTAAACAGGACACAATTTCACATGTGCAAAGTGCAAGGAAACAAACATCCAGGAACCAAGGATGGGTGGGGATCAGTCACATCAAGGGCTGGGGACTGTGTGTTTGAAATCCATGACTCTGAACACCCTTAGTGAAACTCTGGTTATAAACAACTAAACACGAGCTCTCCATTCAGAATATCAGTTAAAATGTTTAACAAAAGCCTTAAGTATACAAATAGACATATTTGTAAGAAGGATGATTAAAAGATCTTGCCACTCTATGTTTTCTGGATAAATTTGTTCTGCATAATTGTCCCCTTCCAGTGCCCACATGACAGTGTTACAGACTGTGTTGACGTTTTAACATTGGGCAGGAGAGAAGGAAGAACCTTTTCTAATAAAGGTGAAGAGCAACACATAGCAGAAAACCATATGATGAGGACGCTGGTGGAAGAAAGGAGGCATGGGGAACAATTCCCAATGCCAAGTTTTGAGGAAAGAAGCACTGTTGTTTCTTTATTAGCCAGTGATAGTTTAGCAATATATGTATAACCAGACTCGAAACAGTCACTAGAGACCAGATATTTGCCCTCTTTTGGATATGCTCCCATCAGTCTGTCATTCTGTCAGTTGACATGTCTCTCCCTGGGTATACACAATGGTAGAATTTTAAGGGTGTGAGTAGTTTTACAGGACTACTTAAGTGCTTCTGGTCTCTGTGTTGCCCGAGTGTTTTGTTTCTGTATTTAAGCATATAAATTCTGCTATAGTTTCTCTTTAGGTTGTGACAATCTGCTTAGGATTTCAAAATAATTTTTTTTTGTAGCACTTGATTTACTACTCCCTGAGAGTATTTATAAGTGCTGAGAAAAAGAATTATGAATGACCTAACTTGGAAAAGCTCCAAACAGAAGGACGGAGCTATGCTTGATGTCAAGAAAATGAAGGCATGCTCTGCATAGATTAGAAGTTGCTCATCATCTTTTGTTCTCCAGGACAGTGAGTTGCCTTTAGGAACCTAAATCCCAGGAAGATAAATTGGGTTTTATTCAGCAAGAATTCTACAGAATTAAAAAATTGTGTCTGGCAGCTAAATACTAAATCTTATGAGGCAAATTAAGAGAAGTTTCAAGCTGCATAAGGAACCAGTTGGCAAATTAGAGAATTTTAGAGTGGATTATTTTTTTTTATTTCAAAAGTTTAAGACAAGGCTTTGTTTAATTGAACAAGTGTTTTGGAACAGCTTTATTAAACAAAACATTAACAAAAAATAACATGTACTTAAAGGTCCCCAAATCGTCCGTCTTTCTTTGTCTTGCAAAACTGCTGAGATAATGATAGAAACTATTTGATTGATTTTATTATTATGCTTCAGACATAAATCATATTGTGATTTATGGTTCTTCATAACTACATACAATGACTATGTATTTCAAAATACATGCAATTTTAATTTCATTGCTGCCTTCTTTGCTTTACTTTCTCTAGTGAATGAGGATTATTTCAAGATTACTTAGGCTTTTATAAATATATGACTTTACATTCCCAAAGGTGAAATTTTGTAGACAGAGGTTCTTATGCGTGTCTATGTCTGGATTTCCATAAGACATGATGTGCATGCGTAGAAATTAATATCACTTCTTTGCAGGAGGCCAATGGATTCAGTTTATTAGCCCTCATAAGCTGGAAGAAAGAGGATGATGGAAGCTGCTTCAGTCCTGAGGCTGCAGTAGCCGCAGCAGCAGCTGTTACACAATGTGCTCTTAGCATGGGTGAAATAGGTCAAGCTGAAGGCTGACTAGTCCTTGGATAGGCTGCAAAGTATAATGCCTCAGCACTTCACGACTCTCATGCGCCAAGAGCGCATCTCCGCTTGAATGTTGTGACATGAGTTGCTGTCACTTCTAGCAGTGTTCTTGCCTCATATTGCACCAATTTCTTACACAAACATCTCCTCAACCACACACTGGTCATTTACAGATTATTGCTGCCCAGCTCACCTGGCTCAGGACAGGGAAGGGAGAAAATCATTTCACCTCACTGTCACGCTCCCTTTCTCCTTTCATCACACTCTGCTCCATTTAGCCAATTTCATTTCCCTGGCACCCCACGAGGAATAAAAATGCACAAGCTTACCCATTTTTACAGCCTAGGGAGGGTGGGTGCAGCAAAAGATGGAAACCAATGCATGATCTGAGTTAAAGCAGATCTCAGTCTCCAGAACTCCATAAATGAAAGCAAAGATGAGGAAGCAGCACAGTAAAAAATATGGCAGTTAAAAGCTGGGTAAGATAAAGCACATGGTTGCAATTCTAGCAAAATGATTGCTTGGTCTTAAACATCTGGGATCTTTTACAGAATCCAGTTTAAGTTTAGAAAGAAATCTAATTACGAGGCTGTTAACACTCCTAAGTAGAAGCTAAGCTCAGCTCTAAACCAAGACAGCCGAAGTGCCTTTGCTGCTGTGTCACTAATTGGTCATTTGGAGCACTGGGATTGTCAGGATTGACACAGTGAAAATGAAAGGCAATTCGTGAGTCACTGATAATTAAGTAGGGAGGAACTAAAGGAAAACCTGTTTTACTGCTGGTTTGGCAGTTTCAGAATGTTAGCTGTGGCCCAGCAGCAGAAAGCAAAATGCCACACTGAGGTAGAAATGCATTTTTGGTGTGTGAATTTCCACAGAAATTCAGTGTGAACAGAGGACTGCTAACAAATGTGGTGAGCCGACCCAAGGACACTTTGGCTCTCCATGTCAATGCAAGACAGCAATATTTCATCATACCAGAAAACATTCATTTCACACCTCACTGAAAGCCAAAATATGAAGTCCCAAAACAGATGTCATTTTTGGATTATGCCAGTCTTGAGTAGTCAGCATGCATTAAAATTGCACGTGTCAGAAATCACTGTGCTACATATGTTTAGCTGGTGCTCATCAAATGACTTTTCAGCCTGCCATTGTGTTTTAGCAAAACTGAGAAGAAATCATTAGAAAGTGTGAACCTGATAATCTGAGAACACACTGGCCTTATTAGCTCTAAGAAAAAGACCCTGGTCCCTGAGCAATTTCTGCAAACTGTCAAACATCACCTGACATGACAGCCTTTGCTTGGCTCTGGGATGCTATCCACTCTGTAAACTATTTGCCTGGAGTTCTGCAGATAATGGAGATGGAACAAACGCTACAGCAAATGAACCTGTCTGTCTCACAGGGTGACATCAGACTGGATCTCCACGCAAAATGCAAGTATTATTATGGAAATTGCATCTTGACACTTTAATATAAGAAACACTTCCAGGATATTTCAAATACGTTATCTGAAATTATTTGTCTTGTGTGGGAAAGAAACAAACATACCAATGGAGCAGCAAGGAGAAGAATGACTGCACTTTTTGTCTTTAGTCATTAGATAAATGCATTAAAAATGACTGTATAATGAAATACAAACACTAGATAACAGGTCAGGAACCATTTCTGAAAAATACTTATTGACGTAGATAGTCTTTGTTCACTCTGAGGTGTGCCCTTGAAGCCAAGGGTAAATAGGGTATAAATAACACTCATTGTTATGTTCAAGTATGGCACAACCAACATTTGCCACAGTCAAAGTTTCAGTTCTGGTTCAGGGAAGACCCCTCCAAGAATTCCCCAAAGTGAAAGACATCCTCAGCTACTCTTACTCACATGTGAAAATGAGTGGGAAATGTCCTTTTCCCCCCCTCACTAATCCACAGTTGCTAGAAGTCTGATAACTGGTAGGGCACAGGCAGAAATTTCTGCGTGGTGCATGGGCAATGCCTGTGCACCATCTCCCTGCCCTCCATCTGAGTAAAGCCGCCAATCACACCTTATTCCTGTGGGAGAGAAGGTGCTGATTTTCAGGATCAGGATCCAAGCGACACTGCTCTACTTCACCATCTGTCCATTAATTACCAGCTTACTTTCACTCAGTAAACCAGCCTCCATCAGTTCCTGTTATTGCAGGATGAGAGACATTAAGAAGCCAAATGTGAGAATTTCAATGACGCAGAAGACCCGGGGGTTGTATCTGAAAGACGGGTCATAAGGGTCTGAAAGCTGAGAGAAGACAAAGAATTGCTCACTGGGTGTGATGCAGCTGAGTCACACTTCTGAAAAGCTAAACATTATTCAGAAAACATGGTATAAAGCCTATAACAGAGGTGATATAAAGCAACCTTTACAAAAAAAAGAAGGAAAAAAGATAGGACGTATGTATTAAAAGTCATATTTCCATATGATCCAGTTTTATGGAGGGATTATTCCTAACTTTGTGTATTTTATGTATGCTCATGCACAAAAAAAAGTAAAAATCAATGAACATTCAGTTAGAAAAAGATTAACCATAAAAATGGTGCAAGTGGATGAATTGTGGAAGCTCTTTGGTCTTCCAGTGAACAACAACAGGGAAGCATCAGACATTGCTACAGCACTTGACAGTGTCACACACCAGGGAAGAAAGCAACGGAAATTACTGGCATCTGAACTACATTTGTTTTCATTTTCATTTAAAGAATGAAAACTGTTATTACAAGGAAGACATTTCCTCAACAATGTATAATTATATTTTTATTGGTGAGCTGGGGAATTTAAGGAATTAAGGATTGTTTTTCAAGCTTCTACAGAAAAAAGAAGGAAAAATTGCTAATTCATACCTTTAAGAAACTGACTACCATTTTTCACTAAGTACATCCATGATTTAAAGTAGCTGAAATGTTACTGGTGAAACTCTATCCTTCAGTGGGAACAGGATTAAGGTTTTAAAATGAAGAAGGAAAAGAACATATGGAGGAGGTACTTTTAAAATAAGTATTTTTACAAAATGTATCACATATACTTGAATACTGTTCTTTTATTTGTCATTGTAACTTGTATAATTCTTTTTTTTACTTTTTTTTGTTTTATTGATTCCTCTGTCATCAGGTTTAAGAAGAAAGAAGTAAAAACACATTATTAGATAGCATATGTTCTTTTGATGAATGTTGGATACTGTTACTTACCATCCTAGATATTTATTTTATTATTTTTTGTTGTTCAGAGACAATAGTATACCATTTCTGCAATGTTCTGGCCACTATTTAGGTTATGAATAGCTTCTTTAAGGATCAATAAGGATTAATCCATTCTCACTATAGTTCTTAGAGCTTCAGAATGCTCCATACTTTGGTGATCCCTCCCTAAACAAAATAAGTCAAGGATCTGCATCCACAGAACGGCTTTGGTCTCTGAGCTCAGAGTCTTCTTCCAAGCAGAGGTATTTCTGTCAGGAAAACAGATATCCATGGTTCCTTCTAAAATCAGTGAAAAGAAGTATGGGTATCCAGAGTGATTCAGATCTCACATGTGCAGTCCTTCTCCCAGTGAGACTGTGTCCTGTCTAGTCACTTTGTAGGGAGTTTAGTAAAACTAAAACTTAAATGTTGCAATTACATTTCTGAAGTTAACTGGTGGGATGAATCTAGGCTTGGGTTCACTGCAACAGAATACAAGTCTTGATCTAAGTATCTAGGCTACCTATTCAGAAATTAAGAGACCTCATATTCTGCCTGATAATTGTCAACACACTGATTGAGGAGCTGCCTTCAGCAAGCAAAGGAGAGGTGGAATTCAGAAATATGCCTGAACTTCCACTTAAGATACCTTATTTGTTGTCCCTGGACATGTCTCCTTCCAGTCAGAATTCACATTCTTCAGTTTGGGAAATAGGGCTTTCTCTCTTTCATTCTCTCATTTTAAAACACTGAGGCAATGTTTATGTTCCTCCACTTTTTTTTTTTTTCATCTAGCTCTACCATCTTCCATCTTCCATCATTGAAAGCTGCTACAGTTTGTAGAAGAACTGAATACAATTTTTCTTACCTTAAGGTATTCAAGCTTAACTGTCTTATTTTTCAGGCAAACTGTAGCAACCAGGAACTGAGTCATTAAACTGGGAGAGAGGCTCTCAAACTCTTACCTTGAATTTGCTCCTTTTTCCATACCCCATTTAAATACTCATTGGGCCAGAGAGAGAGAAGCAAAGCATCAAAAAGGCTGTATCTATGTCTCTAAGTATAGCTTGCACCCATAAGCTAGATTCTTTTCCGACCCCAAAACAGGATGACTTCATCTATACTGACTAGAAGTACCAATTCATAGCCCTGCTAAGCCCCCTGAACAGAGCCTGAGCATTATCAAGGAGAGATAATGCTCCTTGATAAAAAGAATTACACACCACCTCCCACCAGGAAACTGATGCCCAGCCAGTCTCCAAGCAAGAGCCACCATGGAAGCCAAAAAACCTTCACCCCCTTCTTCCTCTACTACAGTTTTGTTGCTGAGCATACATCATATGGTATAAATATCCCTTTGGCCTATTTGAGTTAGCTGTCCCAGCTGTGCTGCCTCCCAACTACCTGATGGGGGAGGATGGGTAGAATGGGAGAAGGAGAAAGACTTGACCCTGTGCAAGAACTGTTCAGCAGCAACAGCCAAAATATTAGTTTGTTGTCAACACTGCCTTAGCCACAAATCCAAAACACAGAACCATATAGGCTGCTAGGAAGAAAATTAACTGCAACCCAACTAGACCCAGTACAGACACGTATTAAAAAAAGCTGGCTCTTGGAGTTCTTGACATTAAAGTACTCATAAATTACTTGGCCATTAAAACAGTGGCACGATTCTCCTTTGTTCCCTCAACTGTATGCCCCAGGCTGCTGGACTAGGTATCGGGTTTTTTGCCTTTTGTCCACTGACTAGCTATGTATTCTACACTAATAGATGGGGCATAACAGTAAGTTACTAATATTAACAGAGTTGCTATAAGTCACCTTAAATCCCGATTCAAATAAAGTAGCATGTTTTGTATCAGGCCATTAATAAGAAAAAACATCATAGGAAAGATTTAGAAACATTTAATTCTTGCCAAAACATAACTGAGGAACTTTTTACCTTCAGAAATAGGGTTTTTTATAAGCAACTAAGTCACCAAAGTGGTGAAAATATCTCCAGCGGGGAATATTAAACTCTCCTCCTCAAGCTGTTCCACCTTCCATGACCTACTTCCATATTCGTGGGGGGTGGGAGGCAAAGTAAGAGAGAATAAACAGGTAGACACCTGCAGAGCAAAATCAGATGTTGTCCAGCAACTTTGAATTTGTATTTTCGCTACCTTGTTGGACTACAGTGGTAAGTGAAGGAAAGAATTTTCAAACCAACACAAACAACAACTGGTGCTTGAACCAGAAGTTGTCCTTAAGCCTACTTAGATCTTAGAATACCCACAAAAGCAAATGGAAATCTGTGCAAATAATGCTAACCTCCAAAATGCTTCCCAGCAACTAGACTACAACACAGTAGCATGATTCTTGAATAATCATTTGTTCTACGTGCCCTTGTTTTAAGGGATTTGGTTACATATCTTAATTAGGACTTCAGGTTACAATACGAAAAGAGGAATTATCCCAGTGTTTCTGCTGTTGGCTATTCACTCCATCAACTATAAAGAAAGTGATTATCTGCTATGGAGACTTTTAGATACAAAATACATAAAAATCTTGTCACCATTTTACTGAAAAAATAAAACACAATGAACAGGTTTTGGCTTTCATGAAGGTTTCCATGCTTGTCAATTTTAGTATAAATTAAAAGCAAGCAATTCAAAGTTTTCATCCTTATTTTAAATCTTCCTGTGTATTTTCAAGGCATTCAATGAAATCTCTATAAGACCTCTGGTGGCCATAAGCAGCACTTTCTTCATAAACCCCAGAAATACTAGCAGCTGTGTAATAGCATGCATGGGAGTCTCTACCTAGTATTATTAAAATAAGACCACAAAACTTGTTTAAAATACTTTAAAATAAGTGTATCAGTCACTGTTCTAAGAAAGGTAAATAAGGATTGATTTAATTGCATCAAAGATTAAATAATGCAGAAAATATAAGTATGAATTATATTTACAAACCTCAGTAGATTCCATGAAGAATTACACTTAACGCAGCTGAATTTCATTATAATGCTCTCTGCCCATTTGTCCAACTTCTCCAGAGAGAGCTACTTCAGCTTTGCATAATCTTCATTCTTTCAATCCTAAAAAATTCTTATAGGGATGCGTTTAAAAGAATAAATGAATTAAAATTTATAGAGAGCAATGTTCATGAATGTGATGGATCTAACAATAATGAAAAAGGGATAAATAATTTATGGCATTTAATTTTGTCACACACTGTCAAACTGTGACAGTAACAGATTTCCTTATTTCCGTGCAGACACAAATCACAACATGGCAAGACTGAAACAAACAAGCAGCTCAGGCAAGGCATGATGATCATTCTGCTGGTGGAAATAATTTTAAATACTGTAACGAATAACAGATGTAGCCATTCAAATAATAACATTTCATTCGTTCCTCATTATTTGATATCTCCCATTTTTCATTTGTTTTCACTTAGAGTAAGAGATTTTATGGTCAGAGGGAGGTTGTTAATGTGGGTTTATCTACTAAATAGCACAACTCAAGGAACTTCATCCACTTATTCTAGTGGGCCATCGACAATATCTGCCTTTTCACTATAGCGTTTCTCGAAAGTTCATGTACATGGGCAGCTGGATATTCATTCTGCTCATTTTCCAAGCTGTTAAATACCAGCCAGTTTTCAACCCAAAGGTCTATAACTGCATTAACATGACCTCATACCAAAACTAAGAATGGACCTTACTAGTGCAAGTTAGTCCACATTGCATCCAGCTCAACTTTGTATCAACACATCGTATTGTTCTGTGGCTCTCTGCTGTATCAACCACCTACCTTACAGGCTCTGGGCGGCAGGTAGAGAGAGCATGTTTACATCTATGGAGATAAACCCTTAACTGGATGCCTGTCTTTGATGGAGCCTACAATTGAATGTAAGTTCACAATTAAAAACATACCTCTTAGCTCTAGCCTGAGTGCGTATGTTTTCAGTTCCAAGGCACTGATCTTCTATATACCTTTCTCAGTGAGTTTATTTTCAAAAATCTGTTTTTTTAATATATATGTGGTTCCCTTAATTTTCCCTTCAGTGGACTAAAAAGACCAAGTTTCTTTAGCATGGCGTATCAGCTATCATCAGCTGGCTGGCTGACTCCCCACTTCCCTCAGACAGTGATTCCAATCTCCATCACTAACTACATTTTCAAAAAAATATGCCGTCAGGCATATTCTGTGTGCTTTTCACTTGGGAAAAGCTCAGCAGAAACATCTGCACACTTGCCTCATGGTAGAGTGGTAGAGCTGCTCCATGGAGTTTATAAGTTTATCCCTTGCCATTCTTCCTGCAAAAACTTGCATCATCTCCCTATTTCCTTCTCTCTCTCATCTCTCTGTCTGAATCTGTCTGTTGTCTCTTACTCTCAACAGACTAAATTATCCTTTTCTCAGGTCTGTGCTGCCACAGCTAGGTTGCTTTGGGTACCTTTGTCATCTCATTAAAGGTTAGCAGGGGTATATATCTATTACATTGCATTAAAGCAGTATATGGATAACCAGTAACTATAAAGTGTATATAGTAGTAGTTTTAATAGAAATACCACCTTACTTTCCTTGCACCTAGTCCATCTAGTCTAATTAAGCAATGATTTCAACATTTAGGACATGTAAAAGAAAACCATCAACTTCAATAAATATCATCTATGCCAAATTTATTTACATATGTATTTTTATCCTCCTTGTAGAAGTTTTTCTTGTGATACATAAGAAGCAACAACAGAATTTTTTCTTTGTACATGCCTTAATAGCTTGAGCTGTATATATTCATGCTACTTTGAGATTAGGAATAATTTGTATCAGTCTGTGAGTGCCTGAGTTTTTATCTATGTATGTATATTCAAAGCTGAAACACCTTAGAGGAAAATTATTCTTTTTAATCTATAAAAACAGTTTATTTCAGATGTACACAGAGGTTAGCAGACTAAGCATTTACATGCTTTGAAAAAATAACCTTACAGGATAGATTATAAAAATAAATTTATGAAAAGTGAGTTTGTAAATTTTGTGAACCAGTTCTAGAAATGATTTGACAAAAAGCCAACTTAAACAATCTTCTTTTTTGCATGCACAGGTTAACTATTTACTACTGGTTTTTTTCTGAGACATCCACTGAGCCCATAGCTAAACATTTCCCAATATCATTTGTAGTTTATTTTTCATAAGATAGTTACATAGATGCTTTATGTATTCTTAGCCTGAGAAGGGATTTCATTAATCAAGTAAAATACTGAAGTACCCGCAGTAGGGCTGAATCATGCAGAAAAAAATTGTCAGAGGCAGCAGAATGGTTGTCATGCACAACAAAAGACTCATACCAGATTTTTATTAACTTGACAAATTGAGAGCGTTTCTGGTATATAAAAGTAGTCTTAAGTAGAAATGCCATTCACTTCTTTATGATCTCAAAGGTAATCAGCAGAAAATAATATACTATGCTGGTATTATGACAGCATCTAGTACCTTCAACAAAAGTCAGAATAGTACAAGATTGAATGAGCTACTCAGGTCATCGCTAAATGACAGGTGTTAAGTCACCTCACTAACTGAAAATCTTGAAGCTGTTCAGATAACCTAGCATTGGTATAAGAACCTGAATACAATAGACTAACATAATTAATACTACATGAATCTAAACTCTTTCATACATACATTATTTATTGTGTGACACAACATTACTACCCTCAAAAGATGGGTATCAAATTAGCATTTTGGAACTCTTAAAATGTGAAAGAAAAGCTTTAAACTAATATATCGCTCTTTAAGGGAGTGGGTGTTTAAGCTTTTGTTATAGCTTTGCTGTTTGGGGAGTAATTGAAGAAGCTTATTGATTTAAGTGTATCTTGTATACTTCTAAAGAAAGACTTGCAAGATTGTAGATAATGTAGAAAAAAAGGTAGAGAAATCAAAATAAAGCTATTCACAGAATTAAAGTTTCACATTTTTAAGGTCAGATGAAATTGTTATGAACATTGAATCTGACCTTGTGAGCCACACTGACCACTGCATTTTGCAAAATGTTTCTGCACTGAGCTCGTAAAAATGGTTGATACAGAGCTTTAAGAAACCCCTTCAAGCCATGTATCAGAGGGATGTTTGGTATTTTTATCACAATGAATACAGCAATGATTATTTAGTATTCCCCAAATGGGAAATCATTTGTTTTCTTGAATTTTATGATATTCTGTTAATATCATTATGCTAATTTGTAATTATATCATTAATAGAATAGAATAGAATAGAATAGAATAGAACAGAACAGAACAGAACAGAATAGAATAGTTCGTTTTAGAAGGGACCTACAGCGATCACCTGTTCCAACTGCCTGACCAATTCAGGAGTGACCAAAAGTTAAAGCATATTGTTAAGGGCATTGTCCAAATGTCTCTTAAACACTGACAGACTTGAGGCATTGACCGCAACTCGAGGAAGCCTGTTGTAGTGTTTGACCACTCTCTTGGTAAAAAAATGTTGCCTAATATTTTTTATACATGGCGGGGGGGCATTGCCCAGGTCCCATCAGCCACTGTCGCCCATGCTACAGGCTCCTGGAGTCTCACTCGGCTCCCCCTGGGGTTCCCTCAGTTCAGGAAACCCCCTTGTGCACCACGCTAGAGTGCTCCGCTGCGGATCATGCCAGCATTGAAGTGGCTCACCTCGCCTCGGGTCCTGCTATAACATCTGCTGACTCCTTTAGTACTCTAGGATAAATCCCACCAGGCCCCATGGACATATGAACATTAAGCTGGTACAACTTGTCCCTTACAATTTCATAGTCCACAAATGGAAGGTCACTGCTCCCGCAGTCGTGGTCCTCCAACTCAGAGGACCAGGCAGCTCAAGGTCTATCATTAGTATTAAAGATTGAAACAAAAAAAGCATTTAATACCTCTGCTTTTTCTTCAGCCCTATTTGTCAGGTGACCTTTTTCATCAAGTACCGGTCCAATGTTTTCCTTAGACCTCCTCTTGCTATTAATGTACTTTAAAAAGCCTTTTTTTGTTGTCTGACAAACACTAGTTTCAACTCTAGTTGAGCTTTGGCCTTAAGTGTTTTCTCCCTGCGTATGTGAACCATGCCTCTGTAACGTTCTTGCAAAGCCTGACCTTGCTTCCCAAAATCATACAGTTTCCTTTTCCTCTTAAGTTCCACAAGGAGTTCCCTGTTCAGTCAAGCTGGTCTTCTGCCCTGTTTTCTTGACTTACAACACAATGCGATTGCCTGATCCTGTGCTTTTAAAAGGTGATTCTTAAAAACTGACCAGCACTCATGGACCCCTAAGCCCTCAAAAGCAGATTCCCATGGGACACTGCTGTGTAGCTCCCTGAGTAGCTTAAAGTTTACTCTCTTGAAATCCAGGGTAGCAAGTCTGCTGAACTTTTTTCTCATTATACCAACAATTTTAAACTCAACCATTTTGTGATCACTGTGGCCAGGACAGCCATCTACCATCACATCTCCCATGAGTTCTTCTCTATTCACAAATAACAAGTTTAGGAGAACATCTTTCCTAGTTGGCTCACTGGGTAATTGTGACAAGAAATTATCTTCAACACGCTTCAGGAATTTCCCGGAGTTGCTTGTCACAGCAGTATAGTATTCCCAACTCATGTCTGGGAAATTGAACTCTCCCATAAGGACAAGGGCTACCGATTCAGAGATTTCTCCTAATTGCCTATCGAATAACTCATCAATGCTATCATCATGGCTGGGTGTTGGATAGTAGACATCCTCAATGACATCTGCTTTGTTTTACATCTCCCTAATCCTCACCCAGAAGCTCTCAACACATCATCCCTAACTGTAAGGGCTGTGCAGTCAAACCTCTCCCTTACATGCAACTCCTCCACCTCGCCTGCCCTGCCCATCCCTCCTCAACAGCATATAGGTCTCCATCCCAGCACTCCAGTCATGGGACTCATTCCACCGTCTCACAAATATCCAATGACATCACAGCTCTGGGAAAGGACCAACGCTTCCAGTTCATCCTGTTTGTTTCTCATACTGTGTGCATTCTTGCAAGCAATCTTGTACATTAACAATAGAATTGTACAAAGTTTAGTGAAGTTTAGTGGAGAAGAAAGACTTTCTCATGTATATATGTGTGAATTAGATGGACGGGTGAGTAATTGCCTCTCCCAAACAGACTTATGGGTTCAAGAAACATGGATGGAATCTGAAATATATTTGGGAATTTTGGAGCACTGTTATAAGTGAAAGCACTGCCTTCTTGGGTGTAAACTGAGCAGTAAATGCTGGCAGGCCCAATTTATTTGGGTTTTAGATTTCCCGGAAAAAGAGATTATAAGGTTAGCTGATCATATAATCTGATCTTTTTAACAAATAGTTGAATATATAGAAACCAAATGGATATTTCAAATCCAGCCTCTATTTCCAAACAGAGGACAGCAGGCTATGCTTGACAGAGCAACACGGAAACCCAAAAGAGTCACACACAAGGCAGACTGCTCCCAGTATCTCACATATTGAGAAACGAGGAAAATTTGTGTTTCCATGTCCTATAATGACAAGGCTATCACTGTGGAGAATGACTTTCCTTTAAACAACTATCTCTCTTCCACAGAATTAATGCATCAACTGCAACATTTGCTAATAGAATTCAATGTGCTCTGTTGTTATTCCATGTTTCCCAGGCTGCAGTTTGGGAACTTTTTGTAAACAAGTCTTGGGGCCAACTCAGTCCTCAGAGCTCTACTGAGCATTGTGAACAAGGCGCACCACAGTAGGCTGGAAAGTGTCAATTCTCTATGGTTTCAGTGAAATTAAGTGTCATTTTATCATCTGAGAATGATGTGACACACAAGAGAAATCTAGCCCACCATGGTCAAAGTTGTTTTCACTCATCGTTCAATAGGATAACGAAAGAACAATACGATACAAGCGGTACACGTAGAAGTGGTCTGTGAGGTCAGTAGGGAACTGGCTGACAGGCCGCACCCAGAGGGTGGTGGTAAATAGCTCCTTTTCAAACTGGCAACCTGTCTCAAGTGGGGTCCCCCAGGGATTGATATTGGGTCCAAAGCTGTTTAATGTCTTCATAAGTGATCTGGATGATGGGATCGAGTGTAGCCTGATGAAGTTTGCTGATGATACCAAACTGAGTGGGGAAGTCAACGCTTTGGAAGGGAGAGCCACCCTGCAGGAAAACCTGGATAGGCTGGAAGAGTGGGCTAACAAGAAACTTATGAAGTTCAACAAGGACAAATGTAAGGTCTTGCACCTGGGAAAACATAATCCAGGAGTGCAGCACAGGCTGGGATCTACTCGGCTGGGGAGTAGCTCTGTGGAAAGGGACCTGGGGGTCCTGGTAGACAACAAGCTCGATACAAGTGAACAGTGTGCTGCTGCGGCAAAGCAAGCTAATAGGATGCTGGGTTGCATCAACAAGGGCATCACCAGCAGAGATAAAGAAGTCATTGTCCCACTCTACTCAGTGCTTGTCAGGCCACACCTGGAATTCTGTGTTCAGTTTTGGTCCCTGCTATGCAGAAAAGATGTGGACAGGCTGGAGAGGGTCCAGAGAAGGGCCACAAAAATGATCAAAGGACTGCGAAGCCTGCCATGTGAGGAAAGGCTGGGAGAACTGGGTTTGTTCAGCCTTGAGAAAAGAAGGCTTGGGGGAGACCTTATGACCATGTTCCAGTATTTAAAGGGTGGCTACAAAGAAGATGGAGACTGCCTTTTTACAAGGTGTCACATGGAAAAGATGAGGGGTAATGGGTACAAGTTACTCCTGGGGAGATTCCAGTTGGACACAGGAAAATTTTTCACAGTGAGAACAATCAGCCATTGGAATAATCTCCCCAGGGAAGTGGTGGATTCCCCAACATTGGACGCTTTCAAGGTTTGGCTGGACAGGGTGCTGGGCCATCTTGTCTCAACAATGGTTTTGCCAAGAAAGGTTGGACCAGATGATCCTTGAGGTCCCTTCCAACCTGGTATTCTCTGATTCGATGATTCAATGATCCTATGACTGAAGTCTTCTGGAGTTTCCCATCTTGTAGTTCAGATCTTGTCAGCTGAAAGGAATCAAAGTATTAAGAGAGAGGTGTGTAAGACATGCCTTGTTGATTTTAATGTTCAGTTAAAACATATACACATATCTCACAAATCAAAACAATTGTTCCTCAAATTGTAATTCAAATTGTGGTTATGTTATGAAGTACAAATATCTAGCAGAGTAAAAATAATATTGTTTATCTAAGACTCCGTTTATCTGAGTTGATCTAATATTTTTCTAGTATGTGTAGGTGAATTATCAGACTTTCTAGAGAAGACACCGAACTGAAGCCCAAAATTAAACTTGTGAATGTTGAAATATCCAGCATCTACTCATAGAAATCATCATACTCAAAGCCCTCCCATAACTTCCCTGTTTCAATAAGTCATTTTCTTGTAAATACATTTACTGAGCATCTATTAGGGCAAAATATGTAGAAACCAACCAGGTTGGTGTGCTTTTGTGTTTTGCAGGTGCACGTTTTTATGCAAAATTTTACAGGATCATATCTTTTACTGAGAATAAATCCTACTATATTCACTAGCATGAACATCAACGTTGTCCTTTTGTAAAGACTTGAAATTACAGATTCGTTATCATGAACACACAGTAACTATGGAAAGCAGAGTAGGGTTATCAAAGCATATGCTCTTTCACAACCCGTACAAGTTATCTAATTATCTAACCTTTTAGTGTTTGCTGGAAATATTGATTGTCAGACACCATCAAGAGTAGTAGCTTTAACTTCTATTATTTACAGTTTTCTGCATCATAATAAGGTTTAGAACATTACTTAGATGTTTTTATTGATATATACCTTGACCATACTCTTTATATTTCTGTGTTTGGGTCCTGGCGCGACTATTGCAACAAAATTTGTTTTTTGTAATCATTCACTGGACAAATTCCACTGCCTTCTTTAAGAACTAGCACCAGCAACAATGGCTTCCTCACTTCTAAAATGTTTTCATTTGTAAACCCGATTTATCATAGCCTCCAAGTAGCCAAGCCACTTGAGAGCATGCTTTTCCCCACATTTTGCTATTATTGTTGAATGTGATTGTGATCTAATCTACACCAAAGTAACATCTGTGGAAGTTAGACTAAAAGCTACTAAAAACATGTGGCAAGAGAAAAAATAGACCTTACTAAAATAATATGAAGAATCAATGTCTGAAACATGATTCATGCATAGACCCTTTCAGCAAAGGTAGAAATGCCTTGGTGGGACTCATTTCATCTAACTTCAGTCATCTAAAAGTTAGATATCTGGTCTATACTAATACACTACTCTTTGGTGAACAAAATGTGGTGAATACCTAAGGAAGATGATTCATTCTATCCTAAAGCAATCTGAGATAGGTGGAGAAAATTTGCTTCTGAAGTCTCTGAAGGTGACTGTGTATTTCCAGTAGAGAAAGCCTAGACATCTCAATTAGAGTGGGATAACTTTCATCATGCTTTCTATTAGCTGTCTAAAAGTTGGACTTTTTCATCCAGCATAATTTTCCCAGCGCTATTTATAGCCAATAGAAATACACAAATAGTTTAGGATAGTGATTTCTTTTGCCTACTTTAGAAACACATATGGAGATTATATCCTATTCAATGATGAGCCATGGATCACAGAATCACAGAATCACAGAATCACTAAGGTTGGAAAAGACCTGCAAGATCATCAAGTCCAACCTAAAAAAAAAAAAAAACAACAAAAAAACCCCACACCAAAAACCAACCCACCCAACACCACACAGCACCATGCCCATCAAGCCACATCCCACAATGTCAGTATTAGGAACTAAGAAATTGCAGCATAGGAGAAAACGGATGTGGAAAGATTACTCATTTGATTCAGATTGTAAAACTTACCAAAATGAAATGTTTCCTCTGGTAATGTATTAAGTAAAGTAGTGAAATTATGGTCTTTGAAACAAAGTAGTCAATAGCTGGACAATAAAAGGAAAGTTATTGAAAGACACCAAAGAACCAACCTGAAACCAAGACAGTGAAGGGGTGTAAGGAGTCCACAAAAGATCTTTATGTTTTACTACCTTTATAGAGGCAACAAAACTTCAAGGTGCTGACTATAAAAGCCTGTCAGAAGTATTAAGACAGAGTAGTAGATGTGCGCACAAATCATCTGCTTTGAAGAAAAACATGACCAAATATCTCGTGCCTAATAAAAATCTTTGTAGGTTTCTGAAATTATATTAAATTCACAGTTACATTTTTTTCCACTTTATTTTTCAAAAATGTCAGAGCAAGCCAGTGTGTAGCACGCTGGCTCAAAATTTTCCTGCAAACATGATGGATTTTTCTCTGAAGGGAATGTCATTAGACTATGAAGACTATGAGATATGACGTAAGCAGTATAACAACTATTGGTCTTAAATTACTGAAAGTGGTAAGTTAATCAGACTACTTCCTGTCCAGGATCTGATTCTTTTAGTAACTGTCTAAACTACACAGCTACAACAACTAAGCAGCAATCCTAATTTAGATATTGTTGCTAATATTCTCCATTATTATCTAGACAACCCTAGTTCATAAGAAGGTTCAAACCCTGAAATTCTTTGTTCCAAGGACTTCTTGACTTTATCACTCCATTGATGCTAAATTATACTTTCCTACTAGGCAAACTGAAATCAATGCATTGTCAAAAGTAAAGTCCTTGAATCTTCATACAGATTTTATCTACAAAGGCAGTGTGGCTCTTGTGCAGTCTTTGCTCCCATTATTTGTCTCTGGCTGACCATAAAATTCTCTTTCTCAAAATAGAAATAAAGGTCTCTGTAGGAAAGCAGAAATTTACAAAATTAGTATAATCCATTTTTTACGGTTTGGTTTTTTTTTTGTGAATAAGGGAAGGGGAGAGGTTACAGAATTTGTTCTCTTAGCTTTTCACAGTCTCATTGCTGTCTTCTCTCATTAATAAAGATATATTGTCAAGGACAAGAGGCTTGTGAGACAAGGAGAACAAGACAAGAAGGCCCATGTGGCTTCATCTTAATCAGATCTGAGATCATTCTGTCTGCAAACACCGAAGGGAAGATCTGTCCCATAACTTCAAATTGCTGATTATAACATCAAAATGCTATTTATAACTTCAAGTTACTAAGTATTAAATTCTTGTTACTCTAGCCATCTAAAATTT
Organism: Gavia stellata; assembly: GCF_030936135.1. NCBI lineage: Eukaryota > Metazoa > Chordata > Aves > Gaviiformes > Gaviidae > Gavia > Gavia stellata. The sequence continues at coordinate 27,395,423 of NC_082597.1, forward strand.
CCATATCTAGTCTAAGGTTATCATTTAAGAGCCCTCTCTAGTCAATGAAAGTAAAGAGGTCCCTTCAGGGTGATTCATCCCATCTACCTTAGGCACACTCTCCATGCTGTGGTACCATTCCCTCTTGAACAACTACAACAGGAGGGCTAGACAAACAGCAGAGGCTAAACGCATAATCCTTTAGATGGCTACAGTCAAGTGCAATGAATCTCATACTAAATCACATAAATATAATCAGTCTGAAAGCATGAAGATGATGAAAGTTAGAGATCCAATTCCTTTAACCTAAGAGCGAATCAATAAACTGTTAGGTAGGGGGCTAAAACTGGCAAGGCTGCTGCAGCTCTGCACCCTCGGGTCCAACCAGCAATGAGGCTGAGCATGTGTTCCCAGCAGACAGGTGCACACGCACACACCTATACACCCATCATAAACACACACTGCCGGCCACACAGATCAGCACACACAGACACACTCGGCGCTCACACAAACACGAACAAAGCCTGCAACCTCATACGCACGCCAGAGCGCACACACGCACTCGCACACCTGCTCCTACTGCAGCTGCAGCCATCACGGACACACGGGCCTCCAAGCCCTGGTCCCATTCCAGGGGCTGCACTTAGAGGCCCGGAAACACACACATTCACACAAGGGAGAGCCCCACAGAGAGGATAAGAGCTGGCAATGGATTTTAATGAGAAGACAGGACAGGCTGCTCTGACCAGGTGCAGGGCATGGCTGGTCAAGAGGACTGACCAGTCTGCAAGCAGCCAGCCTTTTTTATCTCCTTATCCTGCTGTTTTCCCACATTTGGTCCTCCCCAAATCATCAAGATTCATCCTTTTCCCCACCTTTGCTTCCTCCCCTAAACACCCTGTAAGAAGTCCTGTACAATCCCAAAATGCTCATCCCTCTGCCCGTACCCCTGGGCAGTGATCCCCCTCAGGGCAAAAGGTGCTCCAGAGGGTCACTCCTGTTGACTCATATTGATGGTTTCACACCTGGATCATGGAACTGAAGATCTCCTGAGACAGCCTTGGAAGCAGCCTGGACAGCAAGTCCCCTTCTCTGAGTCCCTAATTTGGGTTCTTGCCTGCCCTTGCGCCTCTCTGCTCCCCTGGGCTGGTGTAGATGGGCCTTTGATAAGCTGATTGCTCCTGTGATGGGACTGGAAGCAGCCAAGGCAGTGTCCCCCCAACCTTGTATCTCTGTCTTCTTTCTGGGGGTCAGCAGAGGAGCTTTTATCATATAACCTAACATACACCGTAACCCTTCCTCACAGGGATGGAGAAGTGTTTTAAATATAAGTTGGACAGAATACAACATAAATACAGGACCTCTTACAGAATATTCAAGAAATAAATTAGTAGGAAAATATTATATTCATTTTTAAATTGAGAGCTTTACTAAAGAATTGTGTATTCGAAATCATATTGCTTTTTTGAATGTAAAGTGTTTTAGACACGCTGGAATTATTTCTGGAAAATCCTTTGAACTCTAACAGCAAGAAGGCCAAAGAAATATTTCTAATTAAATACCTTGATGGGTGTCTTTTCCTAGTAATCTGAAAAGGTTTTTATTTAAAACAATGAGTATTTCTTTTACTCAATTAGTTTATGTATGAGAGCATACAGGCCGTCTGGAATCACCTGAATAGATCTTCACAGTTAACCAAACCCAGCATCACTAGGCTCCTCAAAGACACTCCACTGAACTAAAGAAATGTCTCCAATTTCCAGTACTGAATTCCTGATTGTGATCTCAGATGGCTTACAAAGATACTACTGTATGGATGTCAGTGCAACTGTGCTTAATTAGGATAAATACATTAAAATCAAGAGTAAAGCTTGTTGCTCTCAGGAAATAAAAAGATAACAGAGGATGGATTTTTTTTTCCTTTTTTAGCATGAAAGGTGCTTAACAAGAAGGTGATGGGAGCAGTTTTGGTACCATTTAGGTCAACTCTGATCCAAAAAAACACACTCAATGTTCAGATCGGAATGCAGAATGATTTTTCTGTGGGAAGTCTGCTGTACTGTGTCCTGTACACCCAGCAGGTTTTATAAAAAACATCAGTAATGACAATATGGAGATTCATAAGAGATAAAAATGGTGGTTAGTGTCCCATAACACATTTCCAAGAGTAAGGCATGAAAATAATGTCAGGGAGCAAAGATGGAATAAGATTTCCATTGCAGCACCCTGTCATACACACTGTTTTAAAAAAGGAAAATTATTGCAAAGTGCTGTATATGGTATGCATATGCCTAGCATAGTTTTTCCTGGGTAGATCTCCTAAGATTTTCTCAACTCTGGAGTCATCAAAGTAAATACAAACCTGTTCAAAGTTATTTGTGCACTTGAATTATCTCTATGGAGCCACTCAAAACTCTTTTGCTCTGCAATTTTGAGGCAGAGCAGGGACAATATCTTCAAGTTTAAGGATCACTTTTATTTCCACCAGGTGTTCCTGAACGGAATTCTTGATTAATGCTTGCTTCGCCCATGCAAAGAATGTATTTCCCTTTTTTGGGCAAGTAGGTTAATTTGAATGATACTGCATTTAAACTAATAAAACATTGCGAAGATAGATATGAGACTAGTATTCAAGTGCATTCTCCTCAGGTACTTCTGCCGCAGTGCACATACACTTCAGTTGATCTACCAACCGGCCAAAACTGCTGAGAGGCAAATAAAATTGCTGTGAAGTATAGATACAGCCCAAATTCCTCTCTTGGAATTCTTTTGTGGAGAGCAAGAGTAGCAGCTGAAGCAGTGGATTACCAACTCAGGTAGAGATTGAGAGGCCAGTGTTGATGACAGAACATATCTGTGAAGAAAAAAACCCCACAATATCAGTATCTTCTACAAAACTAATCTGCAAGGAACAGTTCTAGCAGGTTAAAGGAAAAAAACTCTCTGAAGTACTAGAATTGTAAAATATTTTCCTTATTTTAAATTTAACACTATGGGGATAGAATAGCCTTCTTGAAGTTCCTTTTTTTTTCCTTTGGGAACAATGCCATAAGGCATCTCCAGTGATTTGTTGTCATCTGTGCTAGATATAGAAAGACACACTTTATCATCAAAGCGTAGTTTCTTAATACTTTGTATTGAAAGTATTAAATTCTGCATGCAGAATAAACAGATTGAAAAAAAACCAAACCAAAGTATAGCAAATTGCTTCTGTCTGATGTAAAGATTATTTCTTTCCCTATTTTTTCAAGAGTGCAAAAATTCTGTATTTCTACAAATCTTCAGTATTAAATAGCAAATTTGTTTAGTAAGTGAAAATGAAAACACAGAGAAAAAGATTCAAAATGTCTTAATCCTTGTATAGAAGGGCTTTTGATATAAATTTATATGACAATTTATGGAGGCTGTACATGTAGAAATTATTCCTTCCATTTCCTTTAGAAATTGACTTTGTAAATGTGAGGCAGACTTCAAAAATATTTTGAATATAGGATGCAATCACATTCTGTATTAGCTTTTGTCTCCGTAAAGGGATAATTCCAGAGATGGCAAGAAATACTTCTAATTCTGTGGAAATACTGTACAGTGAGGGTTACTAATCTTTGATGATCATCTATTCAAATGGAGCAGCCTTGAATAGTAAGATACCTGTCCCTTTGCCAAAGCAAGCCAGGTCTTCAGAGTTATATTCTTGGGGGATGTAACTAAGCAACAGATCACCAGATGAGACTTTGATCACTGGAGGAGATTGCTAAGGGAGTTACCAGACATGAGGAACTCAGTGGTAAGTGATCCACAGAGATAAAGGAAGCTGGAGCAGAAAAAGGAACAGCAGAACACGCTTTCATGATAGAAAAGTCCTTTCTAAAGCAACAAGAGCAATATGAATAATTGGCTTTTAGGTGGGTTGTTCAACTGAAAACTGAGGAAAAGAAAAATCTTTTCCCAGTTGACCCGAACAATGATGCTTCATTTTTTTCAGCAAAAAATAAGCCAACAAAAACCCCAAAACCCAGCTTTATCTTGAATGTCCCAAGACTGTCATACGTCTTCCTGTTAAACACAAAACTTATTATGTATGTGATTTCTTAACACCTTTTTTACGCTTTTACATCTTAAGCTGATTTTGGAATGAGTAATCCACATATCCTTCTGACTGTTTTTCATGGATGAAACTGTTTCTGGAGTCACAGTGGTGAATAGCTTCTATCTCTTTCAGCTGTGTATTTTCAGTAAATTTGCTGTTTGCTGAACTAATTTCACCCAGCTTTAACCACATATTCCTGTTAACTCTTTCATTTTTGCTCTACGTTAATGTTTTACTTTTTATCAGTTTAGCTTGTTTAAGTCTATTTCTTTCTCCTGAAATTTCTATAATGGCTGGGGTGTTTTTCATTGTCAAAAAAGTGCCATGTATTACATCTTTTCAAGTTAACAAGTTAACACAATTCATGCTTTTGTAAAAAAATGCTCTGATGTTTTATTTAAGGTGAGTAACTTCCTAAAAAAATGCAAAACTAATCTGTTTTCAATTTAGTACAACTTCTACTGGACAACAAATACCATCAACGACAAACCTAAAATTTACAGGCCATTACTCCTATACATCAAAAAAACCAGATTCCAAATCAGTCACTTGCTTGGCAGACTTGAAATCATTGTAATATAGAAACACACAGCCCAGCTGCAACAACTAGAGAGAAGCTTTTAAACTTCCTAGGCTGGCAGCACCACAGAGAACGAGCGTCTCCTGAGCAATGGAGAGTCAGGCAGCAGAAGCTGCAGATCAGAAAGCTAAGCCAGGGCAAGGCAACTCTTACCTTTTTCTCCCATTCACATCTCACTTCCAGTTGGATCTGGGAGCCCAGTTCACAGCTGTGCTTGCCTAGAGAGACAAAACCATATGTGCTGGAGGGCTTCTTGCTGCAAAGCTACAATCAAAATGAAAAGGCAATTAAGCAGTTTCACTTTTTCCCTCTATCTGCTTCTGTTAAATCACCTCCACCAGATTTGGCTTAGACAGCAGACTCACAAAACCAAATATTTTGCCTCTGGAACAGGAAACTTTGCACCAACTAGTAGATATTTCCAATACAACTTCATGTGGAGAGTAAAATCATCCACCCTCAAGGGCTGGACATCTACTCTAATTATCAAATTATATATTCTGAACAAGTTATTTTGATTGAAAATTTGCTTTAAAAAACCCCACTGTATTAAAAAATTTATTTATAAGGGAGAACCTGACTTCTGAGAAAACACGATTTTCTACAGCCTTAGAGCAAGCAGAAAGAATCTGCCCAGGGTAAAGGTAAAATTATTAACAGAAGTTTTTCACCTACAGTAAAAAAATACATTTTTGCATTAACAATCTAAAGCAATATAGTTCTGTTCAAACCATTTTTACTTATAAATAATTACATACGACAACAGTTCTCTGTGATGAGAACTAGTGTGAGCATTTTACATTATATAATGATTACACTTGCTGTCTGAGAAACACAAACTCAGAAATAATCCTGACATTTTTTAAGTTTATGACAATGAATTTCAGTTATTTTAATACTTTTTTCTGATTTTTCTCCTGAGCTTACTGTAGAGTTGTAGCACTCTCAGATGAAATGTTCAAAAGCTTTGCGGTATTTGTTTCCTCAGAAGCAGGCACTGGACAGCGTTACAAGTAGTGTCAATCTCAGAATAAGATTGCAACTTTTAAAAAGTGCAGTCTTACAGAGAGACAAACCCAAACATTTCCAAAAATCAAAATTAATATTGTCATCATGCTGTTTGGTCTTTATTTTACAGTTGGAAAACAAATTAAAAGACCACAGCATTCCTCAATCATCTGGTTTGCAAATGTGATTTTCAGAGCACCAGGTTCATCATAAACCAGGGACAAAGTCATGTGAAAGCTCCTTGCAGTGACCCTGGGACAACCAAATGTTGCACAGCCTCCTTTCTACCTCTAACCTGACTTTCACTTTGAATAGTGATGCAGCAACAGCTCAGCATATTTTCAAAACATTCACCCAGTCTTGCTGAACAGCATTATGCTTTGCATTACCATAATCTTATCTCAGAACCAGATGGTGATCCCAATGCATGTTTTTTATGAATATCACTGATTTACAAAAATAGAAACGTGCAATACAAAGATGAGATCTTTCCCTTTGACTGTTCCTTATTTTATTTCCCACAGCATATTCCCCGAGCCTTTCATTTGTAAAGAGTCTTGTATCTCCTAGTTCTCTGTTACATCTCTGCTTTTTCTCATTTATTTTGTAGTTATTTCTCTCCTTATCTCTACAGCTTCTCAAGACTGCAGTATCTCATTAAAACAAAATTGAAACTGTTAACCTCCCTATTCTCAGTATTTTCTCAAGGTCTTTGAAGGACACAACATAGTGCAATCACATACCCGTCAACTTTTAGAAACCTAGATTAACTTCTAGGAATGTTGACTATTTAAAGCAGAACTATGCAATGCAATTCTTGTCTCATCTCCATCGTGATCTAAACAGTCCCAGAACACAAACACAGTGTGTTCTAGACTCAGGGGAGAGCTAGAAGAGAAATCGTGAGGTGAACACAAGTAAGAAAACAAGACTGGGTTTACTTTTCCATTCAGCGCAATCCCCAATAAATCAAGGTTAATTTGAGAATTGTACTTGCAGATTACTTATAAAATAGACTGTGGTTTACATACCATATTCCCTTGGAGAAGATGATGTTAAGTTGAACCTTTTGGTGGACTGACAGCAAAACTGAGTCTCTGGAAGAGACTAAGTCATTCCTTCTCCACCATATCGTATAAGGCCCATTCTCAGGCTGTCCCTCTGACAGGGTGGACATACTCCTCTGTGCTGGTTTGCTGATTGGATTATAGAGATGGTCAGAAATCAGGCTGTTTCTCAGTATAATCTTTTAAGACTCTTTATTCCAGGACTTCACATGATGAAGTATTTGTCAACACTTTTCACTGAATTCTGTGAAGGTCTGCAAAGTCTGCTCTGAGGTTTGGATCCTATGTCTCCAGGCAGAATTCATTACAGGGCAAAAAGCATTAAACAGTCACTATGGGAGAGAAAGAGCATCAGGACAGAATAGGACAAAGAAGAGATTGAGAAATTCTCTCCCTAACAAAATACTGAAACAAATATTAGGAAAGAAGATCTATGAGCATTCAAGGTTAACAACAAAGTCAAGAATAATAGCCAGTGCAAACATTTGAAGTATAAAAATGGAAAGTAAATTTGAATTACTTTGAATAAGATTACATTATCAGTTAACAAGGGGAACTAAAAGAGCCGAGTATAACTTGGGTTTACACAATGTGTCACAAAATTAAACTTATAAATTAAATAAGATGAAGCTTGACGAGCATATTGTAATATGAGCAGTGTTCAAACACTGTTAGTGTAAAGTAATTTTAAATGGAAGGCCATTGTTTTAGGTGAGGTCTCCCATACCTCTGAAATTTCTGTTAGGTCCATTCTGATTTAACATTTCTATTCATATTCTGAAAGAAGAGGATAGATGGCATATTAATGATTCTTACAGATGATAACTAACTAAGAGAAGTTGTAAGTACAGTGAAGGGGGAAACACACAAAGGAATATAACACATTTAAGAGTATTAGTGAAATGCACAGAAAATATCATTCCTCTAGGGACAAACTGTCCCCAAGAATAATATTGATAATATAACTAAAATAAAATTTCCCTTCCTAGGGCAATCAAAAAAAAAGGTTTAGGAGGGTAATGCTGTAACAAATATGGTGTTCAGGGTGCTTGGCTAACACTTTACCACTGAGAACCCAGTTCAAACTTCAGCTGCCTAATGGACCTTGAGCTTCTCGCATCCCTGCTCCAACATCTTTTCTCCTAAAAATGAGCCAGTTAGTGATAGACATCCTTCTCCAAGCAAAGTTTGTTACACCTTTCCAGCTACTTTCATAGTACACTCTTCACACTCAACACTCTTCACACTCAACACTCAAACACAAGACCTTAGTGAACTGACAAGTCATATACAATTGATCTCCGACATGGCTTGCACTGTTGCTTTGCCCTGTGGTCTCCCTTGAAATGCAAGAAGTACTGCTGACAGAAGTTAAGATCATTTGTTTTGACAATATAAAATTAGGGGTGTGGCTGTCTTCACCTGTTGACTGACTTAGTTCTTGACTGAACTATTCTCCAATGATTAGCTTACTGTGAGGAAAACCACTATCTTCTGTCTGGAAGGACTGTGTTCGAATGAGTCAGTTTTTTTAATACATTGAATCATACATTTCATATAAAACTTATAGCCTCCCACTCACATGTTACACAACCACACAAAAAGGATTAATGCCTTTGGTTCGTTATTGATTCTTGTCTCAAATGTGACTGCTCATCCAGTCTCTGACTGTCGCCATGAAACTAATCTTCACTGCAAGCCATTTAAACTCACACCCACTGAATTATACCCTCCTGACAGATATTGCTATCAGGTAGGCCAGAGTTAACTCAAATAAATCTGGTATGTAAGCTCCTCTACTCTCACATTTTTTAGGTCCCAAATGGAAGTAGTGTGTCTTCTATCACATTTTTCTGAATCACTATCCTGATATTTGTAAACAAATTTCCACCTTGGAAAGCTCCCTATCTGGGTGGGAGAGGGTCTGGATATATGCCCTTGCTGTTGTGGTTTAAAATCCTTCATGTCCTCCAGAACTTTTACTCTGGCTAATATAGTCCACATTTTGCCTAAAAGCAGACTTTTTAAAAATCAAATCAATACATTGATTGCCTAGATCTGGCCTGTACTCCATTAAAATTTGACAAATATTTCAAAGTAGGCAGCTGCAATCAGCAAAGTGCACTGAAATTTATATTCAATTTACGAATCATAAGTTATACAAAAAAATAAAAACTGTATTCTTGGGAAAGGGGATACTCCAGCTTCCTTTTGGCAGCTGTAACAAGTGGTGCATGGTGCATTTCAGCATATTTAAAGAAAGAAACTTTTTATATCCACACATTACTGCTGAAGTTTCCTTCTCTACTGGAGAATACTGATACTTAGCTTATGTTAGCAAGCGTGATACGTTGGTCTTTGTTATTTGAAAATATATCTATTTATCTTCCTTTAAAACATCTGTGGGCAATCTAATTTTTGTACATACTGTTTTCCTGCTTCAAGAATAGGGCTTCTGTAATCAACAACCTCAGGTTCTTAGTCCTTATTTTTAGATACTTAGCCCTTATACTCATTGCACATCTTTGTAGACATGTGCTTTAAACCTACCTATTTCATCACTTAGATTGTGCACAAGTGCAATTATTTGAGTCTTCTTACTGCCAAATCTTTTTTTTCCATTTCTTGTCTGTTAAGTCACGGCAGTGCATGTGAGAACAATGTACTTGAATATCTTACCTTATTGTCTTCTGTTCCAGCTACACCATTTTCATTTTCTGGACATTACCTTTGTTAGTTTATCTCTAACAAAGCAATTATGGTTCAGTCCACTCCTCATTTGTTTTTGGTCCTGCTCATCTACTTTCTCCCCCTGGACTAAAATTTAATTTATATAAACTGTGATGGCATTTTTACAGCGAAAATTAATTATATTTTTCCATAACACAAAGTGAGCACAGCTCAGATGGCAGTTTAAGGAGATCTCTCAAAGTATAAGTGTTTATAAACATGCCCCTTATTTGTCTAGGTGTCTTTATGAGATGTTGCTCACCAATCAAGCATAAAAATTATTTAACATCAACAATATCTCACAACATTTTCCCCCTTGTAGTTAGTAAAATGTATTTTCATATATTCATGTACATTGCCTTGGCTACAATGTAAGGGAATGGTTCCTCTTGTCTTTTTTCTTTCTTTTATCCTAAAGTGACCAAAACAAAGAACTTTGCAATATAACTGTTGTATTCATAGCTCAGTTATGATTCTCTTTTAATTTCTCCCTTAGGATAAGTGACAGTTGCTTAAATGCACAGATGATGGGATGAATTGGGTCTTCTACTTCTATTCTGCCACATCATTAGCATAAGTTTCTCTTGAAAGGCACCATCAAGCTTTTCCTCAACTCCTGACTCCTTTTTCTGAATTCACCTTCATGACCTATATGCCTACTTTGCTTTTTCTTTTTTTTAGGGTTAGCTCATTTTCCTCAATCCCGAATTTTATCTATTTGCCTTTTACAACATTTTCATGTTTTCCAGTGTTAGTGCTTGCTGCAATACCCATGTACCAGTTTCCATATTAAAATAATGAATGTCCAGTTTGCCCTCAGGTGAACAGTCCATTTACCTTCTGCCACAAAGATTATATGAAGGGATACACCAAAGCTATCAACATTTTTTTGACTATGCTATGCATACTTTTTGACACTTGCAACTCTGACCAGCTTATGTCAGATGAGGTCTTCACATCTTTTCCCAGACGATATATAAACTTCAGGTTGTACTCTGTTTCAAAAAGGATGGTGGCTTTGTGTTATACTTCTTAGAATTTGCTGAGCAACAACTCTCATGAAAATCTGGTTCAAGTTTTCTCAACAAGGGTTAATTTTGAGTCTGAGGTTTTGTTCCTAATCTGGTTTCAGATTTATGAAAACCCTTTGGTGACAAACTTCTAAAATGTTGGGTTTATTTGTATTCTCTAGTTAAAAATATATAACCCAGAAGTTTCATTTTTACCTAGAGTGCATTGCTGTTCACATTTCAATAATGAAGTTTCCATTTAAGTCAAGTAGGGTAATGTGTACAAGAAAACAAATTAATTTGAAAAAGCAGTTGTTGTAAATGCTACCATGAAAAATAAAACCACCTTCAAATTAACTTCCACTTCACTAACATGAAGAGCAGCTTGAAATTCTTCTACTTATCTTCCTTATTTCCAGGAATTTTATCTTTGATGGAGCCGGGATTGATGAAACAATTTCTTCATTCAGGTTAATTTACACGTACTCATGGTAGCCTGTAGTGCTCAGGAATTATTCTGGGCATAAGTTTCTTTGAAATAAATTCATCAGTGCAGACAGTATAAGTTAGAACAGCATAAGAAAACTTGGGTTTCTTCAGTCCCTCCCCAAACTGCAGTGGGAACCACAAAGGCTGTTTTGATTTGCTGGTGAATTGTACCTGCAAAATGCTATGGAATAAGGCAGGAAAAAGAAAGTAGAGGGAGTCATTCTGTCAAGTGATTGATGTTTCTGCTTTTACTAGAAGTCACAGGAAAGTAGTTACTTTCCTGTGACTTATAGTGAAAAGAAATTTGTTCATTTAAGTAAGCCTGAGTACCAGCTGACAGAATACTGAACAAGAAGTTAATCTAGAACATTCTGTCTTTAGTTCCAACTTCATTTCATCTGTGACTGAAAATGTTCATGTTCGGTTCCACTTAGAGGTCAGCAAAGATTTCAGGGACAGTTCCAGTTCCAGATGAAATATTGATACAATTTTGGTCCAAGTTCAGTTTGTTTCCTTGGGACCAAATTCATTAATCTGGGACATGGTACTTAGAAATACAAAAATAACAACAGGTCAGAGAAATATGTGTAATAGGAAAACCTGTCTCTCTTGAGGAAAAAAAAAAAAAGAAACTGACCTCACAAATTCAGTCCCCACAATAGGCCTCAAGAGAGGACCAGAAGATCTCATTCTTCTAAAGGCTTTTTTGTCTCTGTTATCTATGGTTCAGTGTTGGAATTAGTTATGACAGGTTTTATTACTACAATATTTTAAAGCTAAAAATAAAATGGGAGACTGTGCTATCATTTGCATTGCCTGAACTCTTTGGTGTCTTGTTAATGAAATATTACTAGAACAAAAGTTCTAGTAACTCTAGTAAATTCAGAACAAAATGGAGTATCTACTTTCTTTCTCTTATGTCATGACATTGTGTAAAAAGTAAACCAGCCTGGTTTTATAGCTTATGCTTGTTTTAACTTGGCTTTTATTAAACAGCTGCAAATATGTCAACAACACTGTAAACTTATCCTGTTAGGAGCAATTTCCATGGTCAATGTCAGCAGCGATATTATTCCGGGAATAATCCTAGTAAAATGACACTATATATTTTTCACACTTTAGCAGCATGGCTTCTCTAAAGAAAGATAATCGTTCCTACTGATCAAGGCTATCATGTGCTGGGCATATATGACAAAGAGAGAATGCAATATAACATTTGCATTTGGCACTCTCAGTAGGGTTCATCTGATTTGTATATACTTAAGTATATACTTAAAAGATCAGATCTGCTTACATCTCCAAATTCTGTTACTATTTTTTAAACTTTATGGCAAGTAAGTTAGCTATTAAGATGTAATAATAACACAATAATTAAAATACAACAACATCCAACAACCTAGATATATACCCTTGTTACATTATTTGTGGAAAGCTTTTAGTAAAACAAATATTGATGTTGCCCAGATTAAGACTCGTTTGGATAACATCCAGCTCCCTGGAGTTCTAGTTAAGGATTCCACTGCTCTGTTGGATCAGATTTCACAGGATGAGGTTAAAGAGGCAATTGCCTCTTTAAATTATCAATGGTCCCCAGAGAAGAATGGCTTGGGGCTCATTTTTGTGGAAATGTTAAGATCTCTCAGCAATAAGAAGAATTTATGAAATACTGAAATTATAGTTTTGAAGAGAAGTTTAATGGCCTTTGAATAAATAGAAATAAAATGCACCTGAGGACCGTTGAAACTGTTTCCTTGCTATATGTTAATCACAGTTCTTAGTGTGATATTTAGGAGCTAATAAGGGGCAGCTATACTTAAGTGACTAACAGATTTGTACACAGAAGAATACTGACAAATTAGCATTGCTCAGAAGACTAAATGGAGATAAGGCTGAAATACCCCGATTATGTTATCTGGGGGAAAAAAAAAAAACCTCTGTGCTTTTTGTTTTACAGACCAATATACAAAACAGCCTGGTGCTCTAAGTTCTTCTAACCTACCAAATAAGTTGTGATTGATCAAGATACCTCTTACCATCATTTGAACCAGGCTCCAGCCCATTCATATGCGTAGTAACTGAAGTGTACACTAGTCACAGATCAATTTGTGGAAAAGCAATCCAGCAAAATTTATTAAAACCACAAAACTGATACATGACTTTGGTATTCTTGACCTCCACATTTCCAGTGATTAGTAAAGTCCCAAGATAGGCTTTTTATGTGCTCTGTGTTCTTACATTCTTTGCAAGGTATCTGCTATCAGTCCTCCTCATCAGAGGCAAGATGCTAGGCTCCATAGGCTTTTGATTTGAGCTGGTATGGCCAATCTTACGTTAGTTTGAGACTAGAGGCAACTGCAATTCCACTGGGATTGTTGGCAAGGCACTTGCAAGATACTTACCATACGAATAGGAGTATGAGAGATATTTTTTGGCTTTAGAGTATTTCATTGACGATTTTAAGGAAGTTTCCACAAACCAGAGCAACTCCTAAAACACAAATATAAAATATTTTGTCAGCTGAAAAAAAAATGTTAAGTGTATGATCCTTCTGGACAAGATACAGTTTTATGTTCTCTTTACAGTATTCATGATTTTTGGATACTTCTTTTTAAATTGTAAGATATTTTTAAAAAATTCTGTATGAGGAAAAGATAGTGAAATATCTTTCTGAAAAGCTGCATTGATTTTCATTGCTCCATGAGCCACTTAAATTAATCCCACATGTGCACAAGTAATTTTGCTGGTATTCCTGCTGCTTGCTCTAAGCCAGCACAGGCAAATGCTAGCAAGTCTGCAGCCATGTCTTTTGTAAACAGAGCTGCACAGATACCTGCCATCAATGAACAGACATTCATCTCTGCCTGATGAGGATTTGTTTAGCTTTCAGGTCTGTGTACAGCTGAACAACAAGGAATTACCCCGCTTGATGTTTTTAGTTCATCTATTCTATTGCATCTTACTTGGATGAATTTTGCCCTTTTATATATCTTTTAATATCTCTAACTGAATCCCCCACCTCCCCTCCCCCTTTTCCTCATTTTTGTTTTCTTTATAATTTTTCCTTTACCTTCTATTCCAGTTTCTTATGACTCTCATCATTTTCATTACACTGCCAGTTCTGAAAACAGCGAGAAACCTGTCAAGAACAGATGTAAATGAGATGTAATAGAGGAACATTTGAGATTTATTTTAGCTATCAGTGTGATATTAAAGAGATAAGGAGGGAAAAGAGAATGCTTGTTTAATAGATAGAGAGAGACAAAGCTAGGCAAAGTGGAGAACAATATATAAAGACAATCTATTCCCCCAAACATAGTCTGCTCAGATTAGCATGTTCAATCAAACCTTCACTACCTATAACATTGTTCCAGATGTGACATTTTAAAAAATGGAAAGGCAGGATTTGTTCATGAAAATCTTCCGCAGTTATTGACATTATTATTTATTCAGGACAATTTATACGCTTGGTTCTTTATTAAAGAAAGTAAAAAGCACAAATCTTGGCTTGAAGATTTTATGCTGCTGAGCCCTTCTGCACTAAATCAAGTGGGTAGACTTCTGCCAGAGAGAGCCACACTGATGTTAACATGTCTCCACATGAGGCCAGGAATTTGCTGCTATAGGCAACTTGCAAGGTCAGGCCTTTCTTAGAAATCCAAAATAATAAATGAAATAAACCATCACATTTGTTTTAAAGGAATCAGAAAGAACACAGCTCCTCACACAGATATTTTTACATGTATTCATTTTAAAATACATTGTTTTCAAAAACCAGATATATTTGTTAGTTACAGATGCATATTGCATTCAATTGCTATATTCTATTCACTTCTTGTGAATTAAGTTGTGATGCTTGCACTGTTCAGCGGGTGCTCATAGCCCAGGAGTTTAACAGAGGCCAGTTTTCTTCATATGAGAATTTTAATTGCTCACAACTGCATAAGACAACAGTCACCAGAGTACAGCCTAAGCTAGAGCCCAGCAGAGTTCCTCACAGCAGAAAATCATGCATGAAAGACACAAAAGTCTGGAAGAAAGCATAGCTGGGAGAAGAGGATAGAACGGAGCATGTGAAACAGGACAAGTCAATGAGCACATGTGGAATGACTTGGCAGCAAAGACCTTACATGCTGAATCAGATGGCAGGTCCATTACCAACACAGACAATGCAGGAACAAATGAATCATTAAGAAACATACGAAGTGTGTGGGTCTGAAAAGCAAAATTTTTGCTACGGGTAATGTGCTTTTGGAGTTACAAAGATGTACATATTCAGCAGAATGAGGATCAGGGATGAGTGAAAATATTCCTTTGAAAGTCTTGACTAATAGTACAGGGTTACTACTCTTAAATAGGCTTCTCTCTACTAAAGCAACAAAACCCATCTTTCGTCAACTCCTCTTACTATGGTTCGAAGTGATTCTCTCTGGTTCCTGATAATAATGCAAGCGTGGCAATATACTACTGAATTAGGCCGAAGATACACAGGAGAAGGAAAGCCAGTGCTAGGATACAGAGAACTAAGAGATAGTAACAGAATAATGATGTTTGTTTTGTGGAAGAAAAGCAAAGAGCCAAGATCCTCCCCTTCTGAAGCCAACAGAGATATCAGTAGATTTAAAGCAACTCATTTAGTACTGATTTCTTTTCTGCAACCCTGCTGTAAATTATATATTGCTACATGTGTAAAATAGGAAAGTTCTTAGATACATATGAAATATGAATATTTGCAATTGGTTTCAGTTTGGCTTTACAGTTACAAGGAATTCAAATGGCTAGACCTGGGTCACACTGACTCAGCAACGTGCCAAAATTAGAAATTTTGTTAATATTTTCTTGTAAAGGAATCCTACCAGACTCCTCTGTTTTCCTCTGAATGCCTTTTTCATTTTGCATGCTGGACTGCATACTGACAAATAAGCTCCTGAACAAATGATGAATCATCAGACTCTAAGGTACTAGCATCTCTTTCTAACCATGGTAAAGGCAGTTTTCTGACTCCCTGTTATAAATTTGTCATAGCTTTTCTGTTCAAGAAAATCATCAGGAATTCAGAGCACTTGATACCTACATTGTGTAACCTAGTCAAAAAAATAGTTGCAAAGTGACTCTCTGAAGGTCCAAAGTTAGGCGTCACAGGTACTCTGCTGTAGAGAGTCTGGATGTGGAAGCCTGCAGTAATATTAACTCCACATTTCTCAAATATGTATTTACATGCTTTGTTGTCACAACGGCTGTGCCAGTCATCTCTCATACGCAGTCTGAATACAGCCTAAGTGACTCTCATTCACTGTATATTACTTGACAAACCTCACTCAGCTTGTCATGTAAGAGTTAGGTGTCTTGCTCAAGCCAGTTATCTTTGCCAATACAGAGAAATAAGCACACCAGTAGAATGGGTGCAACTATTTTCAGCAACTGTTTTGATAACATGAACTGTCATCTGATAGCGCTTATCTTTCTCCAGCAGTTACATTGG
This sequence comes from Gavia stellata, assembly GCF_030936135.1. Taxonomy (NCBI): domain Eukaryota; kingdom Metazoa; phylum Chordata; class Aves; order Gaviiformes; family Gaviidae; genus Gavia; species Gavia stellata. The sequence continues at coordinate 27,411,852 of NC_082597.1, forward strand.
AAGCTGAAGAGACTGACTTGGACTTAGCTCTCAATTACTGTTTAATTAAAATTAACCAAAATAAGTTCCACTGCTGTTAACAGAAACTGCAAGCAAAATGAAATCTCCACATTTCCCCCTTATCAAGCCACTAAACTGAAGTTCTTCCCTTTTAACATCCCTACTCAAAAGAAGGAAAAAAAAAACCTTTCCTCAATCTTAGTATTTTATGTTGCTCCTCTGTGGATCACCAGTGACGAGTTTGTCTGTCTTTAGAAATAAAGTAAATAGAATAAAAATACCACAAACATTTGCAGGCACCGTTCTCAGATCAACAGTCTTACCTACACTATTCTGATGACTTTTAAGGTGAAATAGGCTGAAAGACAGACTGTGGTACAGAAGCGTGATCTGGTACAGTGTATACAAGCAAGGTCAAGCCTACAGTACAAATAATATTGCATAGGTTGTTACCTCTATTTAGTTTCAGTTTTAGAACAGCAACAAAAATGTGAAAAAGTTGCCTGTTGTTTTTTTTTTTAAAGTTACTTTCTCTAGCTCTAGTAATTTTTATAGATTTATACTTTGCTACTTTTCCTAACACTTAACATTTCAGCTTCGTAATGGTTCTTTAATACTGTGCTTCAAAACACTAATGCAGCTCCTTAGGTGGAGAAGCCTTAGGCTTCTTAGAAAACCAGGGATACATTTTTAGAGGCAGTAAGACTGTAAACACACTTTGCACCTTTATGAATCACACATCTAACTCTCCCATGCAGCACTCTACCCTAAATTTCTCTCCTACCTCTCATGCCATGCCATACCATACCATGCAGTTCTTAGCATTATACAGCCCTCAATCCTGTGTTTTTTGAAAAAAAAATCTTTCTCATGTGATAGCTCAAATATGGAATGCTCAACGATTTCCTTTGACCTTTGGAGACTTAGGAAATTGTCCATGCTAAACAATATCCTTACAGTGAAGAGCTAATCATTATTCTTCAGATCATCAGATCATTTACATTTTACTCTCTAGAGCTTTTATTTCAGTTAGCTGGTAAAGCTAACTACTTGAAATTTGTAAACATCCCCACTGAGAGTGTCACTCCCCCACCAAACTTAACCCATCATTTTCTCAGGAGATAGGAAAAAATTTATAGGTGTACACATGCTTATTCTACTTTCCAATTTATATTCAAGTCCTTTTGTCGCTTCACAAGGTATTTTTAATCAGGAATTTGCACAGCAGAATAATTAAACCAAACAGAGATCATTTTGGTAAAACTAAAGGTAGACATGCTTTTAATATCTTCCAGAAGTACTCCAAGAGGTTTATAGGAAAGTTCCTCTTCACCAAAAGTACAAACTCATCTTAAAATAGAGTGTTTCCCTAAGAATACATGTTATGTAGGAATTGGATTTAAAGCAGAAAATCAGTAGATAAAATATAATATGTGTTACCATAAAAAAGTTGCTTTTCTGTGCAGTAAGGAATAAGTTTTGTTTGTTTCCATGCAAAGTTTCTCTTATCAGATAATCTGAGACACATGTAAATAATCTGTGGACACCCAGAAGTTAAAGGCCTTGTGCAGCCAAAGAGAATCAGCTTCACAAGAAGGCTATTATGATTCTTGTTAGGTTCAGGGTTTCTCTTGTGTTGAATTTCTCATGGACAGCCTTTCCTCTTATTTCTGTCAGCTGAGTGTATACAGTGTTGTCTGGCTGTCATTAACAAGCTGGGTCAGGACAACAGTTTTCAAGTTTATGTTGCCTGACAATCTTCATTTCTCACCTCCTTGACATACTGATTTTCCTGCTCTGACAACCACATTTCTGTATTTTCTATTAAGGGTTTTCGTACTTGAGATGTTCAATTTAAAATCAAAACACAATATTTGACAATTTTATTTGAAACCTCCTCAAGCCTTATGTTTACGGAAGATGTAAATGAAGGTGGTTTTGATTTTAAATCAGTTTGAGGCTTTTAACTGGTGCTATTTTTACAGTAATTTTTCATCATTCGGGTACCATCTCATCAAATCTGTCACTGCAGTAGAAATTTTTTCTTGGTGCATTTCCCCCTCCTGTACCCTTTCAATATAGTCATACCTGGCCACTGGCCATATGATTTTCCAGAAAACCCATAACTTACCTCATATGATGGAAGCAGAAACAAATGCAGCTACTAGATTTGCTGTATGCTATTAAGAGCAATTATAGTGATTGGAATCAGGGCAGGAACTGAAAACTTTCAGTGTCCTTTTAAGAACTAATTTACTGTGGAGAAAGGAGGATAGAGAACTGAACTCTGCACAGACATGTCTCCCACACAGTGCAGTTAAGTACTCTTTTCTCACTGCAGAATATCTGAACTAATATATGGCCTTGACACTTTACTTTCTGGCACTTAAACTTAGTAGAATCAATGCTGGACACATGTATGTGAATCACAGAGTCACAGAATCATTAAGGTTGGAAAAGAACTGTAAGATCATCAAGTCCAACCATCAACCCAACACCACCATGCCCACTAAACTATGTCCCACAATGCCTCGTCCACACGTTCCTTGAACACCTCCAGTGAGGGTGACTCCACCATCTCCCTGGGCAGCCTGTTCCAATGCTTCACCACTCTCGCTGTAAAGAAATTTTTCCTAATATCCAGCCTAAACCTCCCCTGGCGCAACTTGAGGCCATTTCCTCTTGTCCTGTCGCTAGTCACTTGGGAGAAGAGACCAACACCCACCTCTCTGCAACTCCCTTTCAGGTAATTGTAAAGAGTGATAAGGTCTCCCCTCAGCCTCCTCTTCTCCAGACTGAATAACCCCAGTTCCCTCAGCCGCTCCTCATAAGGCTTTTCCTCCAGACCCCTCACCAGCTTCGTTGCCCTTCTCTGGACACGCTCCAGCACCTCAATGTCCTTCTTGTAGTGAGGGGCCCAAAACTGAACACAGTAGTTGAGATGCGGCCTCACCAGAGCCGAGTACAGGGGCACGATCACCTCCCTGCTCCTGCTGGCCACACTATTTCTGATACAGGCCAGGATGCCGTTGGCCTTCTTGGCCACCTGGGCACACTGCTGGCTCATCTTCAGCCGGCTGTCAATCAACACCTCCAGGTCCTTTTCCACTGAGCAGCTTTCCAGCCACTCGTCCCCAAGCCTGTAGCGTTGCATGGGGTTGTTGTGACCCAAGTGCAAGACCCGGCACTTGGCCTTGTTGAACCCCATACAACTGGCTTGGGCCCATCGATCCAGCCTGTCCAGATCCCTCTGCAGAGCCCTCCTACCCTCCAGCAGATGAACACACCCGCCCAACTTGGTGTCTTCTGCAAACTTGCTGAGGGAGCACTCAATCCCCTCGTCCAGATCATCGATAAAGATATTAAAAAAGACCGGCCCCAAAACTGAGCCCTGGGGGATTCCACTTGTGACCAGCCGCCGACCGGATTTAACTCCATTCACCACGACCCCTGGGCTTGGCCATCCAGCCAGCTTTTTACCCAGCAAAGAGTGCACCTGTCTAAGCATGAGCCGCCAGATTCTCCAGGAGAATACTGTGGGAGACAGTGTCGAAGACTTTACTGAAGTCCAGGTAGACAACGTCAACAGCCTTCCCCTCATCCACTGGGCGGGTCACCTGGTCATAGAAGGAGATCAGGCTGGTCAAGCAGGACTTGCCTTTCATGAACACATGCTGGCTGGGTCTGATCCCTTGGTTGTCCTGCATGTGCCCCGTGAGCGCCCTCAAGATGAACCTCTCCATAATCTTCCCTGGCACTGAGGTCAGGCTGACAGGCCTGTAATTCCCCGGATCCTCCTTCCGGCCCTTCTTGTAGATATTTCAGACCTGCAAGTTATTTCTAAGGTTATCGACACCATAACCAGCAAAACCCTTGTGAACATTAATGTACTATAAATGACTTCCAAGAAGCTTCAAGCTTCAAAACTATACCAAATATGATAACATGCACTGCAGAGGTATATCTGCTCTCAGAGTGCTCTCTGTCAGAGATGGAATTCATTGCTTCAGTACCTGTCCCATGACAGGAGGGATGGCAGGTTTGAAGTTGCAGATCATATTTTGCCACAGAACACCAAAATGTCAAACAGTATATTTGCACTAATTTCAGCTTGTTTTACTTGGAATGCAATAAAGTAATATATAAGCTTTAGCCCTGAAACTGCTCCCATGAAGAAGCAGTAACCGCTTTCTCCTGCTTAAAACAAATAGCTGGTATTTTGCTAAGAATCTTTAATAGTTTTACAGGACAGATTTAGTAAGTCCTAATTACTATCCTTTGTACAATCCTATCTGATTTCTTTAAGCTTCCTTCTCAAAAAATAAAGATGCATTACAGCTTTGCTGGAGAATCTGAGCATTTATTCTGTCCTTTTACTTGAAAAGCAAGTTCATTTTATTGCTGTGTTACTGACTACCAACTAAATATTAACTGGAAATACAGCTCTGTGAATAAATACCCATGCATTCTCTAGAGTTAATAAAAGCCATTCGTTAATAAACTATAAGCAACAACTTTTCAATTGTTACTGTGTCTTTCAAAGTTATTTACCTCTTTCTTTAAAAAATATGTCATGTACTATCAAAGGGAAAATAGGTTATACTATGAAATTTGCCAGCTAATCAACAGTAATATTTTGTAATTCTTACATAGGCACTTTTCCACTTTTCATGTGCTGTAATGTGGAGATCCGCATCTTCAGTCTAAATCAGATGTAATTGAGTTACTCTGGGTGTGGCTATGCTTTATCCACTACAGTATAAACTTAATTTCTGAAAATTTTTTACCCTATCAGCAGTCCGGAAAAAAAAATGTATGTTGTCCCCAATTGTTGCATAAAAGGAAAGCAATTATTACTCTCCTAAGGCCATCAGATGAATTTAACTCCTACAGACTCAAATATCTTACTGAGAATGAAGCTTAGTAGAAAACCCAATGGGCTGTTATTACTTGTGTTGCAGTAACATGTGTGCACCTCTTTATTTTTAAGATTCCTTTATGCTAAGCACTGTATGCACTCATGGGAAAAGGGGTGATACTTACCATCAAAGAAGCCAACTTTTAATACAAACTACTACAGGAATTTCAACATGCTGGAAGAAGTGAGATGAGAAGATACAGAAATAGAAAAAAAGGTGGTGTACAACACGGTAGTGGGAGATACAACAGTATCATTAGTACAAACTGAAGCAAGGAGAAAAGGTCCCTTAGCATAAATCTCTTCAGCAGATTTACTATTTTAGACACTGATATCTCCGCTACCCAGAGGGGGCCACCTCATTTCCTGCAGGAGTTTTTTCTGCTAGTAATGACAGCATTGAAGACAGTCACCTCAAAGGAATCTTTTCAGGCTATCTAGCCCAAATGATGAAGCAGAAAAGTAAGACTAAGAGTTGAAAACAAAGAAACAAACCCCCCTACAAATAAAAGCTTGATCTTTTAAGTTTTGGTGCAGGTAGGGGCCTGTGAGTGGTAAAACACAAGGATATTGATTGCTGCGCTTGAATCATAATCAAACGCAGATGTATGATTAAGTACAAAATTACATCAACAACTTTCGTGAAAATTCCCTTAATGGTAACTTTTATACTACAGTATTCCAGTGCCAAACAGTTCTAATTTAAAGCACTTATCAAATCCCCAGCATTGCTGTCAGTATAGGAATGCACAATTAAAGTCACTGAAACAACGTTACTTCTATCCCCACATCAGTGCCACTTCATACACTCAGAACATCTGGCATTTATGATACATAATTAGAAAGGGACACAGAAACCTATAATACACTTTGAAAAGAGACAGTTACAGTATTAACTATGGAAGGACTCCATACTTCATTCCTTCAAAGAGCCAGTCAAGTATTAATTAAATCTCAGGATCCTGAGAGACAGTCAAGTAATCTACTTGCTTTGCACAGAAAGCTTGCTGGAAGGCAGTGTAGCCTAAGCTGTATTTTTCGATATTTTTTCCTTGGACCTTATCCTCAGAAAATAAAACATTATAGTAGTATCCCTAAAGGCTGTCCTTTGACTCTGAAAATGTACCTGATAGAACTGTGCGTTGGGTAGGTCTTACGCTGGGTAATGTCCTATTTTTCTCTGTCATCTTCCCCTTTATTCCTTCCAAATTTGAGCAACAATGTCTTACTGGATTGAATACAGAAGAAGGAATTAGAAGGCCAATGTTCGACTATTATTTTTGTGTTAATATCAAAAATTACTGTTTCCTAAAACAGTTTTCCCATTGAGAAAACAGGAACAACAGTTTGTCACAGCTTTCACCTTCATAGGCTTTGAGCTTCAAACAATGATTATTAGATGATATGAAAACTTCAGATAAAATAGTACAAAAAATTCAGATTACCTAGGTCGTGCAATTAGAAGATAAAGTTCAGGCTAGCGTTCAGAAGATGGCATATCTGTATCTTTTGCTTAGTCCTTTCTGATGACTTTCAGGGACAGGATACTGATCATATCTTTCTATCTTTAAGTAGAATCCCTGAAACTTCCTTCATTTAATACATGCCTAAAGATATTGACCAGGGAGTACCATATGCTAGTTGTGGTTATATTTATCACACTCTTTTCTAGAGAATGCACCAGAGCTCATTGCTTCTGAGTATACGCAAAGAACTTCAGTTAACACTGATATTGATCTCTTGCCAGCTGCAGGGCTGATTGACAATAGGAAGTCAAATACAGGTGTCTCTGCAGTAGCGCTGCATAGAGGTACAATTGCAGGACAGATTACTAAATTTGTTTGGTCTTAACACACTATAAAATTAGATGTTCCGAAATACTAGCAGCAGCTTGGATGAGCATCAGCATTTCTGCTTTTAGCTGTGTAAAAGACATGCATCTACATCTACTCCAAGGTAGTGGTGTGAGGTGCCCTCTACAGTTCATGGCAGGAGATTCATCACTCTTCAAGGCTGATGGGATGGGTACAACTCTGAAGTTGCCTACCACTCCCTCCCACCTGGGGAGTTACCCTGGAAAATGATGACTGAAAACTACCTACCTTATCTTTCAATGGTTGTGACTGGCAAGATGAATCTCATCTTTCTCTTGTGCAGAACTGCCAAAATTTGAAAACATTATGGGAGAAACTCCTCCATAAATAGGCAGCCCTAGACCCTAAACCAGAAAATTATCAGGAGAATGGACTGGAGTGAAGAGGTTTCTGGTACCCTCTGCTAGTTCTTACATCATTTTCTTCAGAATCTGGGTTAAATGTCTCCAAAAATATCTCACAGAAGAAATGATCCTTCTCTCTCTATAAACATTCTTGCCTCTGGGAGTTAAAGATACTACTGGTCTTAGTTGATGAAGAAAGGCAGCTAATCTAAGGCAGCTCAGAAAATAATTCCAAATCGAGCCTTTTTGGACAAATTTACAAAATAAAACAAATCAGAATCCAGCCAGTATGGGTAAAATAATTGTTCAACTTTGCAGCATAATAAGAACAAGAGATAGACTATAAAACAAGAAAGGTCCTTTTAATTACCATCCATTTGGAAAAAATAGAAGCAACTATGCTCCACTATTGCTTCACAGAGTTTATGATTCACATACCTGGATTTTACGTTACATTTTCTTCATCTGGGAAATCAAGTTATGTGTTCATAAACACTGTAGAATACAACCCAGAAATGACAGAAGATCTTTACATGTAGTCACAGGCAAAACCACCAGCTGGATAAGCACTAAAGTTCTTTGTAAACGTGTCACCCTGAACAGCAGTCACACAATTTTCTCCACTTGGTTTATCTTTAAACTAATTTAAAAGTGCTAACATGGGAAAAGAAGCTATTCTGGACAGAAAATATTTCCTGTCATTTTTCTTTAATATTTTTTTCTGCCTGCTGAATGAAACTGAAAGCTAAAAACCAGTATTTTAATAACAACACAAAAAAATCTAATTTTATAAATTGACTTATCTTCAGAAAGGTTGTTATAAGCCAATATTTCTATCACTATGTAATCTGTACTGGGGAATTTTCTCTTTGAGAATGGCATACAAGGTTTTCCATAGAGCTGCTACACACAGAACTAAGGCAAAACTCACATTTGGGGAAAAAAATTTGCAATCAACTGGGTCTCCTAGTGACAATGTAAGGTCCTAATCCTCAAAGCCTTAAGTCATCTGCACTGTTTTTTAGACAGATGTGAGATAACTCTGTGTAATGTAATATGGAGGTAATACACTTTGTGTTTCCACATATTATTTCAGGCTCAGCAACAGTAATACTATTCACTCAGGTTCAAGGTGAAAAACAAGGCTCATGATCAGGTGTCTGCAAAACACCATGTAGACAGACGCAACAATGCTCCTCACTCATTGTCTGCCTCGGCATGTCAAGCACAAGCAGCCCGTTCTGTGCTGAAGAGCAAAATGTGGGAGCAGGCGAGCAGGAAGGGAATGACAGCAGTTGCAGGTGAGCACAGCCAGAGCTCCTGAGTGAAGTCAGTGAGCAATTTTAGAAATGAAGCCCAAAAGACTTGGTGTGTGACAGTACGTCAGAATGTGGGGTGTAGCTTGTTAGGTTGACTGATAGACAGACTGTATATTTTTTTCCCATATGAAGATAAATAGATCTGTATTTTCTTGCAGGTAAAAAAATGCCTTCCTGTCAATTAATTGAAAAATTACATAGCTGACATTCGCTGAACTTTTTGTTCCTGTGCCAGAAAAACATATGGAGAAGCTTTCTAACAGGGCAGTTTTGTAAGAATAAATGAGATTATACATGTGTGAGATTTGCAGGATCACCTTTCTTCCCCATCTAAAAAGGTAAAAGACTCCAATATCCTCATTATTCCTGCCAATTCATATTTTGTCTCCATACTAAAATACTGATGAAGCCACCAACTCTCACGTAAAAACATATCACCCAACTGGACATTCACTTAAACAGAGTACTGTCAAGCCAAATGCAGTGTTATAATTAGCAGGTTTAATTTTGTGCAGCTGGCAAAGGAAGAAATTGTTTAGAGAAATTACAGGACTGCAGAACCATCATTCCTAGTAAATGCTAGGAGAGTTTTGGAGTTCCTAGATACTGTAAATACGTAAATAACTATGGATTTAGCTTTAATTAGCATTAGACACTTACATCCAAGGGTTGAGGGTTGGAACCTCACTGCCTTCTGCTTATTAAGTTCATTGTGACTTTAACTCTGCTTGTTAATTTCTTTCCATTTTGCATAAAACTGTAATTTAAAAACCACAACAACACTTAATACACATTATTGTTTAAAAGCTTATCTGGCAGTTATTTGATCCAAACACTACTTATGGTACTACGAGATTAATTATTTGTGACTGCTTTTTTTTCACTTTAAGGTAGCATTTTACTTTAGACTAAATTGCCTAGGAGACAGTCTAACTTGAGCTGATATTACTGACAGAGAATTTTATAAGATTGCTTACAAGACAGTATACTAATAAAAATATTTATTTTCTGATCACAATTGCTTTAATTAAAATATGGATCTCACTGTTATTTTTCTATATTTCCTGTTCATAGACATTCCCTTTTACTTAATTTCTTATTTCTGTACTTTTCTAAATCTGATTTGTCTTCTCAGACAGCTAACCTACTACATTACAATTTCAGAAGAGTTCCCTAGGAGATTAGATAATCTTACCTTGTAATTACAACTTAATTTTTTTTTAATAAGACCTACCAAGAGAACAGAGCAAAACTGGGACACCTAGCTGTCAAAAGCAACTTTACTTTAAAGGTACGCACTATACTGGGTCTGGTTGGGAAGTATTTAATTTTACTCATAGCAGCCCATACAGTGCTGTGTTTTGTATGTGTGACTGAAACAATGTTGATAACACAGCAATATTTTATCTATGACTGAATAGTGCTTGCACGGTATCAATACCTTCTCTATTTCTCACTTTGTTCCCCCAGTGAGTAGGCTGGGGGTGGGCAAGAAGTTGGAAGGGGACACAGCCAGCACAGCTGACAGGTAGCTGATAATTTTGTCAATGATAAAAACTGTAGTAAGGGATTAGAATCTTAAAAACAGGTGCATAACCTACCTTAAAACCAAGGAAACTGTTTATAAAGGGAAAACTTAGTACTTTAGAAAGTTTTAATTAAGTGACTACAAATATATACAATTTTTTTTTATATCTAAGATGTAGTTTAAGCTATATATTTTGAATAGAGGCATTATGATTGCATGATTCCATTATTTATCAAGGAACTTATCTTGGTATTACCTACAATGCATTTATAATTGGTGAATTTTTATTCAAATTTATCTTCTTAATTGTTTTGCTTCATACTTTCTCATAGCATTGATTTCAACAGAAGACTTCGTCTGCCTTCAGGCTGTGTTCATTCATGGCCATTTGAGTTATCATGGACCTATAACCATCAACTTTAATTTGTTTTCCCTTGACATTGAAGAATTGACTTATTATCTAGCTTCACATTTTAAAAATGGTATCAATATACACAAGCTAAATACCATGCTTGATGTATTGGGTTTACATGGCAAGGTTTTGGTAGAGGGTGGGCTACAGGGCTGGCTTCTGTGAGAAGCTGCTAGAAGCTTTCCCCATGTCCGATAGAGCCAATGCCAGCCGACTCCAAGACAGACCTGCCTCTGGCCAAGGCCGAGCCCATCAGTGACGGTGGTAGTGCCTCTGCGACCACATATTTAAGAAGGGGGAAAAAAACAACTTCGCAACAGCAGCTGGAGAATAGAGGAGTGAGAATATGTGAGAGAAACAACTCTGCAGACACCAAGGTCAGTGAAGAAGGAGGGGGAGGAGGTGCTCCAGGTGCTGGAGCAGAGATTCCCCTGCAGCCCATGGTGAAGACCATGGTGAGGCAGGCTGTCCCCTGCAGCCTGTGGAAGTCCACAGTGGAGCAGATATCCACCTGCAGCCCATGGAGTACCCCATGCTGGAGCAGGTGGATGCCCGAAGGAGGCTGTGACCCCTTGGGAAGCCTGCACTGAAGCAAGCTCCTGGCAGGACCTGTGGACCCATGGAGAGAGGAGCCCACGCTGAAGCAGGTTTGCTGGCAGGACTTGTGACCGTGTGGGGGACCCACACTGGAGCAGTCGTTTCCTGAAGGACTGCACCCCGTGGAAAGGACCCATGCTGGAGCAGTTTGTGAAGAACTGTAGCCCTTAGGACCCACATTGGAGAAGTTTGTGGAGAACCGTCTCCCGTGGGAGAGACCCCACGGTGGAGCAGGGGAAGAGTGTGAGGAGGAGGGAGCAGCAAAAACAACATGTGATGAAGCGACCACAACCCCCATTCCCTGTCCCCCTGTGCTGCTCGGGGGGAGGAGATAGAGAAAATCGGGAGTGAAGTTGGGGCCGGGAAGAGGGGAGGGTTGGGGGGAAGGTGTTTTTAAGATTTGATTTTATTTCTCATTATCCTACTCTGATTTTGATTGGTAATAAATTAAACTAATTTCCCCAAGTTCAGTATGCTTTGCCCATGACGGTAAGTGATGAGTGATCTCCCTGTCCTTATCTCGACCCATGACCCATGAGATTTTTTTCATCTTATTTCCCCCCCCCCCCTTTGTCCTGCTGAGGAGGGCAGTGATAGAGCAGCTTGGTGGCACCTGGCATCCAGCCAAGGTCAACCCACTACACTTGCACATAGATTCCTTGGCTATTTGTGCATTCATTGATATTTGATTTTAGTGGGGAGAAGACAGAGGAATTCTGTACATCTAATGCAAATGAAGGCACTTAATTGAACAATTATTTGGGGTTGTGTGCGTGTAAATACGGATAGACGGGATTCATTAAATACCCATAGCAGTTAATTCATTGCTTAATGTATTTTTAGTTCACTGCAGGTTCAGCTGGGCCCATGGAACACCTGTTAAAGGTATAAATTTATGTTCAGCTTCATCATCTCCACTAATTTTAGATATCTAAAAAACGATGATGCCATAGTAAGCTAGTTCTCTAAGCCCCCTTAGTGACTTAGGGAGAGAATTAGGAAATCTGAAAGGATAATTCATCCCATTCAAAAGTAAAATAGTTACAGGTGATACGAATTCCCCTAAGAAGAGCTTCTCTCTCGTGACTAACATAGGCTAGATGCCAGAAGGCTGAAGTTAGTGAAAATAAATCCCATCCCAAGTCACCTCTTCAATTTCAGAACATACAAATTTGGTCTTTGAGTGGCTCAACACAGTGTTGTAAGAAGTGAAATGTCAGATTAAGTCTTCAAGTTCAGGCAGTAGAAATTTAGAATTTATATAAATTAAGCTGTACCTGTGACCAGAGGTTGGCCCTAATCATGACCCTAATCATGACCCTAATCATGAACACACTATTAAATTCCTACACCCATTCCTTTACCCAGGCAGTAGCCAGCCAGACATGTGGGGTAGAGTTATCCATTGGCTCAAGTGGGAGTATTCACATGCTTAAAGACAAGCACTTGCCTGAGTGCTTTGCTGGATCAAGGCCAAAGTATTCTCCAGGTTTCCTGGTGGCTTCTTTATCTCTAACCCAGCTTTGCTGAATGGACTTTTAGGTTGGGAAAAAAAGGCCATATTTCATTTCTCTTCACCAAATACAAATTCTGCATCTTCTGAGAGTAGTTGACCTGAAGAAGCTATGCATCCTTCCTACTGTCCACTGTTCCTTTTTTGCTTCATTTCCAACAGTATTAAAAGACATTTTCTTTTTCTTAAGAAATAAAGATATTTCTTAAGAAATAAAATATGTTCAGACCTGACATAACAGCCATTGAAATCAGTGCGAGTTTCTCCATTGACTTCAACAGGTTTTGAAATTAATTCTAAAATGTTAAAATTAGGGAATAACAATTAAAGAGTTCTCTGATTAATAGCCAAAAGATCAGAATGTCTATAATATATTAATTCTACTGAAAACAATGGCACAACAATGGTTTCCTTGTCTAAAATGAATTATTCTTTTCCTCTGTGATATGAAAAATTCTGATAATCAGCATGTACATATACAGATATACAAAACACATAAATGCATGCAGTAATTAAAAATTAAATTAAGATTCAACAGATGTAATGAGATGTAAGTATTAATAACCTCATTAAAAAGTCTGATGAATACAAAAGCTCTCTCATTATTATTACTCTCAGAAAGAAAAGAAGTATTGTTAATCTGCTGAGCAGCTGATGACACAGAAAATTATAAATAATAGAAACATTGCACAAATTAATTCTAGATTAGAAGGACAGAATAGTTTGTATTTAATAATAGGAAGACCATTTTTAGCAGAAAATAGGCATGATGTTCTGTTGGAGACTGTTTTAGTTATTAGACTCCTTTTCTCCCCCACGATCCTCAATTTTTTTAAAAAGAAGTAATCTCTCTCTAATAACAGTCCTAAATGAAGCTAGATGCCAGCCAGCAGCATTCTGCAAACACCACATCATCTGAATACTCCTGAAAGGTCTCCTTTCAAAAAGTTTTGAGGCTGTGAAAGACTAGTGGGATACTTTTCAAAATGTAAAGTAACATGGAAGACAATTGCTTGGACAATTTTAGGCAACAGAGTTTGTGGTATTCATATTGGTTTGTTATGTATAATTAGTGAATATTATAATGGTTAAGCTAATTATGGAGACAGACTGTTTCTTTATTAGTCTGAGTTACTTCTCATATGTAGAGGCATAGCTGCTGTAATAGAAACCTAAAAAGGCTATGCTACTGTTATTTATCATATTTGGCAAAGAAAATTCATCATTGTTGTATCACGCACTGCCAGCATGCTCTGCATTTGGCACTTTCAGTAAGTGACATTAATATTTGTATCCCCACTATCACTTTCCCATGTGTCTTAGTAATGCAGTGAATCTGGCATATATTAAACATATTTGGATGTAAACTCCAGGCAATGGTATAAAATACAAGTTTATCTTTGCCTTCAATTAGCATCATTATTTCTGTTTAGTTATCGGTTCCTTGAAGAGTCAGAGACAATTGCTTATATTAATCATGGCAAGAAATGCTAAGACAGCCCATAGGAGAACCATTTTTTACTTACTGGCTTTTTGTACAAGCTGTATTGGCAAAGTCATTTCACAAGTTTAATGGATGACTCCAGCTTGTAAAATGTATTGGTCAAGGTAGGTCATATAGTGTAGTATTTACAGAAATGGAACCAGACAGGTTCAGTGACTAGAGTAGTTAAATAATAATGACAAAAAGGCTGAGTGTTTATCCTTGCTTTTTATGCCCTCAATAAATATTTTTGTGCCATAGGAAATTTAATGCTCTAATGCGGTCAAAAGATCAGGCTTTAATTACTACAATCCCTTCTGGTCAAAAGTTACATTATGTTGTAATTTGTAATTTATAAAACCCGTTATCAGAAGCTTAATGTACCTGATGAAGATTGAAGTTGTGCCATCATGAAGGGTAGAATCATTTGTGTCCAAAACCAGGACATGTGAAGTGTCTATAGCAGCAGCACTAAAGGAAAGTTAGTTAGGAAAAATCCCTTCATTTTAAAACAAAAGTCATTCATAGTGGAAGCTTTCAGTTAGCAACCAGCTATTAGAATTGAATCCAGCAGTCTGCTTTTATCTCAAGGATGATTTGGGTTTTCTAGTGTAGATATGTGCTTGTGAATGCACATTTGCTGTCATGAAAACAAAATACTGAAATTCACATGTTGTCATGTAAAGGTAAGAGGTTAACAATAAAAGGTACTTTGAGGTCTAACTGACAGCACCTTTTATTTTGTGCTTGGATTAACTGTTTACACTTTCCATTTTTAATTAGGATTTGGTTGTTCACCATTGCTGAGGGGCATAGAGTGCCCACTAATCCTGAACACTTTGCTGTCTCACCTGAGGGGCATAGCTTTAATCTATCATTGATTTAAAGTCCGCTGATGTCTTTGGATATTTCTATATAGGCAGATGCAGAGACATATATGTTTGTTCTCACCCACGCATTGGTCTGCCAGAAACAAGCCAGCTCAGTTACACATTCTCACAGTACCATGCTGAAACTACTGAAGTCTTTAGAGAGGTATCAGTCTATTATTTGGAACACAGGTCTGCATTAGTGCACCTACATGTCTTGCCAACTGATCCCAAATTTTATGTAGTAAATTCATAGTGCACGCAGTGCCCTGTGTTTGTCCTCTCTTACCCATGTAAACAAACCCTGTATGTCAGTGCGTTTCATAACCCTGCTCCACCCTGTCATGCTGCCTTCTGCCCTGGCTTCCCAGGAGGATGGA
The DNA here is from genome assembly GCF_030936135.1 of Gavia stellata. Classification (NCBI taxonomy): domain Eukaryota; kingdom Metazoa; phylum Chordata; class Aves; order Gaviiformes; family Gaviidae; genus Gavia; species Gavia stellata. The sequence goes on from NC_082597.1 coordinate 27,427,089, forward strand.
GCTGCCCTGGAAGGGAAGTGCCGCCAGTGCAGCACCCACAAAGATGTGCCCAGCGACAGCTGAGAGTCTCACACAGTGATGAACTGGAAGTAGGGTGCCAGAACTAGCTGCTGCCAATAAGCAAAATGCCCAAGCAAAACTCCTTTGAGGTAAGAGTCTTCCCCTTGCCATTACTGACCAGTGTAAATACACTTAGCAAAGCAAGACTTTTTCATGCAACTTGGAAGAAAGTACTAATGTACAAAACGTTATTTTTTCAGCGCTTACAGCAATACATTTTGAGCACCGGGCAGAAAAGCACACCAAACACTTCAGATAACATTCATTACACTGCAGAGCAAGTTACCACATTGACAATTAATGAAATAAAGCTCTGGAGTTTATGGGAAAGCAAGCTGTGCTTGTGATAAAAAGGAATGAACAGAATAGTATCACATTAAGATGCTCTTCCAAGGCAGAAGTTGCTTCACAACAACGTGAAAAGACTCTGCCAACAAGGCTTTCAAAGTTAAATAAATCTACTTGTGTTTGCTGTCCTAATTTAGCAGGTCAGTATTTCAAAGAAACCCTGGAGATAAGCAAGCTGGCAGGAAAATGAGAAAAGTAGTTGTGGGAAGGAGAGTGAGAAAGGGGTTTGGGCCTGAATTACTCTTGGCATTTACAGGTTGTGAGTAATGTTAATAAAAATTATGGCTGCAACAATGATGACTTTCTGTTATAATACATACTGTCGGGAGCAGCTTCTTCAGTGACCTCTGTTAATATGATTCTGCTGGTGGATGCTTGAGAACTTGCTGAGGAAGCAAGTTAGAGCTGCAGAAATGGCAAGCCATTCCTCATTCCCCAAACAGGAATCTGGCACTGAACCGGAGATTCAAAAACTACAACATATGTTGTGCAAAAGTAAGAAAGAAAATAAGAAAACCTTTTATTTTTCCTACAAGAGAGGAGCACTTCCATTCTATGGGACATAAGGGTCATGATAGCATGTAACCACAGAGTCTTTGTGTAACAGATCGATGACTACTTTTTTGACTGTGTAAGAATGTCTTTTGTCCACTGGAAAACTGCTGAATGAACAAATCAATTGGAAAAAGCATTGCCTTTTACATGCTTGAAGCAAACACAGTAATTTATTGCTCATATCTTTTGTTATACCTTCTTCAGCAATAATACTCTATATTTCATTTTCAGCCCACCTGTAAAAGTACAAATGCAGCAATTATCTACAAGGATTTGCTAGAGAAATACAACATATAATTACAACAGCAAAAAGCCACTGAATTTGCAGTTCTGATGGAGTTTGGTTTTATAATTTCAATAACACTTTAAAAAGAAAAAAAGACAGATGCTTACCTTAGCCACTAATCCTGGAGAAAATGTTTTTTTATCAGTAATACACAGTAAAAAGTAACTTATCATTAACACTCCACCAGTCTAGTTGCTAGAATCTGTAACCACCAATTTCCTGGGGTTTCTGCCTAATAGAAACTGTATTCATAATTTCATTTGTTCCTGAAGTACAACAAAGTAGTCAAAGAAGCTGTGTTTATGTGTAAAAGAGTCAGCTCCCTGCCGTGAACAGGCTGTTTTCTGCCTATTACAGTAAATAAAATATCTAAGCATTGTTTAAAAAACTTATTTTAATATTGAAATTTTTGTACTGTTTTCTTTCTTTCTCCTCTCCTCCTCACATAAACCTTGAGAAAAGTATTTTTAGTTCTAAATGAATGTGGGAAGTAAGGCATGTGGATAATAAGTGCCATGGTTTAATCATTATTTGTATTCCATCCACTTCTTTCACATAAAACTTGTCTCTTTTTGTTTCACTGAAACTATTCACCAAAATTTTGCACTTAGAACTAAAGAAGACACTCAGATATAACTAAGATGGTTTGGTTTGGGTTTTTTACAATAATTTTGGTAATCTCAATGATTTTGTCTTGAAATTTACCTAATATTTAAAAAGAAATTTTAAAAAATGTTAAAAGTTAAATTAAAAATCACTTTAGATTAAAAAAAATATTTTAAGTCCTTAAAAGTTTCCATTAGGTTTTGGAATCAGGAGCCTTTCTCATGTATAATGTGAAACAATAAAGTAACAAAACCCACTATTTAGTGACATTTGTCACATCTGTAATTTCCTGAACTAACCAAAGTATGCCCACCAGATAATGTTATCACAGCCTCTTCCAAGTTTTTTCTCTTCTTGCCTTGCTGATAAACCCAACAGTATTATTTTGGTGGGAGGATCTACATAGAAATTGAGAATGTTCAAAAAAAAATTGACTTGGATGTGCGGAGGAAACAACTAAGGTCATGGAACCTTCCAAAATAGTCCTTGGCCACTTAACACAATCAAATTTTTTAGGTGTCTGTTCCAAACTCTTTTATTCTGGCTTTGAAATGCTATAGTTCTTTGCCTAGGTCCTGGTGATAAATATTCTGACACTACAGCTGGAAACTAGACCGTATAATTAATTGCCAAGCATGGCGTTCCACATGCACAAAGACAAATGTCACTGAAAAAACACATTACTCAGGCACAGTTCTTAAAATCCTGTCAATGACTTTTATTTTGCCGAAAAGCAAGAGCTTCCAGCTTTCTCCTGGAAGTTTGTGTCTTTGTAACCATTAGTATTATCAGTCTGTTACTTCAGTGTCTAAAGGACCCCACAAAAAAAAAAAAAAAATTCTATTCACTCATTCAACTACAGGAAGGCACTGTTAGAGCCCAAAATAATGTACGTTCTCTCTAATATAAATGAACAAGACAGTTGCTAGCAGTAAAACCAGAACAGAATGATAGCAGTCACATCACAAAACCTCAGCATTTGAAGTTTGAAGTCTGTAACCCTTGGAAAAATAATGCCCATGAGTTCTGGGGAAAGCTAAACACAATGAAACCCGAAGGGAAACAGTGTGAAGTTAATAAAGCAGGGATGAAAAGGTAAGTGGGTCAAAAGAAAAGCTGAGGTGAGGATCAGGAAAAGTGGACAGAGAAAACCATTCAGAATTCTAGAAGTTTTTAAATTGCAAACAGAAATTTATATATGCAGTTCTTATAAGCCTATTATTATTGGATTCCAAGTCCAATCACTTCCATTCTTTCAGTGTGTTAGAGCTAACAGACTAAGACAGCACACAGAAAACAAAAAGATTGCTTCAGATATTCCATTGCTTTCTTTTCGGGACTTCATGCAGGCAAGCAGCAGCAACAAGAGAAGATCATACACTGATCATACACTGAAATTATTAGGAAGGGGAGCATATTAGATTAATTTTTTATACTGCTTTTGAAAAAAACAGTACTGACTCCTAGATTATTTCCTTAGTCTGATTCTGGCTAATATTACTATAATAAATCTCACAACTATGCACTTACTAGACCTAGGTAGATATATATATACAAAATGGAATGGAGCTATACATGCTTTATGTGGCTTGATGGGCATGGTGCTGTGTGGTGTTGGGTGGGTTGGTTTTTGGTGTGTTGTGTGTTTGTTTTTTGGTTTTGTTTTTTTTTGTTTGTTTTTTTTTTTCAGGTTGGACTTGATGATCTTACAGGTCTTTTCCAACCTTAGTGATTCTGTGATTCTGTGATTCTGTGATTCTGTGATTTGTACATAATGCATAGACATTACACATAATTATGTACACAGTTGCACTCTTTGTGGATTTGAAAGTTCAGTTCTATGCACTAAGGTTGAGAACTCCCTTACATTCCCTGAAATGAGAGCTGTAGCTCCCATACTTGCAATGCAGAGCCAGAGTATCTTCTTTCTGTGGTCTGACTGACTACAGGCAGCTGGTCACATACCCTTTAATCTCCAGTTAGACTCATCCACCACTATTGAGCCCATATGGGAGAGGACTCATTGCCAGAGAGTTTCACTGCTGTTAGGGAAGGGTAGTCTCCTGGTAAGGTTTCAGGCTTTACAGAGTCTCAGTTGAAGGTAACAGCTCCTACCTGCAAGTTTGAGCTTTGGTCTTTGTCCCCTCACTTTAGCTCTGTTACCTGGCACATACCCCAGGCTGAGATTCTCTGTGACATGGTCACACAACCAAAGCACAAGGCAGTAAGAGGCCTAGAAAACTGTGCACTGTCCATGTGTGTGCATATGCACACATATAACAAACATCTAAACAGATGATGGAAAGACAGTGTATTTGTTCCCATGTGAGAAATACACAATTGCCTCAGCTTTTTTCAAAAAATTTAGTGAATTAAAAAATGTCACATTATTTTTCAGATGAGTCATGAGCATGGGAAACATTTTTTCAGAGTTAAAATTCTGTTAAGTAGCTGAGGAATAAGGGGATTTAAATGGGATTTAAATGACCATCTATATTTGAGTAAGTTGCCTTAGACTGCCTTTGCAGTCAATGGAGAGAAGTTGGCATTTCTAAGGCACAATTTATCTCATCTTAAAATAGATGTCTAAAGCAAGTCAGATGAATTGTGCCCTTGCAGTGCCTTTTACTCCCCATTGACTATAAAAAGCATGACTATCTCAGATGTACACGTCTACACTGTAGACACTTACAGGTAGGTGGCAAATTCCACGCTATATGATTTATGATTAACTGACTCTGATGGTCAAGGAGGGATGAGTTCCAACTGAATTTCTCCCAGCTCCAAAGCTGGATCATTTACAGGGCTTCTCTGCAAACTGGACACCACTATGTCTTCTAAGGGATTGAACTCATACTGTAGCCTTAAGTGCTGTGGCACTTAAACAGATATTCAGCTCCTACTTATACATAGAACTGGTGGAAATGTGGTCATCTCTGAAACCATCCCACCCTTTTGAAACCTTCCTTGGCAGACTTGACTGAATAAACTCATAGATTCAAAAGTTATTAGGGGAAGACCAATAGAGACACATACAGTTAGCACTGCTACATAAATGTCTGAGGGAAACCATGAAAAAATTTCAAACAAAATTAGGAAAATGGATTCTCACCTTCCATTTAACCATAAGTAATTAACTGAAATGAGACATAATAACAGCATAAATAAAATCACTCATGACAAACTATATCTTTTGCTTCTTCATTTCCTTCCTACTCCTTTTACACAACTAATTGAGTCTTTTATTTGTGATAAAAAATATCTCATACTGTTCCCACTGAAACTAAGCTAGTATTAAACATGGATAAGAATTTCATTATTCAGCAATACGCATCTCACTGTGCATTTTGTCTGATAAACTGTAAGATTTCTGTGGTTTGGGGACTGTCCTTTATTTATTGTTACCTTTCTAACTATATCATCTATGCAACTATCATACATAAATGTTAGAAAGAGTGGTGTTAGTTGCACATAGAGAATAATAAAATCACTGTAGTTTAAGCAAATGTCTTCTTAAGTAGGGAAATGTCTTCTTAAGTGATGGTCATTCTGAATTCTAATATTTTACACTTTCCAAATTTGTACTGCAAGACTGAACTTTGATTTGTAACATTTCAGGCTCCGAGTACATTGCACAAAGATGAATGTTATTTGAAAACAACAGTTAGGTCAAGTGTATATTATTTCACTTGCTTCTTTGTTCTAGCTGCTGAGAGAAGCAGTAATATTTTTCTACCAATATTACCATAAAGGAGAAAAACCTGGATGTTCTCAAAAGAGTTAGACCCAAGAACTATTAAATGCATTGAAAAATGTCACATTGGATTAAATTTGCTTTTGTTTTGGCCCTTGTAGAAACCACTCTCACTTTAAGGATGAGATAAAAATAAATTGTTTGTGTTTCTTCATGCACTTTTGAAGGGTATTTTCCAATTAAATTGTTATGCTGCAATTCCGTTGTTCTATGGGAACCTTAATATGATATCCAGTTTCTCTGTGATAGCCTAGTCCTTTTTAATATAAACTCTTGAAAGAAAACTGAAAAAAAATCTATTTTTTAAGCAGTTATACTTTCTCATTTCAAAGACCAAAAGTTATCTGTTATATTTCACATATGTCACATAAATCATGATACTCTGACTACAGAGTAGGAAGAGTTAGAATAAGGCAAATCTTATTGTAAAATTCCTGTGAAGCAATAATTCTCATTTTTGTCCAATTTATTTAGCCTCACACAGCATGGAATCACCATATGGACACTTTTCCTTACAGGAATTTTTAAATGTTGTATAATGTTGAATAGGAATCAGAGATGTCTCTACAGTCTCCAAATCTTTTCTCTGACTTTCATAGGCCTTATTATCCTATGATGCTTTCATAAAATAAACAATTCAAGTCACCAAGTTACCTAGGAGTATACCTGGGAGCACAAGAGATTATGAGGTGGGAACAGGTCAGAGTCACAGTTATATCACTGTTTGACATTCGAAGGATTTGCTCTCTTAACAGGCTTAGATGAATTCTCTGTCTGAGGTTTGGACTATTTGCTATACATTTGCTAAAAGTGCTGCTAGTATAAATTAAATGTCACAAAGAACATCCTGTATCCTATTAAGACATTAAACTCTTGCTTGGAATTCAGGTCCATGGTGCTGTACATGACATGGTTTGTTTTGTACTCAATTTGAAAGGTTTCAACAGACTTTCTTGTTTTAGAATTATGTTCTGTAAATATGAAACTGAATTCATAAGTAGGAAATTTATCAAACAGAAAGAAAAGAAAAGAGTATCTGACACTTGATGATTAAATATACTCCTCTCAGGACTGGAAGGGGGGTTCAGAAGATAATTGTTGGTTGTTAATTTAAAAATGGCCTGAAGAGGTAACATAAAAATACTCTGATTAACTTTGCCACTTAGAGAAGCTATACATTTTTTACTTTAAAATAGTTGTATTTGTTCTATTCCAAAACCACACATAATTAAACATTAATTTAATTTTAATTGGGTCCCTAGTGAACACCCTTATGCCATTTTGTCTTTTAAAACTTTGGCTACTTTCAAACAAAAAACTTGTACTGGCAAATCAGCCAGAGGCATGATGTTGTCTTTGATGAACAGCTACGCCAGTAACTCTCTTTTAATAAGATGAGGATGATTTTGTTGGTATAGATCATTTTGCTCAGTGTGGATGACAGCCTCAGGCACAAGTAGTCCAAACGAGTGCTTGAAGCCCCATGCCTTTAAGTAACTCCAGAGGTACAGCTAATCCAACACTTCCCTCCATCAGGTTATCACATATCAACTGCTCTGAAGTATCTGTTCAGTAACAAAGGAGAGGTAAGTAACTCAGTCTTCTATTAAAGTGTAAGTGTCTTGGAGTTATTTTGTGTGTGTGCCTCAAAGAAGAGTTTTCTCATAGCAATCAACTTAGAAGATGATTTTTCCTCTGTATACATATCAGCGGTGCCGACAATGCTACTTCTGAAGAAGCTCCTATGCAGGAAGCTTACAAAGTAAAAAGTGTGGAGCTGGAGATCTGTTTTACGATCATGAGTGGGGCAGTCTGAGACTGAGGGAGGTGAGTTGCAAAGAGCTTCAGGGGTAATATAGGAACACAGTGCTATGCAACCAGGAAAAGGGAAAATTTGCCTGTTTTAGTGAACAGCCAGTGTTCTTCCTTGGAGCCTTCTACAGTGACAAGAAATCAGCTATTCCAGCAATAGAACTGTTCTGCTGGTCTAAGTAATGTCCATGCTAGAAGGATGTTGCCTGCATAATGCACAGTGTCCCTGTACGCGCTTTGGTTTTGCAAAAGACCACTTAAGTTTCTACAAGAATATTTTTTCATTTATATTATTATATTGATATTATACTAGTTCCTACACATCAATAAAGCTTGGAAAAAGAAACAGGACTGCTGTTTGACAAGACACCCAGACCAATAATCAACACAAATTCAACACAAGTTGATGAACACAAGTAGTGACTTCCCCAGTAACAGAAGTCCATGACAGAGGAGTAAACCAACCCCAGGTCTTCAGAATTACAGTCTAGCTTCCAAATCAATTGATTATTTTCCTGTCCCAGTGCAATTCTTTGTGGTGGGGACCTCTAACTACCAACACAGTAGCAATGCTGGAATGAAGCCAGGGGCTGAACCAGCGGCATAGCTGTTCAGTGTCCACAGGCCAGAGCTCTAATTGAGCTATGTAAATAGGAAGTAGGTTGGGTGGATAAGGGACCCATTTTTATTTCTTACAGTAAGGTCCTAGACAAATGTACTACATCAGTCTGGTTGGTTGATTGATACCATAGAGGAGAGTAGCAAACTAAAGCAGGTCTCTGGAAACTAGAAATACACCATGAATGCTGAAATGAGTTGGAAGCAATAGTGAGCAGAGGAACAGTATGAGCATGTGACGCTTCAGCACCTATAAAGCAAGCAGTCTCGTTCTGTCAAAACTGGTAGCTGTGAACAAAAACGGCCAAGGCAGGCTCTTTTTCGGGTGTTTTTGGGCAACATCATTGCTGCAACAACCCTTCCAAATCTTCTGCAGTCCCTGCAGACCAGGTCACTCAGGGACCCTGGAATCTGCAGTGGTTTTAGGCCACACAGCTTTCCCAGTTGCCTCAGACCCAGTCTTTGTTTCTTGAAGAAGAACGTTAAGAACAGTTAACCAGCTTTGCTTAAGGGTTTCACGATATTGCAACCAACTAAAAATGGGCTAAAATTTAACCATTCAGTGATGACCATACTCATCCTTCCCAGAATCTCTAACTGCAAAAGATAAACAGATATATGGGATACTTTTTTTTCCAGTTCTGTGTTCTTTGTTACTGCAGGAGATGGCAGCTACTTTTCTCTGGTGCACAGTGGTTGTTAGCCATGAGTAGACATTCTTTTGCTTCACAACTGAAGTCCTGAAAATGGTAATATGATCTGAAATGCAGTGAAATGTTAGTATATCTGTGCTTCTTCAAGAACTATATTAACTCCTATTCTTACGTAGTTGCTATTAGTCACCCACAGGCATTTCAATTATCTAGCATCTGTTTGCCTGATATATTTGTTACACCTTGTACTTTTGGAAGGCAGTACTTCATATGCTTCATGCTTTCAACTCACTCAAACTACAAGGTCAGTATGCTTCCCGGTTATCAAAGTCATAGTCACACTACGGTTAGTGAAATTTGGATCAAGACCTCAGTGAATGAGCACACTAACCATTGCATTTCTCAACTCAGGTGCTCCAATTGAACTACATGTTGTATGTCTTTCCTATTTAACTCTCACAGCCAAAATAATCTGTGTTAAACAGTTCCTTAAGGAGATGCTGAATGTCCTTATTGATAGCGGAGGAGGAAGCAGTAAGTTACTGTGAAGAAAAAGGAGCCTTCCCTTGGAGAAAACCATATTTGAATAAGGTGGCAAATTCAATAGCACCATTTCACTGAAAGAATGAAAAATTGTTATAAACTTAAGTATTTCTTCTTCTCAGAAAATGTCTGCCATTTTAAAAGCACCTGCTATGACTTGGCACAGAATGAGTGAGGTTTTGCAACTGGGGGAAATATTTATACAAATTGTGCTGATTTCATGTAACATTAATGGGGCAATTCTTTAATCAAATAGATTAGCCTTCTCTATGCAAAAAACAGGTATACTGAAGTCATATAAAATATTTTATTATCCTACAAGACAAGAACTTCAGTTTCATACCAGAAACTAAGCTTGGCATACAGCAATGATATTAGTAACAAAGAGAAATGCGAATAAGAGCTAACAAACAAAACCAAAGCAATGCAATTTGTGATTCAAAAATGTTAATTTTAATCTTAGCTTTATGGTGTGATGGGTATTTAGGAGCATGATCTAACGTTCTAGCTAAGTATTACCCCTGCATAAACATAAAGGTCTTTCTGGTTGATAGAAAGACTCATAGTGATGACAAAGGACTTTGGATTAGATATATAGGCCTTAATTCAGTAAGGCTTTTAAGCATTTGTAAATGTTAAGCACATGTTTAGATTGCTTTAATAAATAGGGGTAGAGTTAATCATGTATGCAAGTAGCTTCATGATTTGAACCCTTAATGTGAACTTGCTGAAGACTTCTGTATAGGAAGATTTAATTTTTGGCTACATTGGTGAATGTAAATTCATGAATTAATAAATGGTTTTGGCTTTCTTTTATTGTCTCCATGCATCTTTTTTTCATTACCCAGTCAATAGAGTTCCACCTTGCAATGCTTCATATCAGCCTGTGGATACCAAAGATGCATAATATATGGTACAAGCATTTTTATTCCAGCAGTGGGTGGTCTGTTTCCTTAATCAAGCTGACTTTTTGTATTAAAAAGCTTATCTTAACTTTTGGTATTAGAAAATTTATTTTACTCTGCTTGACTACATTTATTTCAAAGTGTGTGTGTGCAGACATACATGGCTTAGTGCCTAGTAACTGTATTACGTAGCCAGGAACATCTCAGTGTTTCCATCACAACTCCTTGCTTCTTGAGATTTATCGCAAGACTATAAAAATTCGCTCAACTCTGAAAACAAGGCTTCTGTGCTTTAACGTGTTTTATTTCATTCAGGAAAAAAAAAAAAAAAAGTTCAGTTTCAGTAATAAAATTGTAAGGAAAGAAAGAAAGAAAGATAGAGAGTAAGAAAAAACTTCCCACAAAGCCTGTATTGTTTTTGTCTTTTTAACATCAGCTTTTCAGACCATTACTTGCTACCAAAGGACATTAATGCCTAGGTATTTCCAAGGGAAAATGCACTTTCAAAGGCTTCTGACATCTATAATACATATTTCTAATTGTTGTACTGGGTTGTCTTTTTTGGTTTTGCTTTAAATCAAGATACACTCCTTATTTTTCTAGGTTGGATGTAATTTTTGTCCTGTTACAAGAGTTACATTTTTTGGCTTCAAATAAAGTTTATATGAACTGTGTCCTCTCTTTCCTCCAACATTTTAATGTACAGTACTACAGCTGCGTGTCAAAAAAATGGTAACTAAAGCAAGCTCAGGAGTCAAGACTGTGAAGAACTTAAACACGTAAATATAGCTCAAGAAGAATGTGTTACTTTGAAATTATTCCTTTTCTGCATCAGCATGAAACTGAGGACAGTCAAACTTCGAAAAGAGTGTTCTTTTCATGTTGGAGTAACAAATTGATGAATTACCATTTTGCATGACAGAAAGCCAACATCAAGTCCTAGCTGGGAACTTGAAGTAGACCATGAATCTAAGATGCCCACATATCACAAAAGGAAGTGGTTATTATGAATAATTGTCTGTTATGAGACGAATGTCCTTAGGCTTTTCAGTTTGAACTATGCTACTCTGTATATTCAGTTAAGGACTCATTGCAGCCAAGACATGAATTTGCGTTCTCCATCTCTCTATTGACTATGTTCTCACTTGGTTTGTTTGATCGTTGGGAAATGTTAAGAGTTCGTGGTTTTGTATCTGCTACACTACGATTACAGTGAGAAATAGCATAAGGGAAAACTGCCACCACTGTTTCAACAGGGACTTTTCTTCTGAACTGAAATTCTCTTTTGGACATTCATGGCTGAAATCCATTCAATAGAGAATATGTAAGCACCCTGAAGAGAGCAGATTTTATCAGAGCAGGGGGCCACCAGGAGCTAACCACAAACAAGCACACAATGTCAATGTCATCACAAATACAAAAGGCTGTCCTACACATAAAACTGACAGTAATTCAGATAAGGATAGAAATCCCATGTGTAGCAAATATAGATCATCCTCTAGAAACAATTGAAGGTGGTGATCCTCTTAAAAGCTGCAACTGTTTTGAGTGCAATTCAACTTCTACTGAGATCTTTGCACACCATTCTTTCTCCCTGGTTTGTTTCTGCATATGCAGGATATGTTATGTGTCTTTCATTCTTCATAACTTAGATGTAGTAGTTTTTATTGAGACAGAGAAGTGTCAATATTGCTGCTGTCAGAACTCACACGCATCCCAGGAGAAGCTGGCCAGCAAATAAGGAAACAATGTATGTAAAAAAGGATATTTCTCTAAACAGAGACAGCATTACTTTGCTATCACCAGAGTATCTACAAACTTCGTATACAATATCAGTGGCATGGAATGAAGTCCATAGGGTTCTTCTTCAAGGACAAAACTCTGGCAGAGTTATTTAGCTGTTAAGAAGATTCGAGCATGAAGTCCAACTATTTTTAGGTCATGGTCTTATTACTTCCTCACTGATCTTATGCTTGAGGCTCAGCACTCCATCATTCACAATGCAAAAATTGCATGTAATTTAGAGCTGGAGTGTGGGTGAAAGGCAATAGGTTCAGGAAACAGACAGTATGTAAGCTTTGAGTCTTTTCTGAGAGGCAAGACATCTGTTTCAGCTGAGAACAACATAGCTGAAGAGAACCAATGTGCCAGCTACTGTTCAGGTGAGACAAGTTATTGCCACATCTTGGTTCATAAAGGTGTTTATATGAAGTCCTTCTCTGCTGGATAGGAGCAAGTGTTCAGAAATGACAGGCTGCAGCTCAGTTTCATAATTGTAAGGCTGTTCTTCCTGAAGCAGAAGCGCTTTCAAAGAGCTAGAGGATCTGAACTGGGGCATAGCTGCTAGCAGATGTGTAGAGGTGCAACAGGATAGCTTATTATACTGCCTCTCAGCTACACCCAGCTGTGGAAGTCAAGTAACAAGTCTAAAGTATTTTTGGCAGCTAAAGCAGTAAATGCTATGAGTGAGCTATGTGACTGCAGTCATGTAGCTGTGCAGGCATATCCTTAGATACTTCTACAGACAGCAAAGGCTAGACTTGGAAAGTGCATGCAAGGTCACTCAGTGTAACTCAGAAATTATGAACCACATTCAAGCAAGGTGTCTAGAAAAAGTAAGGTTAACTTCAACAAACTCTGTTTACTTAGTAACTTTGACAAGTAAACAAATTCATTGTTTCAATCATTCTAAAATACTGTTTTCTGAGGGTTTGCTTTACCACTTCATTCTAATGTTGTTTCCCTTTCACTTGTTTCCTAGAAAAAAAAATATATTCTCTTTATTCCCTCTCCTAATCCCTGTTAAAAACAAATTGCTTTAAAATGTTTCTGAGATGATCAGCCTGTGTTTGCCCTCTTTCTTCTCATTCTCTCTGTAAGTTTCCTAATTAACTCTATTCACGTACATAAAAAATTTCCTAAAGTGTGCAGCTTTGGATCTGGATTTTGTCATAAAGAGAACCAGGAGTGAACATGTTCCCTTCCACTTCTGAGAACTTGTGTCTAAATCACAGTTTGAATGAATAGATAAATCTAATCCACTGCAATCTTCAGGTTCACTGCAGCTTGTTGTTGTTATCTCTGTTTTAAAGAGGTTCAGGCCTGCAGATTCACAGTAGTGGAAATCAGGACAGATGTGGTGACAGAAGTCAGTAGGATAGATCATTGCACATTTGGTATCAAGTTTAATTGCAGCCAGAGTTAACAGTGTCACTTTTATGAGCACTATAGAGACAAATATTCAAAGATGTTATCTGCAGGATGCAGAATGCCTCCTCAGAGCTCCATGGGATTTTGAAAGATTAGGGTTATAGTACAATCATGTGACATCCCAAAAAGTAATTTTTATTCTGTTACAAAGTTTTACATTCATTTACCTGATGTATTACACTGATAAATCCCATTTTTATTGCATTCTGTAGTGTGGTATTCTGTTGTAAAGACTTTATTGAAGTCTTCTATTTGTTTTGGCTTGATGGATCGAAAAATTGTTTGCATTGTACAGGTCTGTTCATTTAACAGGTATTCATTTAAATGGGTAATAAGATACAAGGGTTGTGTAATGAGATGGAAAATTGCTAACCACATATTAGGTGATTACTATGTTTTTTGTCCAAATCAATTTTGGCAGAAAATAATAAATCTAGAAAATGTACTTGGAATGTACATTTCAGATTGGTAATCAGTAGGTCACTCTTGTGAAAATATTTTCCCATTTGTTCTTGTTTAATGGGGAAAGAAGCCATTGCCTTATTTAATAGCAGAAGCTGTATATGTGATTAGGAGACTAGGAAGACAGCTCAAGCGTGGATTTACCAGGGAAGTCTTGGGTCATACTTTCCCCAGCCTTGCTATGGTCTCCCAGTATGGCTCTCCCTCAGCCCTCCAGCCAGCATCCATATCAGAAGGAAGCTTCGGTCCCTCTCCCAGAACACATGTGCTGGCAGTGATGTGGCAGGAGAGAACCAGAGGATTCACAGGGATGTTGGAGTCTTCCCTTGTCTGAAACCCCACTGGGGGCCACTATCACTCTTCTCAAGGTGGGAAATCTTATTCCCCACATCCTTTGGGACTGCTGTCACCCTATCTTATATGTATATATATTTTCTTTTAAAACTTCACATTCATTCACCTAGGGTTTAGCACAAACCAAAATTCTGAAATGTCTGTATAGCATGTCCATGCACTCATTATCTGTGCTTTGTGTCCACACAACAGTAATTCTGACATAATCAGGCCATAGTGGAGCATGAGTAAATTGCCATGGTAGAAGCCGAGTCGAGCCTGACTAAGCCTGTGCTTCATGCCGTGTGAATCTACGTCCAGAGCTCTAAGATGAAATCCAGGAGCTAAAAGCTATCTCCCAATAGGTTAACTAACAGCAACAAGGAAACATACAGCAGCTGCCTACATACTTCTCAGCTCTTACAGACTGTGAGGAGATATTCTAGACTATTGCAAAGCAAAGTGAAAAGGCAAAATTAAGCCATTTCTGAATAATTTGGTTTAAGTCTGGCCTAAAAGAGTAGCATCTGCTTACATGATCATTTACAGCTCAAAAGCTTTCTTGGAAGCTGTTTCTTTCCCCAGTCCCAGAGCTACTAATTGCTAAGTTACAGCTGTGATGTACTACCAGACTGTGAAGCAATTTCAATGGTAATAAATTAAATATGCTTCTGACCTTTCTCCAGCACTGCAGCCAGCTAACCTAGAAAGGCTGGCACCCATACTGTTAAACAGTCTTTCTATGCAGAACACACAGACAATATCCAAAATGACTACTTGGAATAGTCATTGGACTGTGATAACTCCCAAACTGTACCCAAGGATTATTTAGGAGACAGTAAGCTTCCCCAGGCCAAAACTGAAAAAAAGGATTGTACTAATAATTCAGCAGTGTAGACAACTGAATACCAGTAAGACGAATGTTGCCTTACACTGTTTAATTTACTAGTATAAATATAGTATGACTGCACAGTCTGACTTAATATATGTTAAAATGTCAGATATATGAACAGGTTTTTATGTTATCAAGCACTAACCACGATAATCAAGACAAAAAGTTTGTTCAGTCACACACTGTAATGCCATGCCATAGTCCTATAGACATGGGATTTTTTTAAACAGGAGCATCCTACACTATACCTGCAGGAAAGAAGAACTACTGTAAAGCAAACAGGAAGGAATAATTACATTAATAATCATTTGCAATGTAATTATTACCTACACCTGAGCAAGATCAGGGTCTATCCTCACCACTGCCCAAAGCCTTGGCATTACTAGCACATTGCCCCATATCACTTACTCTGAGGAACCATCTGTTCTTTAGTTCTACTTTGTGCAATTGACAGGTGCATTATTTATGGTCCAATATAGTTAATCTAGTGTTAGGCCCCTGACTTGAAATAAGCTCTGTGTGGGCGGCTGCCTGCATTTGCCCAAAGCCCTATTAAAGCCTCTAAAGCTTCACAGGAGCACAAGACTCAGATGAAATGCAGCTCACTCCAAGCTTGGGGATGTAGTATGGTCTCAGAATTACATTTAGATAGAATTGGTTTTCTGTGCTTCTATTTTAAGAATTTTGTTCATTATAATACTTCTCTAAGTCAAAACAAAACAAGTCTTGTTCTGATTCTGGCTTTCAGATTGACTTTGCAAAAACTCTCTTTCCTCCAAAAATCATACCTTCTAAGCATCTCAATTCCTTATGTAAATTGAACTGGACAGGAAGGTCAGTTAGCAGTGAAATAACATTATTTAAAAATAAATCCCCATCATGCATTGGAGCTATCCATTAGGGAAACATTAGTGAGGTACAAATTTATGTTTCCCAGCTTGCAGCTTCAGACTGTCTATTTAATTTTGTTCATATGCCACTGGTTATCTGCAGTGGATTTAATATTCTGCAATACCCCATTTTATGTGATCTCTCTGGTCCTCTTTGTCTTGCTTTCCATTTACTACTTCATGCTATTATTTGGTTGCATGAAGGAGCTTGGCTATTACTCTGTTGTTCCATTTCTGCTGCCAGAATAGTTTTGATCAATACAGCTTGCAAAAAATTAGATCATAAAATGCAGTGCATTTAACAGAACTTTTTTCAATTGTTCTAAGAAGTTTCATTTCAAATACAGCAACTATAAAGGGTCCACACCCCACTTTTGGCTTTTTAGTATATTTTTGCAGACCATTAAATATAAAATACATATGAACAGTTAGTTCATCCTTGAAGAAACACATGGAGTTTGAAGTTTTTTAATGCTACTGTATAAATTTATATTTCAAGATATTTTCAGTTCCATCATGAAGTGTACAAGATAATGGGGCAGAGTTAACAGGATGATTCAGTACCTTCTTCTAGCTACAGTATTTCTCCATCAATAAAAGGGCAACAATATACAAGGGAGTTGTGGCAGTCTCACTTTCTGTGGAATCTACAGGGTAACAAGCTTTTATGTTGCATATAACAGAGTTCACATTTCTATTACTGAAATTATTATCCCATAACACCACACCAGGGTGTCTTTCTAATGACATTTTTATGCAAAATCTTTGATTCAGCAACAAGACCTATTCACACCTTTAAAACAATTTATGCATAGTTAAATGAACAATTGTTCCTAGCACACAGTCAGTAATCTAATCATTTTAATCTTAATAACCCACAGAGGAAACTCACAAGCAGTGATAATATACTGTGTGGGCTGCTTTCCATTCACTTTGGAGATTTCCATAATAAGCCTCTGCCTGGAATCGGAGCAGTTCTCCACTCCTAAGGGCTACAGGCTAGAAAGTCTCATTTTTGTAAGTATTTGAAAGGAGGATTCTTATTTTCCCTCAAATAAAGTAGGCCTGAGCATTTATCAGAATCAGAACTATTAAAGCAAAATGCACCAGCAGAAAGGGTGATTTAAGAAGCTACTACTAGTTTTGCCCAAGGAAGTTGTCTTCTCTCCAGAAGCATGCTCTTGCCAATTTGTAAAGATCACTTGTGACTTTTCAGATTTCTGTCGAGCTGCAAGCTGTTTTTTCCACTAAGTTTGAAAATGTATAAAAAAACCATGTCAAAAATAGAATGTTTACCGTTCCCAATAATAGTTTATGGTACATCTGAGACAACACAAGGACTGTGGTTTTGGTTTTAAATATCTTTCCTAAATATAATTCAGAAAAAAATTACCAGAAGAGAAAATAAGAAATAAATAATTCTTAAACACATACAGACAACCTTCACCTCTAGAAATCAGCTTCTTAATAGCTTTACCCAGATGACTTCTCTACTGTGTTCAGTTCCTAACAGAATGAAATGCTTACTGATTAGTGCAGGGGGTTGACCCTGGCTGGATGCCAGTTGCCCACCAAAGCCGCTCTATCACTCCCCTCCTCAGCTGGACAGGGGAGAGAAAATATAATGAAAGGCTCATGGGTCAAGATAAGAACAGGGAGAGATCACTCACCAGTTACCATCATGGGCAAAACAGACTCGACTTGGGGAAATTAGTTTAATTTATTGCTAATCAACTCAGAGTAGGATAATGAGAAATAAAACCCAACCTTAAAACACTTTCCCCCGACCCCTCTCTTCTTCCCAGGCTTAACTTTACTCCCGATTTTTTCTACCTCCTCGTCACCAGTGGTGCAGGGGGATGGGGAATGGGGGTTGCAGTCAGTTCATCACACGTTGCCTCTGCTGCTCCTTCCTTCTCAGGAGAAGGACTCCTCACACTCTTCTCCTGCTCCAGCATGGGGTGTCTCCCATGGGAGACAGTCCTCCACAAACTTCTCCAACGTGAATCCTTCCCATGAGCAGCAAGCAGTTCTTCACAAACTGCTCCAGCGTGGGTACCTTCCACAGGGTGCAATCCTTCAGGAGCAGACTGCTCCAGCCTGGGTCCCCAAAGGTCCACAGGTCCTGCCAGGAGCCTGCTCCAGCACGGGCTTCCCATGGGGTCACAGCCTCCTTCAGGTGCATCCACCTGCTCCAGCATGGGGTGCTCCATGGGCTGCAGGTGGATAGCTACTCCACTGTGGACCTCCATGGGCTGCAGGGGGACAGCCTGCCTCACCATGGTCTTCACCACGGGCTGCAGGGGAATCTCTGCTCCAGTGCCTGGAGCACCTCTCCTCCTTCTCCTTCACTGACCTTGGTGTCTGCAGAGTTGTTTCTCTCACATATTCTTATTCCTCTCTCAGGCTGCAAGTGCACAGTCCTGGT
Organism: Gavia stellata; assembly: GCF_030936135.1. Lineage (NCBI taxonomy): Eukaryota > Metazoa > Chordata > Aves > Gaviiformes > Gaviidae > Gavia > Gavia stellata. Next base: position 27,445,444 of record NC_082597.1, read on the forward strand.
CAACAGGGGAGGTCCCGGATGACTGGAGGCTTGCCAACGTGACGCCCATCTACAACAAGGGCCGGAAGGAGGATCCGGGGAACTACAGGCCTGTCAGCCTGACCTCGGTGCCGGGGAAGGTTATGGAGAGGCTCATCTTGAGGGCGCTCACGGGACACGTGCAGGATACTCAAGGGATCAGGCCAAGCCAGCACGGGTTCATGAAGGGCAGGTCCTGCTTGACCAACCTGATCTCCTTCTATGACCAGGTGACCCGCCCAGTGGATGAGGGAAAGGCTGTGGATGTTGTCTACCTGGACTTCAGCAAAGCCTTCGACACTGTTCCCCACAGTATTCTCCTGGAGAAGCTGGCGACCCGTGGTTTAGACAGGTGAATTCTTCGCTGGGTAAAAAACTGGCTGGATGGCCGAGCCCAGAGAGTTGTGGTGAATGGGGTGAAATCCAGCTGGCGGCCGGTCACAAGCGGAGTCCCCCAGGGCTCAGTTTTGGGACCGGTCTTGTTTAATGTCTTCATTGATGATCTGGATGAGGGGATAGAGTGCTCCCTCAGCAAGTTTGCAGAAGACACCAAGTTGGGAGGGAGTGTTGATCTGCTGGAGGGTAGGAAGGCTCTGCAGAGGGATCTGGACAGGCTGGATCGATGGGCTGAGGCCAACCAGATGAAGTTCAATAAGGCCAAGTGCCGGGTTCTACACTTCGGCCACAACAACCCCAGGCAACGCTACAGGCTTGGGGATGAGTGGCTGGAAAGCTCCCCCGCAGAAAAGGACCTGGGGGTGTTGATTGACAGCCGGCTGAATATGAGCCAGCAGTGTGCCCAGGTGGCCAAGAAGGCCAACGGCATCCTGGCTTGTATCAGAAATGGTGTGGCCAGCAGGAGCAGGGAGGTGATCATGCCTCTGTACTCGGCTCTGGTGAGGCCGCACCTCGAATCCTGTGTTCAGTTTTGGGCCCCTCACTACAAGAAGGACATAGAGGTGCTGGAGCGTGTCCAGAGAAGGGCGACGAAGCTGGTGAGGGGTCTGGAACACAAGTCTTATGAGGAGCGGCTGAGGGAGCTGGGGTTGTTTATCCTGGAGAAGAGGAGGCTGAGGGGAGACCTTATCGCTCTCTACAACTACCTGAAAGGAGGTTGCAGAGAGGTGGGTGTTGGTCTCTTCTCCCAAGTGACTAGTGACAGGACTAGAGGAAATGGCCTCAAGTTGCGCCAGGGGAGGTTCAGGCTGGGTATTAGGAAAAAGTTCTTTACTGAGAGAGTAGTGAAACATTGGAATAGGCTGCCCAGGGAGGTGGTAGAGTCACCCTCCCTGGAGGTATTCAAGGAGCGTGTGGATGTGCATTGTGGGATGTAGCTTGATGGACATGGTGCTGTGTGGTGTTGGGTGGGTTGTGGCTTGTTGTTGTTGTTGTGTGGCGTGGGTTTTGTGGTTTTTGTTTTTGTGGTTTTTTTGGTGGGTTTTTTTTGGGGGGGTTTTTTTTGGGGGTTTTTTTTTTTTTTTTTTCACGTTGGACTCGATGATCTTACAGGTCTTTTCCAACCGTACTGATTCTGTGATTCTGTGATTCTGCACAGGTTGGGGTTTTTTATCTTCTTAAATATGTTATCACAGAGGCACTACCAACTTCACTGACAGGCTCAACCTTGGCCAGCGACAGGTCCATCTTGGAGTCGGCTGGCATTGGTTCTATTGGACATAGGGGAAGTTTCTAGCAGTTTCTCACAGAAGCCACCCCTGTAGCCCCCTCCCCCCCCCTCCCCCCAAAAAAAACCAAACTTTGCCACGCAAACTCAATACAATTAGAGAGGTGTTTGGTCAAACAGAAAACATCTTGCTCTGTAAACATGGGATTAATGAAGCCTATTTTCCTATGGATTTCTGTCCTATACCCTATGCCACCACAAGAGTTCTGCTGTCTGCATCCTCAGTAACTTCACCTCTTCGGTATTTCTTGTTCGCTCTTACCCACGTTCCCTAACTACTCCAGTAGCAGTTCTCTTCCCTGAGTGCGCCGGCCCTTGCAGCTAGGCAAGAGGTGATGCTGGCACACACGCGTGCTGACTGGCCAGTGAGGTTTTGCATGGCTGGCTGAAGATGGGGGGAACTTGTTGGGATGACTTCAATGGGACACTCATGTTGCAGCCTTTCTGTAGGGGATTTTCAGTTCTCCTGTCTCTGTCTTCTAGCCAGTGTCTGCTTTTCACCATGCTTGTAGAAAGCCAGTATGTCCTAGATCTCTGTATCTTTGGTTGAAATTGGCTATTGGTTCAAAACCTTTCAGGAAAGGGAATAATGTATAGACAGAAGAATGAGCAAACAAACACAGCATACAATCACAGAGATCTTGTTTGCCCAAAAGACCAGGCTAAAAAAGCATGTTAATGCCTCCTACATTACCATCATTACACTATACCAAGCAATACTAGATAAAATGTATTTACCTTTACGCTAAATATAGATTAAGAGAAATAACTGCCCACTTCTTTTTCTCTTCTGAAGATGTGGACCCTGGTCTTGGTCCTTGCTCTGCACCCTCACTCTGCTTCAATAGTGCAAAGCGGTTCAGGGAGCTCACCCCTACACAAAGGTACCTTTGGGTAAGTTTGGATTGTTGTAGCAGGCTTTATTAAACACCAGTCCCACAGAAGCTGGACTAGGACAGGCACTTTCAATTTCCTTGCATCCTGATAGTCTCTGGTTCCCCTGACATTTGCTTTCATCCAGAGGCAGCTGGCATAGGGGACGCCAGTTTGTCAGCTGGTCTAGTTTGCATTAAAGGAACTTCTTTGTACAGATGTGCCCAGGCCCTAGGAAAGCCTCTTCTGCACATTAAGCTGTGCTTTCCCCTTGGCCCAGTGATGCTCTGGATCTGAGATTTATTACCCTCCCTTTCAGCATGGGTAGTCCTTCACACCTGTGCAAAGCAATTTACCTATCTTACTGGAATACTACCAGACTGTACATTTGCCTTCAATGGGTATGAAATTACTATACTACATAAACCACAGAGCAGGGAAGAATCCCATTCCTTCACAGCTAAATGTAACTGGGAGAATCATCGTTAATCTCATTGCCACGGTGCAGTTTGTAGACACTCTTCAGTGATGAATGGCAGCTAAACCAGCTTTCATAATCAGGAAGCAGAATACATTTCTTGGTTCCTTCTGGCTTGTATAAAAGTTCATTACTCCATGTTTTCTATTCCTTATCTTGGAATGCTTTCTAGCTATATGCATATTTACTAGATTATGTAAGTGTTTATCAACCTCAGAAAATATGTATTTTAAAAAATATATTTCCTAGATTGTGTTCCAAAATTTAACGTTCAGAGAGATTGCAACATTTAGGGTATCAGCAAAACAATATGGAGAATTTTCTCTCTAGGGTCAGAGTGGAAATCTAGCCTTATTATTAAAACATTTGACTCAAACTAGAGACTTTTATCTTGGCTTTGCCACAAGGTTTTTTGGTAAATCTTGCTATCTTTCCATGCCCCACTTACAGAGGAAAGAAAGAAAATAGTGTTTCTTATTCACATTCTCACCTGCACCTTCTATTTAGATTCATTCTGTGCAAACCTTATAGCTTGTCATGGAGGTGATAATAATAAGAATAATAGTAATAATATTGGCATGGTCATAGTTCCAATACAGATCAGTAGCAGTAAATTTGAGGTTATATAGCCTCTACAAAAAACTTGTGTTTTCTGCTCTGTTCACTGTACAGTTTCATGCATCATAATTTGCACCTTTACTGTCACCTTTCCTGTAGTTCCAGCAGAAAATCCAAGCACTCCCTTAAGCTACCATGTTATAGAGCATTCTATAAAGCTGTGATTTGTACATATGTCTAGAGTTAATAGATAGATGAGGTACAGCAGATGGCACACAAGTACATAGCACAGTTCTGGTCTTTGTAGGATCAATAAAATCCGTTGTACACTGCTCATGGTTTCTTTTGTGTACATCTTTGCATGAAGCACTTTAATTATTAATCTTAAAAGTTAACTTTGCAATTCAGCACTAAAATGCAGGACAAGGGTACACAGACTGCTGATGGCTGTGGTATGTATATGAGGTTTTGCAACCCAGGGCTCACAGCCTAGTATCATTCATGTTGGTTAAATTCACTTAAATCCTGAGCAGAACTTAACAAAAATGTAAGTAATAAATATACACCCATGAAATTAGACTCATTGTCAAGCCTGCAGAATATACAAAGTCAGTTTCTCCTTTCAAATGAAGAGTCAGTTATTATCTCTCAGACCAAACCAGCAGTTTTAAAATTTTAAAATAGGTATTCAATCAACCACACTATTACTGCCTAAGAAGGCCACTTAAGTGCAAGCAAATGATGACTGATGAAGCTCCTTGAACTGCTGAAAGCCACATGCTAATAAAGAAACATTGATAACATCATTATTTGTTCATTTTTATGTATTCAGGTGCATAAATAATTAAGAAAAAAATTGCAGAGCCTTTCCTGTCAGAACTATACACAATACAATACATAATGCTATACGTAATGCAATACATTTCAGCAATTCATCCCACAAGCATAATAGTATAATCAATTACATATATTAAGGTGAAAAGCATAATCTTGCTTAGTGTTTCAGCTGTTAGTCACTTCTGTCATCCTTAACACCTTTATAAATTAATTTCATCATTTTTCACAAAGTTTCATTAAACCAGACTGTACATAGTCTGGTTCCAGAATCTAGCAAAGTTCTGCTTAAAAACTTTATTTCTCCTTTGAATTGAGTTAACATTAGTTCTCACTGGAACTGTGACAGCCTTAAAAGGTAAACCCTAGGTCACTCAGAATGTCAAATTTATGCTTTGAACAGCACCCGACAATGCTCAAATAGTAAATGCAGGTTACAACTATAAGCTGAAATTTTCTTTTATGCAGATAAGCCATTCAATATGTAAGCTGCTGTATTATGTAACAGCCTTTATGTCCAAAATGATTCACGCTGATATACCTTCAGACAACCATGAGTTCAGACCTGACTTGAGAGTGAAGTTCACAGAAACAAGATCTCCACCCAAAGTAATCTCTTACAGTCTCCTGGCACCAAAACCCAGTCTTCACCAATTTTACTTTCAGTTAATGACCAGCACTAATGAACTACTTGAAACTCTATGTTGAAACTCAAATGACATACTATATTCACAAGGACAACACAGCAAGTTCTCCAAACATATTTCACAGCCCAATAGCTTCAGACAAATACTTTCCAAGTTAAACCCCAGTATTAATAGATGCCTCTTTACTAAGACTTTTGACTGCATGGCTGGACACCAGGTTGTTGCTACCAGCATATTTCACTATATCTCACTGTCTTTTCCAACAGTCCTGGTCTACTTATAAAACATGGAGAAAAGATGGAGCGGTGTAAAAATCCAGCTTGAAATACCTGTAGGTAAAATGACTATAACTACATACTATGCCATGACTTGTCAGTGAGAGAAAAGCATCATAAGTTTCTTAGCCAACAAGAGTACCCTGACTAGACCCAGAGAAAAACCTGTCATTGTTATTTCACAGTTATATCAAAAAGAGACTGATAGATCCAACAAATATTAATGAACATTCCTGACTATCAGCCATCATAATACTTCTGCTGCACTATACCTGTCCGGAGAGAAGGAACTGAAAAGTAGATGCATGTAAGGTGAAAAAGAGTATGTAGGAAGACTGACAAGAAAAAAGATTCAAAAAAATAAAGCTTAGGATAAAAATCAAAACATGGGGCATGTAGGAGGGGGTTAGGAAAGACAAAAAAAACCCAACCCATATTTCATAGCTAAACCTTTGGTCAGTAATTATGGCTGTGGACTGCACTGAAGCTGAGAAAAGAAGTGGGAGGGCTAAGGAATGTGGGGTGACTGGAGGGGTCTGGCTAGAATGAAATCCATTTGGAAATTTGTCTGGTGAGTGCATACTAACTCCTCCATTTGAAACATTATAAAATCAATCACAAACACACACAAAAAAGGTAATATTTTTTAAAACTTGTTTGTGGGGATTGCTCTTTTAGGTTAGTATGTATGTTAATCAAATTATCCTAAAGTACTCCAAGAAACTCCATGAAACTTTAGCCAGAATTTTAAAATATATGTATATGAGTATTAACACAAAATTTTGTGGTGGGTTGGCCCCGGGTAGCAGCCAAAGTGCCATCCAGCCACCTGCTCACTTGCTGCCCCCTCAGTTGGACAGGGGGAGAAAATAGAAAGCACAGGAGCAAGAAAGCTTGTGGGTGAAGATAAAGACAGTGAGATCCCTTACCAATTACCATCACAGGAAAAACAGACTCAGCTGAGGGAAAATTAATTCATTGCCAGTTAAGAGATATATATTCAATTACCAATTCAGGTATTGGGAAACAAAAATGAATTAAAAACCCCCAACATTAAAACATCTGGGGAAAGCACACTTGGGGATAACACCTTTCCTCCCCCCATTCCCCTGCTCAACTTCACCCCAAACTCCTGTCCTTCCCCCTTGTTATTGCTGCAGGTTACGCTCAGTCCCTTCAGTGTGGCACAAGGAGTGGTGGGGTTGGGGGTGTTATGGCTAGGACACAGTGGTTTCCCTCTGCCACTCCTTCCTCCTCACCCTTTTCCTCTGCTCCAGCATGGGCCCTCCAGGAGCTGTAGTCCTTCAGCAGTATATGCTCCACCCCTCCTCCTCCTCCTCCTCTGACCTTGGTGTTCCCTCTGCTGTTTTACACTCTTTTTTTGTCCCTCCTCTGCCTGTCCAGCATTTTCTCCCCTTTCTTACATAGGTTTTCCCAGAGATGCCACCATCTTGAGTGACTGGCTCAGCTGTGCCCTGCGGTGGGTCTGTTGGAGCATGGGTCTGTGTCCAGCATGCAGCAGCCCCGGCGTCTCCTCGCAGAAGCTGCCCCGCAGCCCCCACTGCCAGCATCTTGCCATGGTTGCCCTGTGCAAATTCAGAAATATGAGTGGCATGTTAGTGTGTGGGGGAAAGTGTGTCTGTGCATTTATGGATATATAATATATGTTGATGCATTTTGTATATATTTGTGTCCCCAGAAATGTAACACTACATAAAATCAAGTCAAATTATACTGGTCAAAAGATTGCCAGAAAAAGGCAAAAGGAGCTGAAAAATCCTGTCTTCAATGCATTTTAATAATTTCTTTTCTGGTGCTTGTACTCTTTATAGTCAGTAGATGTTATAAAAGTCTGTCAGATACACAAATTCCCTCTGAAATTTCATTGAAATCCAGCATAAGTTAATGGGACACTGCAGATGTGATTGTCGCATGCTTGATATTTTGAAGGATTTAGAACTTGGTTTCTTTTTTTAGTCTCTTAACAGTATTAGATTCCAGCACGAGCTAAAAATATTACGTAGGGAGTGATGATGTCGCCTCTTCTGTGTTTCTTGTAGAGCTGAAGTGTGCAGGTGGAACTGTATAAAAGCTGAGGAATTACTGTGTCATTCGAAGTCAAAATTATTATACTTGAACTGCTGCAACTGTAGGTTCTCACAGGACTACTGGCCTCCAGGCTTATGGAAGCTAAACATACTGCTGCTAGCCAGGAGAGATTAGTAAACATATTGCTTATGCTTCTGGAAAACCGTCACTGGGTACTCTCCCAAAAGAACAAGTTCTCATCTGTATTTTAAGCAGCAGCTGCTCAGCACGCTAAAATATCCTGCACAGATTAATCCTGTTTTGCTTTCCAGAGAGTTCTTTTAATCTCAGTTACCCACAAGTGTGGGACAGAGGAGGAAATTTGACATTCAACTGAGTGGTTGCTGGCACTTTCCAGAGTAGATAGGAACAGCCCTGGAAGAATTAGATTATATTTAAACAATATAAGTGTGTTGCTTGCTTTATCTCTTCTCCCATATTCATACACTCACATATGTTTTCTCACTCTCTCCCATTGAAAATACACACTCACACAAACCTCCTACCAGTGCTTCATCAGGACTTAAGTATTTGTCAGAAAATCACAGAGACACTGCAGCTGAAAAGGACATCTGGAGATTGTCTAGTTCATCCCCCCTGCTCAAAGCACGGTCATCAAGAGCAACTTGCTCAGGGCTGCATTCAGTCGGGTTTTGAGTATCTCCAAGGATGGAGACACCACAGCCTCTCCAGGTAACCATGGAGCTCTCACGCTCCAAGCCCTTCATCACGTTTGTGACCCTTTGCTAGACTTGCGGCATTACGTCTGTGTCCCTCTTCTACAGGGGAGCCCAGGACTGTAGCCAGTGGTCCAGCTGTGGCCTCTCTGGTGCTAAAAAGAGGGAAAGGACCACACTATCAACCTGCTGGCAACATTCCTCCTAATGCAACCTGGGATACTGTTAATCAGCTTTGTCTCTAGTGCACATTGCTCACTCTAATTCAACTTCTTGTCCACCAGGACCCCCAGATCCTTCTCTGCAAAGCTGCTTTCTGGACAGTCAGCCCCAAGCCTGTACCAGTGCATGCAGTTATTACTTACCAGATGCAGGACTTGGCTTTTCTCTTTGTTGAACTTCATGAGATTCCTGTTTGCCCATTTGTCCAGCCTGCTCTGGTGTATCAACCACGTCTCCTGAGTTTGTGTGGTCTGCAAATTTGCTGAGGATGCACTCTATCCCATCATCCAGGTCATTAATGAAGATGTTAAGCAGCATTGGCAGCATTAGCAACCCCTCGGGTGCGTCACTAGTGACTGACTTCCAACTAGACCGTGTTCTGCTGATCACAACCTTTCTAGAGCTGAGGAGTTAGGCCACTTTTCAGTCTACCTCGATGTATGCTTTTCTAGCCAGTACTTCATGAGCTTGTCTGTGAGGACATTATGGGAAACAGTGTTGAAAGCCTTGCTGAAGTCGAGATAAAAACCAGCCACTGATCTCCCCCTGATCCACCAAGCCAATCATCTCATTGTAAAAGGATATCAGGCTGGCTAAGTATTTTTGCCCTTCTTAAATCTATGGTGACTACTCCCAGCCACCTTCTTGTCCTAAACATCTTTGGAAACATCTTCCAGCAAGATTTGCTCCAACACCTTCCCAGGGAGCAAGGTGAAGCTGATTGGCCTGTAGTTCCCCAGATCATCCTTCTTGCCCTTCGTGAAGATAGGACAGACATTTGCTGCCTTCCAGTCCTCAAGAACCTCCACCACAAACTTTCAAAGATAATTCAGAGTGCCTCAAAATGACATTGGTCAGCTCTCTCAGCACTCATGGATGCATCTCATCAGCACCAAAGAAGGCCTCTTCTACTTCTTTCTGATCAGGTGGTCTCTAGCAGACGCCCACACCAACTTCCAATATGCAAATGTTCCTTTTTTAGAATCCATCATGCCTTTTCTGTTGAAACATTTCCACTGAAACTGCCAGAGCAAAAGGAGAAGCTATGAGCTTAACCCATTAAAGATAGCAGAATGACACCTTCTGGCTTCACTGTACTTTCACTGATGCGCTGAAGAAATACACTCATTGACATATACAATATACAATCAAGACACTAAGAGAGGGTGCTAATTAAATGTGCAGATGTGATAATAGTATGTATCCTTTGGGGACTGTTAAATGCTTTCTAAATCAGAATGGTGTTGGAATTCCTACTATTTGTCTCCAGAGGACAGCAATAGGGTCTTAGAAGAAGACATCTTCTGAAAAGGTTTTTGGAACAGCATTCACAGGACTCAGCCACTTACTAGACAGCTGCACATCCCCACATAAAAAGCATGAAAACTGAGAATAGTCCAAAGTAGCTTCACTTCTGCTGATGAAGCAAAACAATTAAGAGCAGACAGTGACAGACATGGAAATAGTCACTCTGTAGCAGCCACCAGCTGTTACACGGAACAAACAGGGATGAAGAAGTTACCTGGACTAGCTTCGGGGTTTGCAGCTAGTTTCCTGATGTGGGCAAGGCAGGAGCTGGATCTAGGCTGTGTCCTAAGGTCTCATTCTGGTTCTTGCCTTGCTCCTAGGCTAACACAGCCATGCACTTTGCCTTTCTTATGCTGGGCTTCAGGTTATAATCTCACTGCAAGATTTGAAGAAAATCACTAAAAAACGTCCATGCAGAAATATACAAAGAAAACAGTCACTTCTCACTCATTTTTTTTTCCTCTGCTTTCCTTTGTATTTTACATTTTATACTATATCCCTATGGTTGAACAGAATAGGAAAAAGCATCTGCCATATTTGGCAAGTACCTTTTCAGTGGGGCTAAAATGAAATGTGATTTACCTTTATTTGCTGCACGTCTCTCATGCAGACTATGGCTCCTGATAAGTTTTAAGGAAACAGTAAATGATGGCAGAAAATGGTGAAGTGTGCTTTGTTACAGAAGGAAGAAAAATCCCACTACTTTTAGGAAGGTGTGTCTGAGAAATGCATTGGCAGTGCCACATGTGTGTGAGAAGGCTGGTGACCCTGCGCAGAGAGAAAAAACAACAATAGAAAAACATAGCAAGTGTAGGGGATATGACCAAACAATCATATAAGAACTTTAAAAATCAAAAGATGCAGTTTAGAATGAGACTTTAGGATGTAAGGAATGACCAGTTGCCTATTTCTACTTAAGAAATTTTCACCTATAACATTCGTCTGTTGAAGATAAAGTGTTAGTAAGTGGGAAGAAGAAATTGAGAAAAGACAGAATTGAAGATAAAGATGAGGTAAGTTGGAATAATGTAGGTAATGTCCAAGATTTCAGACTTCTTGATAGCAGTTATACAGGAAAAGTAAACAAAAAGGTAAAAGCCAAAGATTATGCCATATCAGCAAAGAAATGTTTTGAGTTGAGAAAGAAAACCCTTGAAATGAGAAGACATCTGAAAATGCTCTTCTCATGAAAGAAAAATTGAAGACCTATTTCATCAAAGTAAATTTGTGACAGATGGAGATGAAGGGGTTAAACATAAAACTACATAGAAGCTACTACAAGATTTAAAATATAAAACCATCCTTTTGACCTGAAAAGACAAAATAACTGGAGGGTAGGAGAAAGAAAATTGTGCCATCCTAATTTCATAGATGACCAGGAAAGATCAGATAGAGAGAAACAATTTGTTTGAGAAATTTACCCTGCAGATCACATATCAGTGAGGATCTTAACAGAGACAAAAATAATCAAAGAGAGCACAGAGAACAATGGTTTTCCATTGTTTTCATGAATAGAAACCATGTCTATAGATGACCTATCATATGCATTGGGCAACAGCTCCTAGTTCTTTAGCTTCTTAGTCTAAAAAGATCTTTTACACTTTATTTACATAAATATCCTGAAAAATATGTAAAAACCCACCAACTTCAATGAGTTGATGCAGTCAAATAACAGGAGATGCCATTAATGTCAAAAAGCTGAATTGTATTAAAGGTTCAAGAGTAATAACCAAGAATCACTATCTGAGAAACAGAATCATGAACAGCACGGCATAGACCACTTTTTCTTTCTGCAAAAGTATAATTTTCTCTTAAATCATTCCACATATCCTTTACTTTTCTGACAGCAGTCTAAGTTACTTGCACCTGATGCTTTCACATACACAGATAAAAAGCACAGAGAACACTAACAGAAGCATGGATTCAATTTCTTGAAAGCCAGTCATATATTTCTGTTGAATTTTTAGCACTATATCTTCAGGAAGAGCCCTGGATGGGCACTGCTTTAAATGGGCATTGATACATTAGCACATGCAAAAATACAGATTTTTGTGAAACATTTGCATGTATTTTCATTTTCTGTTGAAATTGAATATATTTATTCTCAAACATTTTATTTTAAAATATTCCAAAGGGAACTTTACAGATATATTTTGGTAGCTGAAGTGCAAATTAGCTCTGTGAAAAGTGTGTAATAGTGTCTTCTTTGCTCCTTCTTCCAAGTCTGGTAGCTAGGGAGTTAATAGTCCTGGAAAAACAAACTCCATTATAACAAATTGTATAAGACTCTTGCAGCAAAACTGACTTTTTATGTCAGAAGTGTTAGGAAAATGGCATGGTCTCAAACATTACTCATGGCACCAGTAAATTACTGAAATAAACTCTGTCATCTGCTATCCTAAGCCTCCAGTTCGCAGTTCTTTGGGGACTGGAAATTATCATCATACAGTATCCTAAAAGCACTAATTTTATCAGAAAACTTGGGTTAGGTTTTCTTATTTACGTGCTGTAAAGATGTGATGGCATACAACTATAGCAGATGGATGTGTTGCATTACACAGCTAGTGAACTCTTGGAAGTTCAAAGTACAGATTTCTTTAAAAGAGGAACAAAATGGAAAGGAATGCAACATTAAGGTTCACTTCCTATGATAAACAGCTCAGAGAAAAAAAAATAAAGCTAAATTAGGTATAGAATTATTTGGCCTCATCAGTTATGAACCATAAGTAATTTGGTTTACAAGTTTCTTTCACCTCCTCATAGCAAGCATAATTCAGTTGTGCATATATTCAACATCAACACAATTAAATTGGTGTTAGGGGAAGAAAACAGGCCTTTTTCCTGCTTCAAGGCTCATATGCATAATCCTAGACATAGGAATAATTGAAAAAGTTATAATTCCAATAATTGCTCAGCACAGTTAAAGATATCGCAGAGGTACAAAAAGCTCAAAAAGCTGATGTGTTCGGCAAAATATTTACACCAACCTTTGAGAGCAAATATTTATCTTGAAGCCTAATGCTATTTTTTTCCCTAAAGATTTACTGTGTGTTATACAGACAGCCTGAACTTGTCAGATTTGCAGTGAAAGTTCCAAGGAAGCCAGAACAAACTTTGTGGGGGAAAAATGCAAAGAACAAACACAAAAATCCCCCCCAAGATCTGGCAATATGTATATTACCTTGGACTCGTAATGACTGTCCCAATTTTCTTCCCCAGTATGTACCAGCATGAAGAAAAGGACATTTATATGCATTTTTCTTGGTATTTTTCTTTTGTGTCAGAGGGTATTCTCCTCTCTGAAAAAAATCAATACAACATAAGACATTTTAGTTCATTGGTATCAGTAGTCTTTTCAACTTTGTTGAGATTTGCAAGGAAAAAAAAAAAAAACAGAAAGTAAATGTGATATAACTTCAGGGTCTAGTCCTGCCAGGTGCTTTTCAAGCTAAGAAAAAAAATTCAGCTTTTAACATCCCAGAATCAAGCTTTCATTAGGTTTTGCGTAGAGTGGAGGATACTGAACTCCTACAATCCAAAAGTATCATTTAAATATGTGTAAAAATAATTCAACACCAAGAAGTTTATATCCCTGCTGTTCAGTCATCTTTCCTTCTTAGGAAGAACAATTCTTTTTTCTTTGTTACAATTTGTTAGGCTGCCGCAATTTCATCTTTTAGAGAAGAAAAAAATCTTTCGATAAGTGAAGCAAAAGTCAGGAAGATACAAAATGAACAATAATTCCTAGGAGAAAATGTGCATTTCAACACTTAGCTTTGATAGTATGATTGAAAAGACTGAATTGGCCCATTAAACTTAATTCATCATTGCAAACCTTTCATTCTGAACATCCGTTGCAACTACCCGGGCCCCTCCTTCAGCGTCCATATCTATGTAATTCATTCTGCCTTACTTCTAAGAACAAGAACAAAGTTAAAATTTTAGATTCATATTGTAGCTGAGTATGAGTCTTCCTTGACATTGAATATTTTGCACTTGCCATTAAGATTCTGTTGCTAAAAATAAAAGGCTACTATATTATCTGCATCAAAATAATGTTTTTCCTATTTTGCATGCTTCCTGGGTCTTTAAACAAATCCTATAGATTTTTGGACTTTACATTTTTTATTATATATTTCATGCATCATTAGTTTGAAAAGCTGTTTTAATTATAATACTTATTATGCTGAAATGGAGTTGGTTTAGCCTGTTAGGAAAAAGGGCTCTTGTGTAATTACCAATACATAACTGCACTTTTCCTTGAACCATGCAATTCCTGCACTCTAATTAGGTCTCCGTATCTCATTTACATAATTTTTTAATACTCTGATGGAATGGAATTTGCTGTCCTCAGGAGTGGTGAACAGTTCATTAGTAGTAGTAGAGGAATTAGAAATTCATGGTGAAAATAGCTATCACTAGCCCTTCTGCTGCATCCAAACTAGATCATTCTGTTGAAGATGAAGTTTCAGTTCTCACTGGCCTCTTGCCTCTTAATATTCAAGCTGCTTATCAACAGCAAAGTTACCACCTCAGCTTCTCACATTATTTACAATGTAAGTAAGAAATATTCTAGTGCTCAGCTGAAAGAGATATGGAAAAGTGTGGTGAGTGAAGGATGTCTGGAGGGCTGTGGGCTATTTTTAGTTCATCTGCACATTGACATGCTCTTTCCCAAAGCTTTCTCTTATCTATGTCCTTATATTGAATTCCTTACCATGGTATCTCAGGGTTTCTGTTTCTGTGGGCATTATTAAAAATGAGAGAAGTCCTGATCTAGCCAGTCCTAACCTGCAGTCACAGAAAGTGATATCAGCACCCTGTCCCCTTGCCTAGAAAAAGAAGATCCTGTGGGCAGAATTAAGCAGGAGAGATGCGGTGGGCATTTCAAGCAGCATATTTTAGCCTGAATGAACCTCCAGGGTTTCTTCATCCAGTCTTTCCAGTCCAGTTAAGAACTGCCCCATTCTTTCAGCACCTGGCAGATATCTTGATTCCCTTTTATTACCTGAAATTGGGATAGTTGTCAGCAGTCTGCAAGTGAAGGTTCCTGTATCCTTTAGATCCCAATTGTCATTTTCCTGGAACATACATAGAAACAAATCATCAAAGCTGCTAAACCCCTCACTCTGATATCTCATTTTGTCTAGATGTTGAGTCAGTTAAACTAGTTATCTATTAGTTGGGGAAGGAAATTGTGTTTACAAAGACCTGAATCACACCTTTTGCTCATTAGAATGTCATGTTTAGAGATGGTTAGAGAAGTTCAAATTCTTCTTTGCTAAACACTCTCCACTAGAGCAAAACTTCAAATATCTGTCCTGAACTGTTACTTGGCCTTCCCGTTACACTGTAACTACCTTAATACTTCTAGATTTCTTAAGGAGAGACCTTTTACACTGCATTTCTCTTTCCATTTAGTTTTGATTATAATATATGTGCCATATGTGCATTGTGTATTTTATTCCAGTTTTATAAAAAGCAGTCATTTTCCTCTAATTTAAGACAGTTTTTTCTTGTAATTAATATGTAGTAATTTAAACTCATGAATATATGCTTATTAATTATAGCTGCTTAAAACTTATTAAAGTGGGTTTGTGAAGTTGTGAAGTAGTTGGGTTTTTTTTAATTTGCTCCAGTAATTAACAATGCATTCCCTGTTACCTGAGGTTTCAAATGTATAATGGCCTCAAGTAAATTTATGTAACCCCATTAAAATCCTTAACACCTATGAAATCATACTCTCTCTCCAACAGGTGAAAAATACTTGCTTTTGTCTTATGACACTGTGGATGTTCTTCATACAATGCTATTTGAGAGGACTGATTATGTATATGAATATGATAACATTATTGAAATGTTGGATGCTTAGATTTTTTTATGGAGTCTTAGACTGCTTTATTTCAGTACTTTACTATTTTACAGTGATGGTGATAAGCATTATTATCACTTTTTAATATTGTGCTATATCTTCAATATATTTAAACACTACATATATTCATGGAGAGCACCACTGCAACCGAAGTCAATGAGGACATCCTTGTTAATCTCAGTGATCTGGGGTCACACCTGGACAGAATTACATTTTCATATACATGCTTTCCAAACTGAAGAGAGAATTCCTCTCAGTGGTCTCAGTTCACAGTTCCTAAGCACAATAATTTGCAAAGAATGGCTGTTACACTTATGGAAGGAAATTAAACTAGTTATTATCTCTGGTAAGTACTTTCTATTTCACATAGCTTCAGAAACGTAGCATCCATTAAAACCTTTTATTACGGCTCTGCTAATTAACTACTTTACAACTATTGTTTACAATTTATTCATCATGAGTTTGATGCAAATTTGCCTTTATTTCTATTAATACTCCTTGATGGTAAGGCAGGTATATTGACTGCATATATCTGACCAAATCATAATCTAAATGGCTCCTTTGTGTTCTAGCATTTTAGTTGTTTGGTGGAGCAGACTATTATTACATGGATTTCAAATGGGGAAAAACATCACTTTCTTTAAAGGACATGAAAATCATAAGAAGAGAATGCATTCTGAGACATTCAACCTTACAGAGGACTTGTGAAATTCTTGAAAACCTGTTATTGTCTGCAAGTAGAACAAACACTGCACTGTATTAAAATTATTGTTAACTTCAAATTATTTCATTTCAATTATTTAATTATTTTAATGTCCTTAAACTTTTCACATCTATAGAGACTTTTCCAGTAGTGGGCAATTACTGGAAAAACAGCTTCTTTAAGCCTTTTGATGGTAGGTGTTTGCATGCTAGAGAAAATTTTCTTATAAAACAGGGGAAAAACGAGACTCAGAGAAAAGAAGATAAAGTGTAAAGTGCATAACACTGAGAAGAAATCTGTAAACAAAAATAGCTTGTATAGTTACATCAACTACAGTTTTGAAAACTAACAATCCTCAATCATCAGAAGAAAAAATACTTAGAAATGGATTGTGAAAGATTGGAAAGAACATCTTGGGCAACTGAAACCAGTTCCCTGCAGCCAAGTTATACAATCCTCTTCATAATTTCATTAAGTTTCCTCATTAAACATAAAACTGTGTTAACATCAGAGTGCTCAGAAACTTTACTTTTCAGCTTACTAGCAACCTTATTCTGATTTTCAACATTTCTCATCAGTTCTCACACATTTTCCGCAGCCAACATTTTTCTTTTTTGTAAGCAGATGGTCTCCCTCCTCGGTGTTTACCCAGGTGATGGTTTATCAGGGAAGATCATGGGAACTTCAGCTTTCCATTAGCTCCTGTCTCCAGGATACTGCTTCTCATCTCCCTGATCCCATATGCCAGGTTTACAAGCCAGGAAGAATTTGTGGTGCTGACATGCAGGGAACTCTCATGCAAAGGACAGAGGAGATGGGGCTTAGTATCAATTCTGCTTATGCCTCCTCCCTCCACCTCCTCATAGCACATGACTCGTGTGAAAGGAGACCTCAACGGTATTCACAAGTGGCCACCTATCTGATTTATACTTTTTTTTTTACCTATAGAGAAGAATAATATCCTCTAAGAGCCTTCACTAGGCTAAGCAGACCAAGCTCTTTCAACCTGCTCACACAAGAGCCTCTCCATTCCTCATCACCCTATTTATTCTCCAAAGGGACACTCATCAGTACCTGATACCATACTTTTAACACTGTCCTAACATGTTCTGGATATAGGAAGGACCCATCTTATTCCATCAAAATACCATCACTGTGAGGGTGCCTGTTTGTACTATCCCACCCAAAGCTAGACACCGAGCATGGCCAATAATGTATTCCACACAATGAAAAGAATTCCTTAACTTCAGTGGTCTTCAAATCAGGCTCATTGCCCAGTAAGTAATATTTTTAAAAATATAAGTTGTTTCAGTTTTTTAACATTTCCCATGACCAGGGTAACCCTGGATAAGAATTCAATATTTAAATAGCATATGAACAATTAAAAAAAAGTCTCATTTTCATAATCACGTACATATCAGCCACAGCATAATTGCTAAGACAGAACAACACTCCTAATTATACCCATTGTGAATTTTTGCTTTTGAATGGAGTATGAAGTAGCTTTGTATGTTTATAAATTGCTGCATTCAGGTGAGCTTCAAATTTCTGCAGGTTGATCTCACATTAGTCCTTTGAATGACCTGTATTTTTAATTTGGCATGAAACTACTGCCAGCTACACAGTGAAACTAATGAGGCTGCCACAATTGTGCAGGGCAATAATCAACATCTACTTCATTGCTGGAGAGTGTATTAAGCCTATACATGATGCGAACTGAGAAAAGCTTTTTGTTTCAGAAAACAATCTGATGTGTGTTCACATGTTTTCTCAGACAATAAATAACATTACAAGCAGACATGGTGAATGGAAAAGGGCTGGGAACATAAGTTGCTTTGATCTAGACTTTTGACAAATCAAGAAAAAAAAAATTCTGCACAATTAGTGCAAAGAGAAATTCAGAGCTGAAGTATAATCCACAGTAACAAGCAGCAACAGAAAAAGAGCAAACAATCATCTGTGTGGCAGCTTTTCACCATTGGTAAGGTTTTCACCATTGCTGCGATCCCATGCACTGGAAACAACTGTCTATCCTGGGACACTCATAGACAGGCACAGGAATAATGTGCTGCAGTGTGATGGAGAAGCCAGAGTCCTGCTAGAGGACACACTCAGATGCATCTTCAGAGTCTGTCTATGTATTGGATGTTACCCAGGTGTTGACAGTGGTGGCCCCTGAGAGATGAGGCCAGGGCCTGTCCCAGGCTGGACACAGCCGGTTCCAGCTGGCTTCATTGGGGAACCCATGCTGAAGCAGAGGAAAAGTGTGAGAAGAAAGGAATGTCAGAGAGAAGCGGCTGCGTACCCACCACCCACAGCCCCCATCCCCTCCTGCGCCACTGATGGGGGGAGAGGAGTGAGGAGAGTAAAGGGAGTGAAGTTGAGCCTGGGAGAAGGAGGAGGAGAAGTGTTGTTTTAATGTTAGACTTTGTTTCTCACTACCCAAATCTACTTTAATTGGCAATAAATTAATTTTCCCCAATTTGAGTCGGTTTTGCCTGCGACAGTAATTATTAAGCAATCTCCCTGTCTTCATCTTGACCCACGAACTCTCTCATCCTTTTTTCTCCCCCTTTCCCACTGAGGAGGAGGAGTGAATGAGTGGCTGACTGAGTGTTTGTCAATGAAGGCTGACCCACCACACTCCACCACCCAAGTTCATCCTGCATTCAGATCCGCCTTTTTTGAGTGACCAGCGGTAGCGATCCGGACCGTTGTACACCACGGAGTTTGTGATCCACATAACAGTTAATCTGAGTAGGTGCAGGCCTGTCCTGTGCTGGGCTGTCCTGCACATACAGTCGTTCCTTCAGGCCTGTGCTGTGCTGCACAAATCCCTTGGCCACAGGATAAACTCAGAAGGCTAACTATAATGGAGGAGCCTGCAGACAGCTCTCACTTGGGACCAGCGATGACACCACCTGCGAGTCCTTGGCTATATCTAAAAGTGAAGCAACATGTTCTCATGCAAACATCCTTTTGCTTGACAGTAGAAATGATGAATAGAGCTGTTTTCTTCTAAGAAAATCCTATTAGAGCTCTAAATGCTGTTGAACCTCTCTAAGGATGGGATCTGCACTGCATGCCATGCCGTGATGGGAGGCCTGTCTGATGCTGCTCAAGTTGGGATTCCCAGCATTTGAAGGTATGCAAGATTATCTATCCATTTTTTCCATCTTGCATTAGCTCTATTACACAGTATTTTAGAGAAAGGAAATGGGAGACCTGGTTACCTGGGATATGGAAAAGGCAGAGGTACTTAACGACTTTTTTGCCTCAGACTCACTGGCAAGTGCTCAAGCCACACCACCCAAGTCATGGAAGGCAAAGGCAGGGACTGCGAGAATGAACCACCCGCTGTAGGAAAAGATCAGGTTTGAAAACATCTAAGGAACTTGAAAGTGCACAAGCCCATGGGACCTGATGAGATGCATCCGCAGGTCCTGAGGGAACTGGTGAATGAAGTTGCTAAACCACTATCCATCATATTTGAGAAGTCATGGCAGTCCGTTGAAGTTCCCAATGACTGGAAAAGGGGAAACAACCCCCATTTTTAGAAAAGGAAGAAAGGGAAGATCTGGGGAACTACAAGCCAGTCAGTCTCATCTCTGTGCCTGGTAAGATCATGGAGCAGATTCTCCTGGAAACTGTGCTAAGGCACATGGAAAACAAGGACGTCATTGGTGACAGCCAACATGGCTTCACTAATGGCAAATCATGCCTGACAAATTTGGTGGCCTTCTACAACGGGGTTACAACATTGGTGGATATTGAAAGAGCAACCAACATCACCTACCAGGACTTGTGCAAAGCATTTGACGCTGTCCCACACAACACCCTTGTCTCTAAATTGGAGAGGCAGATTTGATGGATGGACTACTTGGTGAATAAGGAATTGACTGGATGATTGCACTCAAAGAGTTGCCATCAGCAGCTCGATGTCCAAATGGTGACCAGTGACGAGTGGCATTTCTCAGGGACCGGTATTGGGACCAGTGTTGTTTAACACCTTTGTCGGTGACATGGACAGTGGGATTGAGTGCACCCCCAGCAAGTTTGCCCATGACACCAAGATGTGTGGTGCGGTTGAAGGGATGCCATCCAGAGGGACCTTGACAGGCTTGAGAGGTGGGCCCGTGCGAACCTCATGAAGCTCAACAAGGCCAAGCACAAGGTCCTGCAAGTGTGTCTGGGCAATCCCAAGCACAAATAGAGGCTGGGCAGAAAATGGATTGAGAACAGCCCTGAGGAGAAGGACTTGGCAGTGTTGGTTGATGAGAAGCTCAACATCACCTAGAAAGCCAACTGTATGCTGGGCTGCATCAGAATACGCGTGACCAGCAGGTCGAGAGAGGTGAATCTCCCCCTCTACTCCACTCTCATGAGACCCTACCTAGAGAACCGAATTCAGCTCTGGGGCCCCCAACATAAGAAGGACATGGACCTGTTGGAGCAAGTCCAGAGGAGGGCCATGGAGATGACCAGAGGGCTAGAGCACCTCTCCTATGAAGACAGGCTGAGAGAGTTGGAGTTGTTCAGCCTGGAGAAGAAAAGGCTCTGGGGAGACCTTGGAGCAGCCTGCCAGTACCTGAAGGGGGCCTACAAAAAAGCTGCAGAGGGACTTTTTACAAGGGCATGTAGTGATAGGACAAGGGGTAATGGCTTCAAGCTGAAAGAGGGTAGATTTAGATTAGATATAAGGAAGAAATTCTTCGCCATGAGGGTGGTGAGGCACTGGAACAGGTTTCCCAGAGAAGTTGTGGACGCCCCAACCCTGGAAGTGTTCAAGGCCAGGTTGGATGGGGGTTTGAGCAACCTGGTCTAGTGGAAGGTGTCCCTGCCCATGGCAGGGGGGTTGGAAGTAGACAATCTTCAAAGGTCCCTTCCAAACCAAACCGTTCTATGATTCTATGATTACTAATTGAGCTAGTGAGAAACAAAAAGCCAAGTATTAAACCAACACCTTTCCTCCCCCCTTTTCCAGACCTAACTTCACTCCTTTCTCCTCTCCCTGTCCCAAGCAGCACCGTGAGGTTGGGGATGGGGTTTATGGTCAGTATGTAGAGACTTGCCTCTGCTGCTCCTCCCTTCTCACACTTTCCCTCTGCTCTCCATGGTCTTTTCCACAGGCTGCAGGGAATCTCTGATCCGATCTCCTCCCCTCCTCCTCCTCTGACCTTGGTGTTTCCTCTGCTGTTTCTCACCCTTTCTTGCTTCCTCCTCCTCTGTCAGGCATTTTCTTCCCTTTTTTACATTCATTATCATGGGGGGAGGAGGGGGCACCAGCATGGCAGAGGGGCTCAGCCGTGCCCTGCGCTGGGTCGGTTGGAGCCGGCTGGAACCGGCTGTGTCCGGCACGGGGCAGCCCCGGCCTCTGTCCACAGAGGCCGCCCCGCCTCATGTGAAGTGTTGGGCCTCTTGAGGGAGAAGAAGAGGGGTTAGGATCTACTTAGAATGATAAAGATTCATCCATTTTATTTGCGGAGAATTTATAAGGAAATATCTGTCAATAACAACGGCATTTCACCGATCAGACTATTAGGTAGCTACTTCAAATGAGCAAAGAAAAACTTGCATTGACTCTTGTTGCTATTATGTGGATTATTGATACTATTCAACAGTTGTGTATCAGCAAAGATGTAATTATGGCTCAGAATTGACTATTCATCTACACATCCGCCTCAGCTCTACTCTAAAAACAATATGGACTTGCAACCCTTTGAATGGCTCAGGATGCTGTTCTTTCTCTACACTGTACAACACAATATGAAATTAAAACACCACTGAAGCAGAGATATATTAATAACTAATTACTTGGTTCAGGCCCCAAAAAAATTAGTCAATAAACCAGAAAAAGTACATTCACTTTGATATAAAATTAAATTCTTCTACATTTTCAGGAGAAATTAAACACTAAAACCAATGTCACATTAAATATGTGCTTATATTTATGAATATTTTATTCTCATCTATTACAAACTTAGATGAATTTCATAAAAAAGCATTGTTCAAAATGGAAAATTGTTTAGCTAGCAGCTCCCAGTGAGCTAAGTGAGAAGTTAGCTGCCTCCTCTTGAATTAATATTTTTATGGCTAGTCAAAAAAATTCTATATACACACAGAGGAAGAAGTCACAATGCTAAGAATGACATGAACATAAACATATTAGGCTTTTCTTTCTTCATGATGGTAAGCCCAAAGAGGTAAAAAGAGTGACTCCAGTTCCTTTATTTGCTGGTATTTTACCAAAATAGTTTTTTTCAGAAACATTATAGTTAGCACATTATATATGGCAGCTAGAAATATACTTTGATTCATTACAGTTATTTGACTCACCAGTCAAAACTGTCGAGATTCATATTTCTTCTTTCACGGGGCAGGAAAATGAAATGTTAGAAGTCTAAGTTCTTGTTATAACAGTGCTGGTATATAAATTGCCTTAGTGTCATATGCTAGCAGTTGAGGTAATGCATCTGGTAATGTCCAGATACATTAAATTATCCACATGGATTATTATAGGGCTGAATAAGTTGTTGGATCCTTACTGTCCACAGAAGCTGTTAACTGACCGTTTCATTCACTTGAACATCTAGGTGCTATTATACAGACATTGTTTTTCCTCTGTCCTACTCCCTTTTTCCCACAAACACTTTGTTCCTGTCCATGCAAGCAACGTGCAACAAGAAAGTGTTGAAGGTGGGAAGCAACTGATTAGGAACATGGAGGCACAGCTTCATCAGCTTTAGGGGCTACACCCAGAAAAGTCCAGCAATTGAATTCACACACTAATACACTCATATACTCTTATGCAGTGCTTCTAAAAAAGGGTGGTGACATTCCTGGCCCCAGAGTTTCCCACTCATATGGTATAGAACGTCTTTCATTTCTTCTAAAGCACCATGTCAAGCAATGGTGTTCCCAAGCACTTAATGGAAGGAGCAGGCCAGGATACAGCTGAATGACAGGGGGTTGTGTCAACTCAAATCTCCAAGTTATTTAACGTTCAGCATTTCAGCCTTCTTCATTGTTCTGAGTAAGTTCAGGCTCCAAGGGAACTTTTTGCAAGGTCCTATGTGTGCATTTGAATTTGCCTTTCAGACCCAAGCTTCAAACTGAAAATAATGGTGCCAAAAGAGTATAAATGCCCTACCCGCTTCATGCTTCGCATCCGTGATCGTCATTCACTATATACTCAGTGTGCTTTGCTATTCTTTTAAGCTTAGTGGCCGCTGTAAATAGATCTCCCTTTATGAAAACTGAGGTGCAAGGTGGTTCAACTACTTAGTTATCTCCAAAGTTAGTAATAAATAAATGATGTACAGTACAGCTCGATGTATACAGTGTTTGAAAATTACTCCACTACCTAAAAACAAACACACTTGCCTTCCCCTTCAGTATGGTTGTGTTCTGCTGCTATTGCCGTTAAATGCAATATCATGCAATTAAAGTAGATTTGACATTTTGCTCCCTGATCCCAAAATTACTTTGACCTAATTTTTTGTTTGTTTGTTTGTTTGTTTTTTTCAGGCCTTGCTTTTTTTAGAGAGGAGATGAGAGGCTATATTTACTTATACACATTAACCATAGCACCTAATAAAGACTAATGAATAATTTCTTCCAAAGATTTTTTAAACTCTAACAGAGATGCTGAAGTTTGTCACTTTCCCCCCAAGTTTCTTTCTCTTGTCGGTCTGCTATCTATATTGCTATTTAGGACTGGAAAAGAGCAGCCTTTCATCAATCTCTCCTTCTGAACATGTGGTAGAGAGCTGTGTAGAATTATGCATAAAGAGCAGTACATTTCTTCATATGAAGATTGGTGCACTTCATCAGTTTTTAAGTCTCTTCTGCCTACACCAGAACAAGACAGAGGTGCTTTGAGAATCCCAATTTTGCCCTGAAAATGCAACAGTTTCCTTATTTATCACCATTTCACACAATTAGTGTGTATCCACGTCATATTAAAAATCTGTTACAGCAATACTTACTTTAAAAAAAAAAAATATTAAAGAAATAAAACTAGATATAACATCACCTGATGGAAGCTCAACAGTATACAACAAGAATTAAAAAGATCATTGTTTCACAGATTTTTTTTAAAAGTCTTGAATTACTCCTCCTGCAACATCTACATTGTAAAAAACCAGTCACAACAGTTTGCGCCTGGGCCGTGACTGTCAAAGAGCAGCATGTCTAACACAGAAAATGTCCCAGAGGAGTAGCTGAAGAGCACTGGGAAACTGAATTAGTTGTGTGTCAATGGTAATTATAAAGCCACAATGGTGTGCAGTATTTAGGCTATTTAAACAAGAGAAACAAGGGAAACGATAGCTATTACAGGCAAAGGGTTAACATGCAAAAACAAATGAGCACAAGGGAGCATACACATGCTGCACACCACCTGTAACTGGAATCACTTCCCATGTGAACAGCTCTTGCATGTGTTGATGAGATTAACGTCTGAAGCACAGAGAATATGTGGCAAGAATATTTATTCAAAATGAATGTGAATTTGAATTCGATGGTATTCTTAGGCTTTTCTTACTTATTTTTGTCAAGCATTTGGATGACATAAATGACCACAGCAAATCTGTTTTCACTGAAATGTCAAATATTCGCTGAAGGGGTATGAGAAGTGAATGTTCAGTCACGCATATTTCACAAGGTAGTGTCTCTTTTAGTCATATAAATGATACAATGTGGCTATACTGAAATTAGCCAAACTTACAGAAAACTTCAGACACAACAGGGTTTTTTGTGACTTAACTGCATTCCAACACTGTCTGAAAAAGGTTGAATCATTACAAACAATAAAATGTTTTTTCATTTTTTGACACATCTATACTAAACAGTAGAATTCTTTTTTGTTTTAACATCTTACTTACATAGAGTCTTAAAGTTTTCCTTTGGGTGCTAGATGAATCTGATGGTACTGAAACACTGAGTAATTTGTAATTACAGTAGCCCAGTGGTAGTTCAGAATGTGAGCAATTTAATTACCCTTGCCTTTCTGGTGACAATTAGGGTGCACATGTTACACAGTCAATTTTTTAAAGGATATCTGAGAAGTAATACGAAAGTAAAAACATAGAACAGTACTAAAACAAGTTTCCAAGAAAGCTTGTAGTTTGTAGGAATTCTGTTAGGTGCTTAGTATAACACAGAGTGTTGGGGAAGAAATTAATCAGCCAAACAGCTTGGCTGTACAGATTTATAGGCTACTTCTGAGTAATATGTGGTTTGTTCACTTTCTCTTTGCCACCTATTATTTAACAGTGCTAAGTCTTCCTAATTAAAGAGATGATCCTTTAACTGTGAAATCTATATTCTATTATTTTCTCTGTTTATTGCCCAACCTGTCTTTTTTAAACTTGACTCTTGAGTTTCACTCCAGGTTTATTATTAGTTTTATCAAGGGAACTCTTGTGAAGCTTCTCTCCAAGAAGGAAACTTGTTAGCTAAAATTGAATTACCTCTTTGGAGGAGGATAAATAGGCTTTTTAACTTAAAAATAGATTGACATAAAACAGTAACACAAATATTAATGTAAATGTAAACCGTAGTAAAATTTTCTCTACATTCTGATTTGACTCTTTTTCATGTGCATTTTCAGGACATAGACATTTCTGATCAAACATTATTTCAAATACTTACAATTAAACTTCCGAATTCAAGTTCTTATGAGAGCTCTATACTGACAACTTGATACAATTACCTTGAACACACTGATGCTAAAACTGTCCCTTCAGGACTCTAGCTCACATTCAGGCAAATACAGACTAATCACCATACCAGAAGGCACAACATCTCCCAGAACTTCTAGGAGTGTGCTTCCTTCGATATGGTTAAAGAAATGAAGCTTTGATTACCCTACAAGTCAAGCTAATTCTAAAGAATAAATAGCTGTCGTCCAGCCTTTCTCTAAAGCAAGGTCTTTTTCTGAGAGCACTGTGAGTTGCCGGTATGATGGGACACTCCTGTGCTGAATGCAAGTACGAGATTTGCAGGTTCTGCACTTTCACTGTGCAGCAACTTACAGTTTTAGTTAGGAGTTTAATTAGAAGTGAGACTCACATGCCATCACAGAGATGCAAGGGGTATTCTGCCATCACCACCACTTCTCTCACTTATCAGGGATCCATAGCATAGTAGGTGAGCAAGAGTAAGATATGTAATCCTTTCTCGTGGGAAAGGTGAAGGTAAAGCTCAGGCAATAATACAGAAACAGTGTTTGTCATGGCTGCAAGTCAGCACTATCAGAACAGGAAATGTTAACTGACTTGACAATTTGCATTTGCTCAGTTCACTCATGAAGTTAACACAGCACATTTCAACAGCACTTACCAGTCAATCAGTGAGACAGGCCATAAAAGCCGCATTTCTTTTCCCTCCTGTTTGTACCAGTTATTTGCTGAAATAATACTAAGTAGTAAGATAAGGCAAAAATAGTCCTTTCAAGTAACCTCCACTAGGCATCTTTGAATGCAAATCCTTGATATTTTTAATTGTATGTGGTAAGATCACTAGAAATAGATTGGAACTCCACAGCCACAAGCTTGGAGGCTGAGTAAGTTTCTTGAAGGAAATCTTTCTGCTAGCTGCAAGGCAGGAACCGAAAATGTTCTCACCTCGTAAAATCTGTGCATTAACCTGTCTTATCTGTGTATATAACTCCATCTTATAACAAGGGTGGATATGTGTACCAACAAGGGCTACACTTAAGGCATATAGTACTTTTTTTATTTGGGCAAGACAGAATGAAAAAAATAATGCAATTCCTATTGAATTCTGTATTTGTATGATTGAATTGATGAAACAAAGATACACTAATCTTGTTTTCTTTATTTAGGAAGGTATGGTCCTTGGTCACTTTTTTTTTTTTCCTTGGGGAATGAGCTAGCTTTTTTTCATGGAGCCATATTACGTCTCTTTCTTGCAGCAGCCCTTGGCTTCTCCCTTTTATGAGAAAATGTTGAGAAATAGTCTCCTCCTTATGAAAAAAAGGTTTTGGTTTTTTTGGGTGAAATTCTCTTTCTTGTAGTCCACCTGCTCCATTCTTTAGGCTCACAGTTTATTTCACGTCTTAAAAGGGCTACTAGGCCTGTTTTGTCCTGTGCACGATTCCCTTTCTGAAAAGCACCATTTAGTCAATTGCCATTTCTTTTAGGTTCCTAGTCTTCTGACTAGTTTTCCTCTTATGTTACCCCACTCTGAACCTTAGAAAAGCTTAATGTGCTGTTCTGAAGGAGGGGGTAATGATGAAGGTTTCCAGAGTTCTGCACTGCTCTGTGCAGTGCAATGCTGACCCCATCAAAAATACTATACACTTCAACAGAAGTCTTTATTACAAAAAGATCAGACACATAAAGTCTATTTTTATTTTTCTGTTCTTATTTTTTTTCTCTTTTTATCAAAAATTTACATTATGTTCCTGGATGAATTGGTAGAGAAAGTTCTGCTTCTTGCTTTTTTTATGTCACTGTAACTACACTGGGGTTTATGTTTTGCTTATGAGCATCCCCTATTGTCCCTCTTAGAATGAGCTGCTCACCTAGATAGGATTCTGCATACAACAATAATACTAATTAATACTAATTCAATAATATACATACATACCAACAATGTAACATAATCCATATAATAATAAACCCATTATCCCCAAATCTATGATTACGGACGCAAAGGCCAAAACTGTGAGAGCTAAACTCTTCAAAAGGAAAGGAGAAAATGTTCAGGAAATGTGACCAGGGCATTTTATATTAATCAGAAGTTCAATTCAGAAGCACTGAGAGTAAATCTTTCTGTAAGGAATCAATAAACAGTAATAGCTATGCCTCACAGGTTTATATTTTTACACTAGTTGCTGTGAGATTCTTTAAACAGCCTTAGTTGTATTTCTTCTATGAGTAGCACCTCACTCCCCAGATGGCTAAGATAGATACAGCAAATCAAAACAAACTGTGTTCTTCTGGTGCTTTTGCTCTGTCAGCTGCCTACTTTGCAACACTTGCATATATATGCCAAATGTCTATTTAGCACATATGAGATATGCCAGTACAATACACTGAGATCTGCAATAAAATTTTCTTAATGGGACTAAAACCTGTACTCACAGTCTGAAAACAGATTTCATTAGGCAGCTGGGCCTATACATTCTCCGCTTCAGGTTTGGATTTACAATCCTGAAGAATCCTGAAAACTTCCAATAGACTGGTATAATAGACATAGAATAATAACTAGAGTTGGACCCTGTAGAATTTTAACAAGTCATTTAAATAGTGACCAAGCAAGAATACATAGAAACTTATTTCAGTTTCAGTTATGTCCTCACTACCACAGCAAAATGAACTTTAACTCCACAGGAATTAGCAAATACTATTTAAACTTGTTTTTCACTTCTAAGGTAAAAATAGCTAGACCAAGATTGACTATTCTATAGTTGTATCATAGATGTGCATCACTTTTGAGTACTAAGATGCAGGTCGATGATTTAAAGGGAGTGATTGATTCCAGGGCAGTGAATGGATTTATTAGAGCACAGCATAAATGGCTGGGTGACTCTCATTTTCAAAATTCTTCCTGACCTGTCAAGTTGTTGTATTCATGAAGATCAAATGTTCATTGTTTCTCATATAATTCAACATTGCCTCCATGATGTATGCTTCAGCCTAGATATTATCATGTCATCTTTTGTATCTAAAGAGGTCTGATGGGTGTAACAACAATGCAAATCTTAGGACTAAACTGCTTATGTTGACATCAGTCAAAATCGAAATGCATTGCCATGCTTCTGACCAAGTCACCAAAAGACAACTATGAAGATCAAGGTTACTTACATTACAGTTGAATGAGAATATGTAAAGAATTCTTCCTTTCATGAAATCTGTTGAATAATTTACTCTTTTTTACTGTTGCTATTATTATATAATATATGCTTACATAGTATAATGCTAGTTTAAGCCATTAAGCTTTCCCCTTTTATTTTTTCTTTAGAATTTTTGTTACATACGTCATAGGAAAAAAAAATCAGGATCAAAGCAGCCGAAATGAAGTGTTTGTACCTCCAAATACAGTAATAATTTAAAACCCCTTTCTGGTGTGTTTAAAAGTAATGCACTGACATTAGATATCCCAAAACATAATATTGAGGTTATGAAGGTTTGGATGAGGATACTAAGCTGTAAGCTTACTTGATTTCCTCTAATGCTTTGCTGTATAAAATAAAAATATTTTCAGTGACACAGTGTCAAGCCCTGTGTTCATGTGCCCTAGTTTAGGCATTTAAAAGCTTTATGTCTGAGTCATCTTGGAAACTACATAATGAAGAGAAATCAGCATTTTCAGAAGGTGATTCATGTGTCCTGTCTTAGACAAATACCTTAGGAAAGCTAGCATACACTCACAAGCTGTCCGTTTCTCTTGACTGGTTAACATACAGTTCTGGCTGTCTTAGACATGAAAGTCTAACTCTTGTAAGTCTAAAATTAGGTGGAAATTAATATCCGCCCATTCTCTTCTCAGAATGATAAATTATCCTCTCTGTGTACCTCTCTGAAACATCTAAAATGTTTGGTAACATATCTGCTAAAATGGATTCAAACATGGTTAGATCAAACAATAATTAAGAACAAAGATGTGCCTGCAACATTCAAGTACTATTCATACTAGTACTTTTTGAAATTCCAAAATCTGCCCTTAGACAGACTGAGTTAGAAAGGCTAAGATGGGCATTTGATAGGACTAAACAAATCCTTTATGTATGGCAAGTTCTGCTATGGGATTTCAACTATTCTGTAAAATGATAGAAATATTAGTTGGAAATTATCTCTGAAGATGGCCTACTTTGGACCATAACCAAGCAAAAGTTCACCTGCTTCTCCTGCTTAGAGGAAGTCTATTGACAGGACTAGCCTGGTTCAGTCATGGCTTTTTGTAGTGAGGTCTTGAAAACCCCAAGGATGGAGACTCCCTGCCTCTCTCAAAGAGCTTTTCCAAAAATTAAGTACCCTCGTAGTGCAGATTTTTTTTCTAATCTGCATCCTGAACCTCCCAAGATACTACCTGGGGCTGCAGCAGTATCTACCACCACCACTACGAAGAAGAGTTTTAGTCCACCATTCTTCTAACTCCCCTTCAGTTAGCTGCAGACTGCAATTGGAAAGTCAAGTCAATGTCAATGTAGATTCAGCTCATGTGCTTTCTATATACTAATCAAATGGAGGACATTTCTGCTTTCCTCTGTCTAAAACAGAAAAAAAAATATAAACTGGGGGCTTACAAGGAAAAGACTAGCAGTGGGGTGGGAACTTCTTTCTTTTCTTGCTGAATTCTGCAATATAAAATCTTTGCTGGAATAGTTTTACTTCAGAATTTCTCATTTTTCTGACTGAACACTTCAAACCACTTTGAAATCAAATATGCCTATCTCAGAAGTGAGGAGAAGTGCTGAAATGTGAGTTAGTGAGTCAGTATCAGTTGGCTAAACTCAGCTATGTGTTATACTCACTTTCTGCCACAAAATTTCAATCAAATTCTCAGTATCATGAGTAGGCCTGCTGCTATTGCTGCTGTTAGTTCCACTCTGACATAAATACAGAAGACAAAGCAAGATTTTTTCACCTGACAATGATGGTGCTGCTTGCACAGCAAATAGCATCATTTATTCTAGTTCAAAGCACAATATTTTGAATGTACCAAACACTGCTTGTTCTAAGAGGAGAGAATTCTAACAGCCTCCTCAACCTAGATGAAATGCATTAGCAGCTGTAGGTAGCATGTTACTGTCACATAGAAACACAAAAACAAGACCATTGAATAAGAAAATGAAGATATGGCTGCCCCTGAAATGCAAGTAAGTATTACGAGCAACATACTTTTTATTTTGCAAATACAGGATAAATTTTATATGTAAATTGGACACCCACACTTTATTTGGTCTTCACAAACTTCATAACGATACTCTTTTTGCCAGGAGTGCTCACAGAAAGAGAGGTTTTAATTTTCATCTTGATAAACAAAAGGTATTACACACTTTTGTAAATCTTTAGACTACAGAATTTTGAACTATTTATTCAGTCAAGTGACAGAAATAATTCTGGATGATTTATCAGAGTAATAGCCAACAACTGAAAAAGCTATTAGAAAACTGAACAAAATACTATACTATTGTATAGTACATACTATACATTTGTTTTTAAAAATCACATCCCTTTTGAGTAACTAACTTTTGTAAAGAAACTGTGATCTCTGCATGGCATTTCACAAGCACAGAATGCATGAACTGTTGTGCACTGCTTAAGAAAATACAGCTGTGATGTTATAGCTAAAAAAGATGTTTATTTTTCACCAACCACACCGCTGCATCAACCAATTCTCATTGTGACAAATACTGCAATTGTGTAATGTTATACACACCATTGACATGAGCTTCTGTGAGTTCCTATCAAACCAAGATAAAAAGGAATAGTGTGTACGGTCTAGAAAACAAAAAACGAGTGAGGTGTTTCACCAGTCTGGAATTAGGAGCAAAATTTACGGCCAAGTCCTTTTGACTATAATCACTTATAGTTGGTAATAAAATGGACCATGGACTATTGGCTGGCCCCAAGGGCCAGTAGCACACCATGGCTCATACCCTCATGGCTCTACTCTCACCCCCCACCAAAACAATGTGGCCTTATCTTTACTGACTTTGGGAATGCTGACTGGTAAGTCTTTCTTACAGATTCAAAAATTAGCAAAATTCAAAGGTGAGTCTGTGATATCTTTGTGTCACCACCTCATCTGCCACTTGAACGCAAAAGACATAAACAACGTAGAAAGAAGCAAGTCTACTGTCAGAGCCAACTGCAGGTTCTTCTGCTAGGGAAAAAGAAAATACACCCTTGCCTTTCTCCACCGAACTCGCTGCGTATCCCACCGTGCTATGTGAAAGGAAGGGAACCTTTCTTTAATCATTTTAGACTGCCACTTCAGCTTGCCAAGGAAAGCCAGGTTTTGGAAAGTCAGAATTAGCAACTAATGCTGTCATGGCATGTTGTGTTACCTTTCTTTATTAAGAATGTCTTGGAGGTGGCAAAACAGGGCTAAAATGACATTCCCAAGATCATAGGTAATCTAGACTTTGACAAACAAATGTGGATTCTTCAGTCATATAAGTTAATTGGTCACTTGAATTAACTTGAGCTGAAAAATTGGATGTTTTTGACTATTTAATGGAGTGAGATTCTGGTAAAGACTTTCAAGCAGAAAAGAAGGGAGCTGATGTAGGAACCTCATACCTTTTCAGGTAGGATTATATGATGATGCTGCCAGCTGTAACAAGGCATTGGTACTTCAGGATCAAAGAGATCTCTCCCAGACCCATGTAATTTTTTCCTGCTTTTAAAAATGCACTTTTATTTCACTGTAGAAAAAAATGCTCAGTCTCCCCCTGCAGCATGAATAGTCTTAAATAGTAGGGACAGTATTTTGTCTTTGATCCATCTTTCAGCATTACACAGTCATTTTGTTTTAAATTGTATGTGAACAGTCTATCTCAAAAAGAATGCCACTATTTTATTTCTAAGGGTTATATTATACATAATGAGTTAAATGCTATAGCTCTTATCATAATACAGTAATACTTTGCATTAACAGAAACAAATTTCCTTTTACTCATGACTGCCTTTTTTCCTGAGATGATTTCTTTTAAGGAAAAGAAGATGTAATTAGCTAATGTAAGCAAATGCAGCTGGATAAAAAGAATACACACAATAGTAGTCAAAATTTCATTGTCACAGTGTGATTCATTTTATGCTGTATTTCCTTCTAGCAATTTTCTAATTAAAGTCCAGACTTTTAAAAGCATTTTTTGTTCTGAAAATGCAGAGCAGTGATGGACTCAGAACAGATTACCAAGGCAAACTCTATGGTTCTGTGAATACTTCAAGCTTGCATAAACTTGTATAGTCTCTAACCTTACCCTCACTCGTCATTCCTCAGCAGTCCCTTGCTCCCTTTCCCTTAAGCCAGCAAAAGCACTTATGGAACCATGCAACAAACTGGACTGAGTTAAATTAACCTTCCCCCCCCCCCTTCTTTTTTTTGTTTGGTTAGTTTTAACTTAGATCTGTTCCTGGCTTGGTGCACTGTCCAGCTACATAGATACCAGTCTTAGCACTAATGACTGGAGAAAAAAGAAGGAATGAGTACCCACAATTAAGCAGAGGGCTAGTCCACTTCTTTCAGTGTCTGAATTAAAGACCTTGATGAATCACTATGTAAATGTTAGAGAGTACATGCCTGTAAAAACATGCCACTGGAAATAAATAATATCTCATGTGAAACTCAATATTCTGCATCACAGAATCATTAAATTAATTATTAAGTTCATCATTAAAAAATAATGAAATGGTATTATATACTCAAAACTAAAGAAATGCTCATATGACATCCAACTATTTGTCCAGAACATATTTCTCACAAATTATATTGATATATTTCCCTGGGCAATGCAATTAATCTCCAAACTCACAGATTTCTGTGTGCTGCCCAAAGAGTGCGTGACTACTTGGTGGAAGTCAGAGATACTGTCTTCAGAGTGTGGTAGACTGTATCTACTCTGACAAAATTTGTAGGTTTAGAGCTTGGCAGAAAGCTCTCCAGTGGAGTCCACACCTTATGTTTCATTGTATTTCCCCTTATTTTGTTTTAAATTTTATTTAATTTTGTATTCACATTATGAAGCTCATCATTAATTTTTTGGGGGATGTTTCCTGATTCTGTGGCCCATTCACATGTCAGACCATTCCTCAAAGCTGATCCTAATTGTCGATTTAGGTGACGTGTATACTGAAAATATCAATGGCAGGATATTTTTAACACATAATGGAAGCTACAGATTTATTATTAATTCCTGACAGTTACTGTCCCATTTAATTTATGAGAGAATTTTAACTAGAGGAGTTATCATCTGATGACTAGATATTCCTTTTTATCTCATTTGTATCAATTGTCAGTGCAGAGAGGCATTACCATGATCAATTCAAATGTATGAATAGTTGTGCCACCCATGAAAATATGTGAAAACTGTCTGAACAGAATAAAGCACTGATGAAATGCCTGGTCTTTTGTTTTAATTTTTACTGACATCCACTGCTAAGGCAGCTTATAGGAACTTGCAATTTGCAGGACTGTGTAATGCCAGACTGTAGAATAATTCAGAAGTTCTGATCGATTAGAAAAACCCTTTTGTAGTAGCTTGGCATGGCAACTTTTTAAATTTTAGATCTGAGTCACATATTTCACTGAACCATTCTAAGGGATGAAGCTTAGAATTTTAATTTTGATTAATAGGGAGGAGAGTAGAAAAAGAAACATAGGCCAGTGTAACAATAAGATCTTTTATTGACAAACCTGATACCATGGTCTAATCTCACAATAATTATTTTAAACAAATTAATAATGTTTTTTCATTGGGTGCTTATTTTTATCTTTTATTTATGCTTACACAGCAAGAGGTGGAATACCACCATTTAAGTTTTCTATTTTCCTGGTAAGCTAGAGGTAAACTCCTAGACTCCAGTAAACAGTGAGTGGACAGGACACATGCCAAGGTACTTGCAGGTGTATCAGCACATAGCTCACATCACCTGTGCTGTCAGTGCCCTGGAGCACTCACCAGCTGATCAGCCACAGCTGCCCCCCTCCCCAGGAGTCTTCTCCTCTCTTGCACTTGTGGAGATGGGCAGATTTTATCCTACAAGTGCTCAGAGACTGAAGCAAAGATTTTTACTAAATCAATTTGTCAGACCCTGTGCTCTTATACAAAGCACCCTGGCTGAGACAAGTTGTCTTCTACTTGTCTGAGATGAGGTGTTTCCAGAACCAGTCTCCTTCAACGGAAACCGTGAAAATACCCAGTCTCATGTCCTCACTCTAGTGCTGTTGATTTATTTGCCTTAGAAAGCTGTCAGCCTTTTATCTTCTTATCCTTATTTTGCAGAAAGATTTGCTTACACTTGCAAAGCACCCCAAGTGAGTTTGGAAACTGACACCACAGCATTTAGGAAAGTGCCTCCTTAGAAAGGCATTCATATGCATCCTTGATTTTAGGTATATGCCTCAGTATCATGGATATCAAAGCACAAATTTAAAGCTAAGCATGTGAAAAAGTGTTAGGGGTGAACACAAAAGTGTGCTTAAAGGCATTTCTACAATTAGATTCATATTATTAATGTCTGAATGAGTAATATTATTCATGTCTAAATATACATTTCTACAACTGAATAAAATGGGATTGTGATATGGCCTTAAGCATCAATCCATGCAGCCCTTGTCACACATACTGGTTTTTTGTTCATGTTCTTCCTGGCATGTTTGCACCCAGTGCCAGCTAGACTTCAATGCCCAGACACACACTGAAGAGTTGCACAAGTGAGGTTGGTGAGGAGGAGATTGCATTAGGTCTAGCCCCCTCATCTCTTGCATTTCTCAGCACTGCCCCAGAAGGCTTTTCACTCTGAAACATGACAACACATCTTCTTGCAAACCCCAAAGTCATGGAGACATACCCTCATCCATACACTGCTGATAGCCCTCTCATGGTTTCTTACATAGCCCAAGGATTATTTCAGACTCCCTGATCTGAAAACCTGAACAGATGAATATTTGTATTTTAGGACCAGAGAAGGACCCAGGGAAAAGTTCTGTAAAGCGAGTACATATACAGCCAGTCTTGACTTCTTATCTCAGGGCAATGTACCCTTGCCGTGAAGGGGGTTAACTGTATCCTGGGTTGCATTAGGAGAATCGTTGCCAGCAGGGTCGAGAGAGGTGATCCTTCCCCTCTACTCAGCACTGATGAGGCCATACCTGGAGTACTGTGTCCTGTTCTGGGCTCCCCAGCATGAGAAAGATGTGGAGCTACTGGAGGAAGTCCAGCAGAGGGCTGTTAAGATGAATAAGGGACTGGAGCATCTCTCATATGAGGAAAGGCTGAGAGAGCTGGGACAGTTGAGCCTGGAGAAGAGAAGGCTCAGGGGGGATCTCATCAATGTCTACAAATATCTAAAGAGAGGGTTAAAAGAGGATGGAGCCACGTTCTTTTCAGTGGAGCCCAGTGACAGGACAAAAGGCAACAGGCACAAACTGAAATACAGGAGGATCCATCTGAACATCAGGAAACACTTTTTTACTGGGAGGGTGACCGAGCACTGAACAGGTTGCCCAGGGAGGTCATGAAGTGTCCCTCCTTGAAGATATTCAAAAGCTGTCTAGACAGAGTCCTGAGCAACTGACTCTAGGTGACCCTGCTTGATCAGAGGACTTGAACCAGATGACCTCTAGAGGTTCCTTCCAACCTCAGCCATTCTGTGAGACTGTGACCTTTTTCTTTCATATATGCAGCAGTGTGAGTGTTTAGTAGGTTTCCCTTTGGGTACATGCTGCCATTTTTTAAGAATTATGCTCTTCAAATAGTCAATAATGTGGTCAAAACTAAAAACTAAAAAACAAAAAGGTCAGTTGTGATTATTTGCAAATATGTATATACTTGCATTTCTATCAGGGGGATTTGCATTTCTGTCAGGCACTTTCTATTGGGGAAGAGCCTTACCTCATGGTTAACAGGTCTTTATAACCAGATCTTTATGACCCTTGATAAAATCTTTCTAAGTACTATTTCCCTCATGTCCTAAACATATCAGTGGGCAAACTGACACCAAGCATGACTCCAGAACACACTGAATCAGGATGCATAAACAGGAAAGGGAAGCACACATCAGAGCAGACAATATAGTATCACCAAAAAGCTACAGAGCCGTTACTACTTTCTAGTGAAAAAATATTATTGTATCAGAATCTAATTCTATACTAAAAAGAAGCTTTGATAAGGCATGTGGACAACCTTCTTTCCGAACATTGCTACAATTCTATGTCAACTGCACCAGACATATGAAATACTATTTTAATAGTTGGATAACTTTGCAAATAAATAAATAAAAAAGCAAGAAAAATTCAAAAGCTCGTGTACTCAAAGACACCATTTTCTTGCCAAATGTCAGCTTCCATAGCCATTAATAAAAGGTTATCTGATATTGGTTTTGCTGTTGTTTGGTTCTTCAAGAATGTGGAAACCTCACCTATTGCTCAAAAGTATTAATTTCTGCTTCAAAGATAAAGATTTTTAAAATTATGTTATAAACTAATAAATATAAACATTAAAAAAGGAACATTTAGTGAAAAATTTACTGTTGCTGTTACAGATATATTTATTTGGGAGAAAAGAATTATTTGCTTAATTTCTTATATAGGAAAGAACATGGAATTTCACCCACAGACCCCTGCACTGAGTTCAGCTTTAGTACTGGCACTCTAGCTAATGTATGAAAGATTTATATACTGGGTTTTGGTTTAATACTGATGTCTGGTTTTAAGAACTCCCAGCCTGTGTTAACTAGCTATTGCAATAAAAACATGACGCTCAATACACCTCTGAGAAAATAATGTTTCTTTGGTACTTAAAGCTGCTCATTTGAAATATTTCTGTAGGTATAAAATCTAGCAATATCACAGAATCACAGAATCACAGAATGATAGGGGTTTGGAAGAGACCTCTGGAGATCATCTAGTCCAACCCCCCCACCAGAGCAGGTTCACCTAGAGCATATTGCACAGGAATGCGTCCAGGCGAGTTTTGAATATCTCCAGAGAAGGAGACTTCACAACCTCTCGGGGCAGCTTATTCCAGTGCTCTGCCTCCTCAAAGTAAAGAAGTTCCTCCTCATGTTTAGATGGAACTTCCTGTGACCAGGTTTGTGTCCATTACCTCTTGTCCTGTCACTGGGCACCGCTGAAAAAAGATATCAAGCAGTCCTGTCACAGCAAATAAATTAACATATTTTTGATGTATTAAAATTCCCTTTTTCCAAAATAGGACTGGAATAAATATAACTACTCAGCTCAACGTTAATTTTGTAGATTATAACCAAGTACATCATAGAAACAAAACCATTTTCTTTACAACAGGATTCCCAGCGAAACAGATTATTCAGGAGGTAACTTCCTTTCCTATACTTTGTTTTCTAAATGATAATTTTCCAAGATGAAAACCTAAATGATGATATTCCAAGATCAAAACTAATTTTTAACTTTTTTTTTTTTTTTAATAGCTGATCATTATTGCTTTGCTTGCTGGATATCCTGTATAAAATTACTTCTGGTGCCTTGCCACTTATACTTTACATATATTATTGCAATGATAGAGTTTAAATAAAATAGCCATAAATTATGACTATCCTCTTGTTACGGAATGCTTTAATTACATAAAACTGAAGAGTCCATTTCATATTGCTTCAAAGCAAACATCATTACTGTAGCAATTTAATTTAGTACTATGCTAATATATCACACCATTATAGTAATTCACAATAGACTAGGTTATGGTTTTGTCTATTCTTCCATGGAGGAAGTAAGAATAACTGCCTTTTCCACCCAAATGTTCGGGGAAAGGAGTAGAGTGTCAGATCTGTGCTTACTATGGATTCAAGCTGTCAGGACAGGTATGCCAAAAGGAAGTATACTTTGCTGTAAGTAAGTTTACAACACAGTTGAATTCCTTTCCTCTCTTTATTAATACAACTAATGTGGAGCAAGATGGGAACTGAGAACAGTTTGTGACAGATAGAGGTCCACATGCGGTTTTCTCGTGCACTGAGGTGTAGTCAATGGAGCTCAAGTCACTACAATCATTGTAATCTGGAAAGTCAGTTCAGCTTTCTCCAAAAAAGATACATAAGCTAAGTTGATTAGATTCAATTTTTGAACACTTTTGTTTGTTACAAATGTTTATGTTTTTCCTAGCTAGTCTGGCAAAACATTCCAATACTTGATACACATATATCTGACATGACAGATCCTGAGCTCTGCAGAAAACCTGTTAGGATCTATAAGTGTTCCCAGCCAAACATCATCTACATTTTCTTTTCATCTGGGTGCTCCTAAGCTATCAATATAGTAAGATTCATTTGATTCATTAGTCAAGTCTAAGAATTTGCTAAAGTCATTGGCAAAACTGGCTTGTTTAACATTTTATGCATAAAGAAGAAAACATGATATTAAAGTAAGTCTGAGGACCATTTTAAGAAAAAATAATCTGCCCTTTCAGCAACTTTTCATCAATACAGATTCACTAGATTTACTCTCTTATCACCCCCCCAAAAAAGTAAAAAAGAACACCCAATCTTTTGTTCATATACATTAAATCACTCATGCTATAAGGAAATTATGAAAGATCTCATTTCATGTTATAAAGACTTGACCTTTCATCCCCAGATCACAATTTATACTATGAATCCATTATAATTTCACATCTTGAAGTCTGTAGATGACAGTTTCTCCAGTGCACAATAACCCAGCATATTCTATCTTCTCTGTATTGAGTAAATGAAACTCCGTATTTATAATAAGTACTGTGTTGTTGAGGGTCCAAGACATAGATTATAAAAACTTCTTAGTCTTTGAATATAGCATAATATTCAATTTCCCCCCAAAAAAAAAAAGTTAAGCAGCATCTAATGGTGTCTGTTTCCCAAATGCACGTGGGATTTGCCATGTGCATGCAAGTTTTTATCATTAAAAATCTGAATATTGGAAAAGAGTATCAATTCAGTACATGAATGTTACACAGTATCATAGGCTTGATAGTCAAATTAAGACTATTTTTAGATACTTTGCCCTCTGTTTCCTTGTACACATTGGATAGATGTTACGTAGGTATTAGATTAGGTATTTGATATCAGATTTTAGATAGATGAAAGATATAGAAAGATACATTTCAGATTAGAAACATATTTGACTATAGATGACATGATACAGGTTTGGTTTTTTTAATATCAACAACATTAGAAATTATACAGGCATCTTCAAATTATAAAAAAAGGTTTATTAAAACTATCCTAATTTATATATCCCAAGGACTATGAAAGATTTGCTTGGATTGATTTCAAGTATTTCTGAGCCAAAAAGGTTGATCAAAGTTTTAAGTAAGTCCATTTCCTACTCTACAACACACAAATAGCCAGTGGATACAGATTTTGATGAAGTAACTAGTTTAAAAATCTTATGCTTTGTGAAAAGGCAAGAAGAAGAAAAATGCATTTTTAAATTTTTAAATTTTTTATTGCATATTTCTCATTTATTTATTTTAGTTGCATGCTGTACTACTAGGACTGTGCTAGCAATGTCTATTTAAAGTAGGGTAGTTGGAAACGTTCACATAATTTAGTGGGAGGAGCAATTTGATATAGTATGAGATTTGATTGAACTTGTTACTAATTGCACTGATGCATTCTTTAAATTCTACTCAGCTTACCCATGATTCTAGAAAATGTATTTCCAAATCTTTTTAAATAGATTTTGCTTGCAAATTTAGTGTCCCAAAAATTTAAATATTATATTAGTAAACAATATACAGTCCTTATGTCAAACCTTAGAATAAGTAAGTTTTTATTTGTATGCATAATGCAAAATATCAATTTATTGATGTTAATTTAAAGTCTATTCTTGTAGTGATCATTCAATATTAGAGTTTAATAATGGTTTTGTAATGGTATTTTCAGTAGATAAAGCTCTAGCAGATACTATTTTGTTCTTATTAACTTGCTGAAAAAAAATCAGAGTTAATTGATTAAACATGACTTTGATTCTGGGATGCTATTATCCATAGAAATTGGCCAAAACAGAAGATGTTTCTTTCCGTTTGTCACTCATGGTATTCATTGCAACTCTATTTCTAAATTGTCTTAGTCTCTCAGGGAAATTTCAGCACTTTCCATTCACAAAACAATTGGGTTTTTAGGTGACAGAATTTTGGTGAGACTCCAGCAGCAACTTCACTTTAATAACCTGTTAATAATGGGAATATACCAGTCAAAGTACTTGAGATAATTTTTAAAGGACTTTAGCATTTACCTTTTATCTGACTGCAGAACATTAATGGATTTTCTTCATTTCATAAATTTGAAAAACCAATGACTCATATATAGAGCAGATGAGGGAACAGATGTGATAGGTCTTTATATGGAAATCACACCTCAGTGCCTAGCGATTAATGAACAGCTGTAGAGATACTGAGTTTGTGATAACTTCTATTTAAAACTAACAACGTTGACTCTACAGGTAAGATTCATGCCTTTTGACCAGCCACCTGTTGAATTAAAGATTAACCTTTGTACTCTAAACCACAGTCCAACATTCTTACATACTTTTTCCAGCTCTACCATATTCAATTGTTTTGTGCTGCAGGAATGAACTAACTTAACAAACTATTAACAATATTTACCTACAATAAGATTTGCCTGTTTGTCTTCTAATATGAAACACTTTTTTTAGCTTCTGGATATAATTAACACATTTTGTAGCTTATGAGTCGTCTTAGAAGCTGATTGTAGTGGTAGCTGTTGAGATGAGATGCCAGATAAGGCTAACTGAAAAGGAATTATTAATTCCTCTCCAGTTTGCTGATCATCAAACAGTATTTATTAAAATTTAAAAAGCTAGTATTTCTATAATCAAAGGATAATAGATGCTAAATTTGTAAATACTTATGCAGAAATGTTACAAGCTATAATTTTAGGAACATCATAAAACCAGGCATGTTCAGCATGGACACCGATTTATTTATACAAAACTGATCTCTGGCATGAAAGTACTTTGAGAATTAAATTGTTCCAAATTTTATTCCACACATCTTAATTTCAATTTAAAAACAGGAATTTTGCATTTGCTTGAGGGAACTTGTCTCATGGAGCTCTTTGTGCGAAATGAAGACTTGGAATGCAGGATAAATATTGGACCTTCACCTTCCAAGAGTGGAAGAAGTCAGGACATTAAGCCACTACTTAAAACACATTTCTTTATGGAATCCTCTATCTTCCATGGAAGAGGGGCTTAGACTGGGCTGATTCACTTTTGCTTCAAATTGTGAAGCAATATTTTTCAGGTGTATCACACACACTCCCTTGCAACACCTGGAGCTTCAGAATGATTCCCAGATATCTTGCTGCACATCAAGAGGCTTTCCTGGTTACTGCTAGTTGCCTGAAGATCTTTTTATCACTAATTCACAAAACAAGGCTATGCATTTCACATAGATGTATGTGTTGCTGCATGTTAGGTAAGCTAGCTAGAGGAGCTAAGCTTGTCTTGTAGGGTCCTGTGAACTCATTGTTGAGGATTATCATACGCACAGAAATAGAGTTAACTCCCAACATTAGATAGAAAAATTAAAGTCAACTTTAACAAACACCAGGGCAAGGTGGAAGCAAAAAGGATTGTTTATTCACTAAATTCAAACTAAACAACAGTTTACAAAGATTTGTCAGGAGAAACACACACACAAAACTTAAATGAGAGAGTCATCCATCAGTCTTGTGTTTATAGCAATTTACGTTAAAATAATTCAGGGCACAAGTTAAAACACACCTATTCAGGGCATCTAGATTGATCTTTATTAGTTTAAACATGTAACTAGTACATCACCAGTGCTTAAGTCACTGGTTGGCAGCCAGCTATTTTGAATATGTGTTTATGGAATTAAAGAGATGGTCATAGGTTTTACCTTCTAACTTAAACTCTCAGTGGTTTGGGAGTTTGTATGAAAACACAAGGTGTGTTTATGCTTTTAAGCTACTTATAGAATCATAGAATGGTTTGTGTTGGAAGGGACCTTAAAG
The DNA here is from genome assembly GCF_030936135.1 of Gavia stellata. Classification (NCBI taxonomy): domain Eukaryota; kingdom Metazoa; phylum Chordata; class Aves; order Gaviiformes; family Gaviidae; genus Gavia; species Gavia stellata. The sequence goes on from NC_082597.1 coordinate 27,488,395, forward strand.
ATCATCTAGTTCCACCCCCCCCATATAGAATCATAGAATCAGAATGATTTTGCTTGGAAAAGACGCTTAAGATATTGACTGTGTCAAAGAATAAATACAATTTTTTGTCCAAACAGGGTGTCTACTGACCACTAGCAGCCATGCAGACAGTAGGAAATGAAAATTTGGGGAAAATCTGATTCTAAAATAACAACGAGAATAAATGTCTAGGACATGTTACCTGTTCTCCAGTAACATATTACTCACTACATTTCAGTCTGACAAGTCTGATCTGCCTCTAGATTAGAATCTTCCTGCTGCTTCTTCTTCCTCAGTATTTGACCTGATTTTATATGGAGAAAAGAAGACAACCAAAACCAAAAATAAAAATAAAGTGACAGTAGATCCTCATATTTTCTCAATGATCTCCAAGGTGCCTTGAGGCCTTGCTTCTTCTGATGAAATTTTTCAGGTTCTCCAGGATCAATAACTGAACACTCAGATGTGACTGAATATGGCTTTCATTTCATTTTCTTCCAATACAGGTACTTCTGATAAACTGGCCTCAGGAGATGTGGCTCACTATGTAGATTTATATTTTCTAAGTAGGAATTATTAAGGTGCGGTACTACCTGAACAACTTCTGTGATTACATTATTACTGCTTCTTCACATGGAAAATCATATCAGCTTTGAACACTTCATCCAAAGCTAGACAAAGCAGAAGTACCTTCCAGCATTTTCTAGCACCTCACAGTTTCAGAGTGTTAGTGTACTGGATTTATGGAATGCACTGAGCCTGTTATTGATCCATGAATTGTCTCACAGAATGTGGATTTTTTCATATATATATATATATGTCTGGGACTAATCAAAAGTACTCAAGATACTGAGCAGATATTACCAAACGTTTTCATAATCCTGTGTTCCCCAAGAAAGGAGGGAGGGATAATATTTTTAAAAACATCCATTGGTGCTCCAAAAGCCAAAAGGAAATAACTGGGATGTTGAAAACAAATTTTGCCCTTGTTATTATCATGGACAGCAAATCCATGGGAAAAAAAAATATATAAGGAGCCTGATTCTGCAGTGCTCTCACTCCATTGGCTTTGGTGGAGAAGCTGTGTTCTACAGCAAAATGAAGCAGGATTAGGTCGTTATGACTACATAGCATTTACCAGATGCCATTACCATAGTCAAATGAAGTATTTGTTATTTTAAATAGTTTTAGGGACAATCATATAAATATGATTTAAAAATTCATATAAATATGAAATAATCATATAAAATACTCAAATACTATTTTGAATCCTTTAATATTATTTTTTAAATTCAGTCATACAATATAGAGGAATTCTTTGCATTTTATCTTTATTGCCCAGCCTTACTTAGAGGTTCTGGGGAATAAACAGCACTGAAAACAGATGGGTAGATTTACAAAGCTTTACCCTATGCAGTAAAATGAGGGTCTGTGCAGATGGACCTGTAGATATCAGTGCCAGTATTGTACCTTATCCGTATGGACTGCAAGATTTATGGCAGAAGTAATTATTTACAAATTCATCCTTGGATACAAGCTAATGCCTCCCTGTTTGTGTGCCTCTACTATTTCTACTTTCTGGTATTAGAGAAGAAGCAATAATGTAAAATAAATATTAAAGAGTGTTTCCATGGTAGGTCACATACATTAACTAGTGTTTTAAGATCTTTTAAGAAAGGGCTTTTTTTTCTCTGAGTATTATGCTTGAGCATGGCAATATAAAGCATGCAGGTGAGCATGTACTGGGGCAGCTCAGTGTTTTCACATCAGAGGGCTTAGGTTCCTGCAGACAGAGATTTATATGAAGGAGTGCTCGGAGCTAACAGGTAAGAGGCAGTGAGTTGACGGCATTATGTAGGGCAGGAAAAAGTTGTCACAACACCTTTAAGAACTGAGGTGTGGGTTCAGCACAGGGCTGTCCTCCAGGACTTGGCATACTCACTGGTATAGCGGGAATATCCTTAAATCACATTTATTACCAGATCTTGTGTCCTGCTACCAGCCAGCTACAGGTCCTGCAGTATCTTAGATGGAGACCCAGTGTCAGCACCACAGGATGGGCTACTCTCACCACTCAGAGGAAAGATTTCTCCAGCGGTTAACTTAAAGGCTGAGAAAAGAGTTGGAAGGAGGTCTCTATTGAGAAGGGTTGTGGAGGTACGAAGACAAGGGTTAAACACAGCACTAGCAGGACAAGTTTGTAGCAAAGGTTTTTCTATGGCTTCCCACCACTGTTTGTACATGGTAATATCCTCAGTTCAGCTTCAATGAGCACAAATTTGAAACAGCTGTGGAAAAATAAATTTGGAAATGAAATTTCTTGTATCCACAAACACAAAGGTAGAGGTGTCCATTCCTAGATGTTATGTTACTCTTTTAATATGAGTATGATTTAAAGTGTTGATGCTTTCGTTTACAGATCTGTAAACATAGTACACATGGTTTTCAGTTTCTACTGTATCTAAGATATACAGAGTCGTAAATAAAAGAACTAAGACCCAATAATCTTTAAAGGAAGAAAATCAGGAATGCTACCTTTGCCCTTTAAATTTTCCATTGCTCTTCAATCATTCCAGTTTTCCCTATTTTGTTCTTCAGTTACATCTATGAAATTTTCATTGTCTGAGTACACACAATATTGAGGTGTTTTCTAATGCTAAATGTTTCAGGACTGTGGTACACCTTCAGGAACCAAAAGCTTTAACTAATTGCTATTTGTAAAGTGGTTTGAGACCGTCTGATGAAGAGTACTAAAAAACAAAAAAGTTATTCTTATAATGAATTACTAAAAAGCAATCTCTTGTAGTGTTTAACACCTCAATTTGCATAAACCAGATCACATTTATAATAAGTTTTGGGATTTTATTTCTTTTGTCTTCAGGACTGAAAAAAATCCCATAAATAACTGTAACAAAAGCACATAAAAATAACATCTAAATAACTTGATAAAAAATATCTGAGAGAACAAAATAGTATCAAACAATACAAATTCTCCTACGCAAAGTCATATATGGAGTATTCAGGCTAACTGAGCATAGCAACAAACAGTTTGGAATACTTGCAGAGGGAAATACATTTCAGAGGCATTTGTTTCTGAAATTACGTCAAAAATACACTGGTTGTATATAAAGATTATTTTTTTCTCTAGCAAAACAAATAATTTTATGTTTAAAAATAACTTTTGCTTTCTTCTGACCTTATTTTGTCCTTGGCATGATTTGTTTAAGCTGAAAGGAAATAACAGCTGCGAAGTTGTTCATATATGATGAATGAGAGCATAATGTAAAACAAGATACCTACACCACAACAAGCAACAGAACATTGCTCAGCTTAAAGCCTGAATCCACATTACATCCTTGATTTTTTACTCAGAATGTTTTTGTGCAGTGTGCCCTCAGAGGCCCAAGAGCTTCTGGTTAAACACATATTCAAATGCCACTAAAATTGTAAAACCAAATTATCTTATGAAGAAAATCACAAGGGATCAGGGCAACCATGATGATATTGACTGATAAATACAGGAAGCATAATTAATGGTTTTAAAAAGTGGGAGTACCATTCACTTTTGAAAATGACTTACGTATATGTGAAGTATTAGCACCTTAGCAAAGTACATTTAAGGACTGTTTTCAGTTTCTGTGTTACATTTAAAGGTTTCGTTTACATAGTTACACAGTAGCTATCAAAAAGTCTATCAGCCTGATTATGGAAGAAAGCCAGTTTCATAAAAAGCTACAGACGAGTTATGTTATTCCTCAAAGCTATTATTCTTCAGACTGTTGAAAATATCAATATAATTCCCTTTGCTCTAGTCAGTTTTTCTTCTGAAGATTAAAAATCAGCTCAATTTATGCAGAAAAGAAATAGAAAAATTTCATGGTCCTCATTTTGGCACAGCGAAGGCCCTATAGCATTTCGGATACATTACAATGTCTATTCAACTGCATCACATTTGTGCTGTGCTTCAGGAAAAATAAACCGCCCTCCAGGCCCTAAGGACAAAGCTATTTACAGTCAACTAGAAGCCATTGTACTTTAGCACTGACAGCTAAAACAGCTCAAACAAATAGGGAAAAAGTATTCCATGCTTCTGTATAGTATTCTGTGAGGGAGAATAGCAATCTGCGTGGATGGATTCTGACATAAGGACACACGAATGTCATCAGGGAATATATATCATAAAGAAAGCAGTGCCCTGTGAGACATGGGAGGAGCAATGTAGAGCAAGGGAGAAAAATGGAAAACATAGACAGACAGTTTAAACTAACTGAACATTTGGTTCAAGGAAATAAGAATTTTGCAGCTTATTCCAACTTCCACAAAAATAAAGTGATATATTGCCTGCGTTAGTAAGTTTACTATCTTTGAAAAAGGTAATGTTCTAGTGAAGATGCGTCAGAAATTACTTTCTTGATATTTTGTATGGGCAAAGTACCCTTTGCGAAATAACATGAGAAGACTAAGCACATGTTTAAAAGTACAGTGTTAGCATACTGTTATACATCTGATTTTCAACAAGATTTTGAAAAGAATATTGGAAGGAAATAAACAGTGGTAGCCACTGTCGTTTGGGTAGTAATTAGTTTGTTCACAATATGCAGTTTAGAGTCTGGAAATTGCAATACTTCAGATTTCGTATACCTTTTTCCAGAAAAAAGTATTATGGCAGATCATGTTGAAAGCACCAATTTTAAAGACGAGGATTTATAAATTTGAGAGGTTTATGTGTGCATCTTTATTCTTCTCTGCATATTTGAACACTATTCATAGTTTTGTTCACACAAATGCCTTCAACTATTCAAATAACCTGCCTGACAAGGCAGTACAAGATATAGCTACTGTGAAACAACCAACTGGAATTTTTCTGAGCTGTTTGATAAATTTTATGATCCTTTCTAGCCATTCCTTTCCTTGACTGGGTTAAACGCTTTATTTAGGTTATTAATTCCTTGTGAAGACTTGCACTGTGCTTGGGAAGAGGAGTTATTTATAATCACCACTAAGGTGGTATTTTAGACATGCTTTGGTGCATCAGTATATGGATACCTAGGGTTTACTACTATTTGCCTCTTGCCTCACTGGTTGCTGACATTTCTCCTGCCCTTAGAACCAGGACTGGATGGCTATAGCCATTCCAACCATAACCTCGAGCATCTAACCACAGTGCTGAGTGTGGAACGATACTCCAGATCACTTCTCTGTAACCAAACTCATCTAGCTGTAGCAATCCCTGGCAGACTAATCTGAAACATAGGAATGGAGCATTCTCTCCACCATCCTCCAAGCCTACAACTCACAAAGTGGCACATCTTTTATCAGTCAGGAGACTCCCTAGACCTAGCAGATTATCTGTGCATTAGCCAGCTTGTTTAGTACTGCTCCACCAGACTTTCCTTTAAAGGCGGGTCTTGCACTGGCTTCCGCAGAGCAAAGCCAGTTTCACAAGAGCCCGGCTGGATTTCCTTGCTGCCAGCAGACCCCGCATTTGAGAGTGAGCCAGCAGCCTAGGCTGGCTGCACACCATGGTAGGGCAATGGCATATGCTTAGGAATAAATGTTTCAGCCTAAACTCTTTTCACCAGCAAAGAACAGCTAAAATGTTTACCAAATTTATGTTGACCCCACTGAATTGTTTCAGCAGAGCAAAACACTTCAAGTAATTATGAAAAATTGTTTTGCTCTGGCATTTAATTAACATTTTCATTAATATTTCAGTGATTCAAAGTTTATTTCAAAGTTATTCATAAATACTTTTAAAAAGTAAAACATGGAGATTGTCTCATTCAGGCTAAAAGACATGTTACGCTTTGAAACATTCTTTTCTTGATCAGGTTTTCACACAAATGCAGTACAGATGGTTGCAAAATAAGGGTGTAGCCCCTAAAAATGAAAAAGTTAAACAAAAATTACAAGCCATTAGGAAATGCAGTTCCAGCACATTGTGCATTCATGGTTGTGATAATTTGCCTGCTTCATGATGTGCAATTCCTGCCTGGATTACTTTTTCCATAAGACACTACTGCCTCGACATGGTGAGTTGCAGTGATAGATTATACAGGTCCTAATCAGTCACTTCTCATATTTGCATCTCAGTTAGTGGTCTGGAGTGTCATTCCAGTCACAATTCTAGTAGGGTGAATTATATTTTTTTTTCCCCAGATAATAAGTACTAAATTTATACAAAATGTTTCAAGAATTTAAAAAAACCCTAAATCTAGGCTGAATTTTACAAATGAATAAAGAAAGAAACAGAAAAGCCCACCTTTCTGATATATTGAATAAAGTAAAATGAATAAAGTAAAAAATGACCAAATATTTTGCTTAAATAATTTTGAACTAAAACCTTTGTGGGTTTTTTATTAATAATTAATCTAACATTTGGGGTGTAATTTCTAAAAATAATTAATCTTTTTTTTCTAAAAAGGCCAAAATGTTTGCACTTTCCTTTCTCAAAGGAACCCTTAAAATGTCTTTTTTATACAGACCTGAACCAGTGCTTTTGATTCGTTTTCATTTTTTTTCCTTAGAGTAAGGTAACAAAATAGGAATATTCAATCTATTTATAAGGGATTTTATTGCAGTATTTGTAGATAAGACCATTTGCTCATAAATTTTTCAGCTATTGCTTTAGCTCAGCTGAAAGCTTAGCTGGTCAAAATAAAAAAAGGGCATATTTGATTCTTAAAATACTGAGAAATGTATAATAAAACCTCTGTGTACAAACCCTAAGTGTTTTAGAATAAGCAGAGCTCTTTTGTTCCTTTGATTAGAAAGGTGCTTAACACATAAGGAATTAACACAGCAATGTTACACCTTCTCATCAAGTATTTTTTGGTCATATAAGAAAGGCAGTAAGCCTGTTTAGCCCCAAGGATGAATTCTGTATAATTTCCTTTGGCAAATCTCTTCACATTAACTTGACTTAGCCAGGTTCCCTTCTGCTCATTCCCCCCAGAACACCTCATCTCCAGAAGATACCTATTGCCACCCAGGTGCTATGAGAATACCCACAGTACAGCCAGCAATCACAGAACTACGGCCATGGCTTTGTTAATGTCCCTCCAGCATTTTCTCAATCTACTTGCCACACAGAGCATCTGATGTTCAAACCTTCCTGATCATTTTCTGAAAGTCTACTGGTCTCCTCCTTTCTGCACAGAGCCTTGGTCCCAGCAAAACTTTGATTGTTAGAACATGTTTTCTGTCTCCAGTAGCATTATCGCTGTAGCTTTTCCTTACAAGTATTGGTATTTTTTCCTCTTTTCAGAAGATAATGTCTGCATTTTCAGCACACTCTTCCCCTAGTGCATATGGAACATACCGCTATATTTCAGTGAAGCATTTGTAATTGCTAAACAAAGCTCATAGTCAGGAAAAAAAAGGAACTTTTCACTTTTCTGGTGTTCTTAAAAGGGAACATCTGTATAAGGAGCCACCTTGAATTCTAGTATTCATTTCAAATGTCATATTTATGCATCACAATATGGACACTAAAAGAAATACTTCTGCTAAAGAGTTTGCTTATGGTGGTGTTTTTTTTTATTTTAGATTGCAATTTTGACTTCATGCAATGATTATTTCATATCTAGGTATTCACTAAAAACATTCTGAAAATCTTTCTTAGAGTAAGTTCATTAACTGGACAATGCAGAAAATCTGATCAAGGCTTCTGTGTCCTATTCACATTTACCTGGAATATACCAAATTTGGAAGGAGGGGAGACATAAAGCAACTAAGATCCATCTGTGACTGTAAAAAAAATTGGGCTATCTCTCTTCTTATTACTGTATGAAGCATGAGAGGTACAGTTGTGTCACAATAACACATTGTGGAGTTGGTCATGGCAACAATTTCAGAATTATTTTAATTATTAAAAATTATGTTAGCAAACATGTAAGCTGAAAATGCTATAGTTTGTAAGAAATTGAGCTGTTGGTTTTATTACTTGTTTTTCTTGTTAGGAGAGAAGCTTTTAAAGCTGCTTGCAGTGTTAATTGTGCATTTCTTTCCTGTCTTGCAGAGAATGACATAAAATCACTGATGTGTTTGTTTTAGTTTCCAAAAGCTAATGTAAGGGAATAAAACCTACTTAGCATGAAGTCAATCCTGTTTACTGTAAAACACTTTTATTGTTAAAACATTATGATACATTCCTTCTGCATAAGAACAAAAAAGTAAGGGGAAGCTAAGGAAGAAAACAAGATCCATTTAAATCCTCTAATTTAAAAAGAGACAAAATTTATATTTTTTTATCAAATACTAGCCCACAGTAAGCTATGAGCCCACATAAGCTTTGAACTAGCTTTTAGTACTGAGATGGCATGAAGAGATCGCTAGTTCCACTCAATCAAAACAGATTACTGATTGACAGTACAGACCAGTACACAGTTCTAAGCATTAAAATAGGCTAAAAGTCACAAAATTATTTAGCTTTGTTCAGAAGAGACTGGGGGGAAAAATCTATCAACCATATCATACCTATTTCATAATGCAGGAAATGAAATACATTTCCTTATTAGTGGTGGTCTTCCACCTTTACAGTGTGGAGAAGCAACAGTATGTGTGTATGGTGAAGGTCAATGTTAGTAAAATCAAATACCTGCTGAAAGGACCTTTTAAAATACCTTACACCTGTAGAAATTTGCTTTATAGCTTCAAGATACTGTGTTTCTGTATCTAACAAATATCACTATTGTAATTGTGCGGTCTAGCTATGTCTGGTGAGCAACTAGCCCTGTAAACAAGGAGTATAAGGAGCTTTGACACACATGTGCCTTCCATACGCTTTTCATAATCCATGTCCTTATGTCCTAAATACAGTCACAAACCATTGCTTTTTTTTCCCCCCCAGGGTGAGATAAAAGTAAACTCATAAACTTGGCCTGACTATTCTCTTTGTTCTTATGTAGCCTTTGCCAGATTATTGCCTTTGCCACTTTTAGGTAGAGAATTAAATCATGTAACAGGTATCTATTTTGGAGGAGCTATTTTCTCTTTCATCTTTTCTGCAGACTGACTTGTTACAGAATAGTGGGCTTTCTTGTTTGCTGGTTTGGTTTTACCTCTGTTTTAATACACCTGCTATGTATTTACCAAAGAGGAAACAAGACCAAAGGGACACATGCTGGGGATTCATTCTGCAGCCTTAAACCAACCCTGGGGATGTTCTGCCTATGTTGTTGTGGTGGGTTGACCTTGGCTGGCTGCCAGGTGCCCGCCAAACCCCTCTATCACTCCCCCTCCATCAACAGGACAGGGGCAGAAAATATGACAAAAAGCTCTTGGGTCAAGATAAGGACAGGAAGATCACTTACCAATTACCATCACGGGCAAAATAGACTCAACTTGGGGAAAATTAATTTAACTTATTGTCAATTAATCAGAGCAGGATAATAAGAAATAAGAACAAATCTAAAAAACACCTTCCCCCACACTTCCTTCTTCCCAGGCTCAGTGTCACTCCCAACTCTTCTATCTCCTCCCCTCCCTGAGCAGCGCAGGGGGATGGGGAATGGGGGTTGCGGTCAGTTCATAACGCTTCATCTCTGCCGCACCTTCCTCCTCATGCTCTTCCCCTGCTCCAGTGTCCCTCCCACAAGATACTGTCCTCCATAAACTGGCGTCCAGGCTGCAGTTCTTCGCAAATTGCTCCAGCATGGATCCTTTCCATGCAGTGCAGTCCAGGAATGGACTGATCCAACATGGGCCTCCCACAGGGTCACAGGTCCTGCCAGAAAACCTGCTCCAGTGTGGGCTCTCCACAGGCTGCAGCTTCCTTCAGGGCACATCCACCTGTTCTAGTGTAAGGTCCCTCATGGGCCACAGTGTGCATATCTGCTCCACCGCGGACCTCCATGGGCTGCAGGGGGACAGCCTGCCTCACCATGGTCTTCACCACGGGCTGCAGGGGAATCTCTGCTCCGGAGCCTGGAGTACCTCCTCCACCCCCTTCTTCTCTGACTTTGGTGTCTGCAGAGCTGTTTCTCTTACGTTGTCTCACTCCTCTCTCTCAGCTGCTGTTGAACAGTGTTTTTTACTCTTTCTTAAATACATTATCACAGAGGCGCTACCACCGTTGCTGATTAGCTCAGCTTTGGCCAGCAGCAGGTCCATCTTGCAGCCAGCTGGAACTGGCTCTGTCCAACATGGGGACAGTTTCTGGTGTCTTCTCACAGAAGCCAACCCTGCAGAGCCCCTGCTACCAAAACCTTGCCACATAAACACAATACAGTCATCCACAAGCATCTCCCTCCACGTACAAAGTTATCATTTGCCACACCTTCCTCTGGAAGCTGTACCTGCTCTTTTGAGTATCCCAGCCAATTCGGTACATGGATGCAATTTGCTACTGGATGCCCTACTACCGATTTTATGTTATTTTGAATCTCTTAACTACTGAATAACCATTAAAACAATACAGTTGAGAAGTGACGAAGCAATGATAACTAAAGACGGGTCACTGTTCACCAGACTGGAATGCAATTTCCTAGCCAAATAAATGCTGATATGGTTTCTTCAAAAGGATGGAGTATTCCTTCACTTCCTTCTTACAGCATGAGTCCATTGAAAAAAAAACACACCAAAACATCCTGCACCTTCTCACACCTTTTGAAAACCAGATTGAATGGAGTTCAAGTCACTGCAAGAAGGACATTGAGGTGCTGGAGCATGTCCAGAGGAGGGCAACAAAGCTGATGAGGGGTCTGGAGCACAAGTCTTATGAGGAGCGGCTGAGGGAGCTGGGGTTGTTTAGCCTGGAGAAGAGGAGGCTGAGGGGAGACCTTATCGCTCTCTACAATTACCTGAAAGGAGGTTGCAGAGAGGTGGGTGCTGGTCTCTTCTCCCAAGTGACTAGCGACAGGACAAGCGGAAATGGCCTCAAGTTGCACCAGGGGAGGTTTAGGCTGGATATTAGGGAAAATTTCTTTACTGAGAGAGTGGTGAAACACTGGAACAAGCTGCCCAGGGAAGTGGTGGAGTCACCATCATTGGAGATGTTCAAGGAACGTGTGGACGAGGCATTGTGGGACATGGTTTAATGGGCATGGTGGTGTTGGTTGAAGGTTGGACTTGATGATCTTACAGGTCTTTTCCAACTGTAGTGATTCTGTGATTCTGTGATTCTGTGAGTTGGCTCTACCCACTGCTCCCCTTGTCTTTCTTTTTAATTCCTCTTTATAGTCTTTTTGTATTTTCTGCACTGCAACTTTGCTGAAATATTCATATCTGCTTCCCTCAGTTTCTGCTTATCCATGGTGAGACTTTCCCTGGCCACCTCAAAATTATTTTATGATATTACATAACCACATAAAAATATTCCATAATTTTCAACAGTTGACTCCAGAGGCCAATCCCACTAAAAGTGACTTCCCAACAGGCTGTGAACTGCAGCAGGATGGATGAGTGTGTACCATATGGACTATTCCCTCTGAGTAGGAAACTTAGAGAGACAGACTACTCTTCTGCCTTCTTAGTCTCTCCCTTTTCTCTTTCCCACCTACTTCTTCTCTTCAGGGTTAGCTCAGGATTTTGCTGCTTCTTTTCAGAGCATTGTAGCCTAGTGTTATTTGAGGTAATTCAGTCATTTTCTGTCTCTTCATTTTTCTTTTTATTTTTCTTCTCTGACACAGCTGGAACCTACATTTGTTTTCTGACTTTTCCTCTATTACCTCCAACTCAATCTTTCTGTGTATAAATTGTTTTCTCACTTACTCTTTTTCCCCGTCTCTCCTTTTCTGAGATCCCTATCCCTTAAAGTGATTTCCTTCACATTATGTAGGAGATTTTGTCTCTTTCACATCTTCATTTTCATTAAATTTTTACTAGATGGAAGAATATAGGCCACTTCTGTTGCAACTCCACAAAGGACTAGGGTCTAAATATTGAACTGCACTGACATCAAAAAACAGATTTTGGTCAAAGGATATCTGTAAGACTATTATATGTCTGAAGAAATGCTAAGAATATTAAGAGGTAAGAATAAAAATTCAACTTAAAAGACCCTGCATTATTCAATAAAACCGAGACCTTGCAGATGAGCACAGGTTACCCAATGCACTGTGGAAAAGTAGTCCTCGTATACCATGAGAATGAACCAGACTTTGAAACTTGCTGCGTCTGAACCCTATCCTGATATCAAACAGCCACTCACATGCCAGGTACGTATATTAAACTGCAGCACTTCTATGGAAACTGTTTGAAAATAGTACTTACTTCCTCCTCAGATCTGTTCCCTCTATGTCTTCAGTGTTACACCTGCACGCTCCAGGGAAAAGCTAAGCTTGCTGCTGTTAGACTTTGAAATTAAAACATAGCAATGAGCAGCTGAATTAGAGTCCACATTCTTACGAATCTTCAAAAGAACTGGTATTTTATGTTCCAGGTAGTTACAGATAAGCAAGCAATAGTTTTCGCCCGTCTCTATTGTATCATAATTTAAAATGAATGAGACTATGCCTGAAGACATTTATTGATGAATAGAACTGTTATTACAGTTTATGATAAGTGAGAAATAGATAACTTCAGGGAAGTTTACAGGCATGTCAGTTAGAAAAGCTTAAGCACATCTACTGAAGACTCATTGTAAAACAGCAAAGGCAGAACCCAGCATTTTGTCCTTTGCAGTCATTTTTTCAGCACGAATCTTCCCCTCAAAAAGAAAACAGTGACATGAATGTCTGCAGCACTGACCCAGTTATTAACCTACTGCACTTGTTCTACAAAACAGCTGCTGTCCATCTTGGAAAACAGCAAATTGGCAACACTTTAATCCCCATTGCAATGAATGCCTCCAATCTGAGAAATTCTTGTGAAATAGAAAATACTGTCTAATTAATTCAAAGTTTTTTGTCTCTTTAAATATGTAGTTGGCAACTTTTTTACAACATAATAGCATAGTTTGCTATACATTGTCTGCTAGTTGTCAAAATAACAGAAAATGTTCAAACACTGAAAATAAAATTGCTTGTGTCATACCTGAGAGAAAATATGTTGCTTGGTCAAAATTGAATGAATACTTTATAGAAATGTAGAGTGTTCTACCCCAGCAAGTTTAGTTACTCAAACTTCATTTTACTATGTTCTGCTGGGACAAAGATTTATATCTCCATTAGAATAAAATAGAAATAGAATAGACTACATTGTTTTAAAAGTAGAAAAATTAGTAAAGTAACATATTACCAGGGTCAATTTTGAATAGTACCAGCAGACACGAACCCATTGCTAAGCATTTCTGGAACACCATCCAAGTACCCTGCTCAGTTTTGAGCTCTATTGCAATGGATGAGTGAGTTTTCCTCTTCCCTGTGGCACAGCAGGGACACCCTGGTTCTAGCAACTGTTCTCCCAGGTTAATTCTCACGCAGTGACTCCTCTTGCTTTCTGTCCTAATCAAGCCAAAAATGTGCTTTGTTCTCAAGAGCAAGTTACAATTTATTTAGTGCTCTGTATAAGCCCTAAAGGCGTCTGCATACTGAACAAACAAGCATAAGCCTGCTAAGCACTAGTAAATCTTATGGGAAAAGAAGGTATTGTGTCTAGCATTCTTCCCAAGGTGGAAACACCCTTGGAAGAGGAGAGCTGCTGCTTTCATTTCAATGAATTATTTCATTTCAATGAATTTCATCCATCTGAAATATAGATATCTACTTTTGAATTAATTGTACTATGTTTTCTTTATAGACCACAAAGACCTACAGGCAATTCTAGAGTATGATTAATTTTAGATGTCAACAATAGGATGAGGTGAATTGCACCCCAGGGGTGATTATTACTCTTTGCTGGCTCTGAAGGGAACCTGAGGTAGTAGAGACCTGCACTATATGTTTTAAAAGTTTACTGAAATTAATCCCACCCTGATTGTCTTACTCAGTTTTGTCAGAAAAATTGTAACTTGCATTTCAGGCAGGGTTCCAAATGTCTATTTCTGTTTGCATTGCCTCTGACTGTATAGGTGATTTGCTGCATCACCTACGCCATCATCTGAAACTACCCAAGAACATGAACAAAAAATCCACACAGAGCAGAAAGGTGCCATTATTATTATTTAGGCCAGGCCAGGTAATCTACAGAAGAGGCAGCTGTCAGGGCTTTATTTCACCAGAAATAGGTCAAAACAGTCTTATCTACAAGTCCTTTTGTAGGTGTGCTCTAATACAAGCCTTTCAATCTGTGGATTTTCCCCAAACCACAAATATAAGAGGGTATATTACAGATTCCTGTCCTCCTGTCATCTTTGCCATGAAAGGTACTATTCCGTTGAAAAATAAAACAACTAAATGTAGGTTTCTGCATACAGGTATCTACAAGTGTCATAAGTGTCTAACCTCCCATTTCAGTTGATGCAGGCAGTGGTTTCTGGAGAGCAATTCAGTTGTCTAAAGGAAAGCATTTAATGTCATTTGAGATGCCACAGAGTATATGAGAAATTCTCTAAGGTCTGGCAAATATGCTACAGGACCTCATTTCCAGAGAAGCTGCTGGGGCCAGGCAAAAAGACATACGATGTCTCAAACAGTGGAAGCAATCTGTGTTGAGACAACCGGATAAAGGCCAAGATCTCTACTAAGATCTTCATCAACACAGAGATGTTTATATGTCGGTGTCTAAATCTCACATTGAATGACCTCAAGTGGAACACAGCCTCTAGTGTTGCTCTAGTGGATGTCTAAATATAGCACAAAATTTTGGTCTCTTGATCTCTTACAGTGTCACCTATGACTTTCTAATGTTCTATAAACATATGCAACATGTTCTGAACAGCTTCCCCCAACACCTTGAGCTTAGTTAAATGGTGTATTAAATGAAGACAGCTTATCCAGAATTAGTCCATTATTAAAATATATCTCTCTGGTGGAGAGTAAGAGTTTTCAGCAAAATCATGCAATAGTAGAAGAAAATGGGTTATAGCTTAACCACCTGTAGATATAGAGGAACTTAGCCAGGTGAGAAGTTTTGAAACTGGATGATTAATATTTAATTACAACATCATTATTAAAAAATAATTCTGTTCCAGCAGCCCTACACTTCATTTGCTATACAGTAACTGGGGCTGTGTACTACGCACCATGTGGCATATGGTCTGAATTTGGAACCTCTAATGTTTGATAATCTTTGGACAGGGATTTTCTGATAATCCAGCATCTTTACAATTCCTTGTGCTTAAGAGCTAAAGTTAGGGTATCTGTGATGTTTTTTCAGAACACTGATAGTTTATACAGTCATCCAAAAGAAGCAATTTTATCTATTTCATTTTTGTCTTCTGTGGTAGGGTTTTAATATCAGTACATATTGGATTAAAGAACATGGACAATTAGCATAACCACAAATATAGCTAACATGATTACCAATAAAATCAAAATAAATAACTGTGACAGTAGTTTAAAAAATCTGTAGAAAATATTAGTTGCCCCTGGCTGAATATCCTATTAGTAGAAAAAAGTAGCTTATGACAACCTAAATGAAGAAAAACATACCGTGTTTGAAATAATCCAGTTACTATATTATTTTATAAAAAGTGCTGTTATATGCTACAGGCAGCATTCAAAATAAAAATGTGGAAGCTTACATGTGGAACAGACTTCTCTGCAGTACATGTGAAGTTTTCTAGTTTACATACGTGAGGTGGCTACTATATTGTCATGTACTAGTTCATTTTAAGCACTGTTTATATTTATTTTTCCACAGAGTCAGAATGCACTAGGATGTAGTTTTATGAGCATGTTTTGTATGCTGGACTGACTCACCACTTAAAGTTAGGCAGACACTTAAAGCAACAGATTACTTCAGAGTACCAAATGTCCCTATCCTATCAATTGTTTTCAATAGGTCAGAGATGAAGACAGCAGAGGATGAAGTGGGATGAACCAGATGACAGCTACTTTTGACCCCTTTTTCCTTGTGTGATGGCAAAGGCCTCATGTCCATCTATTCAACCTCTCCTCCCCTAAGCTCTCCATCACATCCACACACTTTCCTTTCCCTTCTATCTTGCTAAGATGGCCTTGACATGTAATCTTCACTCTGGGTGGCCAACATCAATTCAAATTCCACAGTAATTTCACGCATATTGTATAACTTAAAAATTCATTATATTACCTTTAAAGAAATGTGTGACTTAGACCATTTTAACACAGGCTACCAATGGCAATTCAGTTGAAGGTCAGCCATCTTTTTTATTGGAAGACTTCTGTTCCCTTCCTTTGCAGCGCAAAGAGAAAATCCCATCTTTAAACAGGATTCTAAATGAGATGTTGCTCATAATTCAGTAGGTAACATACTTCCTTCTGAGCCAGAGTACTGAGGAGTACTGCCTCAGCATAATGTTTTAAAAGGTCTCTTTTTTACTGCAGTTTCTGTCTTTCAAAATTACTCCAAGTGGTGACATTCTCTCCACTGCTGGGCTCACGCTTTCCTCTCAAACTGTCCATTTTACCTTTCGTTCAGGTTGTTATTTATTTCTTAAGCAATTTCCTAACTTTTACTTGCCATATTCTTGTTAACTCATAAGAAAATAAAAATAAGCAGCTGCTGGAACCATAAACAAGTAATTTAAAATTATGATGTATTTTGTGTGTGCTCCATACAAGCTCTTTGCAGAACTCTGCCTGAACAGGCTTGCAAAATTACCTGGCAAGCATTTCCCAGAATGTGTAAATGATACCAAAGGTTATTATTAAGGCTCTGTCTTTCTTTGCCATCTCACTGTGGAGATTTGCTCTTCACAGAGGAGTAAAACCTAGCCACAAGAAGTAGCAGAAGAATTGGAAAAGAGTCTGCCAGCAGACCTTTAACAGGTTGTAAATATGGCCAAACTTGACAAGCAATACTTGTCCATGCCAAAAGAAGGTTGCTGGTTCAAACAGTCACTGAAGTACAGGTTTGGGATGGACTAAAAGGGTCAGTTGTCAGTCTCCGCTCTCATGTTTGTAAACTCTTCCATAGCAAAGGCAACTGTGGAGATCAAAGGAAACATTCAATTCAAGATTGTGACAGCCACTCTGGATAAAGGTAGAAGGTCAGAAATTATTATCTAAATTCTACTGCCTAGAATAAACAACTCCTCTGCAATAAAAATTGTCACTAAATTACATTTTTCAGGATATTTTTTCAGTCAGTTAATTCTTGATCCCCTTGGCCAAGTTTTCAGTGTTGCATAAATGTCCACTGAAGAAATAAAACACTAAGCATGCTGGTTTAGTTGTACTTTCAATTACTTTTGTTGGTCATATTTATTATTCTGACAGTAATATGTCTACATACATCCAAAGTCATAAGTTTGGACCAATATTCTGCCTTTTTTCTGCCTTTTTTCTCCTCATGTGCCACAAGGAGTTCACATGTTGCTCTTGCACCCTATCAATGCACAGCTGTCTTCCCTCTCTGTCATGCAGTCTTGCCAGTACTGATTCAGCATCATCCTGTAGAAACAGAATGCACATGGCCCTTAGGACTTACCTGTGGTCCTGCTCAGCTTTCCTTCACTTCAGTTACTCCTCCCCTTCTGTATTCTCAGCTGTACAACTCATTTCAACTCTTTGCCTGCGTTTCTCTTTTTCTATCTTTTCATTCTGTTCTTTTAATTTTTTTTCTTGGTTCCCTTTTCTTCCTTCTCCTTTTCCACCAGTTCTCTTCTCCCTGTGTCATCATCTTCATGCTTTCTCAAGCCTCACTCTTCCTTTGCCTCTCTTCTCAGGTCTTTGTCCAGTTTTCAGTGTCAGGCTCTTGCTTTCTCTTTCATCTTGGCATTTAGAATACCATAGAAGTGTTCCTCTCCAGCTCATCATTAACCTATGAGTCCATTTATTCACTCCTAGTTCATTGGGATTTTTTTATTGTTTTTCTTTCCAGAATGCTCCTGTAAATTAAAAGGCCAAGACTAACCCATTTCTCTCTTGGCTAGAAAAAAGAACAGATTCAGATCATGCAGTCCATTTTCATCACCAACAAGCTCACAGGGCTCATTACTGGAATGTGATGCTAGCAGCTGCAGCTGGCAAACCGGGATCCAAAATTTATGTAAGTACTGGGAAGAGGTTGGCATGCTGACATCTATGTCCTGCCATAAGGAGAAATGTAACTCTAAAAAGCAGTGTTAATCGAGGTGTCTGTCACTCTGGGACGAGAGAAGGGGTTTTTTTCCTCCTAGACTGTACTGTTGTGTTACAGTCAAGACAACAATTTGGCCACAGCCTTTTGAGGACTTGTTCATGCGATGAATATTGTTGGTGTATAATTCAGTAGAAGGTTGTGAAAAGGCATTAGAACACACTAGAGATCCTGAGGATCAGCACTTTGTTTTCTCATCTTTCTACCACTGTTCCTTTTTGTATTTCAGAAAGAAGATTAATATATTCCTGAGTAAGAAAGCAGGATAAAATAAGATCACTAGGGGAGGAATTTTACTTACTAGCATGGTCTCTCTGCAGATGTACATACTCTCATTGGATGCAACTGTGCTATTTAGCTTTTGAGCATCATTTCCCTCCTGTGAATTATGGAAGGCAGTTTAACATACAAAAGAAACTCATCAACTACGTGACTGGCTTACTTTGATTTTCACTTATGATTACTCACATTAGGTGTTGATTTCAGAGGGCTTGCCAGTATGTAAACAGATGTGCTGGTTTTGGCTGGGGTAGAGTTAATTTTCTTCATAGTAGCTAGTATGGGGCTGTGTTTTGGATTTGTGCTGGAAACAGTGTTGATAAAGCAGGGATGTTTTAGTTACTGCTGAGCAGTGCTCGCACAGAGTCAAGGCCTTTTCTGCTTCTCACACCGCCCCACCAGCGAGTTGGCTGGGGGTGTACAAGGAGTTGGGAGGGGACACAGCCGGGACAGCTGACCCCAACTGACCAAAGGGATATTCCAGACCATAGGACGTCATGCTCAGCATATAAAGCTGGGGGAAGAAGAAGGAAGGGGGGGACATTCAGAGTAATGGCATTTGTCTTCCCAAGTAACTGTTACGCGTGATAGAGCCCTGCTTTCCTGGAGATAGCTGAACACCTGCCTGCCCATGGGAAGTAGTGAATGAATTCCTTGTTTTGCTTTGCTTGCCTGCGCAGCTTTTGTTTTACCTGTTAAACTGTCTTTATCTCAACCCACGAGTTTTCTCACTTTTACTCTTCCGATTCTCTCCCCCATCCCACCTGGGGGGAGTGAGCGAGTGGCTGTGTGGTGCTTAGTTGCCAGCTGGGGTTAAACCACGACAATAGTGAAACACAAAACCAGGTAAACCTGGTAATGTCAGAGATGAGAATCTAGTTATATAGTCAGGAGTCATGAAAAAAACTCAAGGCTCTACAGTATGGTCTATCAGTAACCAAAGTACTGAGAAAACACCTAAATATTTCAGGTGAAAAATTAGTCAAGTCTACGACATGACACTTGAGAGGACTGAACAAGGATAGAAACCATCTCTGTTTGGTCAGTGTCCTCAATGAATGCAGACTCTCACAAGGCCCGCACTGTATTTCTTTCAGAGAGTTGTATTTCCACTGTGAAAATCTGAACAGTTTTTGGAAAGCCACCTTTTACAATTCTTCATCCAAAAAGAGATACATACACCCAGTTACCTGGCCCCACTCAAACAGGAAAGGAACCAACCAAAGGAGACCCCAGAGATCCAGGGAACGACTGGAATAAGTGTGCTGTGCTCTGCTTCTGATTGTCATATGAACATTTGACCTCATTGATTTCAAAGACAGTTTTACTCCTAACTCAGCAAGAAAAAAATTTATCATTTATCTTCAGTTTTTGGTGCTTCTGTGTGGCCAACCGTGTTGTAAGCACAGGTCAAATAGCCAGATATCAATGAAGAGATAGGGCTGATGAAAACTACACACTGAAGATACAGGAAGCTTAGCAAAACTGTACATAGAGCACTTGCCATTCAGTCATTTCAGTGGAGTGTTACTGTTATCAACTGTCCATAACTCAGTGGTACCTACAAGCAGGACCAAAGTCCCTCTGGACCGTTCACACAGGAAGACAATCCCTACTCTAAAGGCATTACCATGTCTTTCAAGCAAGACACAAGTAACTGTGACAACCCAAGTGAGAAGACAGTGATGAATGGTTAATGTAATGCAGCAATCGTAAAACTACATATGCCTGAAATTCATTAATTTATGTCTTATTAATTAATTCCAATTCTATCCAGCACACAGCCTAGTCACAGTGGCTTGGCTGATATATTGTTTGCTGACTGTATGCAAGTCCATTCATTTAAGCAGTAGTTACAGGCAGATGGTATGTGCTTACAGCAAAGATTTGATCCCCTGTCTTGTGCATGGCGATGTGATAATGCTGTAAGTAGGTCATGTACATGGGTTCCCTAGTGTGTTGCATGCATTTATGTATGGCTTTGCATAAAACACTTTTCCAGAAATAGACCCCTTCTATATACCTTATGTAAGAGTCATTAAAAGGAGGCATTGCTCTTATTTATTAAGCTTCTTACTCCTTTTACTTCTGTATTGCTTCTGTAGCTTTGTTTCATTTCAAGATATTTCTACTCCTATTAAAAGTGCATACGTGTGTATTTATAAGTCTGTGATTACTACACCTGTCAAAATTTTACAATTTTGAAGAATGCTTCAACCAAGCCTACACACTTTCACCCATCCTCATGGGGAAAGAAATTCTCTTTCTACACAAGGTATGTGAAGTAATGCAGTTACCTTCCCCACATTTATTGGAATCCTTTCATTATCAAATCTAAAGAATGGGGATAACACAGGGACACGGATGTCCCTGGACTGAGAAGGCAACTGTTCGGAGTGACATGCACCTTCATTGGAAGCTCCTCAAACTTCATCAACTTTAGAAAATTATCTTGGTACATGTGGACTAGACGACCTTTAAAGGTCCCTTCCAACCCAAACTATTCTATTATTCTATGAAATGCATCTAGCAGCTACATCATTGTGCTGGTTTTGGCTGGGATAGAGTTCATTTTCTTCATAGTAGCTAATATGGGGCTATGTTTTGGATTTGTGCTGGAAACAGTGTTGATAATACAGGGATGTTTTTGTTATTGCTGAGCAGTGCTTACACAGAGTCAAGGCCTTTTCTGCTTCTCACACCGCCCCACCAGCGAGTTGGCTGGGGGTGCACAAGAAGTTGGGAGGGGACGCAGCCGGGACAGCTGACCCCAACTGACGAAAAAGATATTCCAGACCATATGATGTCATGCTCAGCATATAAACTAGGGGGAAATCTGGCTAGGAGACTGTTGCCTGGGGACAGGCTGGGCATCAGTCGGTGGGTGGTGAGCAATTGTTTTCAGTTGCATTACTTGTCTTTCTTGGGTTTTATTTCTCTCTTTTGTTGTTTTCCTTTTCATTACAATTTATTATTATCATTGTTATTATTAATATTATTTTATTTCAGTTATTAAACTGTTCTTATCTCAGCCCATGAGCTTTCTCACTTTTACTTTTCCGAATATTTCCTCTGTCCCACTGGGGCAGGGGGGGAGTGAGCGAGCCACTGTGTGGTACTTAGTTGCCAGCTGAGGTTAAACCACAATAATCATGATATCAGTTACAACACTGCTGTATTTCTTTTAAGGTTTTCTCTGTCATCCCTTTGCTATATTATTCATCACAGAGCATATATTACTCAGTTATGTTCCTGCCACTTTCAAAAAAATTGTATTAGAAGTACACAGTTTAAAACTGCACAGTTTTAAACTCTGCCATCTTACTCAGACCATGGCTGTTATCAGGCTTCCACTTCAGCACTGCATAGCTTACCAGCAGTCTAGAAATATTTGATTGCTGTATTCTTGCCAATGGAAGGATTTTCAGCAACAAGCACAGGGCAATTCTCACATGCACTTTTAGGTCATTGGTGTATTTTGGGGCAGCACCGTTAGTCTAGTCTTCTTTAGGGGGATAAAATAAATTAATTTTAAGACATCTGAACTTTGTTTTCCCCTCAATTCCTTTTCTGTTGCTGCAGGGAATGACTGCTGCCTGATCCCATTGTGACCAGGCTATAGCACCAGGAAGCATAAATACTGAGCATTAGCTAGAGGAAAGATTGACTTGCAAACAACAGCAACTGCTCATGGCTGAGGTTTGCCAAAGTCCTGGTTCAAGTAGGTGGGCTTCCACCAATCTTACATTTTGTGAGCATATTCCCATCGTGCGATACACATCAGTGTATATCTCTACAGCAGCCTACCAATACCCCTGCAATTAATTTGCTTTCATGGTGTATGATGCTACATGGAAGAGGGCAGAGAAGTTTATTCTCAGCAGCAGTAATGGCATGTGAATATAAAATACAGACATCAATTTAAGATAGTGGTGACATGTCCTACACCTCCCATATATCAAAAAATAAGTTATGTAGGTATATAGCAGAGTCATCTCTCACTTACAATAATTTTATTCTCATCTACCACCACTGATTTTAACGAAGTGATTTTTGATTTACACTGGTAGGGTAAAGACAGTGAGGTCTATGTTATACAGATATATAAATGTAAGGGCTTGAAAGAGGCAGACAGCTTAAAAACTCAGAGACCTTGAAAAATGTGATTATCTAGAAGTACATACTAAATCGTGGTAATTTGTGAGTACTTGTCTCAGATGATAGTCATGTTAGAAATGGTTGAAAACTTATCTCTAGAAATACATGACAACAATTACTACAGCTATATACTTCCTGGATAAATCCTAGTGGTAAAAAACTGTACAGATAAACAAGGCAGTATATCTGTGTACAACTGCTGTTTAAGTGAATGGAGTAAATATTACAGTCTACTAGTAAATTCCATACAACTCTGTATTACTTCCACCATCAAGCTTGATATATCATGTACCATGAAGAAAAACATTTATGATGAAGAGTTGCAATGTGAGAAAATAACCATGTGCTTGGGATCAAGCCTGAGGAAAATCAAGGAAGAACTCCCTTCAAAAGCACTCTCAGCTACAACCTGTCTTTTTCCAGAAAAATCATAAACGAATGAAACAGGTTGTTACCAGAAAATGCTAATTCTCAAAATCAGAAAATTCCACAGAAGACAATATTAGTGTTGATTCAATCTTGACAAAACACATACATGCACACACACTCTGAACCTTTCCTCATTTTCTTTCCAGTTCACCTTATGAACCCTGTGGCCTTCCAGAAACCCTGCAGCTTCTAACAACTCTCCTCATGATCGTGATATAGATTCCTGTGCTTGAAGGGCTAAAAAAACATAATGGAAAATTTCTATCCAGCTCTAAAAAATGCTGAAAAATATATGATCTTATCTACGCTCTCTATAATATCATTTCAGTAATCACAAATCTCGAACAGGAACTGGTATAAAATAAAGAGTCAACAAGGAATATTTATTACCACAGTCTAGGAAGAAGTGGGAGTTTTCTCATAGTATATTTTCAGTAAATCTAAAAAAAAGGTGTCACCTTCAATTTTTTTTTTTTTTTTCCTATGCCAGACTTAACATAAAGATAACTTCTTTTGCACTGATGGGAAATTGAATTATTCAGTAAATGCTGAACTTGGTACCTTAAGTATCCCATTTTTAGGGCCAATAGATTACATCTGAATTCACAATGCCTCCATCTTAAAATGGAGAAGTTTGAATAAAAGCATGTATGTGTTTGTTTAAGCTATTTCTTTTTGGCTTTGGTGAGTTTGTCCTTTAAAAAATAAGTTATTGTTCTGTATGATAATCTTTCTGTGTCTACATCACTGCTGTACCTGAGAACTGAATGTTAATGCCTTTTTCATAGACAAAAATAGCAAAAATGATGTTTTTGTCGTTGTTTGGTTTGGTTTTGTTGGTGGATGGTTTTTTTGCTAAGGATGTATGTTTAACTACTCAGTATCAATATCGAACTACAAAAAAAAAGGTAATGAACTGGCACAATGCAAAATTCTTCTTTCTTTCAGAGATATGCTAGTTTCCTTGTGGCTATACACTAGATACCGTGTTACAACAAGCTCACATTATGCTGTATAGATGAATAAGCACTTGCTGTTTCTAGTTAAATTTAAAAATAGAAAAATAATAAGTGAAGAACTTTATCATATTTGGAGGCAACAACTTGCCATATTCAGTAGGCTTTTTTAGTTTTATATATGTCTAAACACACACAAAGTGTGAAGGGCTACAAGGCTTTAAATTAGCCTCTGATTTTTTAAGTTTCGCACAGCTAAATAGGATCCTACCTATAAACACCTTATGTTATTGAACTTCATTCTTAGCCTTATTTCGTTACAGTGCAAGTTGTTCAATAAATTGTGACTTTGTTGATACGTCCATGGTCAGGAAAGAAAAGTAAGATCTTGGAGGCTGATGATGAATGAGGAAGCTAAATAAATGTCATGGGCTGTGGTTGTTATTATTGTTGGGTTTCACTGGACCATAAAAAAGGATAGTATTAAAAATAAGTCTGAGCAAATAGCACAGTTTACACAGTGCTATTATATACAAAATATTCAAACATCTGCCTACTCACAGAAAGTCACTGGCAGGCCGTACAAACTCTTCATTTAGTGCAAGGGTCTTCACTAGCTAGTGATCATGCTCTGCCTTTCCCAAGTTTCTAAACAGTGCCTTACTTTTTCCTATTTACTCCTCCTGATCTAGAATAACTCTCTGAGAACACTACTCTACTTTTGCTTTATTATTTCATTTATATGTTTTTAACCTATATTATGGTACAGCAGCAGTCTGGTACAGCTGCTAGGTTTAAAGCTGGTTATGTTTTCAGAGAACTTTGGAGCGACAACAGTGTAACAGTCCTTATTTCACAATTGATTTACTGGATAGATTAGGCTGTAGGAGAACTTGAACTGTCTGAAGGAAGGGAGACAAGAGTTGTTTGTCTGACTCAGAACTTCTCCACAGTTGATGGGTATCACTAGTCTGAGAGAGAGAAAGCAGAGAGAAAGTACCAGGACTGGCTACAAACCATGTCTGAATTTCTGAACAAGAAAATTAGCTCCTACTATTTGTTACTTCTTAGTTCAGGAGGCAGAAATTAATCCACTTCCTTGTATGTAAATAAGATTCCACCAAAATTATACTTGCCTCTCATCAGTTTAGCTTCTTGAAGAAACAACCTATCAATTCCTCATTTATTGGCTGTTTTGCCAATACTGCGTGCTATTAGTTTAGCCATTATAGACACAACTATATATGAGTAAAGACATAAAATTGAAATATTGACTACAAAACAAAAATATTTCAGAATATTCAGTTTGGAGGAAAGAAACAAGATTTTTGCTTTCCCTTGAAAAAATATTACATTAAATTTAGCTTTCATGGGACAATCACATGTCCCAGGATTGTATCATGGGAGAGAAATACTTTTCAGCAATCTATATTGATTACAGTCCATAAAGTTGCTGTTTGAAAATTAGATATTAGAAAATTTTATTATTCACCAAGTGCTCTTGCGTGACAAGAGTCTTACTTGAGAGTTAAGAGCTTATGTACAGCTCTTTTCACTTTACCTTATTTTTACTCTATTTTTTTAAGACAGCCAAGACTTTTCCAATGTTTGTGGGTTTCTCTCTTTTAAATCCTAAAACAAAAACAAGAAAAAGGGACTCCAGTAAACCCAGTACTATCAGTTACCAACAGTTACCAAATTTAGAAAGCTGACTTTGCATAATCAATTTTTTATCTATGAAAGAGAATTGTAGGATTTCTTTTTTAAACCTCTCTACTAGATCTAACTGGATTAAACAGGCGTCTCATCAGGTAGCATCATCTGGTACCAGAAAAGGTTACAATGGTGACAGAATTTCACTATCCAATATACCAGCATTCCCCACTTTGACTCATGGATTTTTGTGAAGCCTGTAATATCTCCAGATCTTCCAGAGTCACATATTTTGCATCATTGCTGGGACAAATTCTTGTATGGACCACCTGTCCTACAAGCTCTCGTAGCTTATTTTTTTTACCTTTATATCTCGTTTAGAAACATGCTCTGAAACACAAATTAAGTTAAGATTACAGTTAAGAGTTAAGATTTGTAAAATGGGCTGAACTGCTGTTTTTACAGCTGACTTCTGCAAGGCCAAGTTCTGATATGCCAGCACAAAAAGCTGTCACTGAGGTAACCTTAACCACTCCCAGATTAGGTATCAGTTTGGGCTAGAATTAGTGCTCAGAAGTTTTAAATGAATTTAAGATCCTCTGGGTTCAAAGAACAAGCTAAACCGAGCTGGTTCAGATATCTTAACCTAAAGGTCGGTCTGTTCTTTGATGGCTGGGATTAGAATTAAGATTTGGGAAAATGCACGCTGAAGGTCTTTTTAACTGATGGCTAATACATATTTAAGATAAAGAATGATGTGAACAGAACTAATGATTTAATGTTGGTACAAGGGTGGGAAGAACTCCTGATCTATCATCATGTTTAGACCTGTTAGTAATGTATGAGAAAGCATAACCTGAATAACTCTGTTGGTGAAACCTGAATTGTTGGCACTGTTCAATAAGAGCAGATGTCAACAAGTCCTCTGACTCTTTTGTCTGATGAGAAGCTGTTGGTCTCATTTTAGTGTTAGAATTACTGTTTAGCAGTCACATCAGGGAGCTATATGTACTGACACGTTCTACAGGGCTCCCACGAGAATGTTGAGGGCTCATGACACACTGAAAAAGCTTACTGATCTCCTGTTGCAACAGGAGTTCAGCTGTCTGTGATCCAAGGTCTCTCTGGGTGCATCAGAGCAGTGTGACCTTGGCTCAGTTTTACTAAAAACAATCTTGTTAAGAAGTGAGAAAGCATACAACAAAGTCAAGCAAGGCAAGAAAGAAAAAAAAAAGACAAAGCAGTATAATTGCTCAAACAGTAATAGTTTGCAGATCAGGGGTTCAAGAGGGAAAATAGAAATACTGACCCAAAAGGGTAAAAAACCTGAAAGGAAAAAGAAAAAAGAGAATCTGAAGATACAAACTCAAAACCAGTGAGGATCAGCCAATTTCAGGGAAGAAGAGAGGCCAGCATTTGCACTGGCTGGCAAAGACTTGAGAGATATATCATTAGGATCATGAGCTTACCACTGTAGCCTATTAGTGTTAGAGACCTATTGTGTGCATCAGCCAATGAGTAATTGCTTTACACTCAAAGATGTGTCCTGCTTACCAACTCTCTGCACACCACAAAAGTTGCCTGCAAGAAGCAATGAAGAAAGGGAGGGTTACATGGCTAAGTAAACAAATCTGATCAATGATAAAGACCACTGCTAAAATTAAAATTTGGGTTAAGACTTCAGTATTGTGGTCTGAAAGCTTCCAAGGATCCTGGAAAACCTGTTGAGACAAAATAAGGATAAATGCTAGCCCAGTATTTATAGATTGGATGAAAGGCAACATGAACCCTGGCCTTTGAATAGGTTGAGTGTTAAGGTTCCAATTTGGACAAGCTGGTTTCACTGATCCATGATAAAGGTCAGTTCTGAGATTAAAGCTTAGATAAGAGCATTTGTGAAAGCACACGTTCTACGGCCATTTTAAAGTTGGATCCTAGAAAGCCAAAGTAAAAAGAGGAATGACAGCTGTAGAGATTAACCACTATTGACAGTTCAATGCTAACAGGTTTGCCTGGTCAGTGGTTGGGCTTTAGCATGGGACTGAAAGTCAGATCATAACTGAAGAATTGCCTCTCCTTGTGGATTCTGAAAAGCCTGGAAGATCATTGATTATGGACTAATACTGTAAGGTGGGCTCTGAAACGGCATGCTGCTTCTCACTGTAATTAAAATTAGGGATAAAACTTAGGAATTGAGAAAGCGTGGGTTGAAGGGCTGTTTTGTTATTCCTGCATCACTGTGGAGCCCAGAGAAGAACTGATGTCTTGTTACTATTTCTACTGGTGGTATAAGCCTCTAAGGCTCAGTTTAGAATTACAATCAATGTTACAGTTGGAAATGCTGTTTTAAGTGATGAATCTACAAAAAGGTGAACAATGTTTCTAATGAGGATATGCTTTCTATTTTATGTTTTAAATCCAGGTTGGGCTTAGAGATAGGGTTAGGATTTGGGAAAATTTAGATTGAAGAATCAGTTTTATGTTCTATCCTAGGAATCTTACAGGAATAACACGAGAGCTAACAGTAATGTGCAATTGTTGGTCCTGCCACGTGTGTAGTTATCTTAACTATAATTAATGCAAGTGCAAGGTTCAAGGTCAGAATCCTGGGGTGAAGGTTTCAGGGCTTTGTTGGCTGATCAGTCCTGCAGATCATTCCAGAGTGAAGTGAGGGCTGGTTCAAGTAGGAATAACCATTTGTCAGTTTGACTGCTAAGAATACTTAGCTTATCTTTCAGGGTATGGTCCAAATGAGGGTTCAAAGCAAGGTCTGATGAATGATTACATTTCTCACATCTCCTGCAAGGCCTCCAGAGCCTGAAAGACTAAATGAAATATGTCAGGTGCCTTACTTCCATTACTACACCACCAATTGTCTTATTAGTCGACAAAGAAAGGATTAGGATAGTTAGAATTCAGATTTATTAAAGCCTTGTCCAAACACCTGCAGAAATCTTCAATGAAAAGGGATGATGACCGCTCATCATATCATTTTCAGTACCAGGAAAAACATGTTTGTCCAGCTTATGAGCACGGTTAGGGAGAATATTTGGAAAAGTGAAGGCTCACTGGTGTGTTTACTGATTATTCCATAAAAGCTGCAGAAGGAAGATGAGGAATGGTGACAGCAGGAGCTGATGTGTTATAGCTAGTATTAATTTAGATATAGTTGTTTAACCTTAATTTTAATTTGAATTTTAAGACAGCGTTAGACTGTCTTCCCAACCCAGCTCTACACATTTGCATTTACTGGTGGGTCCATTAACATTTACAAATATAATGCTGGCTGATAGTAAGATAAATTAGTTTCCACATCAGGTGCAGTTGCATGGCCTCAGCACTGTGGTGAGATTACAAGTTGGCAAAGCAGAGGCTGAGAGATCTGTGTTTATTGATTGATCTTAGAAGGTCTTTTAGTGCAATTTAAGGGCAGATAATAACAGATCTATTGCTCTTTCAGACATGGGTCTGATTGCTTGATCAGTAACTGAGATCAGGGTTTGGAAGTGAAACCTTAAGATTTTCATGGAATATTTCAGAAAGAAAAATGATGGCTGTATCTACCTGAGATTTTTGTCATTTGTATAGGGCAAAAGGCTGCATTGTATTAAACCTTGGTTTACAGTTTGAATCAATGAGAGCATTGGTCTTAATGACAGGAAAAACGTAGGCTGAAAGCGGGGTTTTTTTGCTCCTGATGAATCCCAGAGGTCCTGTGGGACTAAGCAAGTTACTGAAGAAAATAAGAACTTAAACCATACTGCAATATCTAACTAGGGAGTGGTCACATGGTTGGTGAATCAGGCCAGTGTTTGGGCTAGGACTGGGCTTAGCTACATTCAGGTTAAGTATGGAAAAACAAATTATTTGTTGGAGTCTCCTCAGTCCAGCTGTTTTTGAAAGAGCCAATTCTAACAGAGGTGATAAAGTTTTACTGCCAAACAAAAGTTGACCTATGTTCATTAGGCTTAGGATTGGGCTTCAGTCAGGTAAATGCAGATAGAATATAGTATTAACTTTATCTACTGTTTTTGGCTGGGATGGAATTAATTTTCTTCACAGTAGCTTGTATGGGACCATGTTTTGGATTTGTGCTGAAAACAGTGAACAGCTGTTTTGTTTTGATTTTCTAAGAGAGGTGCTCCTTTAGGTGATTTCTGCTAACATAACCAGAACTGGTTAACTTGCAGATGGATAAGCCTTCATTGCAACCCTGTACCTAGCTGTAGCTCAAGGCCTGCCATGAAGCCAAGCTCAAAAGTTCCCAGCTCACAGCTAGGACATCTCCTCTGCCTGACTTTATGGCCTTTCTCACAAGGATTCTCCTCAGAGAACTCTCCCAGAAACTTCTCACTAACCAAATCCAAAAGCCAAGCCCTTGTCAGACCTCCTACTTCATATCCTCTGGCAGTGCCACACTTAGCAACTCCTATGAAATCACCTTGTCTCCTCACCTTAACTAGGAATATTCTTTCTTGCGAAGCTGCCTCCTCCCTCTGGGCTGTATCTGGTTCATGAAGCGCAGCCCTAGATTTAGCATACACATAGCACATCAGCCAGATTCAAAGTAAGGTCAAGCTTATCTGTGACCTCAAACATAAAGGCAGCTTCTTCAGAATACTTCCTTGCTCAGCTCTCAAGCCTCTCATTTACCACATCCAAACCCTTATCCCAGGCTTAGCAGTCCCCATCACATAGAGCAGGTTTCAACTTTCTACTGTGGGTCTTCCCCAACAAACCTCTGTCCCAATTCTCTTGAAGACCTCTTCAGACAACAAGAAGGGTTTTGCAGCTCCAACCACTCAGCAACTAGGTCCTCATGAGAAGCTAAACCCAAGCCATTGCTCAGGACTAGAGCCTTTAGCCCACATTGCAAGTACTTTGCAATGAAATAAAACCCTCTCTTCAGTTTCATTTAAAGGCCTCTTCTCAAAGACATTCTCACAATACTTCATAATCTATACCAGAAAGACCAAATCATCTTGACTCAAATTACCAGCTTCAGACACACCATCACTCACTAGCTCCTCTGCTAAGTCTAGGCTATGGAAGGCAAGAAGACGAGGAAAAGGCCTTCATCCCACCTTTGGAAAAATGTTGTCCTGTTGAGAGATTCCCAACTGGCTTAATTCCTAGTACCAACTTAGGAGAGTTTTTGCTGCCTTAGCTATGCCTGAGGTCAGAAATCAGTCCAGAACATAAGCCAGGAACAACACAAGACTCAAGAGGAGCCCCCTCCTGTTATGGTGAGAGCTTTCAGTGTTTTGATCAGTATTACTAACTTTACAGATAGTTTAGACAAGTTATATGTCTACAATGGAAAGCATTTACTCTTCAGCCCTGTCCTGTTGACTGCATCCAGCTGGCTTCTCAGTTAATATGTATTCTCAGCCTCCTTCAACAGCCTTTATTATGGGGTCCATGTTGTGTCCATGTCTTCTTGACTGCCTTTTAACATGCCCCCAACATTCAACCAGCCACAAAATAAAAAAAAAAAAATCAAACTGAATGATAGTGCTGGGTCTGCCGGACATCACTCTGATCAATCAGTACAGTGTATCTTTACAACATTTTGTTTAGCCTTCAGCCCAGACTTGCTTATCTTCCCCTAACCCTCATTCATACCTAAACCTATAAATCATTTAGGAACACTTATGCATGGCAGATCACCTTAGCTATTTGTATGTAACCAAAGTAATTAGGCAGTCAACTGAAATGCAAAGTCTTGTGCAAAATTAACTCTAAATAGTTATGGATCTTGTACCAATTCTTTTGTAAAAGCCTTTCAACCTTACGTAAAGTAGCATAATTGTTTTATCGCCAATTCATATTTTACTTCTTGCACAGCTCAGGTATACCCAGCAAACCAAGCCTACAACTGTCAGCTAATTACAGTTTCAGTTGAACTTGAGGGATTTTTCTGTAGTCATAGAAAACTAGCAACCAGTTTAAGCTGAGACCTAGTTTTAAGATTCCATTGACATACTTTAATAAATTAAGTCTGCTTGCAGACTGAGAGTACAGACTCCTAATTCTGGAATTCTCCATGTCACTTGAATAGGACTAGATTTCTTCTTATCCAATCTGTAAGGCTAATGGTACCTCCGATAGACTGTCTATTCACAGGGAGAAAGAGCAATGAGCTTCAATCATTTTTAAGCTCATGCACATGCTCATCCTCTATTACTTTGTCTGAATTTCAATTTATAACTAAATGCAACTCTGAACGTTAATACTAGTCTATTCTTACTAAAATACAGTAAGGAATCATAAGTCAGGCCTTAACTCAGAAATTATCCAAGGTTCCCAGCCCTCCCTGAGCAATCCCAAATAACCCTAACCTCATCATAAACCCTAAACAAGTCAGTCACAAGACTGAGTAGTTCAGACATAGGAGGAGGGGGAAAAAAAAATCAAATCAGTAGTACTCCTTGATAAGAAGCTTCAGTCCTCTCTCAGCCTCAGATTTATCACATTGGTTATCCTCAGCCTCCAGACAAGATCTTTATTAACAAGCTAGCAGCTGTGCTGCCCACAATGAGCAGTTCCAATAGTATGCCTGATGTGTCCCAGATGAGTACCTATCCTCATCTTGGCTTTGTTTAAAAATAAAAAAAAAATAAAAATTCTTCCCCCAATTGTACTTACAGTGACCTAACCTGGAATTAAACCCAAGCCTTCCCCTAGACTAAATGCTAAATATAAATCAGCCAAAGCATTGAAGTTAGCACAATTCAGCCAGCGAGCTGCCAGGAGTGCCATGCCTTCAGCCAAGCCCTTCTGGACCTGGTTCACAGCAAGAAAGTCAGGCTCAATGGTTAGAGGACAATAACAAACACCTCACCATCACCATTTAATAGGAAATGATTTAGTTTTCTGTGATGAACAGGAATCATTTTCTTGGAAAAAAGAAGTCCTTAACAAGTAACTCAAGAAACTAAGGGACAATAAAGAGTGGCAAAGAGAAGATTCGCAGAACAGGATAAAGTAACTAACAATTCCTCCCCAAAAGCATAACTATAACAATACACAATTCCCTCTTCTATTCCCACACACACACCCCACACACACATAGCCCCCATTTTGGGGGATTTTAGGTGAGGCAACCCCTAAGCAGACAGTTGCTTGGCAGCTTCTGAAGTAACATCTTATTCACAAATTTTGGTTGTTTAATCACAAGGCTCCCTCACCTATCCTGTTGAGGAGCAAAGTTTCATACAAGCTGCTAACGTTCTGGGGATGGGGCAGGGAGTCACACACTGACTCCCAGTAGTCATGGCTCATTTCCACTTCTCTAGCCTCTTCAGCTACTGCTTTTGTGCTTCTACAGCTCTTTGCTGCTCTGAAATTTGAAGACTTGCTAGCAATTTCTCTTCCTCTTACTTCAGCTCCTCAACAAAAAGCACACAGAGCATATATGTATTATGCATGGTTCTCTTGCTTGCAGTGGAAATGAAAAGCTCCCTATTTTTCTATTACAGAAGACTCTGACTTCAACTTTCTTCCCAATGAATTTTTTTTTTGCCCTCAAGATTGCAAGCAGTTGCCTTAGATTAAAGCGATTACCTGTTCCAACCCCAATCACTGTAGATTAAATGGCACAAATTCTTCTATTTTGCGACATTAGTTCCTTCTAGTAGTAATGTGTCTCAAGCATAATAAACAACGTACATAAATTAAAGGTTTCAGGCCTACCCATTGATTCCCTTATTCATCACTCCTTCTCTTTATCAGATGTGAACAGAACCTCGTTCTCGTGGTCCCTTTTTCCTTTTAGGGCTTTTTTCCTACTGTGGGGATGACAGGTAAATACGACTGCTTTCTCTTTTTTAGAACCTGAGACATCACATGTACATGCCTTTCATCCCTGCTCCCTGCCAGATATCTGACAGCCTGACAAATCCATTTCTATCACACCTGGACAGTCAAAACTATACTTGTAATTTTCTCAGCTATCCGGAGCACATCAAATAGGTATTGTGTAGGTTAAGCTTTTTTTAAGGTAAGGTTTTGGGGGCTTGGGGTTTTTTTTGGTTGTTTCATATTTTGCTTTGTAAGTTGGTAAATTATTTTTTTGTTTTGGGCAATATAGTCATGGCTTCACATGTTTTGGATGAGAGAAAATTAACTTCTCTGGAGACTTCTTCTGACAAGATATTTTCGTGCTTCCTTCCATGACAAAAAAGGTGAGTTTTCCCTCCTAGAAGAGATCTGATGAAGACAGATCTCAGATCTCCAGCCTGTCTTTCAGATGTCTTTCAGATGTCTTTTGATACACTGTATTTGAAGTGAAGTCTCCATGAAAAATTTTTTCCCCCATCTATTTACCAGATGTCAACAGAATATTTCCTCCAGGTGGGCACTCTGCTGGAGCTCTCTGCAAGGGGGAAGAGGAATGATGAAGGGGATAAGGCTGTGCTTTTTCTGTAAGCCTCAGAACCAACAATAATTCGTAAGTCTAGACTGGCAGAAAACAAAACCAAATAAATAAATAGATTACAGAGCTTTCAGAATACTGCCATTCCCAGAAAATTAACCTTTACAGAAATTAAAGCAACAATAAGCAATTAGAACTTGTTGAAGTTAGCCCTCATTCTACACGTGGGATACGCAGGATGCAACAACAACACTTGTCACCTCATACTTTTCCAAACCCTAAAAAGAATGTTCTCTTCTCAAACTATATTAAGAATGTATCTTCTCCTGCTGTTCATGGCTCTGTTTTACACTGTGGAAGACATCTTAAATCTAGTTCCCTGAAATAGAACCTAACCATACCTTAAATCAAAGAATATCATCCAACTCTATTCACTCCAAAAATATTTGTTATCTGAGACAAAAATAGTGAGTTTGAAGAATGAAATGCCTAATTTCAGGGCTCAGAAAGGGTATACAGACAGGCAGATAATTACTACCCTTTCTCAAGCTCACTGTCTTCTGCTTCACACTAGTCCTCAAAGGTCTGAAAGTTTGTGTCTTAGCCAGATTTGGGTGGATTTTCACAGGCAGAAAAGAGATCTCTAACCCAAAGGTCAGCTTCCAGCCATATAACTATTGTCTCCTCTAATACCACAGGGAATCTACAGCATTTAAGGAAAGATCACTGGTGTTTTCTTTTATTGTTGTTCTTGGAAATAATAGCTTTGCTATCTTGGCTGAAGTATCCAGAAGAGAAATTCAGTGGGATACAGACATTTTTCTTAGAACGTTTCAGCCCCAGATTGCAGAAGTTTGACAGACTTATTTACAAAATCTGAAACAAGGTGCTATAATTGCAAGTACAGAATCACAGAATCACTAAGGTTAGAAAAGACCTGTAAGATCATCAAGTCCAACCATTAAAAAAAAAAAAAAAAAAAACCACCAAAACCTACTAGTCCCCTCTAGAAGAACTACTAGATAAGTACTACATTCTGCATGCTTTTTTAAAAAGAACCAAAATAACCCCCAAATTTAAATGAAAAGTGGAAAACAAATTTTTCATTTTAAGATTTTAGCCTAAAAGAGAGGAAGGATGCCAGAGAAGATACCATCGCAGACCACCTCTGACACCTGGGATCAATCGATGGGCTAAGCCTCTCTTCCCCCCAACAGGGATGCCTTTGGGTAAGATTCGAACACTTGGTTATACCGAGTGCTTCCCCGAGAAACTTAGAAATCTCTATAGAGTTGCTTTATAACTTAACGCGTTTGTAGCCAGGCTATATTACTCAGATTCTTGGTATTTAGACATGCTTTGCAAGCAGTAAGTTTATCACCGGCAATCCAAAAGAACTTGTGTATCAGTTGCTTCAATAAACTACACTATTCACTAATCTATCTGTGAGAGTTCTCATTGCACACCGCCAAATCCCTTAAGCATGGCCATGCTAGTTCATGGAACGCGACTAGACTGAAAGTGTACGGTGTTACGAGTATATCCGTAATCGTGAGAGTTCAATACATTGATCGCGACCGGACTTGTAACACAGAAAAATTGGGCATCACTCAGAACCTAAGCCTAGCTGCCCCCAGCCCCTCTGATATCTGAGGAGAAGCTGGAATGCAAGGGGGTTTATTTTCTGCCAAATTGCCTTGCCCTTTAACGCGACATAGTCAAAAACCTTTGTAATCTGTTCTTGAACCAGATGAAGTACTAGAGCACCTGGAGCATTTCCAAATGCAGGAGGAGAACTTTGGGGTCAATAGGATTAACTCCCAGTTCCTAAGCTTTACTGTGCCAATAGCACAGAGAGCACAATAGGTTTCCTCAGCAATTCTGTGACAGTTTTAAAGGAATTTTCTGCCCTAGTGTGTAAAATCAGCCAAGAACATGCAAACTGGCAGACGAACTAATAAATCCAGAGGCACTTCTGCTGCTGTTCATCATACTTGTGGTGAGCACCAGAGAACCACATACTACCTTAAGGAAAATAAGTTATGTTCTTTAAAACGCTAAGAGGTTTTTTGTTTGTTTGGGCGGGGGGATGGTCAGGTTTTTTTAACTGCTACTTTCACTACTCTAAAGTACTACTCAGTACTTCTTCACTCCACTAAGGAGAGGCAGGTGATAAAGTAGAAGAGAAAAAAACCTGGCTGTGATCTAATGATGCACAAATATTCTAACTTACTTTTAACAAGCAGATTTTCATTTTTATTAACCTGATGTTAGGTAAACACTTTATAGTAATATGCTGTTTAACAAACAGAAAGTAAAATAAACCTGAATAGCTGGAAGATGAAATGGCATATTTCAGATTCATGTTAAATTTAAGCCAGTACTATGGGAATTTTCACCAGCCAAGCCAAAAATTTCAGGAATCAAGTAACACTCAACAAAAAAATTTGAAGCAAAACCAGCTCCCACTCCCCAAAAATCTATTTTTAGGTTTTTATTCCTTAATTCCAAAGAATCACTTTGATACGAAAAACAAAAGTGCTGAAACGATACACTTTTTTTTTTTTTTTTTTTTTTGAGGCTACTTGTGGGTTTTGGAAATAGGGTGGCAGAGAGGGGAAAAGGTTCTGGAACTATTGCTCAAATTCAAAAATTGGCATGCAAGTGCTTGTTATTGATCTGAAACTGAGTATTCTGCTAAATGCATTATCCATTCGGAATGGCTTATTTAACTGATCTAAGTGTTCCAAAGACTGAAGATGTCAGATTTTGATACTATTTATAGGGACAGGATATAGCTGTGAAGACTAACCCTAATATTCACCAACGTTTTGGAGCTGTCTAGGTCCAGAGTACAGGCCTCGCCACCTATTAACATTTTCAAATGAAAAAGCAAGGCTGAATATGCACTGACATTACTACTGCAAAGAAAAGGAAAGCTGAGTTTCTTTCTGGCATTGGCTGAGCTGCAGTGGGCTTCACACATTTGCAACGATTGTGGATATAATTGATGAATGTCAATACTGTTAGTTCCATTTGCAGGAGGTGGTGAAATGCCATATGTGACACAAAATCTTTTTTTCCCCCCCCCAAGAGCAAATGCTGCTGCCTGCTGACATCTCCTAGGGTCCAGCACAACAGGGGAAGAGCAGCATGTCCCCAAAGCATGTGGTGGGAAACAGGCAGAAGGGATTGCTTTGTAGGCTCAAATATGCTCACTATAGATTTAAAGTTCCTTCTTTGTAGCTCAGGGGCAGACTTGTAGTTGTCTTTGCCTTGTGTCCAAACCCAAAGATGACCTTTTGCAGGAACATTAGTTGCTTCATGGTTTGTAGACTGAAAGAAGCACCAAGATGGGAAAAGAGTGTCATCATGTCTGTTGATATTCTGCTTTCAAACCAGCTTACATTTCCATCACCTCTTTGGCCAGGTTTTAAGGAGAAATCAAGTGATGCGCTGAAACCATGGCTGCTAAACATCAAAGCTACCATGGGACAGCAGACCTCAGAGCTGGCTGCAGGCTGACCTTTCTAAGTCATCCTAAGAAACTCCGTCTTCTTCCTTTGAGACACAATCATCACTTTTACAGGGAGACTCCCAAAATCCTGTCTTAAGGAAATATGAGGTCCTGTATTCCAAATATTTAGAGACTGATTCAAACCCTACCAGCATAATAATGTCTTTGAATTTATTAAAAGTCTCATATATTCCAGCATGAAAGGGGAGAACGAGAGGCAAGATTAATCAATAAGTGTTGGATTGATTCACATAATGACATTTCCCGTTAGCTCTTCTGAATAATTTCATTCACTAAAGAGAATCAGATAGTCTTTTTCATTTACCAGTATGTCAGGGATTTCTGTACAGACTTTGAATATCTACATTCATTTAGCTGCATCCCTGTTTGAATGAGGCTTAGAATGATTCACAAAGGCATTTGAGCTGTCATTTCCACCTGAATTCTGGACGTTAGTTTTCCCTCTGCAATCACAATGAAAATGCACAAAATGAAAGGATGCACTGGCTACAGATAAAGAATACTGAAGTCAGCACAACTGGTAATTTTTTCCATAAGTGATCTGAGCAATACTAATACAAGGTTATGCCACTCCCTCTACTTCACCACTTTACTTATTTTCTTAAATAACTGATTACATCACAGCTAAGCTGCATGATGACTTTTCAGGCCGTTCTGTGGAACCATAAAAATACTTACGAGTTTTGCAGCTTTCATAAACACATTTTTCATCTCAGGGTCCACAGAACACACTATGGTGTTCTTTTACTTCAATTTTCACCTTTTTTTGAGAGAATGTGGACATAGGTCTTTTTCCACTGAAAGTGGCCCAAATTTATGTGGAAAAATCTGTGCTTAAAAACCCAGAAGTTTTCACTTTGCAGTGTGAAAAGAAATCATTATTTCTTCAAAGGGTGAAAATACTGGAGAGAGTGTGGGTGCATCCCTGCAGGGCATGAGAAGTGATGGCAGTGGTCCCCAGACATCCAGACACCCTGAAGGAAGTTGAGCACACCAGTACCCCCAGCCTCTCCATACCCTGGGGAGGTGCCCCTTCTGTGCCCTGGAAGGTATCGCAGGGAGCGACACACTGGGAAGAGGGGCACGCGCCTTAGTCCCTGCTCTCTCACCAGAGCTGGGGCCCCTCTCTCCAGCAGGAGGGACACATCTGCCCTGATCAAGACGTGGACCTGTGAATAGCCTCTCAGAAGGTGGCGTCTAAGCCACCTTGCTCCTTTCTCATGTAACAGACACCAGGAAGAGAAGAAAGTCCATGAAAGGAAGAGACCACCACGACTGTCATGAGCCTGACAGAGCTCCCCAGGCACACAGACCCCAGCTCCAGCATCTTCTTTAACCTTTCCCTGGGTTAAGCAAGGAGGCCCTTTATCCCACCCCTTCTTTTGGGCTGGTGTGTTTGGGTATGTTCAGTTGCGCACACAGAGACTCTGCAAGCAGGATATACACAGCATTAAAGCAGAAAGCAGTGGCTTGTTGGCTAAGCCACGCAGAAGGCAGCTGGGACTTAGTGAGCTATAAAGCTAGGCATTAGCATGCTCCCAGCCCGAGGGGACCCCTCAGGGTCTTTGCTGGCTGGACAGGCACTGGTCCAGCAAGGACGGGTCAGCCTGCACGGCTCCAGGAACGGCTCCTCCACACTGCCAGGCTACCGTCTTCCACTAGCTCCATCAACACCGATGACTTGACCCAATTACCCAATGATCCTAACTAGCCACCTTTCCCCCCTGCCCACTTCTTTCCTTTTAGGGTTTTGCCTTTCCCTACTGTTTTTTATGCTCCTGAATCTTGGAGCTACTGATGAACTGGTCTCACCTCTCCTACCGCCAGCTATAATTTTATCCTTACCTTTCAACCGAATTTCTCACCAGTCTTCTTCACAGTGTGAGCAAGCTTGTGCAGCTGGGCCAAGTCAGAGCTAGACCTTAGAGCCTTGGGACACAAGCAATTAAACCTTTAAGAAAGGAGAGGGGGTTCCAGCAACAGTTCTTCCCTCACCTTTTCCTAACATGATCTGCATGGCATAGGACCAAATTGTAAATCCTGGCTAGAATCATGCAGAAGATAAACACTAGTGGTTCACAACTGCTAAGACATATATTCAATAGCTGAGATTTAGGGTCTTACCAACTGAAATTTAAATGCCTGCAAGGCAGACAGGATTTTGAAGGCATTGCACTTAGGTTTAAGTACTTAAAGTAAGAAACAGAGATCCAAACGATCCCCAGTGATTCAACAGCTTTGTGGGGGGGTTTTTTAACCTAGAAGGTAACTTCGATAGGGAAAAACAGCTCTTACTGCAAGGTACATGCCAAAGGAGAAGAGGCAGCAAAGCACATTCTGGTGTAGTTGCTTGACTTTTTCCAGCATATATAAAACATCCAGGGAAAACTCCCTTGGCTTATGAGGAGAACAGAATTTCTCTGCCCATTTGCTCTTCACCCTTTTCTCCATTTGGAAAGGAAATTCTAGAAATATCAGCTAATAAACTTCTAATTGCGGAAAAACCAAGGTTGAGATACTCCAGCACAGAAGAAAAATAATGCAGGTCAGAAGTAATGACAAATATTCCATTTGCCTTTATAGAACTAGCCAATATCTGTAATAAATCTACTTATGTATGTCTCCAGAAAATAAATGGTTGTGTTTGCTCAAACCACATTTGAATCAGCTTCAAAAAAGGTTTCATTTATGTCCATTAATTGACCTTCAGTTTCAGAAGAAGGGTTCAGTGGGTTCTTATTTCCTCTGAAGTACTG
This sequence comes from Gavia stellata, assembly GCF_030936135.1. Lineage (NCBI taxonomy): Eukaryota > Metazoa > Chordata > Aves > Gaviiformes > Gaviidae > Gavia > Gavia stellata. The sequence goes on from NC_082597.1 coordinate 27,528,664, forward strand.
AGCTAGGTAATTGTTATGTCCCTGAGCTGCAAGAGGCACCCAGGTGCTTCACATATTTCTATTTTTACCCAAGCTTTACACTTCAGGTAATTGACGCATAAGGAAAATCATAATCATAATCCATCAAACTTGTTTCAGCATGTGTCTAGCCATGTACAGGCTCAAACAGACTTTAAAGAGAATAAGTGTCATACAGAACTGGGAACACAGGGCTTGTCCAAAAAGTGGGAGTCAAGAGGTAGCACACTTCTAAGGACATGGGCTTGAAGTCTCATTTCGAAAATGGGACTAATTTGATCCTCAGGAACTGATTCATAGGACTATATGTCACAATTTATTATGTTGGCTAGACCTGAACTTATCATTTAGATTACCTTTATACTCAGTTAAAAAAAAAAAAAAAAAAAAAAAAAAAAAAGACTTTTTCTAGGGCTCAGTTCAAAGTTTACATCTAAATTAGATCACGGTGTCAGCAGTGTGGAGTATATTTCCATAATAAAGTCCCTCAGGTTGAAAGTTCCTTATTGCAGGCTCTGTCATTATATGCTCTTTTTTGCACGGACATAGTATGTGTCAGGGAGCCACATTTTGATTGTTGTCACATTGGACAACGTAAGTGATATAGAGAGCTGTACAAACCACTGTATTTCATTCGCAGCCTCATCATGGCATCTAAATCTAAAAACAAATTATTCAGCTCAGGACAGCAATCTGTTATCCCCTGTCCCACACATCTTTCCTGTGTTTCATCTCTTTCTTGAAAAGACAACAGGAAAAATTATGCAGGCTGAAGAAGAAAGAGGGGAAGCTAGATACTACAGGATATGCATGAATGCTGTTACCTCACATTTTTAACTACGTGCTTCTACTAGGTCTCCAGCTCTGCGAGCCTCTGGTTCACCTTGGAGCACTAGGGAAAAGGCAGCTGAGACAGGAACCACATGGCAACCACAACTTTTCACCTCGGATCTAATTCACTTAGCTGACTGTCCTGTTTAATAACTTCTAGCGCAGCACCGCATACTAAAAATTCAGATGAAGTATCTCTCATGGGAAAATTTTAACATTACTGCTAATTATTAAGTATGTGCAGTCTAAAAGAACCAAACAGCACTTTTACTTCTCTGACACATTTTCTACTGGAACAGAAAGGGGAAAAACAGTTAAAAAACACTGATTAATTCATGTCTTGTGATACCTCACTAATTAAGGCAGATTGCAACTTTCACTAAATATAGCTCCACAAATTACTCTACTACTAAGTAACTGAGTCTAAGGTACAAAAATAAAATATAATAGAATTTAATGATGCACTCTATACTGCTAATGGTCTCTAGTCCCATGAAGTGTTACAATAGGCTCTCTCAGTATTGTCTACCTGTGGTATCACTTAGCCCCACAACAGGTACAGTTCAATCTGTGGTTTCAGGGGATTTTTTTTAAACTATGCAGCTGAAACTTAGTTATAATTCCTCTGTTGTAACCCACCATCTAAGAAATAAAAATGCTGACTCTCCCAAGCTAAAAAAGCCACATTTTAAAGGGTTGTAAACATTTAATTTTTTTATGATTTAATGCATTTTTTATCAGAGTAGCAGTTTTGAACATAGATATAAAAGCCCAGGATGAACAGCTGAGCCAATATATTTGGCTGGTAATGCTCCTTTCAACAAACACATTTGATGAGCAAACATGTCCTCCTAGCCACCTACACTCATACCCATCTGTTAGGATGGCAACATGCCTCTGCACAAGGTAACATGCCAATATTAGAAGGCCAGAGAAACAAGCCAAAAGTAGGGTTAAGGAGAAATCTAAATAACATTGCACTTACCAGATCTTCTTCCTGAATTTCATCCTACTTGTAACAAGCAGTATTACACTACTGCACACTGACTTTTAAAATTTGATTCCAGTTGTGTACAATTATGGGACAAGCAGCACACAGGAAAGAAGAATTGGTTGGTTGTGGATACTCACAGCTGCCAAAAACCCTTGAGATGGATTGCAGCTGGTAGTTGAGAAGCCCATTAAGGATATCTGTCAATTTACTTTAAACAGCTAGAGACAGCAGGTGCTGCAGGTGAAGATAATTCCCTGGAAGACCATACCACCTGGGAGAGTCACAATCAGCGCAGAGAGGCTAACTACAAGCACTGTCTCTATAATGACAGCATGGAATGGCAAGAAGTCTAATTCACCCAGTCTGAATCACAAACCGTGTCATAAGTTTGTGTTACAAACCTGTGCATTCTACTTCTCAAAAAGCACAAAATCTCGGAAAACCTTTTATAGTAAGTCTTTTATAATAAGTCTTTTTATAGCAATAAGTCTAGATCTTATGCACTCATGGCAGTTGTGTGTCTTTGCCACTGTGAATTGGGTAGAAATTATTCTGTATTCTGCAAAAAATAGACAGAAGAAACTGTCATTTTACATTTCCAAGAATATAATGAGTGTGTTTTTCCTAATTTTGAGGTTTACACTTTACCGAAAATAATTTCTGTTTTGATAGAAGTCCTTTGGGTTTTTTCCTAATTATAAAATTGCCCCTAGCAGCTTTTAGCATATGTAGGCAGTTCTTTTAGAAACTATGCCTTTCCAAAAGAACATGGAAAAACTACAAAATATCTCTTAACAAAACTGATGCTTAACAAAGTATTCCTTTATAAATGACCTGTAAAAATTTGAGATGAGATTAGAAAAGCATTTCCCACTTTGGCATTAAAACTCCATTTTCTAAGCTTTGGAAAATATCGATTTTAATTAGTCTGCCATATGCTGTTGTGTATACCTCTTTCTAAGCAGAAAGCCTTTGCTTTGGGATCTCTCCGAGACCCAGGCACCCTGACATATCCAAATCTCCCACTGACTGTACAAACTATTTAGGACCTAGTCCAAAGCCCAGGGGAAAAGATGGTTATTACCCCTACCCTGTTCACCTTGCCGTGATAGCTGTGCACAGTGGGGAGGTACAGTCCCACCCTTTGATATGATTAGAGTTAAATCTGAGATTCTTTGTCCTTTCTGTAACAGAGCAGAGACAGGAGAAGATATTCATTTTTAAATGTTTTCAATTGTGAGAAATCTATGCCAAGAAGATGAGTCTTCCAGTTCTGCCTGAGAGGGACAATGCCAAATATTACAGCCAGCTCATGATTGGAGAACCAAGATAGGACGACAGCACACAGAGGAGGACAGGGAGAGGATAAGTGAGTTTTCAGTTATGTCAGCCCCCCTCAAGCTTTTTTGCCTAACTTAAAGCACTGCAGGGTCATTTTCTTCAAGAACACTGTGGAATCTATCAGGATCTACCTTTCTTGATTAAATTTTCTTGAAGAAAAAGAAAGCAAGAAGAAACCAGACAGAGAATGGAGATCCTTCACTAAGTACAGAAAAGAGGAACCTCAAATACTGGTCTGTTTTCTACTACCATCTCTATTGATAGTCTATATTCTGTATTGAATGCCTGTTAGCATCATACCCTCTACAGTAGCTCATTCGCTCTTTATATAGTCACCTAAAATTCTCTGATCTCAACTTTACATTATGAAAAGGATTTCAGTTGCCAAAAAAACTCCAGCCCTTAGACCTGCCATGACTTTTGCACCATCCTGTTTTTCACTCCTGCTTCAATGATATACCTGTCTGCTTTTTTTGCCTATTTAGATTAAGAATAATATAAGTCATTCATTATCTGCTTTTCATTTTTACATCATATCCAGCCCAAAAGGGATACAGCCTCTGTCCATTCAAGGCTAATACTATAAAATGATGTGATAAATAAAGCCAACTATTTTCATTTGTTCTGTTGTATCAACATTTAAAAGCAGACAACCATGCTGAGAAAAGCAACATCTTGCACTCATAAGAACCACTTTTCTAGCTAATGCACTTGAGAAAAGCTCAGTCGTATATAATCTAGAAAAATCACATACTGAATAGAGAAATAGAAGGCTCATTTCCCTGAGTAGAGGAGCATTTCTAATACCTGTTTTCTAACTGAATATTGCATTTTTCTGTAGGTTCTACTTCTCACTGCCTGAAAACTCTGTTTTTTCTTCTCATTTCTTCCAAGCTGCTGCTTAGAAATTTTGAAAAATAGCTGCTCTGTACTAACTCATAGCTTGGAGTTAGAGAGGATAATATAATTTAAATTCAAAAATATTAGTCAAACTAGTTTGGGTTATAGGGTTATATGACAGAATATGTCAATTAAATCATTATTGAATTGACAGAGTGGAGAAAAGTTTGTTCTTGTTAAATCCAGTGAAAGAAACCCGAAGGATAAAGTGCTTGTAAAGCACAGCAAAGAGAAAGTTCTATTTTTAATGTATTTTGCTGTCTCAGCTCCACAGCTGAATCTTCTAATCATGCACAGAATTAATATCCTACTAGCAGTGTTCTTAATTTTCAAATATACAATCAGCCTGATACCTTGCTGTTAATCTACCTAATGTACTAGATCTACCTCTAAAACGCAGTACCGTTGTTCAACTGTGCAGCAAGATACACAAGTAATAAATACAATTAGAGACACAATGCAATTTGCTTGTATACAGTATCCTTCATACTTGAGCTAAAAATACTTTGTAGACACAATCAGTTATGGACTAACTAGAAAAGGAATATTTTAAGGGGTGATTAAGTAGAGGGAGTAGATCAGATGGCAAAAAGTTCCCTCATTGCACTTTTAACTTAAAAGAGAGCTGGGAGAGAGCAAAAAGTCAAGCAAAGATGTGGAGTTGAAAAGTAGGTTGGGAAGAGCAGACTGTGAAAGCAAAGTGGAGCAAGGCCATGAAGAATTTTAACAGAGAACTTCCAGCATATGACACGCCATTCTTCCATAAAGCATAATGTACTGCCTGTAACTTCAGTTGAATTAAATAACAAGGCACCTCTGAAAATTTCACTCAGTTCCCATCTACATATTTAACTAATTGAACACCCTTGCAGATCTGGTACTGGCATAATAACAGAAGCACACAACTGATAAAATGTCAGGAGTCAATATGAACATTATGCCATGTACAATCTCTGTTACAATTTCATGGCAAAGGAGAAAGTATACATTTGGTAAGTGGGTATGATGAATAGTTTTTATCAGTTGCAATTTGTAAGGTGTTTCAGCAGTCTTGGAAAAATTGTGGCTAGCTAGGAGGTCGTTTAAACAACATAGTGAATAGACAGCCCAAGAAGAATATAAACTCAGAGAATCTCCAAGAAAAGGAAAAGAACTGGACTTGCTACATGAGTTTTGTGCAATCCTATTCCAAAGAATAATTGGATAATGTTACCAAAACTACCTCCCTCATAAAAGAACCAGGAAGAAAATTGTGAAAACAGAGAGGGTGGGATTTCATCATCAAAGAAAGTGAGAAGTTACTCTACAGTTACTGTTCCGATCCTGTGTTCGCGTTTATGTTCCACTTCTGTGACTCTATAACCCAGAAGTCAGTATTTGCCTTTACTAAAGGGGGTGAATCTTTAGTTTTACTTAAACTGCTTGTTTGTTAAGTGTATTTGTGACTAAGTAAATCTCAGTTAATGCTTGCAAGCAGAAGCAGAGTGTTTCTTTGAAAACAATACATCCAGACAGACTGGTATGACAGACAAGCCCTTGGAGCCAAAGCAACATTTAGGGAAGTTGTTCCCTATAAACATCAGTAAACAGCATGAAAAGCATTCAAAAGCCACCACAGAGAGGGCAGCTTTCTCAAAGAGGCATTATCCAGTTCTTGTCTAGCATAGGGCAGGCAATGGACAGATGTTTTTTAAGTTTCTGGGAAATCCTATACCGTCACATTTTGCTTTTCAGTTGCTTTCCTAAAATACAGCTTGAAAAAAAAAAATCTTCATTTTCTGTCTAGAGTTTCAGTAAGTAGCAAAATCTCTGAGGTGGAGGCTCTCTTTTAATGTCTCTCAACTTATTCCTACAATGTCTGAAACAGGTAAGTTACCTACAAGTCACTATCTCAGTAAGAAAAGCAGACAAAGCTTATTAAGTCTGATGAAATCAAAACTTGAATAAACACATCATACAGCCCTCCAGCCAGAGAAGCAGCAGAGTTTGTCAGAACAGCATATGTCCTCCTAGTTATGCTTCTTGACTTTTTTTTCCAGAGAGATGAAAGTACACATTTTAAAATGAATGCAGGTAAGATCAAGCAGAGACTTTTCCAGCAATTGCTTTCATCATTCAACAACTTTTCTTAACCACAGCAGCCTCTCATGAATAATCCTAACAGTGTCCAGGGGCTCTGTGATTATTCCAGGACTGAATAAATGTGACTGATGGGAAATCAGAACACTAAAACACTTGAGTGTTGTGCAATCTCACCAGGCAGAATTGCTATGAAATTGTTCAGCATGTTTTGTTGCCCTTAGAATTGAAACTACAGACACATTTTAAGACCCACTAGGAACTAAATGCTATCTTTCCTTTCTACAGATAGAAAAAAAAAAAAAAAGATTCCGTACCTGCATATTTTAAGAACCAGTCTACATCTATACTTTCACTTACATCGATCATTTCAATAATATTAGCTGAGTAACATTTAATTTAATGAATGAATATTCCAAAGATCAGTTTTCACTCAATATCAACACTTTGCTAGCTGAGCAATAGGAATATGTACTAAATTAATGGACATGATTCATCCATTTTGAGAATATTCTGAACTATCTTTTACTGTGTCACCTGAAATAAACTTTCATATTCTTTGCAAAGCTGCATATGAATCTTTCTTGCTGGTTTCAGATGTGTAAATAACATAACACAGGAGCCAAGGAAAGACCGCTGAGCATCTGATAGAAACGCTAAATGATCCGTAGCGGAAAGGAGGGTCAGACTTCCAGATTTGTGCTTAGATCACATTTTCTTCATATATGCTCAATTGTAAAAAGAATTGCTCAACACAGATACTGCTCTAGCAAGTCCATTTGTTGCATTGCAGACAATATCATACCTAGAAATGCAGCAGTGAGCTTGAGAAGGCATCTTTTATTCCTTTTGCCCCATGGTATACTACAAATACTTTAACCCTTTTTTTAAAAAAAGTCTTTTAAAGCACTCACCTACTCAGATTTATCAGATTCAGTATTAAACTTCTTAAGGGACAAGTTAAAGTTTAAAATTTTACTTTAAAGATAGTTGTTAAATATGTATTTAAACTGTATTTAAGACATTAAAAATTATTGTAGCCTATGTATTATCATTATTGCTCAACATATTACAGTACGGTCTAAGAGCCAAATATGACAAAATTGCAGAATACTGGTATTAGCTATGAGGGATGATCCTTGTTCCAATAGCTACCAATCTCAATCAACAAACAGGAATTGGCAGAAGGGGAGGTATATACCATTCGTGCCAGTAAAACAGAGAGATGGCTGCAAGCCCGATGATAATTCCATGACTGATTCACTTTTATTTCATTATTTGAGCTTTTGGGTGAGAATCACAGAAATCGTCCTGCATCCTTCAGCCTCTGTGTGAATCAGTTTTGGCAGCTTTTCCACCAGCTTCTTTCTCAGGTAGAAAATGTGATTTCTGCCTACAAATCCAATTCCTTCCATACTTTATGCAAGAAATAATAGTAATTTGCGTCCCTTGGAACGTCCTAGTGATTACTATGATCAAAGTCTACAACTGCAATTAGGTGATAAAGTAAGTAGGGAATTAACCAAATACATCCTTTAGAAGAATTTGAGAAGTCTGGTAATGAAGGGAACTTCATAAATGACATGTTCTTTCCTATATCCAGTGCTTGAAAAAGCAGGAGAATGAAACCCTGTACTACGCTGTCTTCTTTCAAGCTGTGCATCATACTGGAAAGGACAGAGGGAGAGGGGGAACAACTGCTTTAGACGCCAGCAGGAATTCAGCATCAACAAATGGCCCCACTGAGTTCCTGCTGTTTGGGCTACTGATCAGTTCAAATCCAGATGCATGCTTCTGCTGCTCCCCTTGCTCACCTGCAGTATGCACTGAATTAACAATTACTTCCTTCCACTCCTGTTCTGCTCTCTGCAGTGGCCCTAGCCCTTTTGCTTCTGTTTGATCTGTCTTTCATGTGGGCCACTTTGTGATGGTGACTGGGTTTTTTTCACCGCTCAAGGTAATCAGAATCCAGAATAGTAAATAAGCAGCTGAGAATGACCTGGAGTTGCTTGTACAGCTGCTTAACTTACCATATCACTCAGCTGGACAAAGGATATGAGGGTTTTGAAATGGTTTTGGAAATTCTCATGGAGGAACCAGTTTCTGGAATATCTATCACTCACCTTTTGCACCCCATTAGCATTCAAGCCACTCCAGGTGTGTCAGCAGGTTGCTTTGAAGAGTAAGTGTTGATTCCCAAACACATATTCTTCTCAGCTGGATTATGTCATTAAAAATTAGTTTTCATATTTCATTGTCTCATCCTTTCTAACCTGAAGTGCAGGTAAGGAACTCATGTTTCATAGAAGCAAGCCAAAGTTATCCAAACCAAAAATCATTAATAACTTCAGTATCTCACATTCCCCTTGTTTAAGGAATGGTAAGCCAGAAGTTTTAAGGGTGCTTTCAGTCTGGGAAGACAAGAAGCTGATTTTGAGCTAGAAGGAGATAAAGCAGTTATATTCAGAAGCCAAAGTTGAAAACTAAAATTTAAGAACATTTTTTTACTTAAAACCAATTTGGAAACACTTCAACTTTCTCTTCAGAATAAATCTGACAATTTTCAAGCTAAGGGAGTTATAGAATCGCTTAAAGCAGGCTTTATACTGAAAGATTTTTTTTAACCATAACTTTAGAGAGCAGAACAGATTGGTGAAGCTTTAGATCGAATTTGACTCCCATAGAATATGCAGTTTCACAAAAACGGATATGTCCAACAGAAAGAATGCAGCAAGGTAAGAAAGGCCATACGGTGTCAAGCCTAAAATCTAGCTAATCCAGTATCCTATCTCCAGAAACAGCGGATAGCATATAACTAAGAAAGAGCATAAGTAAAGGGCAAGCACACCCTGATGCTTCGCAGATTTGAAGGTGCCTGAGACAGAGGCAAAGTCTTTGCATTTAAGAGCTTATGATGGATTTTTCTTCCATCAGTTGTTCAATACTTTTTGAAATGGGTAAATTGGATCTATTAAAAAAAATGTAAACACATCAGCTAAAAATTCCACAATGGAATTAAAATATTTTAAGGTAAAGAATTTTGATAACTCAGTTTGAAATAGCTTCATTTTTTTTTTTTTTACACCATGTTGGAATATAACAAAATATTTAAAATTCAAAGATGAAGGGAAATATTTTTATTTTATTGAAATGAAATGTTTAATATGAATCAAAACAATATTGGGGTGGGTTTGCTTGGCTTTTTTTGCCTTTATGAAGAACTTTGACATTTGGGAGTGTATTCCACCTTAGAAATTTAGCCAAATTTTGCAAATCTTGACATCTTTTGAAAACAGAAGGTCCATCATACAAATAGCTATAGTCATTGCGTCTCCACCTGGCACAAATCCTTAACCTGTATCTTGCATGTTGTGCTTTCTAAGCTATGCAAGCATTAGCTGACACTATTTGAGCATCTTCAAATCCCTCTGAAGACACCTGAAGGTACAGCAAACCATGCACAGTCAGAAAAGGTACAGGGAAGGACGGGAAAGTGCAGGAAGGAAATTACAGTCACCTGAGATGAAAGTAATTAAAAACCTTTATAAAAATAAAAGAGAACTTCAGGTTACAGAGGTTTTATATTGTCATAGAGGTGGTTGTTACTGTACATCATTTTAGTACTCTTGAAAAAATTTCCCCTTTACTAAAAGATGGCTCCTCCTCAGTAACTCTCCATATGTGACCCTACAGTTACCTATCACTAGAATAGTATATACACATATTTCATAGAACATTAATTCATCAGTCATATTTGGTTTAGTAAGTGGTTAAACAATTGTTCCAGATTGCAAAGGTCAGCGGTTTGGTTAAAATGAAAGCTTCTCACTGTAAAAACACCTTATTCCAATATGCTTAAAGGATTTTAGCACATACCTCTCCTGGATGCAACATGCTTAGGACACCCATTTTGCTGATTAAGCAATTCCAAATGGAAACATGCAATGGACAGGCAAGCGATGGAAAGTATGCTACTTTTAACATCCTGACTGGAACAACAAAAGACCGTGGAAATATAATCATGTTGCATCGCTTAGATATTAGGACATTAGCAGTATTGTGAATTCTCATAATTTTATCATGAAGCACTTTGCTTTTTTTTTTTAACCTCAACCACAGCCAAGCCTCTGAACTGAAAACAAATGAATGAAACAATCTCTGTTTTCAGTTTCATATGGAGAAAAATGATATATCTTTTTCCAAACTTTTTGTTTTCAAAGTGATTGGGTTCCTGGCTGGGCTCCTGAATAAGGCAAGGCACCCCCTGTGTCCCTGATCCCCAAACCTACCAACTGGAGGACCTAGGGATTGCACTACAGTTGCCACCAGGTCTGTGAATCTAGGTTTCCTTGAAATGAGAAATAGCATGCACAAGGGGAAAAAAGGGCACATGTCCAGGTCTCATTCCCAGAGTTAATGGCAAGCTGAACACTCAGACCCAGACCTAGGAGGGTCTCCAGGGCCAGGTAAACTAGGTGTAGCCAAACACAGACATCTGGCTTGGAAATCAATAAAAAGAGAACGTATTAAGAAAAAAAGTATCATTTAAAAAAATTTAAAATCTTTTGTGAGTCCAGGCTAAAAACAGCAGGCCACCTTCAACTGACCCAGCACTGCTGTGATGTAGCAAAACTAAGGTGGGTAGATGAAGAAAGGTGGACCACTCTCTGTACTTCGGAGAACTGCATTCAGCTTTCAATTTTGTGACAGCAAAATGTTTGTGCTTCTTACCACCCTACCAGCCACTCTGAGTTTTCTGCAAAAGTCCAGTGAAAATGCACAGTATTTCTCTATCATTTGTTCCTGCCCTTCCTTTGTAATAACTGAAAGACTCACTGGAAGTTGGAGAAGGCATTTAATAATTGACTGTATTTTTTTCAGTCACGGAAAATAGAACTTTTCTTTAAAAAATAGATTAAAAGCTCCTGATTCTGTCTGACAACAAGTGAGTTAATTATACCAGACTACATAGCAGAAGGTCATACTGACACCTGGTGGCCTTTCGTACCTGCTGAGCTCGCTCCCACCAGTGTCAGCAAATAATTCATGCGAGAACGGTAACAATATCAAAATGACATTGTGGTTGTGTCTGTGTCTGCCCGGGTTTAGAGGGTATTATTCAAAACCTGAGTTAAGAGGTAATGAGTCAACTCCTCAGTACCATGCTGAAGTACTGCCTTTTAATTAGCTGCCGTGTTAAGTCCCATTTGCTGCTGGCCCTGGCTGCAAGCATCAGAAAGCCGCAAGCTTTCATAAACAGCAGTTAAGGTTGCCAGAGCTGCCACAACAGCTCTGCGGCTGCTCTGGGAGTTATCGGGATATTTCACAATGACACATTACATTAAACAGAACTGCAGCCAGTGGGAGTAAAAGCGTCTTATTACTATTATTGCTATTGTAGGATCTAGTAGATCTAATCACGGACCAGGACCCCATCACAGAAGGCACTATATAAACCATGAAAATTATGAACCTGCCCAAAGCAGGCTATAATCCAATTATAAGACAAGGAACAGTCAACAGATTGAACGTACTACAGACCAACATATCAGAGCCCGGCCTCTTAAGAGATGTAATTAAATAGGAACTTTTTTAAAAAAGAAGCAGAACTCTCCTGCGGCAGTGAAAGAGAGCGAAACTCTGAGGAGGAGGAAGTGTCTCCTTCCTGTTAAGAGAGCATAAATTTTGAGGGGAAAATATCTCGGGTTCATCTACAGGGAGGATTATTTATGAAACGGGAGAAGTTTCCCTGAATCAGACACAGCAAAGGTCTTGGGAGACACACTGCACCACTACTGCTGCTAAAAGAGGAAAGAAAATATTGCCTTCTCCCCTCTGAAACAAACAGGATTGCATACTTTTGCACTCACTGTTGTGAAGGAGACTGCTATGATGTTTCTACGGCTCTAAATGTCTCTTGTTGGAAAGGGGAAGAGAAGTGATCTGGCCCACTCTTCCATGCACAGAACAAAGAAAACCAAATGAGCCTCTGCTGTTAGCTGTTATCAAGAATTTCATTTTAGCTCAAGAAAACAAAATCCTGTCAGCAAAGGTTTTCCTGTCAGTTCCCAGGCTGCTGACTCCATCACAAGACATTATCAAGAACTGGGGTCTCCATCAGAGAGAACCGGGGTCCACCAGATATCGTATTAATCAATGACATAAACTTCATTCTGAATCTTCCCAAGCAGACACATGTAGATCTTTCATACAGAAAGGACATTCTGAAGGACAGTTCATAGTGTTAAAACTCTTTGTTTCTTTTGTGTCATTTTGGTTCATTTAATTTTCTCTGCTGTAATGTTGTAAGATTAAGAGTGAGGTAGCCAACCTATGGTTTATGGGCTACATCTACAATATTGCCTGAATAATTCATTCAGCTTGCAGCCTACCAGCTACCAGACTCTTTCCCCAGGGTCCTTCAGATGCCCACAGAAAGCAGGCCATAAGTCTGCATAAATTATTCTCATAGCCCAGCACTTGCTTCCTGAAGCCTGTCGTTCTGTGGTCCTCATTCGTATGATCAAAATGAGAGCCACCTCTGAGTGCAAAACCCAACACCCATGAAGACTTCCATCTCATGGCTGTTACGAGTTCATTGCATGAAGGGGCACAAACACTTTTTGGTGGTAGCCGGACAGACATGTCCATTGAAGTAATAGAGCAGGGGTGCATCACCCTTTGCCCGCCAGTGACATGGTGCCAAAGTGAGCAGAGAAGCAGAGTATCAGCACAGTAAAATCCTAAGTATAATCTGTAGCATTTGCAAGTGAATACAGTTACTTTGAATTTACAAGTTAGTATTTTAACATCATAATGCCTGTTTGTATCAAAAAGTCACAAGAAGATGAATACAAAACAACATAAGTGAAACATAATATTTGAACACTGCTAGAATGTGTAGACTTTACTTTCCTTTTTGAAAAATGTCATAAAAATCAGTACCTTCCTGGGAAACATTTCAATTTTGATAAAATTACCTTTTTGATAGAAAACAGTTCTGTTTAAATTGTTTCATCCAGTTCCAGTCAACATATTATTATTGTTATGTTTTCAGCAATAAGTTAAGCATTTTAAAGGCAGGCATAAGATACAGCCATTTCCCAGAAGACCTTTACAATCCAGGTAGACAATACAAATAGAAAGGACAGAAGCGTCAAAAAAAAAAGCATGCATGTACAAGAGGTATCTACTCTTTAGCTCTGATTCAGTAAGGAGCGAGAAAAGTGGGAAACCCTTTCAGAAATTATGGCCCATTCCCAGAATGGAGGAAGTGTGAAAACCTGTTGGATAAAAGGATTTGATAGGAAGGTGCTGGAAGATGTGGCTAACGGGGAGAAGATGTGAGGGCAGGTTTATGAGGGCACCTTTGGGCAGCATGAAGCAGGCAAGGAAAGGAAACAAAGGAGCCGAGATGAGAGATGGACTCAGGAGCCTGCTGTGTTAGGGCCCCCAGCCACGAGCCTATAGTGTTGCTTCAAAGGAAGCCAGTAAAGGGGCTGCAGATGATCCCAGAAGCGAGCAAGGAAGATGCTTCTGAAGGAGGGAAAAACCTCTTCAGCCACAGAAATCCACCAACAAAGGAGGCATGGCATAGAAAGGAAAATATAATCGAGATGTAAACAACTAGTTTCTTAATGGGCATGGAAGAGAAACCTTCTAAGCAGATGCTGAAGAGCTTGCAGAATATGACTGCGTACTATGATTGCCCTCCAGACAAGTGACCAGTCACATTTTTTAAGTTAAAACAAAAAATATGGATGGAGTTTTTTATGATAACCACCCACTAAAACAAACGCATTTAGTCAATGACCTAAAACCAATAAAGTATCCCAGTTATTCCACCAAAATCAAAGCAATGTTTCTGAATTTTCTGACAGCCCATTTCATGTTACAATAAGACACCTGCACCTGCAGTAAACTTTTGAATTTAGTTCATCTTTGCTTCTTACTGGTCCGTAGCCTTTTAAAATCTTGCAGTTTGCACTACATTACCCAATAGATACTTCTAATAAAGTTATGTGATTGTCAATATAAAACTATTTCTAAGGTGAATTTTTTAAAACTTGTATGTTATTATATTTTTAGGGACTTATAACAAAATCTTTGTGGTACATTCATTTGATGTAGCTACTTGTTAACCAAGACAGTTCACTGGCTGTACATTTACAAGCCAGACAATCAGTTTAAGCTATTATCACTAGTGTTAAATTCAAGGGTGTAGTATGTTTGAAAAAGGAATGTGTTGTATTCATGTTCTAATCTGCTAAACCAGCAAAGCTATCAGCATTAGTGAAAGCCTAAATCACAGTAGGAAAACTGTGAAGATTTGTATTCATTGGGGAACACCTTCATCATTTTCTATATTAATATAAAACCAGGAAGTCTTCAATAAACTGTAGTATACTAGAAACCAAAAATCAAACCTGAAGAGAACTTCTTAGTCACAACCACATTCAAAAAATCTGAAATAAATTTATAGAGAAAACGAAAAAATTTGGATACAGATAAATCAGAGAAGTCCACTTCTTAGATGTATCAATACACCACTGCCTCAATAATATTTCTAAAAAGCAAAGCTTTGTATGTAAAGAACAGATTTTCAAAGAAGAGCATAGAAGACACTACACAGAACCTGTAGTTCCAGCATCTGGCAAAAGAAAACATAAAGTTGAAACCATCATGGAAAGTAACATGATTTAATAGCTATTTCACATCCATAACCTCAAGAGACTGCTGGAGAGAAACTTTCGGCAAAACATATGCTGACTTAGTCAGGAAGTTCACATTGCTCCTTGTCTCAGCTCCTTGTCGCCAAAAGTTCATTCTATGGGCACTGAGGACAGCCTACCACTCTGAAACTCTTAAGACCATGAAGAGGCTTGTAGCTGAGTTATCCATGTGTTTTCTAAATAAATCAATTAAGAGAAACTACATCTGATAGAAGACTTCAGGCAAATGTTAGTCAAGCATTACTGAACTATGAAAATACACAATAGCAGGGCAGAAGGGATGGCTGCCTATATCTAATTGGTATCTTAGTAGGAAAGGGCACTCAAAAGAACTTGCAGGCATGATTTTGAATTGCATTACTTTATAACGCTTCTTTCCCTTCAAAACATAACTTCAGAAGGCTTCTTGAGCTACTCAGGGAGCAAACCAGATTAGACTGACCAGGTAGTGAACTCTTGCTTATAATTCATTGTCGTGAAATTCTGGGCCCATTTTGTTTTACAGCTTATACTGGAATGAAGCCACTGGAGTGCAGACATTGCCTCTGGCAGTCACTGAAGCAACAAGTCAGGCTGGGTCACTCCAAAGGTCCAGCAGCACACCTGGCAGCAAGAGCTGGCTGCAGGAGAAAAAGGCCTTTGAGCACCAGCTGAGTCCCTGGATTTTTTTTTCCTCTGCTTTTACAAAATCAATTATTTTGAGGACATCTACGCAGATTACCTAAAAAACTGTGCCTACGATGTTGCTGGTTTGCCACACTCACACATCTGCATGCAAACATTAAAACAAGACTAAGTAAACTTTTTGAAAGAGAAAAATTTTATATGATCAGTTTCCCCATCATAAAAAATATATGTGACTCCAGGTGTATATATCACACACAAAGCAATAGCATGGTCTGGTGTTTGATACAAAAGATCTTAGATGAAAGAATACTATTGTGAAAATTGTGTGGAACAGAGGAGGCAGCCCTAGAGAAATTAAGAAAATGATACGTGTGAATAGCCACTTTGTTTATTGATTACTCCATGAGAATAAGGCAAAAATATTAGCTACCATGAATTATTATCTCCAAGATGTCACTTTAATATTCACTGTGTTCAGTTTCACAGCAGCAGAAGCAAGAGTGCACATATGCCCCCGCTCTATCTTAGGGCATTAGTTCATGAATTCAAATAATGAGTGTTAGAGCAGCATTAACCTGTTAGAAAATACCCCCCACACTTTCTTAACTATTACCATTTGCATTTACACAATACAGTAGAATTGTTAGCATTCCCAATTTAAGAATAATCTTTTATCCTTGAAAAATTTAAATTGCTTCTGTATAGCTTCATTTATTGGGATAAAGAGTCCAGGTAGTGCAACAATTTTAAAATTTCCTTCAGTCAGTGTTTGAATTTTAAACATTAGACAGGTTCTCATAAGCAGTAATGAGTAACCAGAGGCCAAACTACAGCATCATGCATCAGCTTTCGTTCAGTCTAACACAAATTGATCTCTGCTTAAACTGAGTGAGAAAATTTCCTGAGCAAATCTTCAGACTTAGGCCTCATTAGACAAATCTTCTCTCTACTGATACAAAAAGGAATTTTTCTCTGTCTCATAAATACAATACTGTACAAGAAAGCAGGATTTTCTCATTCATGTATATAGGAAGGTCTCATTGCAAAACAGCCCTCTGCAAGTTTAACAGACGTTCATACTTCAGTCCAAACAAAAGTAAGCAGAGACAATGCTGAGCAGTAGAGCACTAAATCCTTTCCACAGTGAGACCTTGGTTACTCACACTACTGTGTGTCAGCAATTGTTTGACCACAGGATCACAGAATGGGCTAAGCTGGAAGGCACCTCTGGAGATCATCTAGTCCAACAGCCCTGTTCAAAGCAGGGTCACCAAGAGCAGGTTGCCAAGGACCATGTCCAGATGGACTTTTAATATCTTCAAGGGTAAAGACTCCAACACCTCGCAGGGAAACCTTTTCAGTGCTTGGCCACCCTCACAGTTTCCTGATGTTCAGACAGAACTACCTGTGTTTCATTTCGCGCCCATTGCCTCTTTTCTGGCTCTGTCTTCTTTACTGCCCTCCACCTTGTACACATGAATAAGATGCCCCTGAGACTTCTCTTCTCAGGCTGAACAGTTCCAGCTCTCTCAGCCTCTCCACATAGTTAACATGCCCCAAACCCTTCAGCATCTTCATGGCCCTTTGCTCAACTCGCTCCAGTATGTCCATATCCCTCTGTACTGGGGAGTCCAGGACAGGAGTAAGCACTCCAAATGTGGCCTCCCCAGTGCTGAGGAGTGGGGAAGGATCACACCCTCGACTTGCAGGTGATGCAATGCTGTTCCTGATGTAGCCCTGTTATCCCTTCTTGCTTCAAAGGTGCATTGTTGGCTCAAGTTCAATTTCATGTCCACCAGGACCCACAGTTCTTTTTCGCCAAAGCTCCTTTCCAGCTGATCAACCTGCAGGGTATACCAGTGCATGGGGTTATTTGTCCCTCCGTGCGGGACTTGGCATATCCCTTTTTTGTACTCCATTAAGTTCTTGTTTGCCCATTTTCCCAGGCTGCCAACATTTTTCTGAATGGCAGCACAGCCATCCAGGGTATCAAACAGTCCTTCTGCAAACTTGCCAAGGGTGCACTCTGTCCCATCATCCAGGTCATTAATGAAGGTGTTAAACTCTATTGGCCCTGCTATCAGCCTCTGGAACATACCATTAGTGACTGGCCTCCACCTGGACTTCAGGCCACTGATCACAACACTTTGAGCACAGCAGTTCAGGCTGTTTTCAAGCCACATCACCATACACTTATCTAGCCTGTACTTTATCAGTTATGGGAGACAGCGCTGAAAGCCTTGCTAAAGTCAGGATTAAAAGTATCCACCACCTTCCCCTCATTCACCAAGCATCATAGAAGGCTATCGTATTGGTTAAGCATGACTTTCCCTACATAAATCCACACTGACTGCTCCCAATCATCTTCTTGTCCCTTGCATTTGGAAATGGCTTCCAGGAGGATGTGCTCCATCACTGTCCCAGGGAGTGAGGTGAAGTTAACTTGTCCGTAGTTCCCCAGATTCTCTTTCTCACCCTTCTTGATAACTGCCTTCCAGCTCAGAGACACCTGTGCTCAAGGTGCCATGTAAGTATATTTGTGTGGTCTGAATCCAACTCACCATGTCCTGCTGAGGGGTAGGAGAGAGCAATGCCAGCACAGCCATGTATGAACACATAATTACCAACCATCCAAAAAGATTCTTACTAATGTCTTGCTGGGCTTGAACCAGCTGTAAAACTATCTGTACCCATCTGTGAAGATATGCCCTAAACCACTTTGGCAAATCACATACTTGCGCGAGAAAGAAAGCTGCACACTACAAACCTCAGAATCTCAAGTGCTGGGCTCAGAGTCCTCTCACCTCATTTGGGCATATAAAAGTTAAACACCTGAATATAATCTAGTCACCTGGGTGTCTCTTCAGAGTCAGAGGAAAGAGACAGATCAGAGAACAGTTCACCCCATTGTAAAAGGTCTAGGATAGGTCAAATGAGTCCTGTTGTGCAGCTGTTTCTTTCTCTATAATGTCTAGAAGCCAAAGATAACTAATTTAGCCTTTCACACCTAATCTGTATACTCCAAAGTCAAGTAAGATGATCTACCTTATCACTTTGCCTTCTTGAATTTTTAGTTAGTTATAGAAATATAGAGGTAGAACATTGTCAATAGCAGCTAAGATTCCTTAGGCATAAGGTCTTAGATCATCAGCTCTAACTCTGCACACCAAGTCAAGATGAAACATAGCTACTCTATTCTTAAGACATATTGGTCTAAGCTGTTCTCAGAAATGTCCCTTAGTGGGAATCCCATCCCATGCCTTGGTGGCTTGTTCCTGAGGAATCCTCATAACTAGAAACTGTCCCCTAATCTCCACCCTCCCTTAGAGAAAAGTAAGGCAATTAAATTCTTATACACAAGGGACATGCAGAGTAACAGATCACTCTCTAGTTAACTAGTTAACTCCACTGACAAGGTAACAGTCTGCAGCAAGAAGTTCAAAAAGAAAGAATAGGAAGGTGAAGGTGCATTTAAAGACAGACACTATGTCAGCTTCAACTGAAATGAAAAAAATCACATAAGGCAGAGTTAGAATCCAATCTAAGGATCATTTCTTGATGTCACTAGTACACATGAGCTAACAAAAATAAACCTCAAACCAGGTTCTTTTCCATGCACAGCACGGAACAAATGACCAACTAATAAAGAACATGACTGACACACTGAATAATACAGTTTCAAAGTGAGGACTACATCATAATTTTCTGTATCATTTAGTCCAAATATGCAGAAAATGTCACTGTAATCATTACACAGTACATTGAGAGGGACTATTCTATGTCTTCTGAAGAACAGACCTAGAAATACCATTGAGACACAAAGATTGTATTTCTACAGATTTTCCTTTTTCTTAACTATATATTTCCCCTTTTTTAGTCTTCTTCTGGTTGTAAATTATATTCACTTATGCATTCTAGTAATTAAATGTTACCAAGCAAGAAAATATGCTTTTATTTGAGAGGGAAGGGAACAAAGAAAGCAAGGGGATATCTTTTCTCTCTTGTAACTTGCATTTGACACAGTGAATCAAAGCAAAGACTGCAGTTTAATAGTGTATATGCTGCATAGTTCAGAGAATAGAACAAGTTACTACAGTCTTAAAAGAAATCAGTTTCTGTAGGATCTCCTCCAAAGAAGTATTTACATGAATCTTGTATGTTTATTGCAGATGCGTGGGTAAGGAGTAGACATGCTCACTGACAATACAAACTATCAGGTCTTGACATAGGTAATTTGTCCAAGGGCCTCTGTACAGAAGTATTTCACAGATTTCATTTCATCACGACCCCATTTCAGTGTGAAAGAGAAGGCACAAAGAAGAAACTGGGAGGTTCAAGGCTACACAGTTATCCAAATTCAAGAATATGCAGCTCCACACACCTTTCTTCAAGTCAGATTTTTTGGTTTAATTATTAAAATTATTAAACCAAAAGTCTAGCTGGACAAAAATGGATCTAACTCTAACGAGTTAAACTGGAATGCTTACAAGCCTTGTGTAAGTAAAAGAATTTATTGTCTCCAGGTTAAGTCCAATCCACAGCTAAAGTATGTTCACAAACAGCAGCGGTGACCAACAATGATTTTCATAACCTCCAAGTGCCCGGAAAGCTTCATTATTTTCTCCAGTGTAGGGTTTTCAGGACTCACTCATTCTTTTACATTAGCTCCTGACCAAACTGAAAAAGGCTTCAATCAAAGCCCACTTTAAAGTTTCAGCTCCTATAGTGTGCAGTTCTCCAAATTCTGACTAGTACAAATTCCTGCAGGCATATGTCATCTGCTTGGAGGTCTGCACACTGTCTCCTTGATTTCAGAGAGCAACTCAATATACTGAGCACTATGTTCAATGGCTCAAAACCTTGGAACCTGCACTCTGAAAGAGTATCATCTCTTCACCAGAATACCGTGAAAACCACCATGAAAGCCCCATTCTGCTGTCATGACTGTTGTGCTCACTTCTCTGCCTACATCAACGAATACGAAACACAATGCCTCCACTGCCTTGGAGCTTGTATGTAGCCACCACATACTTTTCTGTTCATCTCCCTTTATGTGCCTTCTTTTGAGTCCCACCTCTTTTCACCTGAATCTTTCTCCTACCATGCATTTTTGGTCTATTTTATCCTACTAAATATTATCAGTGGTATAATAGTGGAGGAAAAAAGTGTATAAATTAATGGTTTGGGTTTCAGGCCAAGCAGTGAAAAGTAGTAACTTCTGTATTGTCTTAATTGCATTTCTCTGTTTACCTATATTTGTCCTTAGATATACAGCTGTTTTTCCCTGCTTGTAGCAACAAGATATTGGGAACCAATGACATTCCACATACATTCAGGACCAAAACCAGCAATAAATATAAATTAGTCTGACATTACATTTTTGTACCTAATTCTTCAATTGTGCATATGTGAGCTGCTCCCACAGCTTGTCATACTAGAAGAATGCAACAATTATAGAGTATTGCTCCCTTTGGAAATAGTTCAAAGTCTGTATTTATTGAGGGTAAGGAACATGTAGACAAGTAACCATTGAAAGACAAATTTTTCTCCCACAAAGAAATAATTCAAGAAGGAACGAATGATTTTTTTGTCTTTTATTTTATTTTGCGAATCAGGACGTTATAAATGTTTAAGTCAAATTCACAAAAGTGGGCAAGAATTCACTTCTTTTAAAAGGAACAAAAAAAAGACACATAATGATTCTTTTCAGGATCATCTATTTTTTTTCCAATTCGTGAGCGAAAAGAAGTGCCATTACAGAAATACAGAATTAAAGAATGGGTGAGGCTGGAAGGCACCTCTGGAGGTCATCTGGTCCAACACCCCTGCTCAAGCAGGGTTACCTAGAGCTGGTTGTCCAGGCAGGTTTTGAATATCTCCAAGGAGTCACACTCCACAACCTTCCTGGGCAACATGTGCTACTGCTTGGTCACCCTCACAGTAAGAAAAATGTGTTTCCTGATATGTTCAGAGGGAACCTCTGGTGTTTCAGTTTGTGCCCATTGCCTCTTGTCCTGTCACTGAGCACCACTTAAAAGGCCAGACTCCAACCTCTTTGCACCCTCCCTTCAGATATTTGTACATCTTGATGAAATCCCACCCAAGACTTCTCTTCGCCAGGCTCAACAGTCCCAGCTCTCTCAGCCTTTCCTCTGAGCTGAGATGCGCCAGTCCCTTAATCATCTTAGTGGCCCTTTGTTGGACTCTCTCCAGTAGCTCCACATCTCTCTCATACTGAGGACCCCAGAACTGGACACAGCGCTCCAGGTGTGGCCTCATCAGTGCTGAGTAGAGGAGAAGCATCACCTCCCCTGACCTGCTGGCAACACTTTGTCTAAGGCAGCCCACAATGCTATATTCCTTCTTTACCACAAGGACACATTGCTGGCTCATGGTCAACTTCGTATCCACCAGGATTCCCAGGTCCTTTTCTGTAAAGCTGCTTTCCAGCTGATCAGCCCCCAGCAGGTACTAGTGCCTGGGGTTGTTCCTCCCCAGGTGCCGGACTTTGTACTTCCCTTTGTTGAACTTCATGAGGTACCTGTCAGCTCCTTTCTCCAGCCTGTTGAGATCCCTCTGGATGGCAGCACAACCCCCTGCTTTATCAGCCACTCCTCACAGTTTTCTGTCATCAATATACATGTGAGGGTACACTCGGCCCCATCATCTGGAACATCAATGAAGGTGTTGAACAGGACTGGACCCAGTATTGACTCCTGGGGTAGACCACTAGTTATTGGCCTCCAACTAATCTTGCGCCACTGACCACCACCCTCTGGGCCCAGTCACTCAGCCAGTTTTCAATCCACCATGCTGTCTGTTCATCCAGCCCATACTTCATCAGCTTCTCTATGAGGAAACACTGTCTGTCTCCACTAGTGTACACATTTATCTTGAGGGAAAAAATCAACAGAAGTGAATGCTTTAACACCAGAATTATTTTCAAAAGGAAAATAGAAGTGTTAGACTTCTTCATTTTAATTATCACCTTTTACATGATACTAATCAACATCTAATAGAAATAAGATAAGACAGCACCAAGTTTTAAGGGTTTAAATCCCTTAAAACTTTGGTACCTTGAGAGATGAACCTGTATCTTTATTTACACATCTGAGCTACAGATTTGGCTTTGATGAAATGAGTGCCTTCAAGCCCTGTTAGGAGGTGTTTGAAAAATGTGAGTTTGAGGATTTTTTCATCAGAAATAAAAAATAGGATGTTTCCATTGTCTTCTTGCTTGCTTCAGGTACACCTGAAGGCCTTCCTACAACCGTGTTGCCTCTAGGAGAAGAGCAACAAATAACTTTACAAGATTGTATTTCAGGTTACCATATCTCACTCGTCCTGATAAGGTCTAAATTATTAAAGTGAGAAAGCAGGAGGATGGAGAAAACTGAAAATAATTTGCTCTTGACCACAAAATCTAGTGTAAATTATTGGCCCATTCAAGTCAGAGATTTAATATTAACCTCAGTGGAGCAAAAACTGATGCCTCAAAACAATGATTTGTAATCAAACAGGTTAATACTGTTGAAGACAAATCATTATCACTCATTAAGTTCTCTGAAGAGCAGCAAACTATATTTCATCTTTTCTGTCTCACCATTTACTGACCAGTTTGCCTGGAGCCTCCTACAAAGAACTGTGACTTTTGTTTTAGCAACTGCTTTGTCCACTGCAAAAGACTTCTCAAGTATTCTTTTAATTACATTTGGAACTGACAAGTAAGGTAAGTCCCTGCACTTGCAAATATTTGAAATGTTTCAAATTTTATTAAAATTCCCTTTGTTTTATTCAATTTATAAAATACACAAGTTGAACTGAAATAATTCATAAAGTATATGGAGATTAACTGTTTCTTTAATTAATTCCTAAAACACACAAGTGTTTTTCTGCTTTGAAATTTAGTTTAGCTGCATTTCATCTTAACATGTATCAAAGGTAAAGTCAAAACATTCGGTTTAGTCAATGCTAAACAGAAATTGTACAGCCTTTTACAATTCTCAGCCATTTTTCTCTGTTGAACAATTTGGGAAGGTTTTGCACTTATTTTGATCTATCCAAAAATGCAGCAAGAGTGAAGCACCTGCTTTTCAGTGAATGCCATCTAGCTGTACTCATGCACAAGAGAAATGGACTCGGGGACCCCATATCACCAGAGTTACCTACTGCACAGCACTCTTTCAGATGTTCACTGAACCCACCTTTCCAAAGTTATCATTTTGGCATGGGCAACAGTAATGTGTGAGGAAGACAAAGGGAGAAAGACATCTGCCATCAAATAATTTAAATGTGAGAATAGATGCCTTCAAGAAGAAAAGACGTTTTTAGTGGGATGCTATTAATCCATAACAATGTCTTCTCTCTGTGACTATGACAGATTAGAAAGAAGTCGAGAACAAGGAGCTTGGGAAAACTGGTAACATTTGGTGTTTATTTCGATGACTTTAGTCACTCCTTGTACTGTGGTGGCTGCAAGTGGCATGTAAGTAAATACCTCTTTCAGGAACCTCAGCCCAAATATCAGAATCTGTTCCAAGATAGCAGCTATCCACTTGTTACAGATAAAACAGAATATAAACCTACCTGCTGATCACAAATTCAATCAAAGATTCTGTTACAAGGATAACAACTAACATTGTATTTCAAAAAACTATTGAGCTCCTTGAAGATTAAGAATTATTCAGTGCCTAACATGCCATCAAGGCTTACAAACAACAATCATATCTGTACAACTTGCATCCATTCAAACAGGATTTAGGTTTCTTGAGCAAGCCCAGTAGTACCTCTCAGTAAATAAAGGAGAGATGAATCCTATTATTGCTAGAGACTTACTGAGTCTTTAATGACTGTAAGTTGCTTGTTAGCAATTGCTTGCTATTAAGAAATTATATAATTCCTATTGCTGTTACAGAGTATCTTGAAACACAAGGTCAAAAACAAGTGAAAAAGAATGGCAAGAATGTAAAGAAGATAGTTTGTAACAAATGCACATGGTATTTAGTCGTATTAAAGATAAAAACTGTCTCCACTAACTTTCTGCTAACAAGCAATAACAATTAACACAAGGACAAGCTTTAGAAAAACAGCATAGTGTGCCAAAATAGTGCCCTAAGGTTGACCTGCCTCATTATAATATTATAATATATGTGAAAACTGCACGTCCTAGCTAGAAAATGCCCCCAACCCAAATAGGCCCCCTACTCTCTGGGCATGTGTAGTGAATTAAAAGAGAACTGTATCTTTAAGATGAAGTAAGAAAGGTACTAACCCATAGTTAATTAAGGGGTAGGACCAATAGGCGTAACTAACTTTGTTAACTGTTTTAAATACCTGTCATGATTTTAACTGAGTGTGCATGTTAGGAGGAGAAATCCCCCATGCACCCAGCGCTGCAATAAACCAGTGTCGGCTTTCTGAACTATCATTTGGTTTGGAGAGTTTTCTTGGTTACAATTTTCAGTAATGTTGCCAGAAACGTTTAAAACCAGGCTGCACAGAACACTACAAAGTGCACTACGGGAATCAATCCTGAATTGGCAGAAAAACTGACTTTAGAAAGCCTAATATACCATTTCGTCTCTAAGTTCTACAGTTCTTTGCCGTGGCCTTCATTGTTTCTGTGGTAAGCCTGTGACTGATCATTAATACCATGTTTTAATGAGTTTGAGCCGTGATGTTAGCTTTAATACTTCTCTGAATCTGCTCTTACCTTTAAATACACTGCTATCTCTGCTCTGCAAGCTGTCTTCCCCTAGGAATTTCTGGTGACTTTTTAGGTTCTTTTTTGAAAGAAGATAAGAGCATTCAGACAAAAACCGCCCATAAAATTAATCTCTTCTTACTTTGTAAGACCTACATGGCCATTCTACAAAACTGCCACTAGCCCCTGGGTCCTCTTCCGGCTGAGAGAACTGAGGGAAAACACTGAGACTGAAAGCAGTCTCCGATTAAATTTAATTTCAATTAATAACATTCTCTATAGCCATAATATATATTAATTAATTTAAAAAATCAAGCAATACTTTTTTAACTAAGATCTTATTTTACCTGTCATACCACTTGACTTGATCCCACACATTAACAGCAGAATGTAACAAATCATTCCGCCAATAATATGGCTGAAAAGGGGGCGCTCATGGAAGAATCATTCTCAGCCATCATTCAAAATTGCTCAGGGAATTATTGGTGGCTTGTTTTTAACTGTAAAGATTTCTCATGGTTAATTCATTAATACTTATCCAATGCTCAGCAATCAGAATTTAAAATCAGTAAGTTAATTAGCACAATTAGCACACATGTTAAACATAAAAAGGGCCCTTTTGGCCAAGAAGGCCAATGGCATCCTGGGGTACATCAAGAAGAGTGTGGCAAGCAGGTCGAGGGAGGTTATCCTCCCCCTCTACTCTGCCCTGGTGAGGCCGCATCTGGAGTACTGTGTCCAGTTCTGGGCTCCCCGGTTCAAGGACAGGGAACTGCTGGAGAGGGTACAGCAAAGGGCTACAAAGGTGATTAGGGGACTGGAACATCTTTCTTATGAGGAAAGGCTGAGGGACTCGGGTCTTTTTAGTCTGGAGAAGAGAAGACTGAGGGGGGGGATCTTATTAATGCTTATAAACACTTAAGGGGTGGGTGCCAGGAGGATGGGCCAGTCTTTTTTCAGTGGTGCCCAGTGACAGGACAAGAGGTAACGTGCACAAACTTGATCATAGGAAGTTCCGTCTAAACACGAGGAGGAACTTCTTTACTTTGAGGGTGGCAGAGCACTGGAACAAGCTGCCCCGAGACAGGCTGGATCGATGGGCCGAGGCCAACGGGATGCAGTTCAACAAGGCCAAGTGCCGGGTCCTGCACTTTGGTCACAACAACCCCATGCAACGCTACAGGCTTGGGGACGAGTGGCTGGAAAGCTCCCCCACAGAAAAGGACCTGGGGGTGTTGGTCGACAGCCGGCTGAATATGAGCCAGCAGTGTGCCCAGGTGGCCAAGAAGGCCAATGGCATCCTGGCCTGTATCAAAAATAGTGGGGCCAGCAGGAGCAGGGAGGTGATCGTGCCCCTGTACTCAGCGCTGGTGAGGCCGCACCTCGAATCCTGTGTTCAGTTTTGGGCCCCTCACTCCAAGAAGGACATTGAGGTGCTGGAGCGTGTCCAGAGAAGGGCGACGAAGCTGGTGAGGGGTCTGGAGCACAAGTCTTATGAGGAGCAGCTGAGGGAACTGGGGTTGTTCAGTCTGGAGAAGAGGAGGCTGAGGGGAGACCTCATCACTCTCTACAATTACCTGAAAGGGGGTTGCAGAGAGGTGGGTGTTGGCCTCTTCTCCCAAGTGAAGAGTGACAGGACAAGAGGAAATGGCTTCAAGTTGTGCCAGGGAAGGTTTAGACTGGATATTAGGAAAAATTTCTTTACTGAGAGAGTGGTGAGACACTGGAATACACTGCCCAGGGAAGTGGTGGAGTCACCATCACTGCAGGTGTTCAAGGAACGTGTGGACATGGCATTGTGGGACATGGTTTAATGGGCATGGTGGTGTTAGTTGATGGTTGGACTTGATGATCTTACAGGTCTTTTCCAACCGTAGTGATTCTGTGATTCTGAGAGGTTGTGGGGTCTCCTTCTCTGGACATATCCAAAACTCACCTGGACGCTTTCCTGTGCAATCTGCTCTAGGTCAACCTGCCCTGGTGGGGGAGTTGGACTAGACGATCTCCAGAGGTCCCTTCCAAACCCTATCATTCTGTGATTCTGTGATTACTGTCGTTTAGTACCGTTGAAGAAACACTTTTTACAGCTTTGACTGTATGCTAGTAGGAAAAAGCAGTGCTCAGAACCAGATTTTGTCCCAGTAAAGTGGACAGGAGTTTTGACACTGAGTTCAAAGACAGCAGAATCATGTCCCAGCAAGACAGATTTCAATAGTCAAGTGCAGCAGTCATGAATGAATATGAACTTAGCAGTAAAAGTTTATATCCTCACCCGTAAGAAAATGGACCTTATTATGGTCACTACTTCCAGGAGAATGATGTGTCTTAATCCTGATATATTTTGTGCTAGATATTATGCATCATGTACTCCAAATGCTTTTCAATATTCTAAACCAAAAATCAGGCAGTGCTTTCTTTTCAACTTAGGTTGTAACCTAATTATGGCAGGGGCAGCTTTTGCTAGGGCTTGTAGGTGCTAACATAAAATCAATTAATAAATGCATTCATAATTATGATTATGAAGTCCATCATGCAAGTGAGGTCAAAACTGAGTATTTGGGGTTTTTTTCTTAGTACAATAAGTATCTTGCTATTTTTTAATGCTCTAGCAAGTGTATTATCATTAAATGATAAATGATAACTTCTTATTTGTACTGCTGTATGTCACCCATTAATCAATAACTGTTTCCATCTGCCGAGATACGAATAAGGAGCTGAACAGTAGGTCAGTCAATCCCTGTCTATAAATTAAAATAACCCATCGAAAAAGAGTATTATTTTGCGTGCTTGTGTGCATAGGCATTGGCATGAAAGTAGCTCCATTCTAAATGGGACAGTGGCTATGCATCATGCAATAGCATCACACTGCAGGTATGGCATGGAACCAGCAGGCTCTGATAGGGAAGCCAACAGCTTTGTGCTTTGCTCTGCAAATCCACAGAACCCCTGCATATGTGTTTACGTGTGTGCATATGTGCCTATATACTCCTACCAAATCCTGCGTTGCATGCGTACTTTGTATGAGACAACGTAAGAACTTGCCCTGGCGCCTCCTTCATTTCCACAGACAGTAACACAGGAATATATTTGTGCAGACTGTAGTATATTTCTTTCCTTATTTAAACTTGGAATATTCTGATTAGCACATCCTAGGGTGTACAAGAGATTGATGTAATGCCCCTATTTCTAGCAATGAATCAATGCTTCAGTGTGATATGGGTACCTATTAATTATGTAGTGCTCCCATTTTAAAAAATCTGTTTGCAGACTCTGTCTGGAATACTAATTAATTATACAGTACATATTATAGGCTTTATTTCTCTCCAACCTACATACAGCTAGCCACTGTTATTCATTATGGTTATATTTATCTTCATTTATATTGTTTAACCCTCAGCTCTTTCCGCATTGTATCGTAAACACTAAAGGCTCAGCTGCAGGATCCCTGACCAGGGTTCCTGAAAGTGCTGAGGGTCAGTGCCTGGCTGATACCTGAGCTTGAAACAGGGGCTAAGGGAGGAGGAATTCATAGTCAGGAATACGTGTGAGAGGGACGGTAAGACCCATGCCCCACCACAGAGGCAAAAGAAAGTGTCATCATGCTCATCAGGCCAAACCCAGGGTTCAAGCCTAGATTAAATATACCACATAAAAATATTCTGTGCAGATAACTTAATTATTCCATCTTCCAGGTGTATTCAGTGTAATCACTGTCTGATTGATATTGTATGTTTCTCATTTGAAATCTCAAGGCTACTTATATTTCACAGTGATTTATCCTGTAGCCATTGATATTTTAACAAGACACTTGCCATTTGCACTTCAACTTGCTATTTTCTAAGATATTGTTCTCTGTTCAAAATAGGAGGGAAAAATTCAGCTTTTAGTGGTGAGCAAGAGATTTCCCAATTGTCATAATGGGATTTGATCACTACCCAGATGAGCAGGCTGTCTTTTGTCCATTAACAGAAAAAAAGTGTAATTTTTCCAACAGATTCAAGTCCACAATAGATGAATGAAAGGAACAAAGACTGTAATTGCTTCTGTTGTTCCAGTTTCTATTTTGTACAAAACATCCATTCAAACAAAAACATACTTTGATTCAGATAAGACACAGAATTGAGATGTCTCAGTTACCCATTTGTAATTTCTTAAGTGAAAGCTGAAAATAAAATGGAAATCAAAACATTCTAGTTGCTGAGACCTCGCTGCCTTAGTTCTTCAGGAAAATTCATATTTGAGATGGGGAAGAAAGAAGTCAGCTATTAACAAGGTTAAGAAATTCCATCAGAAACAACAGGGTCTGATCATTCAACTAACAAGGAGCAGGTATACCACTTAAGATGCTTTTAAGAAACACATGCGACACGTAAGAGATTAGAGTAAGTATTAGCTTGTCTGCACTATGTAATGTGACCATACAAAAATGGTGGTGTTTTGTCATTCTCCCATTAGTTAATAGATTTCATGTCACATACAGAGCACTGCATAGCCTTAATGTCACATGGGAAACAGAGATTTCCCCATAATTTCTGTACATTGGTGGATAAAATTCATTGAATTACATCTCATCCTATGAAAGGGAAAGTAGAGTTTTGTACAAAGATACCAGTCAAATCAGTACTGTAATTTACATGGAAGATTTCTTAGAGGTGTGATCCTTCAACACCTCCCCTTTGTTACAAGACACAGTACTGAGAAATCTCTGACATACTGTGACTTGTCCTAAACATTTTTTCAGGCAGTTTTCATGCAAGAACTCTTTGGGTATATAGTTCTTTTCCCCACCTCAGTTTCCATTTTCTTATCTATTCTCTGCTTTCCAACTTAACTTTTGCAGAGGTTACATTTTACTATTTCTGGGATCTGAATGTCTTTCTGTTCCATTTATACATCTGGAATATTTACAATTGCTCCCTCAGAGATCTACAGACAGGTTCTCAGACCATTTGTCCCTTGACTAGTTGTTAAGACTATCTAAATTGCAGTATGTTCTTATTTTAGGTCTCCAGCTAAGTCTATGTCATAAGGTTACAAAAAAAAACACTGAATGAGCTAAAATTCAATGTCCCAGTTCTTCACTTCATAGGATCTGCATGCAGTTAAGTTTTGAAGACTTGTTTCATTGTGTTCCTTTCAAGAAGGCATTTAAATTCCATGAGGAGACAATCAAATTCTTTGTGAAAACAGAGACCTATTAGTTCTTTCCCCTTCATTCAGTGAGGTATTAGGTCAAAATTAAGCACTTCTGGCCAACACTGACATTCCCATCTCCCATTCATTTCAGACACTATTTTTACTTTCTACGGCCATTTCTGGCAGCCTTTTCACAACCTGTGGGCATGAATGTGAAATATTCATTGATCAATTTCCAGTCCAAATAGGACAGGTTATCAGAAGCTTGTGCACTTCTACATTATGTCCTAAACATTAAAAGCCTTTCAGGGACTGATCTTTCAAACACTTAATTGTGCAATCAAGTTTAATGGACTTGCTCACGCGCTTGAAATTAAGCATCTACTTCAGTATCATGCTGAACTACACCCTAACTCTTCTTTATTACCAACAATTACTGAAGCCCCATTTTTTCTTTTGATTTTACCTAGCCTGTCAAACAAACATACCTATAAAATGCAATCTGTTATCGTCATTCATCTGTACAATAATCCTCAGCTGACATCACCTGAGCCTGAAGTAGATAATAAATAAAAAACTTATAACTGCCAGGGTTAAAACAAGACAGTTGCACCAATGATTTTGGTTTTGAAACACTTTAAGACCTTTTAGAATATACCAAGTATAAAGAGAGTAAGAAAAGGAAAGCAAATGAACACTGCCTTAGCATTAACTTTTGAGTTATCAAAGAAATCTCTGACATCATGAAACTTACAATATCCCTGCAAAAGAGTTCTGTAATGAATATACAATGTTTGATGACAACATTCTCCATATTTGTGCAAATCTGATATGAAACGTGAATTTGTATAAGGGCATGACCCTGCAAATCTGTGTAAGTAATCAATTTCTATTAAATTTCTGGGAGTTGATGATGGTGGAGGGCACCAGAATTTTGAAGGAGGCACTCAGTGTCTTTCAGATCATCTTATAATCACCCATCATACAAAATCACATATCTGAAAAATCAATGGGGCTTTAAATTCATCTTTGCATTTTGCAAAAAGTCAGGGATGACATTTAAGGATAGCTCTTGTCAGATGCAAGACAATCTACCTTTATACCCTCCCACTTTGTACTTCATCTCTCCAGGCTTTTCTCAAAGTTAATAGGCTGATACCTTCCAAAACATATAAATTCATACCTGCCAAAATACATGGAGTCACACCGCTGCCTCTTTTCACACTCCATCTGCTGCATTTGTTATTTCTGACCACACTTCCTGCCATGCCACCTCCCACTTGGGCCTATTTGCCTGTAAATTCGAAAATGTTTATAACTAGGCTCACCTCAGAAATTAGGAGTGATTCTTGCCTGTTTTTCTGCTCTAGTTTTGCCTATGTTTCTGCCATTAGATGAGAGGTACATTGCCATCAGGATACTTTCTTCTGTGGTATAATGTAAAGGTCTTAATCGTGTTGTTACACTAGGCCTTCTGCAGAGTTAAGTGATGGTTCATTAATAAACACACAGAGGGTCAAAAATGGGAGACCAGCCAGATCCTCAGCTAGCTGAGGACAGCACTCACACCTAGCCCATTGTTCCTCTCAACTGAATTATTCACAGATCGGCAAGCAAAGAATTTATTATTTCCCAATTCCATCATGAATCGTTCAAACTGATCCAAGTTTTGCAGTGAGGACAGTCTTTCCAGTATTTTTCATATTAGTGTATTAAAGTGATACCAGTAAAATCAAACAATATTGAGTGTAGTGTCTTCAAATAGTTACCATGACAATACTCATTAGATGTTCTATGCCAAAACTAGATGCTCCAGGTTACTTTGAAAATGTGAAAAAAGCTTGAAATTGTTCAGTTTTGTCCTAATTCTGTCACTGCAAGTATGACACAAAATAGGCAGAGCTTTGATGTTTTTTTTTTCCAATCAACTTTCTACAGCAGTATTTTCCCAAAATAAGATGCTTTGTTTATGCCTCACATTAAAAAGAGATGGAGGGGAACAAGGATATATCATTATGGACACAGAAGCAGAAGTCAAAATAGTATTAAAAAGAGGGAAGAAGAAGAAGAAAGAGCACAGTGGTAGTTGAGAGAAAAGAAGTATTTTATTTCACAGTGCCATAAGGAAAATAGAAAATCCTCTATAAAGGCAAGATATCCTTTGACTTATGGTTATGAAAGAGGAATTCAAATGGGAACAGGCTCAAAGAAGCACCATCAAAATGATTATGAGAATGGAGAATTTTTGAGAACATTTAATGTATCTTATGAAACAGGTTAAGTTACTTCTATCTGCTTAGCCTAGCAAAGCACCTATTGAAAAGGGATATGATAAGCTTTTATAAATACATTAAGAGGGGTATTTGAGAGGGAGGAGAATGATCTGAATTAAAGGATAATAAATAGTACAGACACAAAATCAACTGTTTATAAATTGGCCAGGAATATATTTGCAGAGAAAACTAGATGTTTTTTTGTCATGTGCAGGGCTGATTACCCTATGATCCTATGATCTTTTCCAACAGGAAAATTAAGATGTTTAAAGCTGAGTGCAGAAGAGCAGAGATCCCCCCCTCTCATTAACAGCTACACTGAACCTGTGTTTTCCTCTCTCACGGGATACTGGTTTAGCAGCCATGCAGCCACGCAAGTACTCTTCATTCTTTGCCTCATTTTGATCAGAGGTAAGTCAGTTTCTGTCCAATTGAGATTGTAAGGTTTGGAAAGATGTTGCCTGACAGGTAGGAGCTCTAACAGGGAGTCAAACTGGCTTTAGGAAAGGCTCATTTTAAGGAAATCTATAGAAGCCCTGCTAAGCTACACAGGTACACAGCATCTTCCCCTGCATTTTTCTAATAATGGTTTTGTATGAAGCATGAAGCTGTTTGGTTAATGATTGCCACCAGCATTGTTCTGTGAGAGAGAAAAAGTCCCAGGTGATCCTAAATCTGATCTCACCAACTGAAACTCTTACATGATCATGAATCTGATCTCTCAGAGCACCAGCGGCCAGGGCAAACGGTGGCCAATCATGGGGACATTTCTGAGTTGGGGGGAGGTCAGGTAGCTTCTCCCCCACATCCAGGGAAAACTTAAGGCTTCACAGCTGCACCTGACCAAGCAGGGCCAGGAGCTCTTCCTTCGCTGGTTGACAGAACAGCTCAGGACACATCCTCTACCGTAAACAGAAGGCATCCTCCCCCCATAGGAATACCTACAGCTGTGCCCATGCATTGCCTGGAGAGGAATAGCTGGCGTGGGCCAAAGCCAGGACAGGGAAAGTATGAACAGTTAGAGAGTACAGCGCGTGCCCTTGAGCCACATAGCTGCCATGTACAGGTTTAGCTGGAGGGGACAGAATTTGCTCTGTGCCTTGTGACCTGTTACAGGTCTGCAGCAAACCTCTCCTGTTTGTCCCTGTAATGGAAAGTAGTGCACAATTCTAACAATAATGCACTCAGGTGAATAAAATCCAGCTGACACCACTTAGTTACATTGTTTCTGAAGAGCTAGGAAGACTAAAACACTAGTAAAAATTATTTGTAACACTATCAGGCATGTTTATGAATACAGAGGGGGAACAGATTTGCTGAGTATAGGGGTGCTGTCATATTCTAGAGCACAGCTTCTCATGTAGCATCCATATCTCCTAAATTTAGCACCGACAATATTGTCCATCATCAGCTCAGCAAGTACTGTATGAGTGAGATCAGCACAGGCAATTTTTCTACAAAAGGCAATCTTTAATGCAGTGTTGGGTGAATAATGCTTTTTTTAAACTATTCTCAGGAAAGGGCAATGTTTCTTATTTACAAATAACACCAATGGTCATTGTTTTAATCTAAACCTTTCATTCATTATGGATAGGCCACAGCATATGGCCATAGATCTCTCAGTCTGGGGATCCATTAATCTGTGGTGAGTTGAGAGGTGATTTATCTATGGGACAGAGGAGTCTCCTAGGCTCCCAGAGAGTGACAGTGCTACCACTGACTTTCTCACAGTTATTCCCCAACAGTTGTCCACAACCAAGCCTGCACCTCTCCAGCCAGCAATGTAATCTCCAGCCACAGGCTGTAATGCTCGATTACAATCCAGCTGAAAATTGGTTGTGTGCTTGAGGCAGAGAAATAAATCCCAGGCTCCATCTCAAACCTCAGCAGCAGCAGCCTGCCTATATAGGACACACATGCAGAAGCTCATGCCACAAGTATTTTGCACCAGAAGATGCCAGACTACTGTTCCCTGGACTGTTGCTATTGTTGAGGTGCAGGACAGATGTCCCCTGATGTCGCATGCCGTCAGTTTCCTCAGGCTGCCGTGGCCCCGCTGCAGCAGCACAGCTCCAGAGCAGTTCTCCCAGCACAGCCCTCGGGGCTTCCTGAAGATTGATAGGTCCCAAACCATTTCTGTCTTTTTTTGTTTAATGCATGAATGCCAAGCAGCCACCTTCCCAGCCCCCCTAAAATTCCTACCAAAATTCTTGATGGAGAAGAAAATTCTGTGCATGGGTTGGTCTAGATATACATAACCAAGAAGGATGGACAGAATTTTCTTGCCCAAAAGTACACAGATTATTAATTTTTTGGCAATTTATGGCTGTGTCAGTTAACCTTCCTGTCACCTGCAACTGGAGCTGAAAGTACTTCCATCCCAATCTCAAATCCCTGGGTTATAGCCATTCATGGCAGAAGGTTTTATTTGAAATGGGGACTGAACCTTGCTCCACAATGCAGCAGTCAGTTGTTTGGCTGAGTGTCAGAAGCAGCTGTTTATATAACAGCTTAATTTGCAGCCACCTCCTGTTTTTACTTCAGTTCTCCTGCAGTGCCTGAACTGTAATGAAAATAATAGTGGATAGCTGCCATGGAAAGGTTTGCAACACACAAGAACAGATTTAATCAATGGAAGGAAGGGTATATTTTTCATTTTCCATTAAGATAAATATGCCTTCAACTCTGATTCTGTGCAATAGTTTACCTGCAGCTCATAAAAACTACCTCCAGCCTGAGAATTAAAGATTGCCCTGCATCATTACAGATCTGACTTTTCCTGAGGCTTACGGCCAGAGTTCATGTTGACTCTCCCATGAGCTCTGACTGTTCAGCACTGCCTGAAAATCAGATCCTTCACTTACATCAAATCAGGGCATACAAGTAAATTCCAGTAAGGTAATTGGGCGGCTGTGCACTGCTGCTCTCTTGTGGTCTAAAATTGTGTGTCCTAGGAGAGGGCTGTGAAGCCACCAGAAGTCAAGCTCATGTGGCGGAGGGACTTTGCAAGGGGCAGATGGCTGGTGGACCTCTGTGGCAGAGGATGCTGTATATGGGGCAGCATTAGGCTGCCAAACAAACACCAAAAGTCCTTTCTTCTGGGGACAGGAGGCAGGGGGAGTACAGAGCCTGGTGCAGGAGGGGAGGGCAGCACTGGGAGGGCAGAGCCTCTCCCGCACTCCCTCCCAAAACAGCAGGCAGAGAGCAGAGCGCCCTGCAGTCCGGAGGAGCAGGAGTAGGAAGGGGGTGGGCAACCCATCACATCAAAGGAGCAGCAGCAGCAAATAACAGATCTTCTTAGGAGGCTTTCCAACAGCCAACTCTGCAAAACCGCCCCCAGCATCGCTCTGCCCTGGGCCCTAGGTTGGGCAGACACTGAAGCACAGCCTGATTCACAACTTCCCTTATGCATATATTTGTGTAACTGCTGCAATGAATTCAATTTCCAGTGTTTTGCAGGAAACAAATGTGGTTGCTATGTATAAATTAATAAACACAACTGACTACTGGATTGCTTTGAGCCGTGGATGGTACAGGTAGTGGTACAGCCTGGAAGGAGGTAGACAGCAGGAGAGTGAATTATCATTTTGTACCTTATGTTCTCAGAAAGATAAGTGAGATAAGGGAGGAGAAACAGGGTATGTGAAGATCCTGAGTGGGGTTATAATAGGAACTAAACAGCTTAGATAAATCTGTAGCAAAGCAGTAAGGCTGTAATGGACTGTTATATTTTAGGTTGTATTCTGCCTTTAAATGGGACCATTTATTTAAGGAAGGACTATAAGATATTAGGACTAAATATAAATGAGAGGAAAACCAGGGAATTTGTTACTAAGAGGAATAAAGTATATCCAAGTGGACTTTACTTCTACACATTCAGTCAGCTACAGACCAGATAACCACAGAAAGGCTGCACAACAAGCATTTGCAAAATGAAAAAGACAGTTGCCACAATCCCAGAGGAGAAAATCTATATTTGTGAAATGGACTTGAGCTTCAAATTCACATTTAATGAGTTTGTAAGCACCTGACACTATAGGACAATGCAAAATACAGACATCTGGAAGCAAGGAGAGGCAGGCAGTTAAAATTCCTCAAATGGCAAAACAGGACTGAGAAACTCATCAATCTTTGGATTGCAGATTTTCTTTTTAAAGAGATTTCTTCTCAGATTGTACTGTATGCTACTGTAAGTTCCTGAATCCTTATCTATTCACTTTCCAGTTTGTCTATGTCCTAACTCACGGCTAACTCAGGAGAGAAAAAATATTACGTTGACTACCTGGACACACAGCAGCTTGTGCCCACTATATCACAGGGACAGGAGATTAGAGCAAAAGAGAATGTGTCTGGAAATCTAGGTTTCCATCTTGCTTTGGACAAATCATGGAGGAGCCAGCATTAGTCCTTGAAGTCTGCTGGGGTTGCTGAGCCTCCAACCACCAACTCCAAATGCAGAGGGGAAGCAGGAAAGGAACTATGGCTCCGTCAGTCTCTAACTCTCAGTACCACCCACAGGTTCTCTGCAGGTGGTGCCCACGAGTCTTGCCTTGCTCCGCTGGTGCCTAAGGTTACAAGCTAAACACAAGACATATGTTAAGTTACCCAGATCTTGTTAAGTATCTTGAGCTGGAATCAGAATCTTAAATAACAAGATCAAAAACTAGCAAAAATTATGTATCTACTGCATTAAAAACCACATAACTTAGACCTAGATTCATCCTTGCTAAATGTCAGCATCAACTGAGGATCCTCCCCAGTCCATGGGCTAGGGAGAGCAAGATATCTCCAAGAACCATCAGCCACCTGAGCGCTGACACACCAGTGTCTGCCCGGACCCCTGCGAGACCTGGGCCATCGCAGGTCAGAACTAGTTTCTGCAGATGCTTACATTCAATGAATGCTGAGCACTGCTAAATGT
Source organism: Gavia stellata (assembly GCF_030936135.1). Taxonomy (NCBI): domain Eukaryota; kingdom Metazoa; phylum Chordata; class Aves; order Gaviiformes; family Gaviidae; genus Gavia; species Gavia stellata. The sequence goes on from NC_082597.1 coordinate 27,566,219, forward strand.
AAAGGCTTGTCCCCAAGGTGACAGACACTTTCTTGTCTTCTTTCTTGACTGAAAAAAATTAGTTTAAAAGCAGAAGTCCAAAAGATTCATTAGTAATTACAAGAGCTGAGGACTTTTGAGCATACAATAGCAGAACTATCTCAGTGAGGTCTCAGTGGCTGGCTGTGTGCTCCAGACCATGTTCCTGATGGTGACTTTGGGATTGCAGGAGCAAAAGCAGAAATTCTCAGAAGAAGGAGAAAGGCAGTAATAAAAGTAATAAAATAATTTTGATGTGCAGAGCAGCAAGGTAACCCTGTCAAACCCACACATCCATCATGTAAGCACACACGTCATAAGGTAGACTGCTTAAAAGATGCTACTGTTTAAAAAAACTAGAATAGCAACATATGTAAGTAAAGTGGTTTTATTAAATTTACATGCATAAAAATGTAAAAATATTTTGAGGGTGAGCCTGAAAGAAGAAGAAACGCCTGGGTTTCAACAACAGACCCATCCTTGAACAGATGCATTGAAATAATAAAAAGCCTTCACTGCATCAAAAGTACACAAAAGCTCTCATTTATTGTATAATAACATATTGGACTCCCTCCTCTCTCCAAAAAGCAACTGTGAGCAGAAAAGAAAACCCAAAGAGAAACCCAGCAACTTCTTCCCAAAACTAGATTACTCACACTTCATGGATTTGCCAAAAAGAGCCTCAGCATTTTCAATTAGCAAAGATGATAAGTTTAATTGTAGATAAGAAAGAACACATCTAATTATTGAATCAGTTACACAGATAAGCATGGTTTGCAGAAAATGCTAATTTGACTAATGCCTTGTTGCATATCAATATCTCTGCCATATGGTGAGGGTTGAAGATGAATTGTTGTTCCTGTTTTATTAACAAAAGAGACATGGTTGAACTATGACATCAAATTATGATGAGATTTAAGTAGCACAGTGAAAATAGTATACAATGTAAATTCATCTGTCTGTGTTGTCTGCAACGATAATTTCCTTACTCTCAAAAGAACATAGCTGGTATCACAGAGCAGAAAGAACAATTATGCCCAGAGGTACAAACTTATGCTGGAATGAGTTAACCAAACATCTTTAAAGATTATTCTGAAATTGCAAAGAATTCTATAAAAGCAGATGTCAGCATATTTGCCATGATGATACCCACATGGATATAGCACATCACTTAAGCTCAATCTTGGATATATATTTTGATGTTTCATAACTGCCTCTGTACTCAAAAATCAAGCTTATTTTAACACAAATCCTGACTTGCTGAATTTTATACCCATATGTTTAAATAAATGAGACTGACAAACTCCAAAAAATGTTTTAAAAGTTTTTACAAAATTACAGGGATATAATGAGAGTACTCAGAGATGTTAACTTTACAATCAGGACACTGCTTCATTGCATGAATTCCAGAAAGAATCTTATGAGACTAAATAAATAATAACGGGGGGTGGGGGTGGGTGGTGGTGCCCATTTGCCTAATAATTCCTGATACAAACATAGATAAATATAGAAAAGTCAGACTTAGAAGACTAAATTTTTAAAGTATGGGGAAAAAAATATTATGACACATTTTTTAATTATGTAGTCACCAACCGCATTGCTCTAGGGTCTTTGCCTCTCCCATTGCACAGGCAGTACAATTTCCAAAGAAAGGATCATGGGAAAGAGAATGTAATTTTTCTATATTGAAGATGTATTCATCTGTAATCTATGAATGACATGGAAACCAAACAGACCATCTTTACCTCTCTTCTGATCTGTCCTTAACTGGAAAATAGCTGGTAATTTAATTGAGCACTTTTAATGGAGGACAAATATGATAGATTCAAGCTACAGAATTCAGTTTGGTTTTACCTATGTTATGTACAGAGTGGATCAAAATATCATGAGGTTACACCATGGCATGAGGTCACCCACAGAGATCAGAGAGCCTGATAGCTCTTTGACATGAGTAGCAGTTCAGAACATCACTTAGCTTGCTTAATTTGGGACGGAAGAAGTGAAGTCCTAGAAAAAGGACTTGTCCTGCACAAAGGAGAAGATGCCATTGCTGCTGGTGTAAGCACTGAGAAACAGTGGATGCACAGGGAACCTTATGAAATGGATTTGTGTCACCACCAATGCCTTTTTTGCAGGCATTTGAATAGGGAGATTTACAGACTCCGTTTCAATTTATAAAAATACAAAATGTTTCTGGTTTTAAAGAAAACATGATGAAATAATTGCGTAGGAAGTATTTTTTATATATCTTGTTCCACTCTATAAATAAAAACAGCTTTTCTGACAGGCCGTTCACTGATACGTATGACATGTTATATTTTTACATGGTGCCTTCTTATATAATATCACCAAACACTTCAACGGAAAGCTTTTCACTTCAGAGATTTGTCCATTTTGAGCCAACATGTGAATGATAGAGAAAGGAAAAAAAGGATCGTCCAGCCCACATCTTTGCTATTTAAACAGTTTTTAAGAACTCTTTCTAAGTGCTAAAAATACGCTGAATGAAGGTGGACAAAATAGTAGGCCAGATTAACCTTGTCTTTCTATTTCACAGAACAGGTATGTTGCTGGAAATCACTCATTGCACTCTCACTGTCGAAAATAATGTCCAAAACCAGTTTCACAAAAATTATTCTTAATTGCTGTGTTAGAGCAATCGCATGCAATTGTCTAAAGTGAAAGTGTCATCTATTATGGGTAAAACTCACCACAAGCTTTAGACTGCACTTGGATGTATCCCAAGAATTATTTCCTTCCTACAGCTAGGTTGCAGGCTGAATTCTGACTGAGCACCATATACCTGCCAAGCAGGCAGCTTTGTTCGCTATCTAAACTTATTTTAGTTATTCACGTATTTTAAATCAGCAGAGACTCTAATGAGAAGTATTACATGAAAACTACACTGGCTGAATAGTAACTTCTGCACAAGTTAAAGACTTGGTTGGGCAAAGAAGACCTATTCCTGCCTCCTGACAGGAAGAACAGCCCAACAGCTTACATTTTCAGCGAGCTGTCCTGCCTTCTTTTTAACCAAGATGGAACATTTTCCTCCAAAACCAATCAATAAAAGACAGCCTCACAGAGGTACTATGTCTGCCCTCTATCTAACATTTCACAGAACATGAAGTCTTTCAGTGAGAATCTTTTATGTATGTTCACGTGACAGAAATATAGGAGAATAAAACTATACAGGAATTAGTTCTTCTCATCTGTAAAGTAATCTCTTCCCATGATGAGTCCCAGTAACATGAATAGAGTTTGAGATAAGAATGGCGGGAACAGGCTAGAAAAGGATTTGCATCAGTGCTTTACACTAGTTGAGCTTTAGCATTCCTTTCAGCTGAGGCATTTTTGTGTACGTAACCCGGTTAGAAAGACTACACAAACCTTGCCATGTGAGGTGGAATCACAGCAAAATAAAGTCATATTTCTGCAAGGGGAATAAATCCTGTAACAGACACTGACTCAGCTGGTTCTCAATATTTTCAATTTAATGATGTACCTTTCACGTCTATTTGACAGAGGTGAATTGTTAGAAGACAAGTAGATATATTAGAAAATGAAGAGCTCAAACCAGAACCAATTCACCCCTGACAGCCTTCGAAGGCTGTAAACATGATGTCTACAGGAAAAGTTTGTTTTGGTATCATCTATCATATACTCTTAACCAGTGTAATCTTCCCTGGGTATCAACTGTTCTATTAATTATTTACTCTTGGACATATAAATCCATCTTAGCACTGCAGTAACAGTACTTCTGACATGATTTAGAATTAAATTATACAGTTTATAAAACTCTAGCTGATGTTTTAAAACATCTGTTGCACATCTGGGAAAATAACATACTTCAACACACAGTTTAGTAAAATGGATGTATGCAGAAACAATAAATCTGTCAGTAAAGGTGGTAGATCCAATTCTCTCAATGGATACATACAAACTTTATTTGCTTTATGGACACCCTCCAAATAAAGAAATGCTGACATTATTATAACTGTATCTCATAACATTACATGGATATATTGCTTCACCAAAGTGGGCATTTTACTGCACAATGACCTAGCTGACTGTAAGGATGCTATGTTAAAAAATTTAACTTTGAAACTTCACTTTGATTAATAAATGTCTGGGCTAATTAATTTTAAATCATGTATAATATTTTTTAAAAGTTAAATACCTTCTTTACCACCACCACTGTCGTAAATTCAGTCACAAGCTCAGAATTCAGCAAAGAAACGCAAGCATTTCCACATAAAACACAATTCTCAAGCAGTAAAGATCAGAAATAAATATAACAAAATTTTTTGATAACTAGAGACTGATGCTTATGGGTTTCTTCAACAGTAATTTTTCATGCTTAAGAAAGAGAAAATCAGAGATGGATGTAATATGGCTTTGGAATTGTATATTCATCAGTGACTACAAACTCCTGGAACCACTAACAGCAATCATCAGTTGTTGTTACAGATGCCCTGATAGCATTCATAAGGATTACTACTATCCATTCTGCAACAAATAAAAAAGAGTGAAAATGATACAATCAAAACATTATATGCAAACTTCTATGTAAACTCCAGAGGCTGCAGTCTTGCTCTCAAATAAAAATTAGCACACATGAGTTCAGATTGGGCAAATGTTTTCAGAAATAATGTGATGGATTTTCCCTAGCAAATGCTTACAAAAGCTAACAAAACTTATTTGCGCACACCAAAGAATACTCGCTCTTCTTTATTTATTACTTGCTCTTAGTAATCAGGCTATTCATCATCCATTTGCTCCTTAAAAGTTTCAGGTGTTCAAATGAGAAGCAGAAACAATACTGCATGACTTCAGTGCCCGGTCCCAACATGAATAGTAACAGGGTGGCTACCAATGGGAACGTTTCGGGAATGATCCATGGGAGGAATGGCTTTTATCCAATGTATCTAGACCAGCAGCAAAAATCGTGGCCAGATTCTAAGTGTTAACACCCCTGTTTAGGTCAGTTTGTTCCAACATCTTTAGCCACCTGCAGAGAGACTCTGCAAGCAGAATATATCTTGCTTAAGTTTGAAAGGAATTGTTTATTGACCAAAAAGCATGAAAGATAGCTAGAATTTGATGGGCTGCTTGACTAAGCAGTAGCATGCTCACCACCCCTGGTAAGAGGCTTTGCTGTCCTGGCAGGTGTCCATCAGGAGGGTCCTCTGTGGCTCCTTGCAGCAGATCCTCAATGTTACTGGGTTTCTGTCTTCTACCACCAACCTCTTCCATCAGCATCTACACACCAATGACACTGATGACCCAACTGACTGCTGACCTCACCCAGTGATCCAAAGACTCCCCACATTTTTTCCCATAGGAATTTATACCTTTTCATAATGGCTGTTATTTTCTTCTCAATTTCTAACTCAACAACCCTAACTCTGTCTGCAATTTTGCATTTCTTACCTTTCTGGAGATGTCTCATAGCTCTTTCTCCCCATAAGGCAATTTCCTCAGCAATGTGAGCCACGGTTATGCATCTGGCCCATGCAGAGTAGAGCCAAGGATCCTTGGACATAGCCAGCAGCAGCCTGGAGCAGGGGGAAGGCCACAGAGGGGTTTCCAGCATGAACAGGTTATGTGACTGCTTAAAATGAAATATTAAGTTATTCTTTCAATTGCAAATACAGTTGTGGTCCTTGTAAAATAAAATTTTGCTTCCTGCTAGCAGCCAAGCACCCCATCCTACCTCAGAGGCAGCAGTCAAGTTGACCAGCTTCAGAGAACAGCCTCTGCTAAGCCCTTCCAAAAACAGTGCAGTTGAAGTGAACTTTGAGCTACAGGAAACTACCAGATACAACATAAAAATGAAATATTCAGGGTTTCCAACCATGCAGCTTCAAATTACCTCAATGATGGATACAACTTCATCCTTACTTGGGGGGCCAGAGGAGTAGGTAGGCTGTACATCCACATAACCATGGTCATATGGAGTGATGCAGGAGAAAGTGCTATGCCACTGAAAGTGCTCAGGCCCCTCCAGCTTATCCTCCTTTATATCTGTTCCTCATACCAGATTTGTCTACAAGGCAGTGGAACATTTTCACAGACATAGAGTCTTGAGGTGGTTAGCTTCCATTGCATGCCAATGACAGCTTGAGGTCTTACACTTTTTTGTACCTTTCAAGACATTATTAAAAATATTTTTGATTGAAGTATTATAGCTATGCAAGGAGAGTAAAGTTAGTTCTGCTTTTTGCTGTCAACAACTCATGTCCTGAATTCCATCCCTTACGTGTTACATTAATAGTCCTTTTGCCATTTAATTGCTCTTGACTAGCTCTTCAGAATTGAGGAACTTACTTATTCCCCTAAGCATTACAATGAGTTTGGGCACACAACAGAATAAATTTGGGATTAAAGTTTACATTTGATTTAGAACTCCTGGACATTTAAACCAAGTTGTAAGAACATTTCTATGGCCAAATAAGCTTCTTATTTGTACAATTCATCCATCCATCTTTTGGCTTACAAGTGAAGAGCTGTAGGTTACATAGGATTTGCAACATATAATTTAATTATGCAAAATTTAATCAAGAAATTATGTTTTCTTATAGCTTGAAGTAATTCCTAAAAATCTCATTAAAATCTCTTTAATTAGTGCTGGCAAAATTGCTCAAGCATCAAAGGAGATCATATTCTCCACCTCTAGTAGAAATGATAAAATCATTTTGCAATTTATATGCACTATCACTTCTGGGGAAAATGTGGTTGTCTGGCATTTTCTAAAGAAAATGTTCAAAACTGTTCAAAGAAAAAGTGGGCATTGAGTTGTAGTGGCCTTTTACTGTACATGGCAAGAATAAAGATATTGTGCTTATTACAGCAAAAACAGAGTTCTGAGATGTCAAATGCTGTGCCAGTCAGCAATGTTATCTGGATTTTACACTGATTTATAATTAATTGATTGAGGCAAAGTGCTCCATTCTGTCTGATGGTGTATTCTTGTTTATTCATTACACAATAATATTTGAAAGTTGTATCTGATCACTGCCAGAAATGGAGGGAATGACTGGCTAAATCTTATTTGTCCTGGTGACAGTCAAAAAAAACATGAGGGGAGAAACTGGGTGGACACAAAAGGTTTTTGCCTCTCTGTGTCAGCAAAATCTGAACAGGTATACTCGTTCTTGGAAACAGTGGCATGCCCTAGTGACATGCACACAGAAAAGGGCTTGAACCTTTGCAGTGCAGTAGTTGTGCCCACACAGCCTTTCCTCATAGGTGCCACTGAGTAAACTCGTTAGTCACGTTTTGCATCTCACTCCACAACGCTCTGCCAGCTGTATGTTCCATATCCACCACAGCATGCTCCATAGAAAGAGTTGCAGCTGCCACAGCCTCCAGCCACTTCTCTGAATGTCCTTCCAAATCATGGTACAGCCTTCTGCTTTCATGGCTGACAGTGGCCCCTTAACCTGGGCCAGCGTCTCAGGAACATCCTCTCCCACTGCCAGGACAAATAGTGTAACTGTGCAGTGGCACGTGCAGGGCTGGCAGGCGGTGCACAGTGAGAAGAGAAGAGGGAACGGGCAGAGAGGGAAATAAGGGAAGGAGAAGAAGGAATGGTATTAGGGTATAACACAGTCAAAACAGAAATGGGGCCACAGAGAGTCAAACTCCACATACCTGGGGTTTGAGGATGGGGGCAAGGGGCCACAGAGATTCCCCAGAACTGAGGAAAAGGATAGTATAAAGACAGTCAGGCGACAAGGGGAGGCAGCAGTTGGAAAGGCATAGCAGAAATGCATGCTGAAGCTGCCCTTGGTAACTTTGGTGAGATCAGCCAACAGAAGCTATGAACTGTGCAGCTCACTGGTATTTAATACAAATAAGTCTTAGGCCAAAAACACTAACAACTTACAAGAGTCAGTGAGAAGGATCCAAAGTTTTTGACTTAATCCCAGTGCACCATTCCTGGTCTGAGCTGCTCCACTCCTTTCTATGCAGCATGGCAGAAAAATACCAGCCATCCCTCAGCAGCTGTCCCTCTCAGAGCACTGGTATTAGTGCCAGACCCATTCTGCTGCTTGTCCTTCTTCTGTCTAATGGAAATTGATCTGAAATGTGAGTATAGGCACTGTGTACCAACAGATCTCTTGGCTCCCAGAGCAGAAGAGCTGTCTTCTTCACTGGGAGCACTTCAGCACTACCAGTCATGGAAAAGGACATGGATGTGTTCATGCTACATAGCCAGGAAATCAGGAATGCAACAAAGGTAAATAGATGCAGACATAAACATATAAACACACATCCACACCTGAAGTAAATCCCCAGCAAAGATTTCTCCTAATCCCCTGGCAAATTATCTGACCCACATTGCCTTCTGCCTTCCCTCAGCCTGGAAGTAAAGGTGTAGGTAAAAGTTTGGTTGCACAGAGCTAAAAAAAATTCTCTTATCTAAAAAAAATTCTCTCAAGGTCTGGTTGATTATGGCTTCCCTACAGTAATCAAAAAAATGAGAGTTCCCTCTTCCCTTTGAATTCACTTTCCCTGATGTAGTGGAGACAAAACCTACCCCTCCCTGAGTAACAAAATGCTTTCTAGCAGCCTCATTTTCTTTCCTTTCTATGCTTTGTTAAGAACTGGAGCATCAGTTCTGCCTCCTTTAGCTCAGCAGGCTCAGTCTTGTTTTGTGAGTACCTCAATTAGCTATTAGTACATTTCTCACGTCAACTGCATCATTCAGATTAACCTTTGAAAGATCTCTGATGCATAGGGGAAGTTGGGGGGTTGAAATAGAGGATTGAGAGTCATTTGTATAATTGAAATCTGATGCTTTCAAGTTAGCAGACATTCAAACCACAACACATTCACAATAAATTATGTTGTTTCTTATTACGCATGAGTGCAGCTGTGCTGCGCGGATCTGACAGTGACTCCCCTCTTAGTTGCATACCGGCATTCTTACTGACTGGCTGCTGCTATGGTTTTTACTATTATAATTAATTCTAATAATGGTAATAATAATATGATCTAGAGCTAGGTAGAGCTTTCAATTAGTAGATCTCAAAATACTTTCCAGTAAGCATTAACTCCTCAGTTTGCCATCAGAACAAATTGGACCAACTAAAGAGCCATTTACTTTTCAGTGTGCAGCACTGTGTGACACCATAGGGATGACAATGGCCTTTATCCATGCATGTGACCATAATTACTTATGGTTGTTGCCTGAAGTGCTGCCATAAACTAAGAATGTCAAAATCTCAGATACTTTTAAATAATCTGCCTGTCAGAAGAATCAGGAGGGACATCAGCATATGAATTCTTTGGAGATGTAATTTAGTTAGTGAAATGTTTCAACCAGTTTTTCATATGTTTTTTTTTTTTTCTCCCGACTTGCAAATGGAAACTTTCCATGATTATCAAACTACTTTCTTATCACATGTTTCTGTTTAAAAGGTTCAGCATATAATTAGCCAATGTCTGGTGGAAAGCCAATGGTAGCTCTGGGTTTGGGCATCTATGCACCAGTGCTGACAGCCATGCTAGTACAGAGCATCAACCAGAACATCAATGACAGCCACTTCCACAGGGGCCAGCCCAGCTCAGAAGATGTACAGCTTGATTCCTCCTAATATGTTCTGTCAAGGAAAGTAATTAGCTGAAGTATAAGGCTACCTGAATGCAGGCAAGTGGCTTTGAAACTAGTGGGAACTTTTTTTTTGATGTGAGTTAGGATGTTAAGATACTGAAACAGTTTTGAAAGTCTTACCTCTTGTTCCTTTATTATGGATATGAGCAGGGGATAAAAGGCCATGAGAATGAGTTAGAAGACTGTTATTTATATATATGCACTGTAAAATTATCTGCTGGAAGCATGTTGCCAAGCAGAATAGTAAGTTAAGTATTGTATTAAAATTTACAGGATTATTCCTAGTATCTTCATTTCTCTTTTACAGTCAAGTAAAAATTTGTCTTTATTATATTATGGTGATATATCATAAGCAGTAATTACATGTTTAATTAACGATTGCAAAGTTAATTATACATTACAGGATTCAGAACAGACTAGTATAGCTGAAGAACCACACTGTTATGTGACTCATGTATTTCATACTATAAAAACACATACTGAGCATAGGGGTTATAAAATCTACCCTGGGAATAATAATGTAAAAATTAATACACAGGCTGCTAGCTCAGTCATTGCAAATGAAAAAAAAATTTTACAGGGAGGATGTAACAATAAACATTTAGTTATGCAGGTAAGCTGGAGTCGGATGAGGTTGAGCTCTATGGCCAAGCGCTCAAGGTGTCTTTTCCTTCCAAAAATGAATAATTTTTACACCCTACTCATTACAACTACTTACAGCATTGTCTTTAGCCTTGGCTGTAACAGTGCATTGGAAAAGCTGATCTGAGCCATGAGTCTGTGAAACAGTCCAAGTGCACAAGTGAGTCCTGTGCAAACTCATCACAAGGCCCAACAGTGACCTAATCCTCTGTCTTCAAATCAGCGGCAAACATTACTAAAAATTGCTAACAAGTTGTGGGACAAACGTGTAGGACTGGACATAACGTGAAGGCACATAAGTGCTCCCTTTGCATACTTTTGATGGACATACTAAGACAGCCAATGTATTTCTTTCTGCTTTATATGTTCTTAATTGCAAGACTGGGTGTTCCGTAAATGTTTCCCCCAAATCCCTGTGCCAAAATTGCTCCCTCAACACCTCCCTTGATTATGCAGAACTGTCACATTGAACTGAATGGTAAAGAGTGAAAATATCATTGTAGGAAATAAATGTTGAAAAAGGTAGTAAATACACAATTTCTTCCTCATGGACATGCTCTGGTTCTTGTTAACAGTAGATTACATACCGCATGTTATGTTTGGGGTTTTTTTTAGACTGAAACAGCCCATTACGAGTAGTTCATTCATTCATTCAGCACTGTGGAAAACATAACTCTACTTGTATGAATCACCCCCTTATGTATGCTAAATATTGACAGCAGCTGCATTTAGCAAATTTCACTGCTTCCTCACCATTCCTGAAGTGTAGGAAAGCGCTGTGCACATCTAGGCCTACAAATGTTTACAGGCTTCTTTTTCTTTTATCAGCCAAGGGCAGTTAATCCCTGGAGGAGAGGAGGTGCAATGTGTTTTTAGTTTTCTATTCTCAGTCCCAAACATGATTTTCTTTAATTCTCCATTCCTTCCCAAAGCAAACAGCGGGTTGCCTGCTTCCTATTCCCCAGTGACTCTGCTATTTCAGGCTGCTCGTCTGAATCTCCTTGAGGAATCCTCTTTCTTCCAAACAGTCAGGCTTCAAAAGAAAAGTATCAAGGGGGCAATGGCTGTCAATCGGTGTAAGTAAAGATTACTTTTTCACTTAGCATCCTCCTCGTGCGTTTTCCATACACTGAGATTTTTTCAAAATCTCCGCTTCCTCTGTAGTTTGAACAAAATCTTCATCTTCTCTCTCTGTCCTGTGTTTGTCTCCAGTTGCATGGAGGTAAAAGTTTGATGGGAGCACACAGCTGTGATGATTACTGAGGAACCATCTGAGGAAGGAAGAGGTTGGAGATGATGTTCCTAGCACAAAGAGGCTGTTGACGGCAGAGGTGTGGATGAGGTCCTGAGGGACATGCTTCTGCCTAGGAGGAGTGCTTCGGGGAACAGGCTGAGGCAATTTAAGGTGGGATTTTAAGAAATGAAAAAAACAGAGAATGTTTAACAGAAGAGGAGAATACAATGGTGAAAGTCACTGTGGGGTGAGGAGGAGATGGTAAGTACAATTCAGTTCCTGAAACACAAGCATTTAGTGCTATTTGAGATACTCTATGGTACTTTAGACATCTTCATGGAACTGGCAGCTAAAATACAGGACACGAGTGAGCTTTCCTGGACTTGCAGGTGAAGATTTCCATGGACATTTCAAAGGGGTATAGATCCCTATATGTATTTGAATTCACCCTGGTATATCTAGCAACACATAGAAATTAGGGAGAAAGAAGGACTGCTCTGAAAGGAAAGCACAAAAAATGTAATCACAGAAAATTGTAAAAGCAAAGTAGAAAAAGAAAGGAAGACTTGATAGGTCATATAAAAGGGAGAAAAGATGCTGAGGAGTAGAAAACAGAGAAGCAAGGGATCTCTGGGGTAACAGTAAACAAGCAGAAAACTGCAGTGCTGCTTAAAAGTTTAAGCAAGGTACTGGCAGACATTCAGTACACAAGTCAGGTTAAACTTCAAAAATATCCAAGTCCCACAAGCCGCTGAGTTCAGCACAGCCATTATTCTGCAATGTCAGACACTCCTCAGTGGGTATATTGAATCAGTCTATTGAGGTTCTGTTGATACATGATTTTTTTTAAGTTGTTACTTTCATTATTTTCTAAATTAAAAGCTAAAACTAAGGCCATTCCATAAATGAATTCTTGAGCCCTTATAGAATTAACTGCATGTTACAAGTGAACAAATATCTGGCCTCCTATACTATCTATGTCTCTAGAGTATCAAAAAAAGGAAGACAGTGTTGTGTGTCATATACTTCCTAAAAGGTTGATCTAAATTAATATCTTTATATGCCACTGCCCACACTCTGTTTAGTTCATATTTCTTAACTTTTTTATTTGCCTCTCAGTCTCGAGAGAATCTGAAAAAGGGAAAAGTATTTTTTAAAAGGGAGTAAAAATACAAAATTAAAGAAAAAAAGAGAAAGTGAAGTGAAAGGAGGAAATTGAAAAGCAGGGAAGGAAAACAGGAAGGAAAACAGTCCATTGCAATGGGCGTTTTCTTATTGTGGAGAATGTTTGCTATATGACTTTATGGTTGAACACAAATAAATATTTACCTTGTCAATAGAGGCCAAAGGACATAAAACACAACGTATAAATGTGTTGGGCAGGTCGTTTCCCTATTTATGCTTGAGGGGATAGTAGGCTTTTGTAAGGAATGGCAGAATTTCTAATTTAGAATAAAATTAATTTCCATCTGCTCTTGTAGAGACAATGCTGGATATTGCAGAACATTCTTTTCTGTTGTAATATCCATTTCCATGTTTGTCTGACAGAGGACTTACAGGGATGTAGGTGAAACATTCGGGTTTAATATCATACAGTTTTTCTTCTGGAATGTTGTTTAAACACAGAATTATATAATTTAAACACTGCTTTGTAAGGCCTAAAATATTGCAAATATACTGAAAGTAAAAAATATTATGTTTCAAAATCATCCTTCTTTTCTGTAGCATTATTCCTCCACTCTCATTCTTGAAAGAGTTTTGCATACATTTCACTTTCCTCCTCCAAGCAACCTCACTGAAGAAAATAGGATCCTTTGTATGTGCACCTCACTGCAAAATCTCATCCTAATTTCAGCCATTCTGATCATGGACACTACAGAAAAATGGTATGGCATCTTTCTTCTACAAGTGAACTTCAGAAAGAGCATAAGTAGAGATCAAGGGCTAAAGACAGAAGGCCAGCCTTTGAAGCACGTATTTTCACAGAATCACAGAATCATTAAGGTTGGAAAACACCTGTAAGATCATCAAGTCCAACCACCAACTAACACCACAATGCCCATTAAACCATGTCGCACAATGCCTCGTCCACATGTTCCTTGAACACTTCCAGTGAGGGTGACTCCACCACCTCCCTGGGCAGCCTGTTCCAATGCTTCACTACTCTCTCAGTAAAGAAATTTTTCCTAATATCCAGCCTGAACCTCCCCTGGCGAACTTGAGGCCATTTCCTCTAGTCCTGTCACTAGTCACTTGGGAGAAGAGACCAACACACACCTCTCTGCAACCCCCTTTCAGGTAATGGTAGAGAGCGATGAGGTCTCCCCTCAGCCTCCTCTTCTCCAGGCTAAACAACCCCAGCTCCCTCAGCCGCTCCTCATAAGACTTGTGCTCCAGACCCCTCACCAGCTTCGTCGCCCTTCTCTGGACACGCTCCAGCATCTCAATGCCCTTCTTGTAGTGAGGGGCCCAAAACTGAACACAGGATTTGAGGTCTGACCCTCCAGCAGATCAACACTCCCGCCCAACTTGGTGTCATCTGCAAACTTGCTGAGGGTGCACTCGATCCTCTCATCCAGATCATTGATAAAGATATTAAACAAGACCGGCCCCAAAACTGAGCCCTGGGGGACTCCACTTGTGACCGGCCGCCAACTGGATTTCACTCCATTCACCACAACTCTCTGGGCTTGGCCATCCAGCCAGATTTTTACCCATTAAAGAGTACACATGTCTAAGCCATGAGCCACCAGCTTCTCCAGGAGAATACTGGGGGAGGCAGTGTCAAAGGCTTTACTCGAGTCCAGGTAGACAACGTCAACAGCCTTTCCCTCACCCACTAGGCGGGTCACCTGGTCATAGAAGGAGATCAGGTTGGTCAAGAAGGACCTCCCTTTCATGAACCCGTGCTGGCTGGACCTGATCCCTTGGGTGTCCTGCACATGCCCTGTGAGCACCTTCAAGATGAACCTCTCCACAATCTTCCCCGGCACCGAGGTCAGGCTGACAGGCCTGTAGTTCCCCGGATCCTCCTTCCGGCCCTTCTTGTAGATGGGCGTCACGTTGGCAAGCCTCCAGTCTTCTGGGACCTCCCCTGTTAACCAGGATTGTTGATAAATGATAGAGAGTGGCTTGTCAAGCTCCTCCACCAGCTCCCTCAGCACCCTTGGGTGGATGCCATCAGGCCCCATAGACTTGTGAGTGTCCAGGTGGCATAGCAGGTCATTAACTGCTTCCTCCTGGATCACGGGGAGTTTGTTCTGCTCTCCATCCTTGTCTTCCAGCTCAGGGAGCTGGACACCCTGAGGACACCTGGTGTGGCTGTTAAAGACTGAGGCAAAGAAGACATTTTCCTCATTCTTGGTGACAATGTTCCACCCCCACCCCCCACCCACCCACCCCCCCCCCCCATCCAGTAAAGGATGGAGATTCTCCTTGTCTCTCTTTTTGTTGTTAATGTATTTGTAGAAACATTTTTTTACCCCTTACCACCGTGGCCAGATTGAGCTCTAGCTGGGCTTTTGCCTTTCTAATTCCCTCTCTGCATGACCTAACGAGATCCTTGTACTCTTCTTCAGTTGCCTGCCCCTTCTTCCAAAGGTGATAAAGTCTCCTTTTTCCTGAGTCTCAGCAAAAGCTCCTTGTTCAGCCAGGCTGGTTGTCTTCCCTGCCGGCTCTTCTTACGGCACATGGGGACTGCCTGCTCTGCACCTTCAAGATTTCCTTCTGGAAGAAGGCCCAGCCTTCCTGGGCCCCTTTGCCCTTCAGGACCGTCTCCCAAGGGACCCTCTCAACCAGTGTCCTGAACAGGCTGAAGTCTGCCCTCCAGAAGTCCATCGTGGTGGTTTTGCCGACCCCCCTCCTTACTTGGCCAAGAATTGAGAACTCTATCATTTCATGGTCACTAATCCCAAGACGGCCTCCAACCTTCACTTCTCCCACCAGACCCTCTCTGTTTGTAAACAGCAGGTCGAGCAGGGCACCTCCCCTGGTAGGGTCCCTTACCAGCTGTGTCAGGAAGTTATCTTCCACACACTCCAGGAACCTCCAGGACTGTTTCCTCTCTGCTGTGTTATATTTCCAGCAGACGTCTAAATCCATCTTCCTTGCCATCTAGTAAGAGCGAGGAAATGAAGGATCACAGAGAGTCTTTTCCCCAGCAGAAGGAAAGGGAAAGCAAGACAGTGGAAAGGGAGCAGCTTCATCCTCTCTCCTTAGATCAGCTGGGCATGGCTTGAGGCAGTGTGCATGGTGCTAGCTGGAGGGGAAGAAGAGAAGCTTCAGCTGGAAGAAGAGAGTTGTTCGGGTGCTCAAGTCCAAAAGACCCAAACCTGAAACTGCTATATTTTCCAGCTGGAAACAAGATCTGCAGTCATATGTTCAGATCCAGGCCTGAATTCAACATTTTTCCCTGTGATTTGCATTTGAATAATCAATTCAGACCCTGCTTTAGTTCTTTTGATAAAGAACTTGAAAAATATGCTATTTAATAGCAACTGTCTGGATAGACTAGGAAAATAAAGAAAGATGGCAACTAATTCAGCCTAACAGTTTTTTTTATTGCCAAGTAGCATTTACAGATTTCATTACTGCACTCAGTGCTAGTGAGCCCGGTAAATTTTTTCTATTAATATTCTTACTTTGTTCTATTAATATTTATAGACTATGCCTGGTTCAACTTTTTGATATCTTGGCATTCACCAGACATTAGCTTAGCAAGGAAATGCATCATATTTACTAAATAAGATTTACTAGATAATCCTTGACTCTTCCATGGAAACAAGGAGGTATTCAAGATGGGAAAGAGATTCTAAGGGCTTATTTTCAGTGGCCTTGAATTGTCCATCCTAGTATTAAGTCTGTACAAAATGATGATGTACTGGAAGGCAAAATATGAGTTTATTGCAACCCCTAATGTCTCACCAAGAAAACAAAATTCTGTAAACATAAATTGTTCTGTTTAAGGCACTTCAGCAGGCAAGATACTGGATTGAGCATCAGCCTAGCTCTGGCAATGACTTGACATGCAATCTTTACTTCATGAGCTTGTTCTTCTGCAACTTTGTCCATTTTTCTTTCACTGCAAATCAGCTGCGGCAGCTACAAAGTGTTATGTAGTATATAGTGCCTGACACAAGGAGAGTCCCAGTTCCCGTGAGACCTGTGAATGCAGGAATAAAAATACTAAGGAATGGAATCCATAGCACCCAACTCTATGATCCTAATTTAGCCTAGGAGCCTACTCTGTTAGTCAATACATCATAGTTCATCTGAACTACCTACGACTCTCGATTGATAGGCAAGTGCTGTAGGCATTCAGCTAAGCCTGGTGCCTATTGCTTAGCAAGGTAATATCCTCTCAAGTGAAATGTACCACATATTCAGAGGGGTCCTGTGGGCCTGAGTTGAACCAAACCAAAAGTAAAATAAGAAAAATTCAGTTCAGCTGTTGACTTCCTATTATACTTCTCAAAGAGGAGGGAGAGTGAGAAGAAAGATATAGCAATATAGTTTCTATTTCAGAATAAATGAGAACCACCCACAGATCTGGCAAAAAATCACTGTAGTATACAGTCATTTGATTCATGTGAATAGCACCATTGGTGCCAGCAGAACCACTGCCTGGGAACGCAGGCAAGTTTTTCTCTTTTTAAAAGTTTATGTTTTCCCTAAGTAATTAAAGTAACATTAGTTCTTGATAAATTAAGTGTCTTCTAAATAATATCAACATTTGTAATTTGTTTTAAAAGCTTTTCCTTGTCACCAGACTATAAACGGGGCAATATGTCTGTCAGCACGCCACTCGGCAGAGAATAGCTGAATATGTATGACAAAGAAGAACTGTCTAATTAGTCTACATTTTTCAAAGAATAATTGCCTGTCAACCAGCTAAACCATCTTTCTGGAAACACATTTCCCAGGGCAGCAATTGAAATTACAGGTATGTTCATGTGGATCCCTGATAATATAAATCTTCCCCAAAACTGTCCTATTTCAATTGTTTTACAGAAAAGTATATTTTCAGTGCTATTTTATATTTGAAGTGTAGGCCATAAAATAAAGGAAAAAAATGTATTTAAAGGGTTTTCAGGGCTCCAGCAACAGTACTGTGCAACTAATGTACAGTGGCAAATGACTTCTTTTATGGCATATGGTAAATGTTCCTCATTTAGAACAGTTTAAAACATTGCTGTTAGTTTTTCAGAAGACATAAATCCCATACATTAACAGTGGCATGAACAGAATAGTGTGAGGTTGGAGAAAAAGGGATTGAATATTAATGCTGTCACTCCAGGTAAAGATGGAAGCTATTTTTGGATCTTCCTTTTCAGTTGTGCTTAGAGCAATAATGTATTCATTATCAGACTCCATGGGGACTTCTGCCCAGTAAAACTTATTCAGTCTGCAGCGGTACAGCAGTAAAAGTACCTTCGAAAACATAAAGCATATTTCAATAAATATTAGTATCTTTAGCAAAGCTCAAAGGAGATATTTTCCAATACCTCATTATGTATCATGATTTCTTATTCTAACGGTAATTAGGCACCAGGGAAGGAATAGATCTGAAACTGGGATAAACAACTAAACTAGAGATGCCACATACTTGTTTTGTTCTAGTTATATCCCTGAAAATGAATCTGATATGATGTAATCAAGAAACTGCTAAGAACATAGCAGAGAACACTGCAGACTTATTTATTGGACATTGGCTTTTATATGACTTAGATTTGCATAATTCAGCTCTTCATGTAGTGTAATTTGTATACTGTGATTTACAAATCACTCGAAGTGAATTTCTGTTTTTATTAAGGCCAGGGTTTTACAACCTTCAAGTTTATAAACTGAGGAAGTTTGTATGTTCAAACTTACCAGGACTATCAGCAATGCAGTGCTCCACTAAATGTCTATTCCTTTGTCGTTATCACCCAAAGCACTATGATATGTAACCACAGGCTACTAACATTTGCTAGGAAAAAGTGAAGTCTTTTTATCTTAGCAGAGAAAGGCTAATTGCAGTATTTGGCTTTCCAATATATATAAGCAGAAATAAAAATCTCTGCTAATTTTAGTATGCCTTGAAGCACAGAACTAATCACTATTCTGAAGATTACACGCTAGAAGCCAAAAAACTCTTCCTTTTGCCATCTGAAGTGGCAGACACCACACGCGGGGGTTTTCGTGTTCATTTGCCATTCATTACTGGAAATCTCTTAATGTCAGCATTCAGGAGTATTTCTGTCACTCTATCTGTGAAGCAAGAATCCTGATTTTCTTTCAGATTTTCAATATACAAAAGATGCCATAGATGGTATTACACATGGTAAAAAAAAAATTCACTGAGCTTAATTAATTTAGTGATTATTCTACTACAAGACCTAACATGAACATTTGTCAAAATATTGTGTTCATTCTTTTTTGCTAAAAAAACACCCACTTTTATATATTCCTTTTAGGTGCCTATTTAAGTTTTACCTTAGCTAGCTTCAAAAATTTCAAAAGGTACCCCTTTACTTATATTGCAAGTATACAGTATAGCCTTATAATTCCTTTTATTTGAAAACTATTTCTAGGAAAGGCTTTGTAGTTGTTTATATATGTTTAGCATGTGCAAAATCATTCAAAACAAAATTTAATAATAATGAATGGACTCTGGGAAGAAAATGTGATATTTAGTTAGCAATAGTAAAAAATAATTTATTTCCACTACCTCTAAAATATTCATTACTGACTAATAAAACAAGCCCATAATTTGAATTCTGTTTTCTGGATTTCCAGAGGGTATTACAGTATTATTCAGTAAACATCAGTCTAGTTCAGACTTTGTTTATTAGTATTTTACAATTAATTTCATTTACCTCAAGATAAATGGTGTGAAATTCAGAAGCAAACATCTTCTTCCTACCTCTGGCTTTCATTTTAGTTTCCAGGGCAGTATGTTGGCCACTGACTGCCTGGCCTGACCAATAAAGCCTCACAGAGGAATTGTTCAGGAGAACCTTGCCCAGCCACCTGGGGCAGCTGATACTCAGCATCAAGTTCCTGGCTCTGTCAAGACATTTCCCCAGCTGTCTCCAAAAGGTGTCTAAAGCAGATGCCTCCTTTGCTCAGACTTTGCTGCAGTCATGTCTGCTCTCACTGAAATCAATCCAGGCTTCAATATACACTGTTTGGTTAAAGTTGAGTGCTTTTCCAATCAAGAGGGGATTTTTATTGTATGATAATAGCCCTTTTTACTCCCCAGAAAATTGATACTAAAGAATTTAGTAAGGTTGTTGATTATTTTGAACGAAGCAAGTTTTATTCTATAGAGAGGCATGAAAAGGACCACCTTTGCTTAGCAATATTTTCATTTTTAGGAGGCATATTGCTCTCAAGAAGACAAATAACATCATAGACAATCTGTGTCAAAGCTATTTCCTTCCTGGAGCTATAACACCAGGCAGTCTCTACATTGCCAAATAAAATAGGTCACATTGCCCCATATGTACAAAAAGGTAAAAAAAGAAGAAACTTCCTAGGAATGCCTCACAAAGACTGCATCAGAAAATCCATTACTCTGTTACAGTGACAAAAACTTGTACCTGGTTTGGGGCTCTGTGTGGAGTGCTGAAGTAATTTACAGATGAATCTGATGATGAGAATTGATGGTATAGTGAAAGTGGTGACACGAGTTTTCCCTCTCTGTTAACAGTATCACAATTATATATATGATGATGTTGCAAAGTTCCACCCCCCAGATTCATTGTACACTTACTGCTAATCTGTTACCAGAGAGTTTGCCTTTCCTTTCCTTTTTCTGTGCTCATTCCCTCAAACTAATGAAATTTCTTCTAAAACTTACCAGGACCATAGCTCTTGATTTAGAGCCATTACCACAGGTATTTTCAAGGCTCTGTCAGCACTGTCATAGCCAACTCCAAGCTTCATTTATGTTGAGCAAAAATCCGGCACTTAGGCTCCTTCGTTATTTGTCAGCTTGCATGCTGAGTTACAGCTTTGTGTAGATGGGTGCCCACTCATCAAGTTGTCAGCACAGAACCGTGGATATTAACTGAGTGGGGATTTATCTGTGAAGCATACCATCAAACCAAGGAGTAAGAGAGCATAGGTTTTGTTTAAAAAGGTGTAGTACTCAATTAGGCACTTCCCCATGAGATGAATTCACTTTTCTAAGCGAAATATGAAAGCATGAGAAAATTAGCTCATTTTTCTCTTCATTATGCATTTGCTTTTCCTCTCTTCAAACTTTAACAGTTCTGAAAAGAGCTGTTCTTGTGTCTTTTTCTCTTTTCTTTCTTCTGGTTATTTCTTTTAAGAAAATGATAAAACTTTCCCCAGACTGTACTCTTCTTTGGATGACTCTGTTCTTCATTGGCTGAATTATCAGGAGCATATATGTCCATTCTGTATCAGTCTTATCAAACCAACTAGGTATGGACCATGCTTACAGAGCACAAGCTATACCCAGCTTGTAAATGCTGTGACTGAGAACAGTGCCTTTTCCTGTGTAATCTCTTCACACCAGAAAGACCAGGATTCAAGTCTAAAACTTCACAGTGAGTTGGCTTCCCTATGCCACGTCCTCAGGCAAGAATCTGAGCCAGGCCAGACAGGTGCCCTACAACTGCTGCCACTCTGCATGTTTCCAGACATGGGGGGCAGAGGCTGCCCTCATCCTGTGTGCCCCATCACCCCTCAGGAGACCTCCTGATGTTCCAGCTGGGCTCCAGAGCATCGTCACTGAGGTATTCTGGGTTAGAATCAGAAAGCAATTCAGCTGGCAACAGCCATGCATTCAGATCAACACAGTTTGTAGCCCTCAGATGTGATTAAGTCAGGAATACAGCCAAATTTTAAGAGGCTACCAAAAGGAAACACATATAAACAAATCACTGCCTAAGCAATAAGAACATCAATGCATGGCTTCTGATGGCTCTGTGTGTCCCCCAGCCCTCCCCATGCCTCCTTCTTCTCATACTCCACACACCCGCTGGCTGGTGTGGGCTGCAACCAGCCTCGAATTGCCCGTGGGCTGCCAGGCAGAAGTCACCAGCCTTTCCCTCAGTAGTGGAGACCTCTCTCCTCCATTTAGGGACCAGTCATAACCAGACTTGTGAGAACTTAAACATGCTCAGGACCTCAATTCTTCTCTGAAATATGAACCCTGGTCAAAAATTTGAAAAATTTTTAGGAAAGCAGTGGAGGATATACAGAAAAGACAGCTGTATATGCTTTTTTCTTTAGGAAATCAGGCTAAAAATGTTTCCGATATTATATATATCCTACCTATGTATGGTCTAAAAAAGAAAAAAATTACTGGATTTAGAAATATACATTTTTCCACGTCAGATGGACTGTCAAGATTCCATGAACACACCAGTGGCATCACTGACATTTTGCTTTTGCTTTCAGTAGGAGCAGAATCCAGACAAGAGTGGACAAATGCATCAAACAGCAACAGGTCAGACTGCTTAGGTGTATGTTCAGCTTTGATTACACTTTGAGTATAATGCATACATCCCTTTGGGGCTTATATGCTACTAACTACTAGAGTAGTAGACTTCATGAATAGACAAATGGACTCTGTAAGACAATATTGTTGGTTACAGCAACAAAAGTTGAGAGCCTAACCATGAAAAAATTTGGCATACTACGTTAAACGTGACGAGCAAAATATTAATCAAATAGACTAGTCAGAAGTTATTTTTGCTGCTGTGAACTATGGAAACAGGTTGCATGCTGCTTTTGCACAATTTTTAGAAGGAACTCTGGGCATGTCTCCCACTCTCATTTATTCGTTCTGTTGGCAACGCTAGGGATGTCCCTTTGATGTCTAATAGCAAATTGCCTGCATTATGCAATTCTGCTGGAGCCCACTAAACCTGAGCTCTACTTTATCAAAGCAAAGTGCTTATCACTAGTCTGAAGTTAAAGTTATTGATTTGGTTCTCAATGGAGATGTTGTTACAAATCCTTAGATAACACTGAATTTTGTAGGTCATACATGACCCTTCTGAAGAAACAATTCATAAACTTGCAGTCCCCATCAGAGTCCTATTTCTAGAAACAATTGTCCAGGCAGGAGGAGACAACAATAAAGAGTGGCATCCCATCCAAGAGATGCTAAATGACATAGGGAAAAGCACAAGAAACATTGCAATCATCTATTTACTATTATATGTTATATATACTAATAATAATGTAAAAACAATGACAAAGAAAAATACTACAGAAGAGAAGTATTTTCAGTGAATATGAGGATGATGTTGACAATGAATATAAGAACTAGTAAAGAGTCATCCCTGCAAAGGAGTTACTGAACACGAAATCAAATAGGTGAGGAAATTGCCTTTTAGAGATGTTTCTATACTCCTATTATAGAATCAGCAATAATCAAGATTTAAATCTCAGGGGTTTTCACATTTGTTGCTATGTAAATTGCTAATGTTTCAGTAGAGAAAAAAAAAGCCCTCAGTGCCTGTGAAGGGGAGAAATGCACAGCACTTCTTAAAATAGGAACTTCTATACTGCACCAAGTTCTAGAGCAATTATCTCACCACTGGGGCCCATGTTAGACTCTTACAGCTCCCAACATAATTGAAAAGGTTTATCTTCTTACAAAGAAGACAACCTTCACTGCACTACTGTAAAGAGCACTTCTCACCATTTCCTCCGGGTTCCTCTTGGCTGCCGTCCAGTAGATCATAGATAGCTGATGTGCTGCAGCACACAGTGGAGTTTGAAGCCTTTTCTTCAGGGAGCAGTGGCATGTACACGTTTACCATTGCATTGTGCCATTAAAAGGTGAATAAGCTTCAGTGCATATTGCACTGGCACATATCTTAGACGGTAAAAAGGTATTTATTGCAAAATTGTTTTTATGATCCATTCAGTTCCTCAGAGATACACCTGGTATTAGCCTCACATAGTTACTCAATCTCTATTTTTGTTTCCCGAATACGGCCTGTATTCATAGCTGTAATACACCATGCTAAACCATCACATGGTACAGGTCTGCAACGGGGAATACACGCTTGCTCATAACGTGCTCTGGAGACTTAAACAATCAGTATGGATACAGACAACTACCTGTCAGCTTTGCAAATGTTCTTATAGTTCCCTTTTGGTTTACTGACTCACACAAGACAATAATGAAAAACTGCCTCCATTTGTAGTCAAATAGAAATATGCTTTACAGTCAGGGACTGTGGTAACATTCAGATTTGGATTTGAGGGCAGTTTAAGCTTCATGATCAGGTTTAAAATCAGACTCTGTAGAAAATTTGAACATAGATCTAATGATATTGAAATAACAATGTGTGAAATGTTGCTCCAAAATAGCTGAAGTCTCCTGAGCTCACCTACATGAGCACTCCTTCCAAGTTAATTCAAACCCCAGAGCATTTCAAGAGCCTCATATTCCAGACAGTGGTGGTGGTGGTTCAGGTGCTAGAACAGGAGGCGCAGAAAGGAGATGTGCACCCTACCCTCCCAGATCCACCTCCTCCTGATGCATGGGGTTAAGAGACTGTCAGGAGAATGGTAGCTGTTTTTTCAAATTAAGTGACAGATATTTTTTTAAAACAATTACAGAAGGCTATTTCTGTTTTCCTATAGGTAAACAGCAACACCGTCATTAAAATAGCTTTAAGGCACAAAAGAATAGAAAGGGCAGGTGTGTATAATGAAATAGATGAGGCAATAAATCATCTGTTACCAGCTCTTCTGAAGAAAAACTAAACAGTCCTAAATCACAAACCAGTGGAATATTTCTTATAGATGAAGCACAGCAGCAGCTCGCCATGCTCACATATGAACAAAAACTCTACCTAAACTCTTTCCCTAGATCAGCTAAAAATTAAAAAAATATTTTATTTATTTAAAATATATTTATTTTTATTTATTTTATATTATTTATTATTTATTATTATTATATTTATAATATTATATATTATTAATTTTATTTATTTATTTATTTATTTATTACAAGATAAAGATTTATTACAAGATAAATTTATTGCAAGATAAACAGCTTCCTGTCATAGGATCCATGACCATAATTAAAAGAAAATAAACTTATCAGTTAACTCAGCGCTTTTTTTTTTCTTGAGGCTGGGAAAGAAAGTTGATCCTTGCCATTTCTATTTTTAAATCCCTGGGAGGCACTCTGATACTGCAATGACAGAAATATACAAAATCAGAGGCAGGCAAATGGATTTTGTAACTGAAATCTAAAAAGTTATTATCAGGTCCTCCAGAAGATGTAATGTTAGTCCCAAGGGCAATAGAGTGATGTGGACACGTTGCTTCATGTTATAAATCCCACATAATTTTTTCATTTCTGTCTCTTCATCTCCCTTGCAACATGTCCCCCTCCCACATGCAGAAAACTGAATGGAAAGGACTGTTTACCAGGAAGATTTGTACCTGGAAGGAATGAAATGGACTTTCTGCATTATCGCTGCAAAAAGTGGATCATCTTTCCTGCAACAGTGACTAACCTGGCACTACTGAATCCAGACATTAAGTTACCTGTTAAATCATAAGTTACATAAAATAGGGAAAAAAATCTTTTTCTCAGAATAGGAATTTGGTCTTTTTAGTACATGCAATTCCTCATCTGACTAAATTACTTCCCTGCAAAATAATTTTTAGAGTGAAGATTTGACATCAGTCTTTAAGCATTTATTATACATCTTTGATGTCCCATCAATGCAATTTAAATGTCTTAGTTTTAAAGATTTTTTTAAAAATATGTATGCAAGCCAAGACATGTTCCATGCCTTCAAAACCTAGATGGGTTACAAAATGGAACATACCTAGCATATTTAAATTCTATAGTCTTTCATAATTTATTTACATTTATTACAAGATAAATTTATTTATTTATTTGTTTATTTTTATATTATTTATTTATATTTATTTTATATTATTTATATTTTTTTATTTAAAATAAAAAATTATTTTATTTATTTAAAATATATTTATTTTTATTTATTTTATATTATTTATTATTTATTATTATTATATTTATAATATTATATATTATTAATTTTATTTATTTATTTATTTATTTATTACAAGATAAAGATTTATTACAAGATAAATTTATTGCAAGATAAACAATGTGATCTATTTTTGTCTTTTACCTTCAAACTCTAAAAAGTTTTAGATACACAATTTTTCTAAACACAAACTTTTTATTTATTCATATAGTGTAAATTTGATAGCTACAGAAACAGAGATATAATGGGTAAAATGAACTCATCATGTACAGCAGCATAATGAAATTGTGTCTGTAAATTTTTTTTTTTAAAGCAACCTTTGAGTGGAAATCATGCCTGGAAATATCTATTGAACTGAGCTAAAGTCTCAGAAATCTATGGGGATCTAAACAGCATAACCTTACAATGGAAATTGTTGTTTAGTCTTTACTATGTATCCAATCCAGCATTGCATTTCAAAATGTGTACAAGTTTTATCTTCAAGCAAAACCAGCAAGAGGAGTGCAGAATAGGAGTAAACTTACTGATTCTTTAGAATATATGGACCAAATACAGTCATCAGTAAACTGTCTGCACAGTGCTTTGAAAAACTAATATGAATTCATCCTGTTATATGGTAGAGTATGCATGTGCTGACAGAAAGGTTCTTTCCTAAGTCAGCTCCATGGTGGAACATACCAAAGAGTTAACTTCTCTTTTAAAGATAACAGGTTGAAAAAAACTTAATAATACTAATTAATAATAATATTAAATTAATAATAATGTTTTCAATAGAAAATTAAGACACAAGCCCACTAAATAAATTGTATTTTGCAATTAATTAAATATTTTTCTAATTGCGAATATATATCCCACTACACTGAGCATGTCTGAAGTCAGACTCACAGGCATTTGTGATGAAAGCTTGCTGAGCTACAAGCTGGCCACAAAATATACTGACAATTTAAAAGACACTTTTTTGGTAAAGTCATGGCTATAAGAAACATTCACCCTTAATCATAACACCGCTGAGATGATACTATATTTCATTACCGGAAAAGTTGAGCTCAGGATCTATCTGTGTTATAACTCACTGGTTTGCAGTACTAAACTGAATGTGTTTGAAGTACAAATGACAGGCAATAACGGAGTATATTTAAACTACAAACTGTGACAGGCAATAAACTCTCTCTGGTTATCAGGGAATTACTGTACTCTTAGAAATCCTGAAACACTGGTGAGACAGGTTAACTCAAGTCTATAAATCTAGTGAAGACGTCTGTATTAGTCTTTCCCCATATGATAGTGACAAGTTTCAGGCTGTAGTTACCATGAATTTAACTTCTGACAACTTTCCTGTTAGGGTGCATCAACTAGTAGACAGTTGGTTATAGGTCTCCTGCCTCAGGCATCAGCAAGACACAGAAGAGTGACTACTCAGGAAGAAAATAAAAATACAGAAACAGAAGTAATAAAACCCATAAAACATCTTAAAATAGTTCGAAGTGTATGAATATCTAATATAATCGAAGTCCTTTGTACAGACTTCTACTTAAAAGTTCAGAATGTCATGAACCATAAAAACAACATAAAAAGGAAAAAACAAATAGCATGGGAAAAAATAAACAGCAACTTTTATGTATGTTTTTTCAAGGAACATTTAATGCTTTAATTTACAAGCAACTCTTGTTTTATTACTGGAAACTTAGACATTTTTTTATTTAGTATTTAACCATAAGTTGGAAAGAGATTGCAAACACTAACCTAATTGATCTTCCCATGTTGAGCCCCAGAGAGGAATGACTATGCTGGGACAGGGGCTATGACCAGCCCAAGTGTTTCTTCCCCTTAAGCTATAGCATACAAGCAATCCAAATAACTACAGTAAGATCATTTGAATATTTAAATATCTACTTTTCAGATCAAGGCTATAAGCCTAATCTACAAATGCTACCAAAATATAAATGCAATAACATTAAAAAATACTAAATTATATTTTAAAAAATTAACATGAATAAACTGAATTATATAAAAACTCACTTTTGCATCGTTTCCATCATGCTGAGAGAAGATCTGCATATTGCATGGCTTTTTTTCGTTCCTTTTGAAGCATCTGGTTCTCGACCCTCACTGCAATGGGACACTGAGCTGTTCCAGCAAGATAATTTTTTAACCTCTGGGAAATGTAATGAAAACATAAAAGGTGCTTGTAGTCCTTTGTGGCAGAAAGCATTAGGACAAAGGTATGCATGTTACCAAGCATTTTTCAAGTATTACGTGCTGCTTCATTTCTCTAGCTGCCCAATATTTCCACTAAAATATAAAACAAGTGCCAGAAAAAAAGAAACTAGTAAAAGGTATAGAGGTTTGACATACCATAGAATCACAGAATCACAGAGTGGTTTAGGTTGGAAAGGACCTTGAAGACCATCTAGTTCCAACCCCCATGCCATGGGCAGGTTCACCTTCCACTAGACCAGGTTGCTGAAAGCCCCGTCCAACCTGGCCTTGAACACTTCCAAGGTTGGGGCAGCCACAACTTTTCTGGGCAACCTGTTCCAGGGCCTCACCCCCCTCATGGTGAAAAATTTCTTCCTAATACCTAATCTAAATCTACCCTATTTTACTTAAAGCCATTACCCCTTGTCCTATCACTAGATGCCCTTGTAAAAACCAAGCAAAACCAATAATTCCTTTTTCCTTCTTTTGTCTTAGAATCAGGGCTGCGTGACACTAAGTGCTTTTCATGCATGTGTCTTACTTTTTCTTTTTCTTGTGAAAGGGCAAGTAATTGATTCGTTTTTATAAAGGCTTTTTAATGGATTCCTGTCACTGAGATTGCTTTTTATGACTCATTCAGGTTCATCTACTGCATTCTTCACTTTATTGCTACCTGGTATTTTATATGCAGCAATGTCTGCAATGACTACATTTCCACTCTTAAGAATTCTTTTTCTTTTTCCTTTCATCTACTTTTCTTTCTATTCTATATCCTTCTCCATCAACCCGTCTCACCCCATCAAGTTCTTGCTAGCCAGTAAGGAAAAGATCATCTACTTAGGTAATGCAACCACCACTTTTCACAAATACACGTTTTCTGCATATGGGTGAGAAAATTATTTTCAGTGTCATGACAAAAATATTTTAAGTACATTTAATCATTGATCTAAGATTAAATCCTATGTATTTGTTAAAAAAAAAAAAAAAAAAAAAAAGAGAATATTCAAAAGGGGGGGAAGGGGGACCTAAAAACCCAAACCAAATTATTTCAGCTTAGGTTCACAGAATCATAGAATTATTTAGGTTGGAAGGGACCTCTGGAGGTCATCTTGTCCAACCCTCCTGCTCAGGCAAGGTCATCTAGAGCAGGTAGTCCGGGACCATGTCCAGTTAGGCTTTAAATATCTCCAAGGAGACTCCACAACCTCACTGTGGAACCTTGTCCCAGTGTTTGACCACCCTCATAGCATGAAAGTGTTTCCTTTTGTTCAGGTGGAATTTCACATGATTTAATTTATGACCATTGCCTCTTGTCCTGTCAGTGGGCATTACTAAGAAAAGCCTGTCTCCCTTACCTTCATTCCCTCCCATCAGGTATTTATTTATACACATGGATAAGATCCCTCTGAACCTCTTCTTCCCCAGGCTGAACAGCCCCTGCTCTCTCAGCCTCTCCTCATACGAAAGACGCTCCAGTCCCTTAGTCATCTCCGTGGCCCTGTCCTGGACTCAGTCATACCTTTCTTGTACTGAGGAGCTCAGGGCTGGACAGAGTAGACTATATCTTCATCTAGCTGGATATCTCTATCTGTCCTGTTACTTCAGTGACTCTCTTCTTCCCAGAAAACCCTGCTCTTACCACAGCAGGGTCTGGTGAAAGACTCTTCTCTTAGTCCTGAACTGAGTTATTTTTCCAGATCTAGGAAAATGTCATTTAAAAGGTAGCTGAGCAGTTTTTGTTCCTGACAGCTACCTTAAGTCCCAGTTACTTTTTCAGTGTTTACAGACCTTTGATCTGTTAAGATCAAAAGCTGGCAAAACTAATCTTGCGACCTGCTGGACACAGTCCATAAGACCTTCAGAAATGGTATTGGTAGCATGGTGGTGACAGGTTATGTAAAAAATAGCTCCAGTGCTTTCCAGTTTTTAATTCCAGTAGACTATTATGCTGATACAGTCATTCAGGAAATCCTAATGATCTGCATAATGATAGTGCAGCTTTACTTAAGATAAAATGTTTGTATAAATTAAATATCTGCTTTGTTAAACTATCACAGTTCTTATGGTATTCGCAACGTTGTAACATCATTCTACTTCTGTCACAGTCCTCTATACCAAAACATTGTTCTCCTACAGTAAACACTTTATTAGCTAGATCTACACACAGTACTTGCCAACAGCTGAGCCCATTTTTTTCAAAACTAGTCCTACTGAAATCAGAGACAGATGACACAGCTAAGGAAAATAAGATATAAGCATCCACTTACGCTGTATCCTGCAAACGCACAGTTTGATAACTCAAGATTAAACGCGTAGGACTAATGTACACCCCCAGGTCAGCATTACTCAAATCAGTACAGCTGATTTGGTAATTATGGGTTATTCAGAAAGCACTCAGTTGGATGTAAACATGTACTTCTATGGTGAGTCTACAACCCGTAATATTGATGTGTGCTGTATAAGTGCTTTGATTGTAGCTGATGAACTCTTCAGTTCATGCTTTTCAGTATTTTATGCAGGCCACATATCTTGAGGCTGTGCGACGGAAAAAAAA
Organism: Gavia stellata; assembly: GCF_030936135.1. Taxonomy (NCBI): domain Eukaryota; kingdom Metazoa; phylum Chordata; class Aves; order Gaviiformes; family Gaviidae; genus Gavia; species Gavia stellata. Next base: position 27,596,494 of record NC_082597.1, read on the forward strand.
AAAGACGTTTGATCACTCTTACTCATTTGTTCTAATAGAATTTGATTGGAATTCGCTTTAGCAACTGATTTCAGCTACTCAGCTACTTTTACACAAGAGTTGAACATACTGGATGTATTCTGTGTATTTTCATCCTATGTATGGTCTACTTAGTAGGCCATTTATTTGCTTTTGTCTCTGAGTATCACATAATTAACCATTGACAGGTTGAGTAGATCAGCCTTTTTCCTGAGCCAATTCCAATATAAACCCTTATGAAATGAACAGAGCTAGTCATTTGAGAGGGGTTTTGTAACTGTTAAGTCCCTCTTGTATAACAAGTGACAGTAGAATCTCAGTTACCTGAAGGTCTTTTGGGACACCTGAAATATTTGGATAATTAGGGTTAATTGGGTAGAGCTGGTTGGCTGCACTGATACTGCCATGTACATAGCCACAGGCTAAAATGCTCTGCCTCCACAGCTAAGAATCTATTCCGGCAGAAGAGAGAGGACAGCTTGGTTTCACAAGAGGTACATTTGTTGCAGTGAGGGCTTGAAGCTCATTTTTTCTGGGATGTCCTGGCAGAAACACTGCAGCCCCATATGACGTGGGATTGGGATCAAGATGTCTTGGATTGCATGAGTCTCCATAAGTAAGAACACCCAGGGGAAGGGCCCTTCTGTCTTTTTCAGCTGCTTATCTACCCAGAGTGCAGTCCAGCTAAGTTAATATGCAGCTAGAAATACAATACTAAGCATAAAGACATCTTTTCCTATGTGCCTAAACTCTTTATTTCCCTTTCTCTGTCCTAGAAACTGTATGATTTCCCTGCCTGTACTCCAGACTTCCTCTTGGCTGGCTAGCAGAAAGCCTGCTGGAAAACTGCAACTACTTGCAGGAGACTGGCAGCGCTAATTTAAACAGGCTTTGGAAAAAGGAAATTTCTGTTTTCCTGATTTTTAGATATTTTTACTTTATATTGCTCATTTACCCATTCCCACCCCCAATGGCAGCACATGACAAACTCCTTAAGAACCTGTTAAAAACATAGGACTTAGAGTTATTAAAGAAATAGCACAGGCAAGGGCGTTGAATTGATGAAAAGAAGCACTTAGGATACTCACTTATTGAAACGTGGGTTTGATGTTTTAAAAATAAACATTCCTTTCACATTCTTGTCAGGTTAGAAGAAGAAAGAGGAGGAGGGAGAATGTCAGCTGGCAGCCACAAGCAGTGCTATCAGAGCATTGCTACAGCGCGGAGCCCACAGGCTGAGCACTGTAGGACTGTTCTCACAGTGGTGCCTGCAGACATTAATCTGGGGAAAACAAGAAGAATGAAAGAGGACGGAAAACACCTTGAAGATTATTCCCTCCTATATTATTTCCTTTCAGAGATCACTGTCGTTCAAAAGAAAGGAAAGCAGTTATCAACTCCTGAGCTATGTCATTCGACTAAGTGGACCTAGTCCAGAAATTGCTACGAACCACTGACACGTATTTTTTCCATATTGTCTCCTTCAAATAAAGCAGTGACACTGCAATAGTGTTAATATTTTCACTTATTAAAATTTTGTTTTCATTATTGTCTTTTATTACGGGTTTTGCATGTACACTAAAAAAAGGCAGGGCTCCAACTTTGGACTGAAAGCTTATGAGGCATCGAATGATCAAAACTTCTTAGTCCCCAACAAGCTCATTTCAGATAATGGAACCTACCAGACTTATATCAATAAAGATATCAGTGCTTGCTTTGGGCTTTGCTAACCATGAAAAAATCACCAAATACACAACAGTTCTAGCATCTCTGCTCATGATGCTAATATGCTTTTCCAACAAAAAGGGCATACATATTGAATTAACAAGAAAGGAGCATTTGGTCATTAAAATGTAGGTTGGTGTTTGGCTACAACCATTACATTGCATTCTTGTCAGGCTAGAAAGAAAATGCAGGCAAAACCCAAATAAAATTAATCAGAATAAAACATCTACTCTGCTGATTATTTTAGAATTATTTTAACCTATTTTATTTAAATCTTAAATAATTTTTTATGTATTCCATGTGCCCCTAAGATCTGATTGCATATTTACTTCCTTTTTTCATATTTCACACTTAGGATTTCAATCTTCCCAACACTGCATAGTATTTTTTTTTCAATCATAATCTTTTTTTTTCCTTGCCTCTGCTTGTGATGTCAGGCCTCTTTCTCCCATTCAAACTTTCTCTCCCTCCTCTCCTCGATGGCCAGGAAAAAGTCAGAAATCTCTCCAGTATTGTAAGCCTTTTGGTATTTCATCCATCTGGCAAAGGTCTGAGTTCACATCTGATTCAAAGAACTTTTACCAGTTGCCCAGGTTTATGGGCTAAGATGGAAGAAAGCCAATAGATTCATCACATTTTCTTCAACTCCTCCATCTACCTGGTGCCAAGGGTGATGGGTAATGAGGCTGGTTTTCATCTCCTTCCTTTGTCTGGCTCGTTTCTGCCTCTCCAGGTGCTGGCTCGACTCTGAGGATCCACTCACTCCACAACACCCACTGTAGCTTGGGCCTGCACAGGGTGCACATCATCATCCTGGGGCTCCCTGTAGCGGCTCTTTCCTGGGAGCTTTGACTCTGCCTTGAGGCAGAGCTTGCAAGTACCTATAATGGACCTGTCGCAGGGCTTTCAGTGATCACACCTGTATTGCCCCTGTTTTTATCCAGGTCACCTGCATCAACACGTTGCTCATTAAAAACACTTTTATTTTTTCTTGGTTTTACTGCTGCTTTTCCTGCATGGCATCTAAAACTACAGTAATCTTGGTAGTTCCCTGTTTTCTTATTAAAAAGTGATACTGGGATAGCAAAAGGCTGCATGCAGAGCTATACAGTACAAGAACACACTGTTACAATCCCTGAAGTATACTTGTTTAGTGCTAGGCAGGCTCTTCTTGACAAATGTCAATTTCTGAGGTTTGGGTTAATCATGCAGAGGCAAGCAGCAAAATTAATCTTGCCCTATGGCTGGTTACTCCTACCTGCAGTACTTATTTTATATTTCTGATTGTTTTATATATTGGGGGGGGGGGGTATGTATCAGTGTACACACACATGAAAATTGCCTGAGTTAAAAAAAAAAAGGTTCTAATGCATAAAAAAACCATGTTGGGATGATTGTATGCCCTGATGAATATACCCTACTGTGTTTGATAGCAGCTAAGCTTCCAGTTCTGGTTCGTTCTCTGACTACTTTATACGCCACCCGTTGAGAAGTCAGTCTTGGGACTGATTCTCCTGCTGGGAAGGAAGATAATATTTATGACAGAAAAGTGCTGAGCTGCCAGAACAGGTGTTGGGTCCATTGGTGGTTTTGTAGTCCACTCTTTTCAGTATCTATTTAAGACACTTATTGGCTCCTTCTGATACAGTTTCTAATCTGAACAGCATTTATTCTTAAACCCTTTGGGTCTGAGAAGTACTATTGTACCCATTTTCACAGGTCGGTGGAATGAGGCACAAAGATTTTAAATTATTTGCCCAGGATCATAGAGGGAGTTCCTGCTCCTTTACAGTGTAAGTCTGAGCTACAAAAGCTCCAGTCAATTTAATGACTTCTGAACTCTCAAACTCATTGATGAACAAGCAAAGCAGGGCAGTGTGTTGGTAGCATCAGCCTGGCGTGTGGCCACACACAACACTAACAAGCACGCGACTGGCGACGAGGTTACAGCAAGCCATGCTGACCACATCTTTTCTCTTCTTGCACAGCTCCCTGCCATACACATCAGGGCTTCACTGGTAGACAGAAATTCTAGGGCTAAGACAGGATAAAATCCATGTAACTACTGAAATCAAGGTAGTTACACAACAAAAACATGGGGCGAGACTGCGAGGACTCTGAAGCACCCTGCCGAGTGCACGTGTCCTGGCATGACACAGGCACCTTTCTGAGCAAGTCTGGGAAAAGGCAGGTTCAGCACAAGCTTTTTACTGCTTTCATCCTGCTGCAACTGGTGCAGCAAGCACACGGCTTAGAGCCATTACAGGTGAAGGAAACAAACTGCAACATAAAAGACAAGGCTGCTGCACCGCAGTTGTGCTTTGCTTACATGGTGCTGGGCCTGACGCCTTTGGTTGGGAAGAGAGGCCTCTTGTGGCCCAGGAAGCCTCCCTGGGACTTCTTATAGGGACCAACACCAGTCATTAGATATGAACAAGGACATCAGACTGAAAAGGTGTATTGTCAAAGTGACACAAGGTCTCGTGGTGACATTTGCTATTGGCCCTGGGAAGAGAAGCCACAGGGTTGTGTACTTGAATCCTCAGAGTCCTCTGTGTTGGATAAAAGGCTTCTGTCTGCCCTGAGGTTATAAACCCATCCCCTTTTAATATTGCAAATACATGCTTTCTGGCTCTTTTTGATATCCAGACAGTCTCGAATGAAGAAGCTGAGGAATTTAATGTTCTTCCTTTTGGCTCTTGGGAGCACTTGCCCCCCACCATTACATACATCACCTAGAACGTCACTTATTAAACTTCCTAAGTGCCGCTTAAATCCAAAACTGCTATAAGCATTGACAACATAAATCAAGCCAGATAGAGGCTTTGTGCTAAATCCCAGCACAGGTTTTCAGAGGCAGCTCCGGGAGCTACTCCCAAGAGGGAGATCAGGCTTAGCTGAGCCTTCCTGCAGCCCCTGGCTCCCAGGAAGAGTGGAGTGTTAAGTGAAGGATCAGAGTTAATGTCTGTAATTTAGGAGCAGGAGTTTTAGAAATAAGAAGACCTTGTTGATTCTGTGGATAGATTGTGCTGGGATTTTTTTTTTCCTCTTCTCTTGTTTAAACTTCACAAAGAGAAAGTAGCCAATAGCTTTGCCATACATATCTGTGATGTTTCAGTTGTACAAACATCCTGAAATTGTAAGATGAAAATCTGTGGAAGGATAATGTGCTCACTTTCCAGTCCCAAAGCCTGTTACAAGGGACCAAAATTGCATCTTTTGTTACTGGAAGAAAGACAGTGTTTAATATTAAAACTAGTTTTTCTAAACCTGTTTGCTCCAAACAGTCCTATTTGTTCATAACTCGGAGATCTAGTTTCTTTCAGTTGCCTGTTTCAGTGCATTTCTTCATCTGATTAAGCTGTAAGAGTCAACAACAACAAAAAATCACTTCAATGAATTTACCGTTGATCTATTTCCAGCTCATACAAATCAATTATGTCAAATTTCTCAGTGGCCCAATTCGTTAATCAGCAAGAGTTTTGCTGAACCTAGCAATTGTCACTGATGTCTGATAACATATTTAGGCATTTTTCTTCCCTCATTTCTATCATTTTTGAGAGATAATGTTTTATAACAGCTTTTAAATTGTCCCATCCCCTCCACTACAGCTTCTTCATTAATGACAGTCTGCTAGCTTAAATATACTGTATCTAATAACACAGTCTTCGACATTCTCTGACTACTTTAAATTTACAGTTTCTCCTTTCCTCCCCCCTCTCATAGAAGAACATAATATTTTGACCCATGTCTCCCATTTACATCTCCTAGACTGCAATAGCTCTTGCCTTTTCACTGTTGTTTAAAACATCCTCCAAGCCATCCATCATTTTAGGTCAGAGTGGCACAGTGAGGGAGATGCAGCAGGGCTCTGCAGCTGCATGGAATCCACTACAGCGCTGGGCCAGTCAATAGAAGCAGCAAAAAACCTGCAGCATAACAAACATCAACCCACCAGATGGATGACAGCAAGGGAGAATAATAATGTCTTAAATTAAATACGTCTGACAGTATCCTCAGCTATTTCTCACATTTGATGCCAGGCTGTATGTACCTTCAGCACAGGCCATGACAGCCTGCAGCATAATAACAGGGATGGAGAGAGCCCTGGTCCAAACAGGGAGAGAGGAGGGGAAGGGGGAGGAAGGGCTGTGCAGCCCATTCATCCATACAGCACAGACATCAATGTAGAAATATGTTTTGTGTCAGCTGATGCTAATGGAAAGAATAAAGCCTCCTTATCCCTGCTGGTAAATCTGTGTCTGGTTATCACTTGGATTGCCTCAAAAAAATCAACACAGCTAATGCATCTGCCCTGTAGTTCATATATGTCCCATGCATTTAACCTGTCATGGCTAAGAGGTATGGACTCTTGTGATATTTACTGATCTTCCAAAAGTTGCTACAATATGATGCATTTGAAGTCATGAAATGAGACAATTACTATTACTCAAATGTATTTCTAAAACATACAGACTTTTCCACAATGGTTATTTGCACTTTCTTAACCTCCAAGCGAGGTTTGCTTTAATATGATCTACACATAGCATTTGCTTATGTATATAGAATCATAGAATCGTTTAGGTTGGAAAAGACCTTTAAGATCATCAAGTCCAGCCGTTAACCTAACCCTGCTAAGTCCACCACTAAACCATGCCCCTAAGCACCTCATCCACATGTCTTTTAAATACCTCCAGGGATGGTGACTCCACCACTTCCCTGGGCAGCCTGTTCCAATGCCTGACAACCCTTTCAGTGAAGAAGTTTTTCCTAATATCCAGCCTAAACCTCCCCTGGCACAACTTGAGGCCATTTCCTCTTGTCCTATTACTTGTCACTTGGAGAAGAGACCAGCACCCACCTCTCTACAACCTCCTTTCAGGTAGTTGTAGAGAGCTATAAGGTCTCCCCTCAGCCTCCTCTTCAGGCTAAACAACGCCAGCTCTCTCAACTGCTCATCATAAAACTTGTGCTCTAGACCCTTCACCAGCTTTGTCATCCTTCTCTGGACACACTCCAGCATGTCAATGTCTTTCTTGTAGAGAGGGGCCAAAAACTGAACACAGTATTTGAGTGTATTTCTGTATACAGGCAATGTATCTGTATATTGGGCTTAAGCATTCAGCCACTCCTCTGATGAGTAAACCCTGAGCTTCAGTGGTTCCAAATGTTTGAGTAGGAAACACAAGCCTGGCTCTTCCAAATTTGCTGAAAGTTTGTTCCATGGAGTCAGAAAGGGATTTGATTGTGATGCCACTGACAATGACATCAAAAGTGTTACTATCATCAAAAAGCCTCCCATTTATCTTTTACATGTGGTACTAGGTAGGTTTTTTCCCTTAAGGTTAGGGGACAGATTCTAAAGTTGATATACAGTTGATGTACTGACCCCTTTGATAGCATAGGAAGTTGTCTGTTTAAGGCTTTGGGATTTGCCATAGCTCTAGAAAGACAATGTCCTTATTCTTCCTACACAGAATGAGGAAAATAGTCATATTAATTGAACAATAATCTTACTCCTCCATATACCTAGATCACCTCCTGTTTATCTTTCATGCCTATTTGTACTTGGTTAATATAGGACCAGATTCTGGCTGCTTAATCAGTCTGAGTGGGATGTTGTTTTCCTAGTAGTTTCATCAAAATAAATGAATCTACCAGAGAACTAAAAGTGCTAAAGAATAAGAGTAACTAAAGCACGCTCTCATCCATCATTCACATTTTATGAAAGCAGAGGCAAAAAAATCAGCAGGAATCACTGGGGAGAGAACAAAACACCCATATAAATGAGTACAGAGCTGGCCTTGACTGTACATTTTTGTTTCTGTGTAAGTTTGGTTATTTTAGTTGCAGTTGTGGAGATAGAGAATAAGGAGCATACAGATGTAATTTACAAAAAAAAATAATCCACTTAGTTTGCAAAATCAATTTAGTCTAAGTCAATGGATAATTTCTCTTGAAAACTGAATTTGATTAAGGTTTATGCTTAGGCTTTAAATACTACCAGTGTGATAAGAAGGTTTATATACTTGTGCAAAATCTGCTAGCAAAATCCTGTGAGCCACTACCATATTTTTAAAGAACATGTTTTTATGCAGCAGCTGGATGCCGTATGAAGAGATGATATAGAGTAAGGATGCCTGTTGCTAAGTATGTATCTCAAGTGCTAGAACAGAGGGACTAAATATTTTCAAGAAAAAACAGGGAAGTAGGATTAATTGTTGGAATGATTATGATACTTTTGCTCAGTTTGGGTGAGATTCATCTCACTTTATTTTGGCACTCTAAAACTTAGTTATTAAGTTTGAGATAGTCATATAGAAGCTCTTATTCTAAGCTCATATTCTAAGTGAAGTAGTGTTAATTATTCTTTGGTGAAGCCTTTCTCCTTCTATTGGCCATATAACAGAATTGGCATTACAATAGAATTGGCTCTACAAGCCTAATTTAGTTTAGGCTAAATGAGTAACATCTAGATTGTTAAAGTCAGCTGAGATGACTCTCACCCTGTTAGATGCTTACTGGGTGAACCACTAATATTGAGAGTAGTCTTGTGTGTCTTATAAAGGGAAATACTGAAAGGACTGAAGAACTGCAGATGCTGTTTCTCTATTTGAAAAAACTAAAAAGGATGACCTAGCAAAACATAAACTAGTTAGTTAGTCTGACATCACTCACAAGTAAAATTATAACACAGTTAACAAAAAATTCAACGACCAAATAATATTACAACATGTAATTACAGTACTCTAAATGCAATTACAGTGAGTCAAAATGGGGATTTAAAGACGATAGGTCTTATCATATAAACCTGTTTCTTTTTTGAGAAAATTAGACGGCTAACTGATAAAGACTACTGTGCTGATATTTTTCCAGGTTTTCACAAGCAACACTTATTTTCACATGATACTTCAAATAAAAATCTCTCACTGCATTATGCGACACTACAATTGCATCAAAAACTGGGTCACTAACAGACCTTTAACAGTAGTTGTTAATGGGCAGATGCAAACATTTTACTGGTAGTGTCCCTGCAGGGATGTGCTCTTGGACCAAATCTAGTGTTTTTAAAAGAGAATTAGATGATCTCAAGCCTGGGGTTCTGTCCTCGAATTGGTCCTACCTTCACAAGAACTTTAGGTTTTGGTAGGACCTTCCTTTTTTTCATCTCTACCAGGAGTTACAAAGGCCTAAGCATTGTGCTAAACCCCTTGGGCTGCCTACAAGGAATATAAAGGTGGCCTTTAAAAGTTTCTAAAGAAAACAAGATCAGACTGGCTGATCCCAGCATTAACATCTGGTGGGGTGGCAGAGGGTGTTTGTGAAATTTTGTAACCTACTACGTATCTGTCAGAGCAAAGAGATAGACTGGTCCCCTCAGCAATGGCACTGTTGATGTATGAAATTCAGAAGATGATAGATAATGTATCAGAGATGGCCACCGCCCTATATAGGTCCTTCCATTTATATTATTCCTCCATATGGTCACATTCTCATAAAGACTGGTGGCAGAACTCAGGGGGGCAGATCTGAGGCTTTTTCTTTACATTCTCTTAAACTGACTAGGTTTTCAGCTAAAAACTAGAAACTCACTGCAGCTATACCAGATGCAACCACAAACTTCTAACCATCATTTATTTGATCTGCGTAAATTATTGGCATTTATGAGTTTGACACTATGGTACATAAGTGCCCTGTGTAAGGCAGACACTTGTCTGCTGTTCTGCAATTAAACACAGCTGCTAATCTCAGTACCATCTCCTGCCTTGCTAGACTGAATCTTGGCTATAAACTCAGAAGAAAAGAATGACTCATTTAAATATGTTTCTTCCACTAAGTAGAAAGGCTCAACTATACTTTATATTTTAGGAACAGTAGTTGACATTAGGTGCTCACCCCCATTAGCTACTTATTTGCTCACAAGGTACAAAGTAACTTTTCTCATCAGTAACCCTTTGGCAGTGAAGGAAATGTGTACTTTTATCGCACACCTCATCTCACTGACTACTTTCCTTCTTTCCTAAGTATCTTTGTGTGCTCTGCTTCTCCTTACATAAGCTGCTACACATGTTGTTCTTAGTCTTTCTTTGTGTCTTCCTTACTTAGCCTAGCCTACAGTACACCATGCCTGTCAAGAGCTGGCACAGCATCTATAGAGAACAATCAAATTGCCATGTTGATGCTGTTGAAAGAACTGATTAAATTTATACCATTTACTTTTCCTGGTGCTCTCATTCTAACCTTAGTCAAATGGAAATCATCTGTATAACTTCTCTTCACACAGTAATCTTAATGCTGGGTTTTGTTCTCATTACATAGTTTATCAGGCAGATGGAATTCTGAGCCCTTTTTGTTCTCATTAAAATTTATTAGATGAATGGATTAATTGTCTGCCAGTGTTTGGTGTCTTACGATCTTTGCAGAAAGAATCAGCCAACATCTCTCTGAACAAGAAGGGGTAAGCTGTTGTTGGGTATTATGGTTGGTTTTTTATAACTTCATTTCTGAAGAATGTCATGGGCTTCAAAATAATGAGCATTTTCCCCCAGGCAATGTCTCCTTGAGGGACATGTCACATCTGGCTGCCACAGCCACCATATATTACTCCATAAGATGGAACATGACACGACCAAGCAACTGGTGATAGCATGTTACACAGCAAATCTGGGGAAAGAAACACTTCCTCTGGGAGCACTTAAGCAAAGCTTTTCCTGTCCCTTAGATCTGAAGTATGTGTTCCCTAGAAAGGAACAAGAGTCTGACATGAAAACAATAAAAACAGTGAAGTGCACTAGTAGGTTCTGCAATTATGTTTGCCCAAAAGATTCATTTTGGACTGAGGAAATAAATGAAACATTCTTCTTTTTTTCTTCTTCTTTTTTTTTTTTTTTGCTAATTCAGGAACTTAACTAAAAGTTTTGTTAAAGAAGAATATAAAAAATGCACTCATTGAAATGCAGATTTGACAAAACTGGCAAGAATCTCAGCCTCTTATTTTGTAAATATACACAAAACCTAGGCACTCACTCATTTTTTCTTAACTGCATTTTAAACCGTAACTATTGTAATAGGCTTCAAGAAATGTCTACATTGACATTTCTGACTGCCAGAGAAGGGGCAATGGATGGAAATAATCTTATGCTACATCTGAGTAAGTCACTCAAGATTTCTTTGATAGTCAGTGAAGATGTATCGCTCCCTAAAGCAGGTATTTAAAACAGGTCCAGTGATTCATGCTCTAGCAGCGCCTATGTTTCTTCTTGACTGGAAAGGTATAGCTGAAAGGTATAGGTGAAATGAAGCTATATATAAAGTCAGGAGAGATGGATCCTGCCACAGGGTATTACTATGACCTGAACTCATTCCAGAAAAGGAGAGGGAAATTTTACCTTCACACACATTACCCATGCACACACAGAAATCCAGGAGCCAAATTTAACCTCTTGCTCCTTTATGCGCCTAGCATATTCAAATCCTCGTTTCAGTGAGAATTACTGGTAGTTTTATCAAACTGAAGAGAAAATGCTGAAGGCAAAAGAAGGAAAAATACACCTTTCCATTTTTACTCTGCGTTTCTTCTCAAGGTAGAAATCCTAGTTGGAGTTAAGCCTTAGCACACTATTAGTTTTGGAGAAGGCGAGGCAAAGCTTACACCTAAATTGGGGCTTGTATCTAAATACTGTGAAGGAAAGCCTTTGCTTTGGATTTATATAAATCTAGCATTCAAAGTGCTTAGAAAGAGCATCACTTCCAGCACAGCATCTCTCAGGGAAGTAGTTTTCTATACAGGCTTATGTCAGAGACATAAGCAATTTTACAACTTTGAAATAAATACACAATCATCCTGTTTAGGCTCCAGTGTATACCTATGACTTGTTAAACGGATCATTGCTTTCTGTGTTCTTGCCAAAATCTGTACTCCACTTGTTTCCAGGCTTCCTCATCTGCAAATATCACATACACCTAACCCTGGAAAGTTGTTCAGACCTTCCCACCATGTTGGTGCGTCATTGTCTTGGAGTCTACAGGGCTGTAGACTGTCTTCTCCTGCGTGTATTTCTCCTGTGGCATCCTGGAACATGGGTAAATGTCCCTTTGTTTGCCTTGGCGCTTGGTGTACTACTCACCAGCAAAAGCAATGTAAGTGCCTGCTGCAGGAGGAATCTCGGAGCCTACCGTGGGAGTCATGGCAGGTCAGATACCTCCAAAGAAGGACCCAAACCAGGCAGCGCATTGCTGAGAGAACTGCCTTAGCCAGCAGCAAGAAATGGTGGTCACCAGACAGCATCTGAAATCATGCACCTCCTCAGGCCTCTTCATGAGGAAGCAGCTGTGTCTGCTCAGGATCCACAGGGCAGTGCCTGGCTTCAGCCTCTGTGCCTCAGAGCTCCGGGGACAGCTCCTCTGGCAGCCTCCAGGCATCCAAACCCCTGTCCCTTGCTCTGAAGAAGTAGGTCTGCCCTCTGGCTATAGGAGAATCTGGCTGGAAATCCTCACCCCCCAGCTGAAGCCAACGTAGCTAATGCCAGGAGCCTCAGGGCTGGCCGGACAGGAGCTGCGAGTTGCAGCGAGGCTAGTGGGGTCAGTGACCTCATGGGCCAGGACGCAGTCCCACAGGCCCCAAGCAAGACGAGCAGAGCAAGTCCGGTGGCGTCAACCAAGAATGCTCCACAGCTGCACAGCTGTACCACATCAGCCCCGGCCCTGAGCCAACTCCAAAAAACCCCCAGAGGTTGGGGATGCGCTCGGGGCCCTACCAAGGTAGTGACAAACAATGCCCTTTTCATCCTTGTTTCATACAGAAGTGCATCAATCTTGCAACCTGCTCCAGGTACTCATGTCTTTCACTGCACGTAGTCCCTTCCCAGCTGCCATTTTCACAGGGGTGCAGGGACAGAAGCAGCCCCAGCACCTCCACCTACGCACCTTCATGTCAGAGGAGCTAGAGAGAAGGTGCTCCCTGAGGCACAGCAAGGGTTGGCTCAGATGTCAGCACTGCAAAGGAAAACCAAAAAATGAGTACTAGTAAGAGAGCTAAAATTCTTCCTGCCCCACAGCAAGTCATGTCTGGACCATGTTCTCTTAAGATCCCCTGGCCTCAGTGAGTTCCTTCATGATCCCATGAAATATAGAAGATGATGTAAAATAAGAATTTAATAGAGAAGCACTATCCCAGTATGATTCTAATCTCAGCAATTTAGCAGACAAAATGCATACATTGGGAAGGAGTAGTATCATACTTTGTCTTAATACTGTCTCCAGGCTGCAACTGAGTAATAATTAAATGCAAAAAGCTGCCTTTATGTAATGCTAGGGTTAATATTTTATGCATGGTAGGAGTGAAGAAGGAACAGAATGATATTATTTGTCAGCCAAGTCAGACAAAATTGATCTATGCAGAATATTTTATATGTAAAGAAACACGTTGCTCACTAGAGGGTAAAAATAGGACTCACGTCATTAGAATACTAGAAATAATCATGTCACCATAATTACAGTATTTTTGAAAGGTACATAATATAGTCTTGTTCTCTGTCTTAGGGAATTGTGTTGTTTTACTTACTGTCACTAGTGGCCACATGTTCTATGTTATGCTCCTGTAGCTTCAAATAAAACAGATGGCTAATACTGCATAGAGCTATTTAACAAGATTCAAAACATTTAACTGCATCTATGTAAGAAGCAGTCTGAATAGAAGGATTTATTGTGAATAAGATGAATCACTGCCCATATTAGCAAGTCTTAAAGTGTCTCTGTTCTCAATTAAATTACTGGGTCACCTTAAAAAAATCACCTTCTGAAGGGAAACTTTCTGAAATCTTAGATGCCAGTATCTCCTGGCCCCTACTGTCTTCCCATGTGCACTTTCCTGACCTCTGCTAAAGCCTGCCTTGTGTCCTGTATCCATCAATTATAGTGACAGCTGTCCCCATTTTGTACTGTATCTGGCAACCAGAGTGAATCCACTGTTCTGGAGCAACTAATGCTACCATGAGTTCAGTGTCTGTGCCCCTCAAGGTCTTAGGCTCTGCAGTGAAGGGATTTTTCATGTACGGTATCTTGGCAGCTTTCTTCCATATGGACAGTTTGCTTTGAAAATAGAAAATACCATGAATAGGTGAAGTCCTTTTTTTTTTTTTTTTTCCTCCTAGACATGCTGCTAGATTTTTAGGAATGCAACTATCATGCCACCTTTTTCAAAATCTGGTCCCCCACATCTACATACTTACCTTCTTATTTAACTTGGCATCTTTGCTGCAGGTTACACTACTTGTTCAGCAAAAGCTCAGCATTTCGCCTGTCCCTTTTCACTTAATTGTGCCTGCCTTGGACCCGCTAAGTCACTGTACACTGTAGCTGAGCACAATGTTTTGCATTTGTAAAATAACCTCAGGATTGTTTCATTTGGCACTTGAGAGAGATAAGAAGGGCACGCTGCATACGGGGGAGGAAGACTTTGACCTGCAGCTACTCTGATACTTATCTCTGTGTAGCCATCGAAGTATTACTAATGTATGTTTCTTGTTTCTCAGCAGCAAAAGAAAATACAATCTGAAAAACTCACTTTCCATAATTGAAAATTACAACATGTGTTTTGGAGGTGTGACGACACTCTTTGCCTTGGAAGAGGCATGCAACGCCTGTATCTCCAGCCTGATAGCACACTGGGTCCTCTTCTGGAATGGGGTTATCACAGGATGGAAGTTTGGGAGTACTGCAACACTCATGCACTATTACAGTGCTCTCACATCTTTCAAAGTTATACTGTGCTAACGTGCAAATTACTAGCTAAATGGGATTTTCAGGAAGACGTGTAATTACCATATACAAGGCAAAGATACCTGCACTTATTTTGGCTTTGAACCAACAAGGTATTTAATCACACATTTATTTTTGAGCATGAGACTGGAACAATGAATTTCAAGCTAAAAAATAAGGAAATACTTAATTGCTTTGCTAGACCAGGGCTATGAATTGCACTATAAATTAGTGCTAAGGAAATAATCATGCCTTTCCACGTGATAATTCAAGTAAGGGCAAAAGAACTGGTCAAGGAATGGGGTCTTAGGGAAAAAAACCCACAATTCTATAGTGGAAAGAGAGAAGGGGTGGACAACCTGTAGGAAAATATGGACATCTCAAAATGGCTGACTGAGGTTTCCGTGCAATGGTCTGATCCCATTCAAATCTCCAAGTAATTGATGACTACACCCTTCATGCACAAAAGAAATCTCTGAAGATTTGCAGGACTATGAGGTTAAAGACAAGGCTCTAACCCAAGTGTAGCATTCCCTATGGAGCCACTCACCCTCTTAAAAACATGCGACCCTAGAGCAGATGCTCATTTTGATATAAAATTATATGCTTCTGAAGCAGGATCAACTCACACCATCCAGGAATCTGCAGTGGAGGTCAATAAAGATGGGAAAAAAAAGAGGAGGAGATAATAACAGAAGACTTTGTCCCAAGAGAACTTTAACATCATAGCTCTAAAAGAATATTTATGGATAGGTAGATGTGCAGTAACACAGACAGCAAGTAAACAAACAAAAAAAAAACCAAAAAAAGCAGCACAGTGGGAAAGTGCAGGTTGCTGAAATATTTGTGTAAGACATTGCAACACCCTCAGGAGGTGCTTGCAACGTTACTGAAGTTGAATATGTAATCTGAGAACTTCCACTCACATACCTGCTGGAAAAGAGACTGAAAATCTGAAGAACTCAATTCTGATTAGGGTGCTCCTACATTAGCAAAGAATTTGGTATTGTCTTCCTTGTGCATCCAGTTTGCTTACAGCATCAGAAATACTAACACAAGAGTCTTCATTTTCCTCTCAGCTTCTTTTCATTACCCGAGGTAATGAAAACCCAACTGAAAACTATAATGGAGCATACCGGGAAGGTGGGAAAGGAAGCATAAAATTTTGCTTATTATAGATTAGTAGCTAATATCCAAGCAGCCCGAGAGAGAGATGGAGAAAGATGTCATGCTTATCTTCTGTTTTCCTTCTGTGTCTCAAAACCCATCTATCACCTGTGATCAAGTTATAAAACCACTCTTCTTAATGACTTAACAGCCAGAAAAAATTCCACTCCCACACACATCGTCTGTGGTAAAAAGCCTGCATAACTTGTGTCATTGTGTTTTGGCATATAAAGAAGAAATTATATCCTATCTTTATTATGAATGCTGGATTCTGTGATATTCTGCTGATATCATTCTATAAAAGTAGATTTTCAGTAATGCTGAAAATATCCTGTAGTAGTTAACCAATTACAAATATTTAAAATCTCTCACTTCCTGGAACAGCCAAACCTCACTAATTAACACTAATGATCGGGGGAACAAATTAGTGCATAACAGGACAAATACATGAACAAAGCAAGGTAATGTATCAACAAAAGTTGCTTGTTATTTTATTTGTTGAGAACAGTTTCATTTCTTATGCAATGATTTACAATTAGAGTCAAACAGGATTCTTTTTTATTACTTTGGCAAAATGCTTTCACAGCGGCAAATGCCAATCTGTTAAAACTGAGACATCCTCTAGTAAAATCTGAACAGAAGAAAAACATTTACAAAGAAAAAATGTACACCTGTCTAGTTCTTTGGCATCCTACCAAAGGTTACACTGCCCTGTCTGAACTAGCGCCAGGCAGAAACACTGGGTCTGTCTCCAGATAACCTGGCATTCCCAAACAGCAGAATTCAGTGTTATCCAGATATTAGCTTGGGTCCAAGATGCAGTACCCATGCCCTGTTTGCAGAAACCTCTGCTCACGTGAGTTAGCCAAGGCAATGCTGAGTGCCATACCTGTAGTCCTTTGGGGTCCCAACCTGGCTGGTTTAGAATGGCCTTGTGCCGTACAGTTGCATGCCCAGAGACAACCAGCAGTCTGGCAGCAATCATTCAGGACTCCAGCAGAGATTTGGGAAGGCTGGAGAGCACCTTCTGCATCCTCTTGCTGTAAGTATATAGTGACAGCAAGATTCCCCCATCTCCATGCTGGCTCCAGGTACTGTCCCTAGGGCTGATCTGGACTGCTCCATTCACTCTAAAATTAGCAGAGCAACTCATTTCCACTTTTCTAAACTAAAAATTTTAGTTTAGAATTCTTTTTCCATAGCAACTGTTTAAAATCCAGATTTTTTTTTAATTCCTGAAATGATAGTATTTCAGGAATTGAAGTGCATGATATGTTATAATGATAATGGTACACCTAAGCCCTAAAATTCAAATGAAAACTTACCATTGTAGAAAACCCAAATTTTCTTAACATGCCTGTGGTCTCAACTTGCTCCCTTAGGAGTGTTTCTAACTTTACCAGCTGGACAGTGAAGGATCTGTTGGAGCACAGAACAGCTCCCATTTCGCATCAGGCATCTGTGTTACCTTTCCAACAGGATAATTATTGGAAATACATTTTCCAGAGGGATTTGAATATGAAAGGAATCTAGAAGAAAATACTTTTATGTAAAATTTATTATTTATGCAAAGTGCAAGTTAGTAAAACTTCACTATAACACTTCTTCCCAAGATATGATTGCTAATCTGGCATGATAGTGAAAAGGCAAAATAGAAACTGTACATATGAAAATAGTAAGACAAAAGCTGATAATTAAATACAAATGTTGAGCTGATACAATCACTGTGTAACTCTCTATAGAGGAAGTGCACCACTGAATTCACCCGCTCTTCTAGCAGCTCTGTCATAAACCTATGCTGATTTACAGCCAAAAAAGGGAAATTGATGGTGGAAGTTTTGCCCATGGAAGCTGAACAGAAACATAACTGGAGGATGTCTAAACAAATGGACGGGGACTGTTCATGGCTTCTCTCTCCCACACCCTAGCACTGAGCCATGAACAGCTTCACCCCAGGAACCAAACAGCTGTACCTGTAAAACGCAGAGCTGTGGGCAGCAGGAGCAGACACGGCTGTGCCACTCTAGACAGGAATGGGGCCCCATCCCAGCCTCCTTGCACCTTCTGCCAGGGATCTCCCTGCTGGGTGACAGCACAGTGTCAGCAAAAGCTGCGGCGCCTTGCCCGGGCTCCCAGATCACCCGGTGGTGCTCCCCAGCCTGAGAAAAGAGCTCCTACACACAGCAGGGCTTCACAACACTCCAGCAGAGACAAATTAGCACACCTGAGCCTCACCCCCCTCTCTTCTTCATTAAATGGGGCATATGCACAGCCTGTAAATACACGAATTCGCCAGGGAAATTACTTTCTGTGTCACTAACTTTTCTACAGCCTCTCCTTCCAGAGGCCTGAGAAGACTGGTACTGAGCAAACAGGCAAAAATAATTAACCTCTCTGCCCTTCCAATTGATCAGCTGTGACCATCCTCCCTTTTTTCTGGCTAGGAGGAATGGGTTTGTGAAACAGCTTTTCTGTAGTTTACCACTGGTCACTTCATGGGAAATTATGAGATCTACTGATGCAGAAAGAGCCTATAATTAACTATCTGAGATGTTCAAAAAGCTGAGCTAAAGGGTCAGAGATGAGATCTCAGCCCTTTTCACATGCCTAGGGAAAATGACCAGCTCAGTGACAGATCCCAGCCTCCTGCTAGCAACAGTCTCCTCCAGAAGGATTTAACCCTTAGCCATTAAAGTATTTTGCATGTGGAAATTCAGTTGCAATGCTCCCATGAAACAGTTTGAACAAATGCAGGCTTGCCCTTCTAGTCACCCAGCTGCAGAGCTTTATAGATATTCACAGGTGAAGTGTGATGCAGCTCCCAGAACAGCCATCTGCCTCTAAGCACCTTTTAACATTATTTATTAAAGCAGGTATGGAACTGGTTCCAAACTTGTGTTACAAATAATCCTCTCATGATAACACAATTCTCTCTGTATGCAAAAAAGGACATGGGTATCTTGTTGCAAACTTTCTGTAGATTTTGATCAATGAATTGTGGAAATGGTCAGGAAGTGTTTTGCAGTAACTGAGTGTTTCATGTGAAAGTCAATGTTCTCTCACTGACAGGTCTGTGCTATGCCCTGGGCTGATCTGCTGTATGTTTAGTTTTCCTCATAATTAAAAAAACATCAAGAACAATAGCTCTATTCTGCCAATGCTGATGTAGTAGTTCTTGTAACTCTTCCACCCAGTTTTGAGCCAGAGAAAAGGCAGAAGAGATCAGACATCATACAGACTACTGTGATGCCAGTGGGGTTTTGCTCAGTGACGTCACACATCCTACAGGCAGTGATGGCACTGAGGAGTTTTTTTTTTTTGGGGGGGGGAGGGGGGTGGTGAAGTGAAGGGGGAAGTGGACCCTCACTGGGGTTTGTGGGCGGCACTGCTTTCTGGAAGCAGAAGGGATAATCTTGGCAAGTGAGAGGTTTAGTCATCACCAGGTGACCAAGGAGATTGTTTTCCTGAAGGTGCATCAGAGGTACCATGTCCAGATCTGAGGGAGGCGGTCTTGGAGAAAGAGATGAGGGGAGTGCTGATTTGGAGGATTTGGTATCTACGTTGTGTGGTTGCGTGTCAACCAAGGCAGGGACCCATTTCCCAAATTATCCCAACAAAAACAGGACAGGTGGCCTGCCTACTAGATCCCAGAGACTGTGGGGGCCAGAGTAACCCCACTGGTTACCCCTGATGGCTCTGTGGACAATGACTGTTTTTATTCTGCTATTGACTGGCCTGGGCATTTAAATCCCCATTTGTCTCCGACTCACTGAGTTTCAAAGCCTACATGCAGCCTGCACCCAACTGCTCTGTGTCTGAGGTGCCTGGGGTTTTACTTCAAAAGTGGCCAACCCTGAAGAAGATAGGCTGTTGTTCCCTTAAAATTCAGAACAGTACTGCCCTAGGTGGAAACACAAACTTACTGTTCCTCATCTTTACAATTAAGACTGATCCAAATGACTAACATTTTACAGACTGTATTTATTGGTCTCTTCTAAACATTTTTCTCGAGTACCCCTGTATCTAATTTTCTTCCAGTCTCTCTTTCTTCATACATGTTTTAGTCTGCTGTCTTTAGACCAGTGTACCTGGTAATTCACTTGTGTTGATACCCAGCTGAACTTTAACATACAATGTACAAAATAAGATGGAGTCCAGTGTTATTAATCTTAAATAATCTGCTGTATAGCTAGTTAACTACCATAAACAATTACTCCAGAGCTGTTTGACAGACATAGCACAACTAGTAGTTCAGTGGTAGATCATACTCACTGGGGACCTGTGCAAAAAAATGCATGACGAAGAAATCATTAAACCTGTATACTTTCCTGTATACTCTACTAAGGCCTACAAACAGTATTTCTGTGAGAAAGAAGTGGCCAGTCAAGTAAAAACCCAGGAAAATACTAAGTTGCATTAAGCTGATGCTAAATAATACGGAAATCTACTGGTAGTTCAGTAGACACGCGGGTTCACCCACAGCTGGAGTTCACCAGAACTTCAGAAAACAAATGAATGCACAATACACAAACAAAAATCTCCAGTGGGAACTGGAGGAATTCAGCTAACTAGCTAGCATTCCTATTGCTAGGGTGGGACATGACTAAGGCAAAGCTTCTTGCAAAGTGCTGAACAAGGCAGACAAACTGTCCCTAAAGGAGAGTGACAATAATGGTGACATTCTTCTTTTTACTATAGTCAAGCCTAGAGGAATATTACTGAGATCAAGTAGGATCAAACCTGAGGGCAGGAAAGTAAAATGTGTCACATTTCCCTGAAAAGATTACAGTTTCATTTTAAAAAAAAAGAAATATCTATAACATCTTTCCTTGGGAACAAACAGAAGCAGCCTGGTGAAGAGGCTGACAAGAGCCATCAGATCCCTGGGAACAGCACCAGGATTCACTACTAACCTACTCTCTGTCACACATAGCTGCTAGGTGCAGAGGAGAGCCTTTTGACATGTGATGTTACTCTAAGAGGGTTATGTTATCTGTGATGAACAAGGCACTTCAACTATCCCTCTCTGGCTTTTACTGAAGAAAAAATACTTCTTTCTCTCCCCTTTTCCCTCCACTTGGAGCAAGGAGAAAAATGATTCTTTTCTGGATTTGATCCTTGCTGAATTAGAGTTAATTATTGCAACACTGAATTTGGGGTTTTTGTTTGGGTTTTTTTGTTTGTTTTCTGTATAAACAAAAACGGAGGGGAGATTTTACCCAAGTAGTCTACACCCAATGCCTTCTGCAGCAAGCTCTGTACAGACATAGCAAGCCAGTTTGCTATTTAAATGTGAGATAAGGAACAACAAGTGGTTATAATAACTGAAGAGATGGGGAAAGGGGGTTACAAAGAGCTAACTGCATTCAGCGCCTTACTCAATACCAAAAAAACCAAACACCAATAAACCAGAGTAACTGTCTAGCTCTGAGAATACCAAAGACAGCCAGCTGAGCACCAGCCACAGAAGAAGGGCTATTTTACCATTTCTAGTTCCTAATTTTAATTTGTTATAAAAAAGCCGCACTTCAAGAGAAGAATTTGCCACTTCCTTATATCACTCCTACAGGTAAGTGACGGTTTCTCAGCTTCTCTCAGATACTTAAAGGACCATTATCACAGTCAATGGTAAAGAATGAAGACTGAGGCTTAAACCAAGACAAGGTTTAATGGTTACATGAGCCTTTTACTTTCATGCTATGAGCATATAATTTGAAACTAAGCAGCCTGAAAATTATTTATAAGGGAAGATTATTTTAAGAGTATTGTAAACCAATTTCCTTGGCCACGAGACGAAACTGAAGGCGAATTGCAAGCCCCCCCCCCCAAAATCTATACATTATACGCATAGAGGCTTTGACACAACAGAATAACGCTTTAGTGGGACAGGAAAACTTCCAAGCATAAGGCGGAGGTGAAAGAACATAATTACTTAATCACGTTACACCGCTTAAAGATAAGGGAAGGGCTCTGCCCCCAGCTTGGCATATGATGCAACCATGTCCTGCAGTAAATAAAATAGGGCAGAGGATCTGGAGCAGGCAATTTGGCTTACTGGGACTACTTCTGGGGGTAAATATGTAACACTTATGCTTGTTGGGCTCATTATGTATTAGCACATTAAGTCTCTTTGGCTTATTATGAAAAACCTAGTATCTCAATAATAAAACACATGTTCAAGATACCTTTGCTATTGGTGTTCTTTTTTTCTTTCTTTCTTTGCTAGCCTCCTTAAAATTCAGCTTAAGTTCTTGTCGTGCAGTAATAGATGTTTAGAAATAAAACGCTTGTGCCAAGAAGGAGCATGGAAAAGACATGAATTCTTTTTATTGTACAGCATTTGGGCTACGACTATTCACCCCCTCCTGGATTCAACAGGAGTGGGGAAGGACTTTTCACAGAATCACAGAATCACAGAATCACTAAGGTTGGAAAAGACCTGTAAGATCATCAAGTCCAACCTTTAAAAAAAAAAAAAACACAAAAACAAACCACAACACACCAAAAACCAACCCACCCAACACCACACAGCTCCATGCCCATCAAGCCACATCCCAAAATGCCACATCCACACGCTCCTTGAATACCTCCAGGGAGGGTGACTCTACCACCTCCCTGGGCAGCCTGTTCCAATGTTTCACTACTCTCTCAGTAAAGAACTTTTTCCTAATATCCAGCCTGAACCTCCCCTGGCGCAACTTGAGGCCATTTCCTCTAGTCCTGTCACTGGTCACTTGGGAGAAGAGACCAACACCCACCTCTCTGCAACCTCCTTTCAGGTAGTTGTAGAGAGCGATAAGGTCTCCCCTCAGCCTCCTCTTCTCCAGACTGAACAACCCCAGCTCCCTCAGCCGCTCCTCATAAGACTTGTGCTCCAGACCCCTCACCAGCTTCGTTGCCCTTCTCTGGACACACTCCAGCACCTCAATGTCCTTCTTGTAGTGAGGGGCCCAAAACTGAATACAGTATTCGAGGTGCGGCCTCACCAGAGCCGAGTACAGAGGCATGATCACCTCCCTGCTCCTGCTGGCCACAACATTTCTGATACAAGCCAGGATGCCGTTGGCCTTCTTGGCCACCTGGGCACACTGCTGGCTCATATTCAGCCGGCTGTCAATCAACACCCCGCTCACATCCACTTCCAGCTCTTGGTTACTGGCCCTCTGTCAGAACTACTATCCCACAGCTGGCTGTAAGCAGAGAGTAATTTTGCAAACAGCAGCCAATAGCCCCATCTAAAGCTATTACCTCGAGCCTGTGGATTGTTTTGCTGAAGTACTTCCTCAACTGCTTCAGCCAGAATCCAGTCGATCACTTCAAAAAGGAAAGCACATCAGGGAATGTTTGCGTCTACCACAGAGGTGAAAGGCAATCTCTTTCCTTCTGAGTTGAAGGCAATAGCAAGCAGCTGGAGGCAAGATCACCCTAAATCACCACAGGTGCTTGCTAAACAAACATCTAACAACTAGACATCTGGAAACTGTGTAGTAATTGGGCAGTGGCCATCTGTGAAGGTTCCACAGGGGAAAGCAGATTAGCAGGTTTCACACATGGGAGATGTCAGCCACTAGAGCTCAGTGGGGAAGCAGCTCTGTAGGCACACCTCAAATGAGATGCGATCAAATGTCTGTCCTCATGACATCCTGGACAACAGGGTGAAGATACTGCTGAACAAGCTTACTTGCTTGTGGGAGCAAATCTTGCTACGGCAACATAATCTGATTATGCTAAGAAACCATCCTACCACGCAATGGAGATCTGCCTTAGTTCCCCATCTCCAGTGCAATGCTGCTTTAAGCTGTGATTTCAACACTGCCTTTGACTTGACTGTATTCTGCACAGTGTTTCTCTATCTTGGGAAATAATGTCTGTCTTGGAGCAAAGAAAAATGCGTTGTCAAAAAAGCCTGCTTACCAAAGGTATGCATTGCATAGTACTCTGCAGACGTTAGAACCTACTGGAGAGTATTTGGCCTTTTCAGTGTTTTTCTGCAAGATTGCTCCTGAGGGTTGCCCCAGTAAACCTGTTTAGATAAAGGGCCACACCGAGGTCACATTTCGGGACAGCACGACATGCCTGAAACACTCCATGAATAGCGACACTTTATGCCATGTTGACTCCTGTGTGCAACATCTATCCCAAAGCACCTGGGACATACCTGCCTTGGCCTTTTGGCACATACCACCCATGCCAAAGCTCGCTAATGGTTGCTTTAGGACTCAGTACCTCAGCAGTAATACGGATGGATATTATTCCTATTATTCCTATTATTAACCACCTGCACCTCCAACACAACTGCTGCATTTCAGAAATACAGCGTACCTAATTGTGCCGATGGAACAAACATTCCCATCAAAATACGACTTTTCGTTTTAGAGGTCCCACAATGTTACCTTTCAGGATTCATCCCCAAATCAGCAACAAGGCGTCCACAGGATCACATAATGAGCATTTGCTTAAATAACTCAAAACTCCATTAAGCTTCAGAAAAACACCAATTTTTAGCATTCCTGTGGATACTTCCCCCAGTCTGACCATTCCAGGAAAAGCCAGTCTCCTGGCCTTTCGTCCAGTACAGTCAGTAGCATGGATGGATAGTTGCACCTTGCTGCTTGATGGAGGAGTCCTACAGCACAGACAATTTTGTACCATGCTGTCGTGGTTTAAGCCCAGCTGGCAACTAAGCACCACACAGCCGCTCGCTCACTCCCCCCTGCCCCAGTGGGATGGGGGAGAGAATAGGAAAAGTAAAAGCGAGAATACTCGTGGGTTGAGATAAAAACAGTTTAATAAATGAAATGAAGTAAAATAATAATAATAATAATGATAATAAAAATTGTAATGAAAACAACAACAAACAAGAAAGGCAAGTGATGCAAATGAAAACAATTGCTCACCACCCTCCGACCGATGCCCAGCCCAAGCAGCGGTCCCCCGGCCAGCCTTCCCCCTAGTTTATATACTGAGCATGACATCATATGGTATGGAATATCCCTTTGGTCAGTTGTGGTCAGCTGTCCCGGCTGTATCCCCTCCCAACTTCTTGTGCACCCCCAGCCTACTTGCTGGCGGGGCGGTGTGAGAAGCAGAAAAGGCCTTGACTCTGTGTAAGCACTGCTCAGCAGTAACTAAAACATCCCTGTGTATCAATACTGTTTTTAGTACAAATCCAAAACACAGCCCTATACTAGCTACTATGAAGAAAATTAACTCTATCCCAGCCAAAACCAGCACATTCTCCACCCTTTATTCCATACCATTTATGTCATACTCAGATAGCACACTATCCAATACATTCTCTCCTACCATCATCCTTCCCATCCTTTGATATAGTGTACAGATATCATTCCCTTAGTCTATGGATCACTCCTGTGAAATGTCTGTGAAGTGTCCATAAATATCCACAAATGTCCACAAAATGTCCACTAAGTTCATTTAGTCCATGACTTTGGGCTCCATCTGTTATGGTGGTCACGCAGGACAGAAGAGGTGTTGTATTGCATGGAGTTATTGGGCATCACAGCCAGCTCAGGTCAGGTCACTGCTGCACTTGCACTGCTTCTTGTAAGGCTTGTCCTTCATTGGTTCAGGTGGTTCCTGCTATAGTAATTCCTGTAACATATAACTCAAATCATGGATTAGTTTCACCCAGAATTAAATCACCTTGAGGTATGCACTGGACTTCCCCATTCTTCTGCATTACCCACCAAGTGCAACCAGGTCCTTGAGCAGAAACCACCCCACGAATAGGTTTACCCTTTCCTGAGGAAGGAATAACCCAAACTGTTTTTCCCAGCAAATTCTTTATATGTACCACAGGAATCTTATCTCCTTCCACAGTGCGCAGGGGTTTTGATTGGGCAGGGCCAGGTCGACTGGCAGAGCCTCTAGTGTTAACCAGCCAAGTGGCTTCTGCTAAATGTGTATCCCAATGCTTGAATGTCCCAGCACCCATTGCTTTCAGTGTAGTTTTTAACAGTGCGTTGTATCGTTCAATTTTCCCAGAGGCTGGTGCATGGTAGGGGATGTGATACAGCCAGTCAATGCCATGCTCCTTGGCCCAGGTGTTAATGAGATTGTTTCGGAAATGAGTCCCATTGTCAGATTCAATTCATTCAGGGGTGCCGTGTCGCCATAAAACTTGCTTTTCAAGGCCCAAGATAGTGTTCCGGGCAGTGGCATGGGTCACGGGGTATGTTTCCAACCATCCAGTAGTTGCTTCCACCATTGTAAGCACATACTGCTTCCCGTGGCGGGTTCGTGGTAGTGTGATATAATCAACCTGCCAGGCTTCCCCGTATTGATATTTCAGCCATCGTCCTCTATACCAAAAAGGCTTTAGCCGCTTAGCTTGTTTGATTGTGGCACATGTTTGACATTCATGGATAACCTGTGCAATGGCATCAATGGTCAAATCCACCCCTCGATCACGAGCCCATTTGTATGTTGCATCCCTTCCTAAATGTCCTGATGTGTCATGGGCCCATCGAGCTATAAATAGCTCACTCTTGTGTTCCCAGTCCAGATCCACCTCAGCCACTTCAATTCTAGCAGCTTGGTCCACCCGCTCATTGTTTCGATGTTCTTCAGTGGCACGACTCTTGGGTATGTGAGCATCTACGTGACGTACTTTTACAACCAGGTTCTCTACCCGAGTAGCAATATCTTGCCATAATTCAGCAGCCCAGATGGGCTTACCTCTGCGCTGCCAGTTGCTCTGCTTCCATTGCTGTAGCCACCCCCACAGGGCATTTGCCACCATCCATGAGTCCGTATAGAGATAAAGTACTGGCCATTTTTCTCGTTCAGCAATATCTAAAGCGAGCTGAACGGCTTTCACCTCTGCAAACTGACTTGATTCACCTTGTCCTTCAGCAGTTTCTGCAACTTGTCGCGTAGGACTCCACACAGCAGCTTTCCACCTTCGATGTTTTCCCACAATACGACAGGATCCATCTGTAAACAGAGCATATTGCTTCTCAGTCTCTGATAGTTTATTATACAGAGGGGCCTCTTCAGCACGAGTCACCTCCTCTGGTGACACTCCAAAGTTTTGGCCCTCCGGCCAGTCCATGATCACTTCCAGGATTCCCGGGCGGTCGGGGTTTCCCATCCGAGCTCGTTGTGTTATCAGTGCGACCCACTTACTCCATGTAGCATCAGTTGCGTGATGTGTAGAGGGGATCTTCCCTTTGAACATCCACCCCAGCACAGGCAATCGAGGGGCCAAAAGGAGCTGTGCTTCAGTACCAACTACTTCCAAAGCAGCTCGAATTCCTTCATATGCTGCTAATATTTCTTTTTCAGTTGGAGTGTAACGGGCTTCAGATCCCCTATATCCCCGGCTCCAAAACCCTAGAGGCCGACCTCGAGTCTCTCCAGGTGCTTTCTGCCAGAGGCTCCAGGTGGGGCCGTTATCCCCGGCTGAGGTGTAAAGCACATTTTTCACATCTTGTCCTGTCCGGACTGGCCCAAGTGCTACTGCACGAACTATCTCCCGTTTAATTTGTTCAAAGGCTTGCTGCTGTTCAGGGCCCCATTCAAAGTCGTTCTTCTTCCGGGTCACTCGATAGAGAGGGCTTACGATCAGACTATAACCTGGAATATGCATCCTCCAGAAACCCACAACACCTAAGAAAGCTTGTGTTTCCTTTTTGTTAGTTGGTGGAGACATGGCTGTTATTTTATTGATCACATCCATTGGGATATGACGACGCCCATCCTGCCATTTTATTCCTAAAAACTGAATTTCCTGTGCAGGCCCTTTGACCTTACTTTGTTTTATAGCAAAACCAGCTTTCAGGAGAATCTGGATTATTCTTCTCCCCTTCTCAAACGCTTCCTCCGCTGTGTTGCCCCACACAATGATGTCATCAATATACTGCAGATGTTCGGGAGCTTCGCCTTGTTCCAGTGCACTCTGTATCAGCCCATGACAAATGGTAGGACTATGTTTCCACCCCTGGGGCAGTCGATTCCAGGTGTACTGGATACCCCTCCATGTGAAAGCAAATTGTGGCCTGCACTCTGCTGCCAGAGGGATCGAGAAAAATGCATTGGCGATATCTATTGTTGCATACCATTTGGCAGCCTTTGACTCCAGTTCATACTGAAGTTCTAGCATGTCTGGTACGGCAGCACTCAGCGGTGGTGTGACTTCATTCAGGCCTCGATAGTCCACTGTTAACCGCCACTCTCCGTTAGATTTTTGCACGGGCCATATGGGACTATTAAAGTGTGAATGAGTCTTACTGATCACTCCTTGACTTTCCAGTTGACGGATCAAGTTGTGGATGGGAACCAGGGAGTCTCGATTGGTGCGATATTGTCGCCGGTGCACTGTCATGGTAGCAATTGGCACCTGCTGTTCTTTAACTTGCAGCAACCCCACCACAGAAGGATCCTCTGAGAGACCAGGCAAGCTAGACAGCTGTTTAATTTCCTCCGTGCTCAAAGCAGCTATACCAAAAGCCCACCGATACCCTTTTGGGTCTTTGAAGTACCCTTTCCTGAGATAGTCTATACCAAGGATGCACGGAGCCTCTGGACCAGTCACAATAGGGTGCTTTTGCCACTCATTCCCAGTCAGGCTTAATTCAGCCTCCAACACAGACAGTTCTTGGGATCCCCCTGTCACTCCAGAAATACAGATGGATTCTGCCCCCTTGTAATCTGATGGAATTAGAGTACACTGTGCACCGGTGTCCACTAGAGCTTTATACTCCCGTGGGGCTGATGTGCCAGGCCATCGAATCCACACAGTCCAGTAAACCCGATTGTCCCTTTCCTCCGCCTGACCGAAGGCAGGGCCCCTCTACTCCTGGTCTGAGTCTTCATTACTTGGTTTCTGTAAGTGCGTAACAGAGGTCCCTTCATCAGGATCAAAAGTACAGTAAGCCCTTCTACTCTGCCCAACAGACACTGGAGCGGTAATTTTCCTGGATGGATGCCTTTTGGCTGTTGTTTTCCCTTGTAGTTCCTGCACCCGAGCTTCTAATCTCCAGGTGGGTTGACCATCCCACTTCCTCATGTCCTCCCCCTGGTCCCGCAGGAAGAACCACAGGGTTGCACGTGGTGTGCGCCACCGGTACTCTTTCGCTTGAACAGGAAAAGGCTGACTCTTAATAGATGAGGCTTTGGTTGGAGTGCATGAAGAAAACCTACGCTTCTCAGCTTGCTCAAACATGTTTTGGGTCAGTCTGTGTCTGTCCACAGCCGAGACACAAGCACACATGGAGGGAGCAAGATTATCTTCGTATTCTCGGAGTTGCCTGGCCAGTTCATCTATAGTTGGTGCCTCAATGTCTGTCCAGTTCATTATCGCCAGGGTGTGGGTATATGATGTCGCTGCATTTCGTACAACCTTTCGCCACATGGACCGTGTGCACCGGATTTCATCCGGGTCTTTGCATGCCTGGTCGTTATAGATCACCTCCAACACGGCTAATTCCCTCAGATACTGGATGCCCCCCTCAATGTTGGTCCATTTCCTTCGAGAATTTGCGAGTTCTTCCTTGAAGGGATACCTGTCCTTCACACTTGACAGGAGTCGCTGCCAAAGACTGAGGACTCCTGCCTTTTTTCCAATCCCTTTGTCAATGGCCTTATCCCTAGCAAGGGATCCCAGCTGCCGGGCTTCCTTACCCTCTAATTCCTGACTACTAGCCCCAATATCCCAGCATCGAAGCAACCAGCTGAGAATTAGCTCACCTGGTTGACGGCTAAAATCTTTTCGTATATCTCGCAGCTCACTTAGGGACAGGGATCTGGTGGTTTCTGTCTCATTGATTATCTCAGTCTCTTCCTCCTCCTGTTCTTGTGATTGCTCTGCCACAGAACAGGCTGCCTCTTCTGATTCTTTCTCCTGCTCCCTCTTAGGAGAAGCTTCTTCATCCCTTACTAAACGAGTTGATTTCCGCTTCCACTGTTTCTTTTTGGTTATAGGGGCGACTGATACAGTGCCTGGTTTAGCCACGGTGTCTGTTGGTTTGTTTCCCCTCTCTTCCTCCTGGGGGTACTGCGTAGTATCGAGCAGTGTTTGGTAGATACTGGCCAGGGCCCAGCACAGTGCAGTAAGATGTGCCTCTTTAGAATAGCCACAGCATTTTTTTCTCAAACATTCTACCACTTCATCAGGATCCTGTAGTTGTTCGGGAGTGAAGTTCCAGAACATTGGAGGTGAGAAGTTCTCTAGATACCTGCCCATATTTTCCCACATGCCGTGCCACCCATGACCATGCTCTCGTGGAGCCTGGGTCATATTCCTAAATTACTTGTTAACCTTAGACAAAACTGAAGCAATATTTCTTAGAAAGGCCAATAGAAGTATTTTAACTACCCAAGGATGTTCAAGATACTGAGAAGTCGTTGTAACGAGGGAGACAACGTCACAGAAGAAGGTAGCAAGGGTGCCGTTCTGTATTTCCTCCTCAAAAAACCTCTCAGAGGAAGAAGTATAATTGTTAAAAATCTCCATGAGATGGTACCCAAAGTACAGTAATGGCTTCAGTGCAGAGACCAAATACCAGGGTACCCAGCTCAAGGTCAGTGTTTTAAAAACAAATCTCCCAGGCAAAATATCACTAATCATTAAAGAGCACAGCAAACCGAAAAAACCAATGCCAATCTTTAACAGGTACAGCAGAAAAAAGAGCATGGTGCAGATCAAATAAACTAATGTCAAGAACAGAAGAATCAATATTGTGACCTGTAACTTTTAACAGATAGAAACCCCTTCTAATAAGTTCTGTTGAATCTGTTATTATCTCAAACCCTTCGAGCCCCACGTTGGGCGCCAAAAAGGACTGTCGTGGTTTAAGCCCAGCTGGCAACTAAGCACCACACAGCCGCTCGCTCACTCCCCCCTGCCCCAGTGGGATGGGGGAGAGAATAGGAAAAGTAAAAGCGAGAATACTCGTGGGTTGAGATAAAAACAGTTTAATAAATGAAATGAAGTAAAATAATAATAATAATAATGATAATAAAAATTGTAATGAAAACAACAACAAACAAGAAAGGCAAGTGATGCAAATGAAAACAATTGCTCACCACCCTCCGACCGATGCCCAGCCCAAGCAGCGGTCCCCCGGCCAGCCTTCCCCCTAGTTTATATACTGAGCATGACATCATATGGTATGGAATATCCCTTTGGTCAGTTGTGGTCAGCTGTCCCGGCTGTATCCCCTCCCAACTTCTTGTGCACCCCCAGCCTACTTGCTGGCGGGGCGGTGTGAGAAGCAGAAAAGGCCTTGACTCTGTGTAAGCACTGCTCAGCAGTAACTAAAACATCCCTGTGTATCAATACTGTTTTTAGTACAAATCCAAAACACAGCCCTATACTAGCTACTATGAAGAAAATTAACTCTATCCCAGCCAAAACCAGCACACGTGCCTAGAAAGTACAATTATCAGAGGCAAACAGTACACCAACATGTTGATGCCACTAGATGGCAAAAAGCGCCTATGGAAAGCAGCAACCCGTTTCTGAGAGGACAACTACTAGTCTCTTCACTCAAGGGAGGTCATTCAATCCTCGGGCAGCACAGGCAGGAAGGCAACGAGGCAGCACCAAAGCCCTGTCCGCACATGCACTGGGCCTTTGCAAAAGCTGCATTGGGTCCTAACGCTGCCTAATTATCCACCTCCCTCTGCTTTGAGTTGTGTGCTAAAGCTAGCTCCCCCAAAAATTAAAAAATAAAAATAAAGAAGGCTGCAGTCGGAGCCCCCACAGTGGGCAGGGGGAAGCTTTGAGGACAAAGCACAACAGAGTTCAGGAGTCTGGCTGCAAGAGACTGTGAAGCTCTGCGGAGAGTGCAAAAGAAGGAGGCAGGGGAAAATCCTTAGGCTCCTTGTTGTCTTGTGGAATGATTAGGGGACACACCACATGATGTGGACAGAGACTTAACTAACACAAAACCACCTCACCCACCCTAGGCCTGGGGACAGACTGCACTGGGGGGGTCACCTGGAAAAACACTGGCACCAAACACTAACTGCCACAGTGATGGTGTTGGAAGACTTCATTCCCAAACATACCGGGGAACAAATTACCCAGCTTATCTCCCCCATCTATACGGCACCATCTCCTTTGAACACCAGGCTGGGCCATGATTCCTACTGCCATTGCATCTCTGTGAACACAAAATGAGCTGTCCTTGGAGGCTGAACATCCCAGCAGGTGTGCTACAAAGGACCACGTTACGGGTCAGCTTCATTTCATCTGGCACAGTGCTACAGACAAAGCATATTCATCCTCTTTTTGCACCTACTAACTTTCTTCACAACAAAATGCCCTTTCCATACTTCTTGGGTTTTACAGCCTTTGCAACACCTTGCAAAGCACAATGACACAAGAAAAAGCAGATTGAAGAGGCCCTACTCTCAGCTGCACTAGGGCCATGCTAGGGCAATTACAGACATGTCAAAGGAAAGACAGCTTCCATGAATCTAGTTGCTGATTAACACATTTTTGTCCTCCACAGCACTCAAGGACTAAATCGCACCTTCCTTGTGCTGAACCCTGTACCAACACAAAAGCTTAGTCCTGAGCTTCCCACTGTGTGGCTGAGAAGGAGGAATTACTGGCACAGGAGCTGCTGGAGGTAGCAGCTCCTTACAGCGTCCCTTCACAAACACCAGCTGTATCATCACCCTTGACTGTCAAAAATGCCAGGAGGCCTGCACGGATGGCTTGAACAAGGAGGTCCTTCTTCAAACACAGAAAGGAAGCATGAAGAGGGTGGAAGCAAGGACGGGTAACCTGGAATACAGAAACATTGTCTGAGCATCAAGGCACGAAGTTAGGAAAGCTAAAGCCCAAATGGAATTGAATCAGCCCAGGGATGTCAAAGACAACAAGAAGGACTTCTTTAAGCACGTAGGCAACGAAAGGAAGACCAGGGAAAACATGGGCCCGTTGGTCAACACGGGCAGCTTTGCAGAAAAGGACCTAGGTGTCCTTTTCTTCCACTCTACTCAGCACTAGTGAGGGGAGTATTGTGTCCAGTTCTGGGCTCCTCAGTACAAGACAGACATGGACATGCTGGAAAAAGTCCAACAAAGGACCACTAAGTTCATTAAGGGACTGGGAAAGGCTGAGAGAGCTGGGACTGTTCAGCCTGGAGAAGAGGAAGCTCAGGGGGAACCTCATCAATGTGTACAAATAACTGAAGGGAGGGTCCAAAACAGGCAAACTGAAACACAGGAGCATCAGGAAACACTTCTTTACTGTGAGGGTGACTAAGCACTGGCACAGGCTGCCCAGGAAGCTTGTGGAGTCTCCATGCTTGGAGATACTCAAAAGCTGGCTGGGCATAGTCCTGGACAACTGCTTCTAGGTGACCCTGCTCAAGCAGAGGACTTGGACCGGAGGACCTTAGCCATTCTGTGATCCTGTGCAGGGGGCGAGCAGCAGCCACCAGCACAGCAAGATGGGGCCCTTGATTTTCGCCACACTGCAGGAACTTCAGGACGCCTTTGTTGGAGGAAAGCACATCGTCCTGGAGCTCCAGCAGGGCAGGCTCGGGGCGATCAGTCAGCATCTATAGAGACCGACCTCCCACGGCCCCTGACCACACCACTGGGCTCTGACCCCACCTCGAGCCTCATTTCAGGGACACGTGGCCTCAGGCTGCCACACGCGGAGGAGCGGCTGAGGCACGAGCTGCTCCAGCGTCTGCCACAGCCTTCAGCCAGGCAGGAGCAGCCCGCGCCCCTTCCCCAGGGCACCCTGTCGCGGAGGCACAGCCCCCTCTCCACGGGGCCCCTGGGAGCCCTCACAAGCCCTGCGCCGCGCTCCCGCACGCCCTGCGCGCCCGCCCGCCTTCTGCAGGCAGCTACCAGCGCCCGCATGGCCCGCACCGCGCCCGCCCCCCGCCCTCTGTGACGCCCCCTTGTGACGCCTCGCTCGGAGCGTGCGCGGAGCGTTGTTGCTCAGGCACGGGGCTGGCGCGCCCTCTGCTGGCGCACGGAGCAAGCACTCTGTGCTGTCGCCGCCGATCTGGGAGCGGCAGCACGTCCTGAGCTGGGAGCGACGGTGCGTCCCGGCGCCCGCCTCGGGGGCTCCAGGCCGCGGCCACTGCTCGGGGAGAGCTCGTCTCCCTTGTGCCTCTCCTCGCCCTCGCCCTCCTCCTCGCTCTCGCCCTCGCCCTCCTCCTCGCCCTCGCCCTCGCCTTTGCCTTAGTCCTCGCCCTCGCTCTCGCCCTCACCCTCTCCCTCGCCCTCGCCCTCGTCCTCGCCATCACCCTCGTCCTTGTCCTTGCCGGGGTCCGGCAGAGTCCACCGGGTGCCTCCTGCTGCTGGTCGCACCCAGCGGAGCCGTGCCCGTGCCGCAGCATGCGCCGCAGCATGCAGAGGGTCATGGGGCTCTTCAGCAAGAGGCGGCAGCAGTCATCCTCCAGCAGTGCTTCCGGACAGCCCTGCGCTGCCGCCAGCACCACCAGTGCCTATGAGCTGCGGGAGAAGGACCTGGGCAGGCTGCACCGCGCAGCTGCCCGCGGCGACCTGGCCTGGCTGAGGCGGTGGCACTGGTGGCTGAAGAGACTCCGCATGGACAGGCGGGACAAGGAGAAGCGGTGAGGGGCTGTGTACTGCTTACGGACGTGTTGGCTGCTTCGGGCACCTGTTGCTGCGGGAGGGTCTGAGCCAAGCTCCACTCGTCCTCGGCAGCCCTTTCTCAAGCACAAGGAGTGTGTTATGACGCAGACCCTACTGATCCACCGGGAGCATCAGCATGGCATGACCAGCCCCCCTGGCAGCTTTTGGGTGCCATGTGGAAGCATCTGCCCTTACGGCTTGGTGTGGATCAGATTCAAGCTGATCACTTGAAAAGCAAGATTTGCCCTGCCAGCTGGGAGAGCGAACTCTACAGCTTTTCATTGCTTGTAGCTGCCAGATCGGCTCAAGTGCTCTTGGAAGTGCATGCCACTGACCTGCTGCTTCAGCGTGGTCTCCTTGCGGGGTTGTTTTGCAGCTGCTCAGGCATCACCAGTTCTCTTCTGCCCTGTGGCTGATCAGTGCAGGATTGCAGCAGCAACAGCAAGCGGGAGGAGCAGAGTCTGAGCAGGGTCCCCAGGGCTGGGTGGCAACACAGCTTTGCTTCTTTTGTTGTCTGTGTTAAGCTCAAATGTTTAATTTTTAGGACACCTCTGCATCTCGCATGTGCGAACGGCCATGCAGATGTCGTTAGATTTCTGGTACGACATAACTGCCAGCTGAACCTTGCTGACAATCTCAAGAGATCACCCCTGATGAAGGTATGTGGCATATGTTGCGCTCTCGTAAGCGGGGCTTATCGACTGTGCAGTAAATGAGGAGTGTCTGGCAGGATTCTTTACACAGACCTGTGTAGAAACATGCATGTTGTAATCGGTGTGGCACAGGCATATGTTAGCTAGTCTTTGAAGATGTTCTTCCTTCCCAGCATTCAGAAAGTGACGGAATGAAACGTAAATGTTGGAAGTCTGTCTTTTTTTGTGTGTTGTTCCCAGGCAGTACAGTGCCAGCAAGAAGAATGCGTGGCTATTCTGCTAGAGCATGGTGCTGACCCCAATCTGGCAGATGCTGACGGCAACACTGCCCTTCACCTGGCTGTCCTGTCTCCTAACACAACTGTAGCAGGGCTGTTACTTGAGCATAATGCCAACATTGATGCTCAGAACCAGGTAACCTTGGTATTTGGGTAAAGCTGCTCTTTCAAAAAGGTGCAGAACTTGTCTGTGTTTTTCTAACTGGGATTATTTATCCTTTCAGGAGGGATATACCCCCCTTAATCTTGCTGTCTCCAAACATCATGAGGAGATGGTAGAGATTCTTCAAAAAAAAGGAGCTGACGGGCATGCTCAAGATCAGCACAAAAGGTTTGTCAAAATGGCACACAGCTCTCCTTAGTGATCTGCAGCTGTGATTCATGAGAGGCGTGGGAATAAGCTTTGAAAAAGAAGGAGCCACACAGAGGGGTTTTTAAGTGGAGGCATAGTTGGTGTATAAGTGTTGTCAATGGAAGCATTGGGAGAAAGAGAGCCAACGTTGTCCAAGGGACAAGGGGGTGAAAGACGAGGGGTTCCAACCTCACGTGAGGAGAAAACTTCTTGGTGTGAGGATGGTCAAGCAGTCAAACAGCTTGCCCCGGGAGGTTGTGCAACCTCCATCTCTGGAGGCTTGGAAGAGCAGAGTGGAAGGAGCCCTGAGCAGTGTGGTCTGACCTCATAGCTGAGTCTGCCTTGGGGAGGTGAGTGGCCTGGAAACCTCCTAAGGTCCCTTCCAACCCGAATTCTCCTGTGCTTCCATATAGTTGGCTTTGCTTTCACGGTGCTTGTAGGAAAGGGGGAAAGAATTGTTTTGGGAGCAAGCAGGGATCAAAATGGTGACAACGCAGTGCCTGCAGAAGCGGCTATATTTCATATCACCTTTTGGATGCTCTAGGACTGCTCTTACGTTTGCCACATTTGCCAGGGATATGAATGCAATCCAACCTCTTCTTTGGCATGGTTCTGATATTCTTATAAAGATAACTCCGGCTTCATAGCTGTGGATTATGCTTGCATGTCTACACAGGTTGGGTAAATGGTTTACGTTGTTGTTAGAGGGGCTGAGTTGTCAGAGTGTCTGCACTGATTTATGAACCTTTTTGGTAACAGCACCAAGGTTTAACGATATGTTGAGATCTTTGCTGAAGCTAGGCTCAGTGTTGTCTTCTGATACATCTCCTTCCCATGTCAAGAGTGGATGTGGAACTTGAGGAGAACTTGAGGAGAACTGCCACCCACAACGCTCTCTTAGATTTCCTGCATGTGTTGCTAAGCTCTATGCAGCCCTACTGCCCAGGAACTACCTGCCTTTTGTTTCAGTGGGGATCTGCTTGTGCGTAGCTTTGCACCCATGGGCGTTCCTTCATGAAGGCGGTAATGTACGCTTAAAAGCTAAGCTGAAGAAAATAGCCCTTTTTCCTCATGGTGGTAGCCAGCTGAAAGCACTACATTATCCCTAGGAGCACACTTTGTCTTGCCCAAAAACATCTGCCCGAAACCACTTGTCACTGAACACGCACTTCCTATCTTCTCTCCCTGCCCCATGCTGTTAGACTGTATTGATGGGCAGCCAGAGAGAAGGGCACCCGGCATCTAAACAGCTTTAGGAATAAAGCATGTTTCATGGGCGTTACTCTAGGAAAAAAGATCTTCACGCCTTACTCCAGTGTTCTGGCACAGCATAAATGTTGCGCTAATGCATTGTTTTTCAAAGAAGCCTTGGTCTGAGCGAGTGCTTTTTTGTTGTTGCTGGGGGCATTTTAAGCGTCAGTGAAAAAGCAAACCTGAAAGGGGTCTCTGTCAGGAGCCCCAGTTTACTCCCTCCCAAGGTTCTTCGAAGAGAATGCCTGTTCAATGTAGTTAACACACACAGTGCTCAGAATGCAACCCCAGTCTTTTTTGGCCTCTGGATCACACTTAGGAGCTGTCTAAACTCTCAAGTCAAAGATTTCTGAAATCCTTCCAAGTCAGGACTGCCTTTGAGGAGACCATAGGCTGGCTTGATGCGAATAGTTGCAGCATTAAGGTAGCACCCTGCGGACATAGCACCCTTGCAGTTAGATGTGAATCTGCCAGAGGGCTTGTTTAATTTTTGTAGTGTTCCCTACGGAGAGGTTGTTCATCAGTTCAGATTGTAGCCAGCAGGGCTGAAGTGCTTCATAGACACCAACATGCATCTAGAGAATGAACAGGCCTGCAGCGAGTATTTCAGCATGTAATAGTAGTGCAAGAGTAAGCGTGTGTGTGTGTGTGTGTTACCGTTTCTCAGTTGGCAACGAAAACAGAGAGGCTGGGTAAGGAATGGCTGTCCTAGTCGGGCATGTATGCAAAGATGTGGTTGTTTTTACCAACTCTCTTTCCTCTTTTTCTGTATATATCCTTAGTAAGCTACTGGCAGAAAACGCGGATGATGACAGCAGGGAAGAATCTTCTGCAGGTAGCGCAGAAGACAAGGCCGTTCTCAGCAGCTCCTGCCCTGTGAGGACTGCGGACTTTACATGGGCTACACTTGCTCAGCACAGAGGAGGTAGGATCCTTAACTGTGGAACAGCCGATGAGGAAAATCGCTGTGGCCTGTAGAACTGTTCCTCATCTTTTGGATGCTGGGCTTGGATGATGGGAAAAAGCAGAGTGAGATAAACGCAGTGTGTCGCTTCTTACCACCTTTGCAGGTGCCCTGCCAGCCAGAGGAGCAGAGCAAGAGGAAGATGCTGAATCTCCCTGGGATTTCGAGGTACTTTCTATGAGGGATGCAGTGGGGTCCCCTGTGGTTCGCTTGCTTTCGGGCTGGCTTACCTCTGGGCTCATTGACCCTTTCTGCTGCTCCCGCCACACATTTATAACTGGGGGCCCTTGAAATACTTGTGCTCTAGGCCAGCTGTTATTTAGGACTGGGACGAAGGCAGACCAAACTAATGACCTGGGTCTCATAGCAACTGGCCTTTGAGTTTCATTTCGAGAATAGTATGGAAGCAGTGGAGTTTTCCCCTGCTTCCCCCTGGTAGCATGGAGGTGCTCAGCTGAGAAAGATGGAGAGAGGTCATCAGTTTTGCAGGTGCCTGCAAAACATTTCTTGTCTTTGAATTCACTCTGAAGACTGACCTAATTATGTAGCCTAAGAAGTAAAAGCACACCGCATATTCTCATGTTCTTATCAAATTCTTGGTGCTCACGTAACAACATTTCTTTAGGACTGGGTCACACAGCTGCAGCAGAAGCTTGCTGATGCTCTTAAAAAGCAATATATGTCAGAAGCTTCGCTGGAAGTTACTATGCGCTACCACCGTGACCTGGAGGAAGACAAGCTGTGCTTGCAAAAGGAATTGGACGGGGTTGAAGCTGAGGTATGGAAAGCCTGTCACTATAGGAATAAACCTGTGGGTGGCTGTTTCTTCCTGTACATCGTGAAAAAGGACAAAACAATATCCTGGGAGCCAGCAGGAGAGAGACCTGAGGAAGTTAACAATGATCCCCGGTCGTAATTCATGAAGCCAGTGAAACCTTCAGCCAGGTGGCCTTCTCCTCCTCTTCCAGAGTGCAAGGGTTGTTAGGGTTTGGGCTTTTTTTAACAGCACAGGTGTCAGAACCATGTGCATTGAACTAAGCAAGAAGCAGAGCTTGTTTTTAGGTGGGGTGTTTGCACTGTATATGCAAAGCGGCATCTCAGCATCTTTTAGTCCCCCTTCTTTGGCCCTGCTGTAATTTGCCATCCTTAAGCAGCTTTCTGGCAAGTGAATTGTAAGCTACTTAATGAGGTGAGGACCACCTTTTGCAGAGGGAGTTGTGAATTCCTTTTAGGAGAAGGATGAACTTTTTAATTCATATTTTCAATGGAGGAGCAAACAAGTGGATACAAAGAGTGTCAGGAGTCACTGAAAGAGTCGGGGGGCAGGGGGGGCACTGTCGGTGCTTAGAACCATGCTGTAGGAAATCAGCGTAGGGATGGGAGAGACCAGTATAAAAGACGATGACATAACACAGTTTGAGCTCATTTGCTAGTAGAAGTGAAGGTTTGAATGTACTTGAAATGATCACAGTTCTTTGAGTAGACGGTACGCACAGATACATGCAGTACTTGAATTCTTCAGCAGCAGTTGACTCCTCTACAGAAAAGCTCACCTGACTACTGTGGATTCTTACTGTGATTTTACAGTTGCGGGAGCTGGAAGAACAGCATCTTCAGTCTGAGCATTGTGTTCACGACTTGCAGACTGCCTTGGATAACAAGGAAAGAGAAGTTACAGCTTCTTCCCAGAAACTGCAGGACCTCCTGTTGGCATCTTCTGGGACTAATACTACCATAAAACAACTGGAAGAACACGTGCAACGGTAAGAGAGTAACACAGTGAAGCACGGTGTCTGTCGCTTTCGGGGACTGTGTGAAAACAACAGGATAGCCTTGTTGCGTCACAGCAAGTCAATACGTGATTTTGAAGGATGCTTTTGGTTTAGATTATGCTATTTCACGCTGTTCTTTCAGAATGGATGCTCTGGTGGATTTCCGTAATAAGACCTGTATTTCTTTTTTTTTAAGCCTCGAAACCGAAAATGCCAGACTGGAAGCCACAGTCCAGCAACAAAGCAATAGGATTGAAGCCCTTCAGAGAGACCTGCAAGCCTCTGCCTCAGTAAGCTGATCATAAACTTCCCTTTTTGTGAGCGCCTGAGCCTAGTTACCTATTTCTGTGGGGAAATTTTGAGATGAGGTTTTCCTGGAATGCCTAGGGGCACTCAGTTCCTGCATTCTACTGAATATAGGCTGCTCAGGAAGCAGCCTGGTCCACTCCCTAGCTTTCTGGTTTTGAGAGTTTTCCCATGCTCCTATAGCAAGTCCTACTTAACGCTCTAAAAGGTAAGGATTTGACACTAGTTCATTTTCTTCATAGTAGCTTTTCGGGTGCTATGTTTTGAATTTGTGATGAAAACAGTGTTAACAACTCAGGGATGATTTAGTTATTGCGGAACAGTGCTCGCACAGTGTCAAGGCCTTTTCTGTTTCTCATCCTGCCCCGCCAGCAAGTGGGCTGGGGGTGCACAAGAAGCTGGGGCAGGCGGGCACAGCCAGGAGAGCTGACTCCAAATGACCAAAAGGATATTCCATCCCATATGACATCATGTTCAGCAATATAAGCTGCGGGGAAGAAGGAGGAAGGGAGGGACATTTGGGGATATGGTGTCTGTCTTTCCAAGTAACCATTATGCGTGATGAAGCCCTGCTTTCCTGGAACTGGCTGAAAAACTGCCTGCTGATGGGACATAGTGAATGAATTCCTTATTTTGCTTTGCTCGCGCACACAGCTTTAGCTTTACCTATGAAACCGTCTGTATCTCAACCCACAAGTTTTCTCACTCTTACCCTGCCGATGCTCTCCCCCACCGTGCTGGGGGGGAGTGAGCGAGTGGCTGTATGTGCTTATTTGCTTCCTAGGGTTAAACCATGACAGATGGTGGACAGGATGGATGTTGTGGGTAGGAGGGAGATCTGTGGTTGAAAGCGGAGAGAGGAGACTGGACTTGGGAGGTCCGTGTTACCTTTGCAGTTTTGTCACAGCTTGCCCTTCAGACCATGTTAGCTTTCTTTCCCACCTCTGAATAGGTGCTGGTTCTGTCCTGCCGCACAGGGGGCTGAGCTAAACAATAGTTAGGTGAGGTGATGCTGTACAGTAGCAGGCAGAGCACTTTCTTGCTCTCAGGAGATGTACAGCTGTTACAGAAGCAGTGAGGGTAGGGTATTTTCTGTGGTGGGCACTACAGGAATTATTGTATCATAAAGTATGTATCACTATGAACTCCAGAGGACCTTTGGAAGAAAGTTGTAGGGTGATTTTGTGCGCGCCTGTGTGTGTGTGTGTGTGTGTGTGTTGTCTTATACCCCAAAGTTGCACCCTCATCTTGTCACTTCTAGAGTGTTCATTCTTTCCACCAGCTTCAATTGCTGTTCTTGGTTATGTTTCCTGAGGTGTGTTTTACACTCCGCATTAACCTCAACTGTAGATCTCGCATGGGGAGAGGAGAGCTTAGGCCTGTTTCCCTTTAAGTTACTGCTTTCTATTGCAGTGTTGTCTTTCTGGTCACCTTAGTTTCTTCTTTTGCCACTGTTTTCTTTTGCCACTTCTTTTGCCACAGATGCAAAACCAGAATGTGCTGGCTTTGTCAAAGGCCTTGCACAGCATGGGGGAAGAGCAATTGAAGTCAAGATCCTGGCTTGAAGAGCGTGTTGCTCAGCTTTACAGGGAAAAGGCTGAACTCTTGGAACAGGTGAGCCCAGAAAATTCTCCAGACACCTAGCCAATACCCAGGAGAACTGCATTCACCTTTTTGTCGAGTGCTTACATACTCGGCTTTTTCCGTTATCCCTACCGTTGAGGCACTGAGTATCTTGTCATTTGGGGGTCATGCAGGAAGCAACAGAGAGAGATGTACTGCAGCTTCTCTCTATAGAACGCTACATGCCCATACTGCACCTAGACATTGTTCCTATGCTGTGTGTGTCATGTGTCTTTTCTATTTTGAAAGTGTGACAATGAAGAACAGCAAGTGGCAAAGTTGGTACTCGGGGTATGCAGGGATGAAGTGCATCTGTGCAAAGAACTGAGAATAAACTTCGAACTACAGAAAGACTGTAAGAGGTATGGCTTTTTAGTATGT
Organism: Gavia stellata; assembly: GCF_030936135.1. Classification (NCBI taxonomy): domain Eukaryota; kingdom Metazoa; phylum Chordata; class Aves; order Gaviiformes; family Gaviidae; genus Gavia; species Gavia stellata. Next base: position 27,638,337 of record NC_082597.1, read on the forward strand.
TGAAGAAGTATCCCTCAGTAGAAGTCAAGCTTTATTGAACTTTAACGTAAAAATAGATGTACATAACTGTTTCTTAGCAAATTCAAGCCCTAGTTAGTTCTTGCAAGGTGCTTCTGTGCATCAGCCTATAGTTTTCAAGAGCTGCCAAATAACTGCAACTGCAGGTTGCCCTGCATTTTACTTTTACTCCTCTTTTCAGGTCAAATTTGCACCCTCCAAGTGATTTGTGGCATGGGAATACTGGTTCTTCTCAGTAATTCCTGGTGTGTCAAGCATGTTAAAGATGAAGCAAGCCACATCTGCGCTGTTTACATGAGAGTGTGTGAAAAAGGCTCGTTGTTCCTTTGCTTCATTGTTTTCTTGACTCATTTGCTGTGTAGGTTGAAGAGGCTTCTGAACAGAGCGATGAAGAAACTGACCGTGTATGAGGAGAGAGAGATGGAATCCCAGCTTAGTTTACGGGGAGAAATGAAGAAAAAACTGCTCTGAAATGGTCAATGAAGGTGGTAGATTAAGAACAAAGGTGTGCTCAGCTTTGTTTGCGGTTTTCTTGGTGATTTCCTTTTGGCTTGGTTTTTTTTGAGACCTGTATTACCCTTTTCCTATACTTTTTTGTTAGAGTCAATTATCTGTACTCTTCCTGATGCTCTTTCTGTTGTTGTAGTAGTAGTAGATGATGAGAAACACTGCTGTAGTTTTCATCATGGGTAAAAATGAACATGCAGACCAGTATCTGCAAAGGCACATCAAGGGCAACCTGAGAGTCGCAGCAAGGCTGGCAGGGTCCGAGACCTCACGGACCAGGGAGCAGTCCCACAGGCCCTCTCCAAGAAAAGCAGAACAGATCCGGTGACAGTAAGCAGGGTCAGCCAAGAGTGCAGATCGCCGGACCAGTCCATAGGGACAGGCAGGTCTGCAGTCCAACCAGGACATGCCATCCCTGCGTGAGGGTCGGGGCTGAGAGCAGTGAGGCCCAGCACAGGCTTGGCTGCAGCTTGAGGCTGTGGCAGCATCTTCTAGGTCTGGCAGATGAATCCCTTCTCAGGAAGAGTGGGAAGTAACACCACCGTAACTCACAACAACTGTATGACGCTGGCTTTGCCCAACATCACCCCTTGAGTCCTGTCTTAGGCATGAGTTGAGCAGGAAGCAGTTCAGGTTTTGCTTTTTAAATGGTGTCGTTGCTTCCCAGGGCATGATGCAGTGAGGTGATGCAGTACAAATTCTGTTACATTGCTCACTACTAGCTGCCTCAGCCCATCTTTCTCTTGTCACAGGGACCCAGAAGTAGAGGTCCCAGATGTGCTTTTGAAGTTGCTCTGGCTGTTCAGTAGCATGTAACCTTTTATGTACTTCTCTGCTCATTACTTAGAGGTGTCGCTAAAGCAGCCGTGTTTCAAAGCTACGTCCGTTTTCAGAAGGTATTATTGTAGAATGAGTCAATTGTCTTTCCGTATTTTCACGGCTGAAGAGACAACATCACAGAATCCCAGAATCACTAAGGTTGGAAAAGACCTGTAAGATCATCAAGTCCAACCATCAACCAAAAAAACCCCACCACCGTGCCCTTTTAGCCATGTCCCACAATGCCATGTCCACACGTTCCTTGAATACCTCCAGGGAGGGTGACTCCACCACTTCTGGTGGAGTCACACTTCACAGTCTGTCCAGATCCCTCTGCAGAGCCTTCCGACCCTCCAGCAGATCAACACTCCCGACCAACTCGGTGTCATCTGCAAACTCGCTGAGGGTGCACTTGATCCCCTCATCCAGATCATCGATAAAGATATTAAACAAGACCGGTCCCAAAACTGAGCCCTGGGGGACTCTGCTTGTGACCGGCCGCCAACTGGATTTCACTCCATTCACCACAACTCTCTGGGCTCGACCGTCCAGACAGTTTTTTACCCAGCAAAGAGTGCACCTGTCTAAGCCACGAGTCGCCAGCTTCTCCAGGAGAATACTGTGGGAGACAGTGTCGAAGGCTTTACTCAAGTCCAGGTAGACAACGTCAACAGCCTTCCCCTCATCCACTAGGTGGGTCACCTGGTCATAGAAGGAGATCAGGTTGGTCAAGCAGGACCTGCCCTTCATGAACCCATGAAGATCAGAAGATGCTGGAGCAGGAAAGTCCCAATTCCAGAAAACAAGGAGTGGTTATACCGAGATGAAACATTTGCCTTGCACTTACTAATTCAGGGACTAGAATTGCCAGGCCGTGAGGAAAAGCAGCCACGGCCACCACATTGGCAGGAAGACGACGGTTTTGTGCTGCTAACACTCTGCCATATAATTCCCAGAATTTTGTTCCAACTTGGTATTTAATAAACTGTATAATCTAGTACATGTCTTTGTTTTCTTCTGTTCCCCCCGCTGGCTTTGCTTCTCCCCTCCCCTCTTCAAGTGGCTGTACCCTCTTATTCCCTCTGCTTGCCTCTGGTACAGATGAGGACCTGTCTGATTGCTGCAAAATGGTGACAGCTGCTAGAACTGTCATGACATTTTAAGAGAACTGCTGTGCTTTATCACAGAGTTTGAGTTCTTTGGACCTAGCTGGTGTAGATGAGGAGAGTCATATTTTGGAAGGCTTATTCAGGCTTTCTTCCGAGGCAGGCAGTTAAGACTTCTCTCTCTGCCCGCGGCCTGAGTGAAAACCAGTCATGCAGACGTCACCAAGGGTGAGAGAGAAGCAAGGCCGTAAGTCCGAGACAGAGCTCTCCTCTGCTCACTGCAGCTCTGTTCACAGCTGCATCTTCAGCTTGTCCTGGAGGCCAGGCAAACAGCCAGCACGCATCTGTGTCCTTTTCCTTCAGGGAGCCTTGAAGCACAATTGTGTTAAGATCGTGGAGAAGAATTGAGGCATTGCTAATAACCAGTTCCCAGACTCTTCCTGTATTTTAGAGCAATCCTTCTTGTGGTCTGGGCAGAAGGTAGTGGGTGAGCTTCTGGTAGCCATGAAACGCTGGCAAATGGCAAAGGTTTTGATCTCATGGGGAGCTGACCAATTTGTAGCCCGCAAAGGGAAAAGGTGTTAAGAATTTTCTCCGGCCCGCACCAGAGCAGTCAAAGAGAAGTTCAGCTTTTGCTACTTTCTAGCGTCTCTCCACGGAGAGAGCAGGTGCAGAAAACTTTTTGTTGCCCTTGCAATAAACTCGGACATGACCTGTTTCCAAGTTTGTTCCCAACGGGCTCTGTGCTGCCGGTTGTCAGTGAGAGGGGAAAGTTCTTGGCTGGTGGAGCAGCAGAACAGAAATTCAGCGTTGGCATCCGGCGTCACAGGAGCTGATAGCAGTTACAGTGGGGTGGGGGGTGAGGGGGTAAAGAGAAGTCCAGTCAATTCCTTCACTTGCAAGTCCATCTCCAGTGTCACTGGGGGGACACTCTTGATGATCTCGGAGAGGCCATGGCAGTCGGTGGAGGCTCCTGAGGCCTGGAAGACAGGAAATGTGCAGCACTGATGCAGGGGTCTTCGCAGCATACTGCATTGTGCACATGGGACCTGCCCACACGCAGCGCCTCTTCTAACAGCAGAGCTGTGTCTAACCCACCACCCTAAGACTGGCCAAATTTGGATATTGTTAGCATCTTTTTGCTCTTACAGCCAAAATAAAATGGGAAATGTCTCCAGTGATCCTAAACTTTCACGTTACAGGCCTGATTTTATTCAGGTAGACGTCCTGCCCAACGTAATCAGCCGTTTGCCTGAGTCTGGTCTAATCTTCGCTTTAATGGTAGTCTTCATTTGACTACATGCAACAAACAAAAGAACTGCAGAATGTATTCGGCATCTGCAAGTTCAAAGGCACCAAGATGAGAACAACCTTTTTGGACACAAAGTCATCTTGTGAGGCGTGATGCCAGCACTGAAGAATGGCCCTAGATTTAGCCAAGGAAATCTTGATTTCTAACTCCCGGTCATGAGGGGAGAGCCTTTTGGGACTTCTCCGCTTCTGCTCCAGCAGAAAGAAACTAGTATCTCTCAGACGAATCAGGTTTCCACCATGCTTTGGTCAGGCCAATGCAGAAGGCAGCATGAAGGAAGCAGCAAGCAGCTAGGAGTGGCCATTTCACAAACTATTGACAAAATCCATGCCACGGCCTCAGACAGAGTGAGTGGACCCCAGTGGACACTGGTTGCTCACCATGCAACACCAGCTGCATTATAACCTTTGAGTGTCAATGAGGGGGAGTTGTCCTATTCTATCACAGTGTTTTCTCTTAACAGCTGCCGTGATCTGCTTTCAATTCAATTCATTCGGCTTGCTACAATCTGACACGCAGCCACATTTTTATACTTCTTGGACTTCGGTTGTCTACAGCTCAAGACCTGGAAGTAGAGAAGAACCACCACATTCCAGGTCTGGCTGGGAAGCAGCCAGCTATGGAAGTCGACTTAACCAGCCCTCATCTCCTCAAATGCATGAAGACAGGCTTTACAACTTTGACAAATCACTCTTCACGCATACACCAAAGCACACTTGGCAAAAAAACATTGACATAATGTTCCACCTCCTCTCCAGGTGATCACCCCTCACAGCTATGTATGTTAGTGAATGTCTGGGCTGTAAAACCAAAATGGCCTTTGGAAGATGACACCACATTTATTCAAACAATGAATTGCGCCTGTTCTTCACATAATTGAGAATGAGAGCTCTGCTAAGGAGCAACGTACTGTAAACTCCCAATAAAGGCAAATGACATAAGAAGCAGCGGTAAGCTCTGTGACGACATGTAAGCCGATGAAATCTGGCTGCTTAGCAGTCTGATCAAAGACTATGCAATACCTGAGCAAATTGTTTGAGTTTGTACTTTGATTTGCCATTGGTTTCTTTTTGTCAGATGCTGGTTTGATTTTAAACATCAAGTCTGCAAAATTATTTGAGAGAGTCTCAATCTTTCAAGAAATTTAAGCTGGCTTGAACTTTACAAAGCTAGCAATCAGTATGTGAGGCTCACAGAAAAACCATTTACAAGCTGAAGCTTTTATGGCACTTTACTGGGAACAATCATGGTTCTCTCCCTCAACACCAATCGAAAACAATGTCTAAGCCTGTTCCAAATTCAAGTTTAGCAACATCTGAAACACAGCTGACACAAACTCTACGCACAAACACTATGCGTTTTAGCAGCCAACAAAGCAAATAATAAATACATCATTAACTTCCTGCCTACTATTTTGTTTGCTATAGTGGTCCACTGCTGGAACGAATAAGGTCCCCATACCTCTCCAGCAGAATGTTTCTCACAAGTTCTCCATACTCATGAATGCCTCTGGGCAGGGCTATGCTACAAGCACTATAGACTCAGAATAACCGATGTGTTACACCAACTGTGTGGATGCACCAAGCCCAACCATAGCTCTGACCCAACAAAGCACTGTAGCTCAAATAATTTCACTAACATCACTGGAATCACTGATACACTTCATATTGAACCAGTAGGTAAAGTCTTCATGCAATTGGATTCTGAACATTCAGCGTGTTTCCAGATGATCAATAGTCTGCAAAGAAAAATGAGTGAGACACAGGCAATGAAACCATCCTTCTATTGCTTCTTGGTATAAGAACAGAAGAGGCCTCAAGGTAGTAAAGAACTTTTTGTAATAAATTTTATTTGGGAATGTTAAGGGGGAATCTTAGCAATCGGGGCGGAAGGGGACAGCAAAGAAGAATACCAACATCTTAAAAAAACTCAACCAACCAACCAAAACAAATAAAAAAGGCACTATTAAAAAAACCTAAAAATAGGAATGGATTAAAACTAAAGACAACAATTTGGGTATGTTCAACATCACCCATGAGCCAAAGAGATTACAGAAATAGTATGAACAAAGATCAAAAAGCTGGCAAAAATTAATACAAACAGCTGATAATTGGTTTAGTGATAGATTCTAGCTATTCATTTTGCATCTTTTTTGGCTAATCATGCATGAACAGTTCCTGTTGTGCCCATATCACTATTTCTACAGGCCCCATCAGCATCCCCTTATCTTCAAAGCATGAAACTAAATTTCAGCCCAACCAGCTACCAAAGTCCCTACCAACTAAAGCTGATTCTCTAATCACAGAGGGTTTCATTGATACCATTCTGAAACATTTGACAGGTGACAGGGACTGTAGGGTCTCCTGGTCTTCGCTGCGGAGTGACCTGTAAAAAACAAAAGTTTTTGTGGCTGAGCATGTGTCCACTTGAAAAAGGACTTGAGAAGAAATACTCTCTCCTGGAAAGAGTGCAGAGATGGATTGTGTTCACTCTGTATTGCCATCTTGCAAATAAAATCCTGCCTTTCTTCTAAGATGTCTGGAAGAAAACAAACATACACAATCAAAAAAATGCATTTTGCTCTCCATTTCTCCATTAAATGGTCAGACTGATTACAGAGGTACTCTCAAAATGTCTACTCACAGCCATTTCCCAATACTCATAGAATTTAGGGTTTGCAAACTGAATTTACTTAGCTGCGGTCTCCGCAAAAGGTTTTTTCCTGTCTTTTAAATTATTATCAAGCCTGAGGGCAGGAAAGTAAAATGTGTCACATTTCCCTGAAAAGACTATAGTTTCTTTTTGAAAAAAAAAGAAATATCCATAACATCTTTCCTTGGGAAGAGGCTGACAAGAGCCATCAGATCCCTGGGAACAGCACCAGGATTCACTACTAACCTACTCTCTGTCACACATAGCTGCTAGGTGCAGAGGAGAGCCTTTTGACATGTGATGTTACTCTAAGAGGGTTATGTTATCTGTGATGAACAAGGCACTTCAACTATCCCTCTCTGGCTTTTACTAAAGAAAAAATACTTCTTTCTCTCCCCTTTTCCCTCCACTTGGAGCAAGGAGAAAAATGATTCTTTTCTGGATTTGATCCTTGCTGAATTAGAGTTAATTATTGCAACACTGAATTTGGGGTTTTTGTTTGGGTTTTTTTGTTTGTTTTCTGTATAAACAAAAAAGGAGGGGAGATTTTACCCAAGCAGTCTACACCCAATGCCTTCTGCAGCAAGCTCTGTACAGACATAGCAAGCCAGTTTGCTATTTAAATGTGAGATAAGGAACAACAAGTGGTTATAATAACTGAAGAGATGGGGAAAGGGGGTTACAAAGAGCTAACTGCATTCAGCGCCTTACTCAATACCAAAAAAACCAAACACCAATAAACCAGAGTAACTGTCTCGCTCTGAGAATACCAAAGACAGCCAGCTGAGCACCAGCCACAGAAGAAGGGCTATTTTACCATTTCTAGCTCCTAATTTTAATTTGTTATAAAAAAGCCGCACTTCAAGAGAAGAATTTGCCACTTCCTTATATCACTCCTACAAGTAAGTGACGGTTTCTCAGCTTCTCTCAGATACTTAAAGGACCATTATCACAGTCAATGGTAAAGAATGAAGACTGAGGCTTAAACCAAGACAAGGTTTAATGGTTACATGAGCCTTTTACTTTCATGCTATGAGCATATAATTTGAAACTAAGCAGCCTGAAAATTATTTATAAGGGAAGATTATTTTAAGAGTATTGTAAACCAATTTCCTTGGCCACGAGACGAAACTGAAGGTGAATTGCAAGCCCCCCCCAAAATCTATACATTATACGCATAGAGGCTTTGACACAACAGAATAACGCTTTAGTGGGACAGGAAAACTTCCAAGCATAAGGCGGAGGTGAAAGAACATAATTACTTAATCACGTTACACCGCTTAAAGATAAGGGAAGGGCTCTGCCCCCAGCTTGGCATATGATGCAACCATGTCCTGCAGTAAATAAAATAGGGCAGAGGATCTGGAGCAGGCAATTTGGCTTACTGGGACTACTTCTGGGGGTAAATATGTAACACTTATGCTTGTTGGGCTCATTATGTATTAGCACATTAAGTCTCTTTGGCTTATTATGAAAAACCTAGTATCTCAATAATAAAATACATGTTCAAGATACCTTTGCTATTGGTGTTCTTTTTCCTTCTTTCTTTGCTAGCCTCCTTAAAATTCAGCTTAAGTTCTTGTCGTGCAGTAATAGATGTTTAGAAATAAAACGCTTGTGCCAAGAAGGAGCATGGAAAAGACATGAATTCTTTTTATTGTACAGCATTTGGGCTACGACTATTCACCCCCTCCTGGATTCAACAGGAGTGGGGAAGGACTTTTCACAGAATCACAGAATCACAGAATCACAGAATCACTAAGGTTGGAAAAGACCTGTAAGATCATCAAGTCCAACCTTTAAAAAAAAAAAAAAACCACAAAAAACAAACCACAACACACCAAAAACCAACCCACCCAACACCACACAGCTCCATGCCCATCAAGCCACATCCCACAATGCCACATCCACACGCTCCTTGAATACCTCCAGGGAGGGTGACTCTACCACCTCCCTGGGCAGCCTGTTCCAATGTTTCACTACTCTCTCAGTAAAGAACTTTTTCCTAATACCCAGCCTGAACCTCCCCTGGCGCAACTTGAGGCCATTTCCTCTAGTCCTGTCACTAGTCACTTGGGAGAAGAGACCAACACCCACCTCTCTGCAACCCCCTTTCAGGTAGTTGTAGAGAGCGATGAGGTCTCCCCTCAGCCTCCTCTTCTCCAGGCTAAACAACGCCAGCTCCCTCAGCCGCTCCTCATAAGACTTGTGCTCCAGACCCCTCACCAGCTTCGTCGCCCTTCTCTGGACACACTCCAGCACCTCAATGCCCTTCTTGTAGTGAGGGGCCCAAAACTGAACTCAGGATTCGAGGTGCGGCCTCACCAGAGCCGAGTACAGGGGCGCGATCACCTCCCTGCTCCTGCTGGCCACAACATTTCTGATACAAGCCAGGATGCCGTTGGCCTTCTTGGCCACCTGGGCACACTGCTGGCTCATATTCAGCCGGCTGTCAATCAACACCCCGCTCACATCCACTTCCAGCTCTTGGTTACTGGCCCTCTGTCAGAACTACTATCCCACAGCTGGCTGTAAGCAGAGAGTAATTTTGCAAACAGCAGCCAATAGCCCCATCTAAAGCTATTACCTCGAGCCTGTGGATTGCTTTGCTGAAGTACTTCCTCAACTGCTTCAGCCAGAATCCAGTCGATCACTTCAAAAAGGAAAGCACATCAGGGAATGTTTGCGTCTACCACAGAGGTGAAAGGCAATCTCTTTCCTTCTGAGTTGAAGGCAATAGCAAGCAGCTAGAGGCAAGATCACCCTAAATCACCACAGGTGCTTGCTAAACAAACATCTAACAACTAGACATCTGGAAACTGTGTAGTAATTGGGCAGTGGCCATCTGTGAAGGGTCCACAGGGGAAAGCAGATTAGCAGGTTTCACACATGGGAGATGTCAGCCACTAGAGCTCAGTGGGGAAGCAGCTCTGTAGGCACACATCAAATGAGGTGCGATCAAATGTCCGTCCTCATGACATCCTGGACAACAGGGTGAAGATACTGCTAAACAAGCTTACTTGCTTGTGGGAGCAAATCTTGCTACGGCAACATAATCTGATTATGCTAAGAAACCATCCTACCACGCAATGGAGATCTGCCTTAGTTCCCCATCTCCAGTGCAATGCTGCTTTAAGCTGTGATTTCAACATTGCCTTTGACTTGACTGTATTCTGCACAGTGTTTCTCTATCTTGGGAAATAATGTCTGTCTTGGAGCAAAGAAAAATGCGTTGTCAAAAAAGCCTGCTTACCAAAGGTATGCATTGCATAGTACTCTGCAGACGTTAGAACCTACTGGAGAGTATTTGGCCTTTTCAGTGTTTTTCTGCAAGATTGCTCCTGAGGGTTGCCCCAGTAAACCTGTTTAGATAAAGGGCCACACCGAGGTCACATTTCGGGACAGCACGACATGCCTGAAACACTCCATGAATAGCGACACTTTATGCCATGTTGACTCCTGTGTGCAACATCTATCCCAAAGCACCTGGGACATACCTGCCTTGGCCTTTTGGCACATACCACCCATGCAAAAGCTCGCTAATGGTTGCTTTAGGACTCAGTACCTCCGCAGTAATACGGATGGATATTATTCCTATTATTCCTATTATTAACCACCTGCACCTCCAACACAACTGCTGCATTTCAGAGATACAGCGTACCTAATTGTGCCGATGGAACAAACATTCCCATCAAAATACGACTTTTCGTTTTAGAGGTCCCACAATGTTACCTTTCAGGATTCATCCCCAAATCAGCAACAAGGCGTCCACAGGATCACATAAGGAGCATTTGCTTAAATAACTCAAAACTCCATTAAGCTTCAGAAAAACACCAATTTTTAGCATTCCTGTGGATACTTCCCCCAGTCTGAGCATTCCAGGAAAAGCCAGTCTCCTGGCCTTTCGTCCAATACAGTCAGCAGCGTGGATGGATAGTTGCACCTTGCTGCTTGACGGAGGAGTCCTACAGCACAGACAATTTTGTACCATGCCTAGAAAGTGCAATTATCAGAGGCAAACAGTACACCAACATGTTGATGCCACTAGATGGCAAAAAGCGCCTATGGAAAGCAGCAACCCGTTTCTGAGAGGACAACTACTAGTCTCTTCACTCAAGGGAGGTCATTCAATCCTCGGGCAGCACAGGCAGGAAGGCAACGAGGCAGCACCAAAGCCCTGTCCGAGCATGCACTGGGCCTTTGCAAAAGCTGCATTGGGTCCTAACGCTGCCTAATTATCCACCTCCCTCTGCTTTGAGTTGTGTGCTAAAGCTAGCTCCCCCAAAAATTAAAAAATAAAAATAAAGAAGGCTGCAGTTGGAGCCCCCACAGTGGGCAGGGGGAAGCTTTGAGGACAAAGCACAACAGAGTTCAGGAGTCTGGCTGCAAGAGACTGTGAAGCTCTGCGGAGAGTGCAAAAGAAGGAGGCAGGGGAAAATCCTTAGGCTCCTTGTTGTCTTGTGGAATGATTAGGGGACACACCACATGATGTGGACAGAAACTTAACTAACACAAAACCACCTCACCCACCCTAGGCCTGGGGACAGACTGCACTGGGGGGGTCACCTGGAAAAACACTGGCACCAAACACTGACTGCCACAGTGATGGTGTTGGAAGACTTCATTCCCAAACATACCGGGGAACAAATTGCCCAACCTATCTCCCCCATCTATACGGCACCATCTCCTTTGAACACCAGGCTGGGCCATGATTCCTACTGCCATTGCATCTCTGTGAACACAAAATGAGCTGTCCTTGGAGGCTCAGCACAAGTGAGGGCAGTATTGTGTCCGGTTCTGGGCTCCTCAGTACAAGACAGACATGGACATGCTGGAAAAAGTCCAACAAAGGACCACTAAGTTCATTAAGGGACTGGGGAAGGCTGAGAGAGCTGGGACTGTTCAGCCTGGAGAAGAGGAAGCTCAGGGGGAACCTCATCAATGTGTACAAATAACTGAAGGGAGGGTCCAAAGCTCTTTTCAGCGGTGCGCAGTCACAGGACAAGAGGCAACAGGCACAAACTGAAACACAGCAGCATCAGGAAACACTTCTTTACTGTGAGGGTGACTGAGCACTGGCACAGGCTGCCCAGGAAGCTTGTGGAGTCTCCATGCTTGGAGATACTCAAAAGCTGGCTGGGCATAGTCCTGGACAACTGCTTCTAGGTGACCCTGCTCAAGCAGAGGACTTGGACCGGAGGACCTTAGCCATTCTGTGATCCTGTGCAGGGGGCGAGCAGCAGCCACCAGCATAGCAAGATGGGGCCCTTGATTTTCGCCACACTGCAGGAACTTCAGGACGCCTTTGTTGGAGGAAAGCACATCGTCCTGGAGCTCCAGCAGGGCAGGCTCGGGGCGATCAGTCAGCATCTATAGAGACCGACCTCCCACGGCCCCTGACCACACCACTGGGCTCTGACCCCACCTCGAGCCTCATTTCAGGGACACGTGGCCTCAGGCTGCCACACGCGGAGGAGCGGCTGAGGCACGAGCTGCTCCAGCGTCTGCCACAGCCTTCAGCCAGGCAGGAGCAGCCCGCGCCCCTTCCCCAGGGCACCCTGTCGCGGGGGCACAGCCCCCTCTCCACGGGGCCCCTGGGAGCCCTCACAAGCCCTGCGCCGCGCTCCCGCACGCCCTGCGCGCCCGCCCGCCTTCTGCAGGCAGCTACCAGCGCCCGCATGGCCCGCACCGCGCCCGCCCCCCGCCCTCTGTGACGCCCCCTTGTGACGCCTCGCTCGGAGCGTGCGCGGAGCGTTGTTGCTCAGGCACGGGGCTGGCGCGCCCTCTGCTGGCGCACGGAGCAAGCACTCTGTGCTGTCGCCGCCGATCTGGGAGCGGCAGCACGTCCTGAGCTGGGAGCGACGGTGCGTCCCGGCGCCCGCCTCGGGGGCTCCAGGCCGCGGCCACTGCTCGGGGCGAGCTCGTCTCCCTTGTGCCTCTCCTCGCCCTCGCTCTCGCCCTCGCCCTCCTCCTCGCCCTCCTCCTCGCCCTCACCTTTGCCTTCCTCCTCGCCCTCGCCTTTGCCTTTGCCTTCGTCCTCGTCCTCGCTCTCGCCCTCACCCTCTCCCTCGCCCTCACCCTCGTCCTCGCCATCACCCTCGTCCTTGTCCTTGCCGGGGTCTGGCAGAGTCCACCGGGTGCCTCCTGCTGCTGGTCGCACCCAGCGGAGCCGTGCCCGTGCCGCAGCATGCGCCGCAGCATGCGCCGCAGCATGCAGAGGGTCATGGGGCTCTTCAGCAAGAGGCGGCAGCAGTCATCCTCCAGCAGTGCTTCCGGACAGCCCTGCGCTGCCGCCAGCACCACCAGTGCCTATGAGCTGCGGGAGAAGGACCTGGGCAGGCTGCACCGCGCAGCTGCCCGCGGCGACCTGGCCTGGCTGAGGCGGTGGCACTGGTGGCTGAAGAGACTCCGCATGGACAGGCGGGACAAGGAGAAGCGGTGAGGGGCTGTGTACCGCTTACGGACGTGTTGGCTGCTTCGGGCACCTGTTGCTGCGGGAGGGTCTGAGCCAAGCTCCACTCGTCCTCGGCAGCCCTTTCTCAAGCACAAGGAGTGTGTTATGACGCAGACCCTACTGATCCACCGGGAGCATCAGCATGGCATGACCACCCCCCCTGGCAGCTTTTGGGTGCCATGTGGAAGCATCTGCCCTTACGGCTTGGTGTGGATCAGATTCAAGCTGATCACTTGAAAAGCAAGATTTGCCCTGCCAGCTGGGAGAGCGAACTCTACAGCTTTTCATTGCTTGTAGCTGCCAGATCGGCTCAAGTGCTCTTGGAAGTGCATGCCACTGACCTGCTGCTTCAGCGTGGTCTCCTTGCGGGGTTGTTTTGCAGCTGCTCAGGCATCACCAGTTCTCTTCTGCCCTGTGGCTGATCAGTGCAGGATTGCAGCAGCAACAGCAAGCGGGAGGAGCAGAGTCTGAGCAGGGTCCCCAGGGCTGGGTGGCAACACAGCTTTGCTTCTTTTGTTGTCTGTGTTAAGCTCAAATGTTTAATTTTTAGGACACCTCTGCATCTCGCATGTGCGAACGGCCATGCAGATGTCGTTAGATTTCTGGTACGACATAACTGCCAGCTGAACCTTGCTGACAATCTCAAGAGATCACCCCTGATGAAGGTATGTGGCATATGTTGCGCTCTCGTAAGCGGGGCTTATCGACTGTGCAGTAAATGAGGAGTGTCTGGCAGGATTCTTTACACAGACCTGTGTAGAAACATGCATGTTGTAATCGGTGTGGCACAGGCATATGTTAGCTAGTCTTTGAAGATGTTCTTCCTTCCCAGCATTCAGAAAGTGACGGAATGAAACGTAAATGTTGGAAGTCTGTCTTTTTTTGTGTGTTGTTCCCAGGCAGTACAGTGCCAGCAAGAAGAATGCGTGGCTATTCTGCTAGAGCATGGTGCTGACCCCAATCTGGCAGATGCTGACGGCAACACTGCCCTTCACCTGGCTGTCCTGTCTCCTAACACAACTGTAGCAGGGCTGTTACTTGAGCATAATGCCAACATTGATGCTCAGAACCAGGTAACCTTGGTATTTGGGTAAAGCTGCTCTTTCAAAAAGGTGCAGAACTTGTCTGTGTTTTTCTAACTGGGATTATTTATCCTTTCAGGAGGGATATACCCCCCTTAATCTTGCTGTCTCCAAACATCATGAGGAGATGGTAGAGATTCTTCAAAAAAAAGGAGCTGACGGGCATGCTCAAGATCAGCACAAAAGGTTTGTCAAAATGGCACACAGCTCTCCTTAGTGATCTGCAGCTGTGATTCATGAGAGGCGTGGGAATAAGCTTTGAAAAAGAAGGAGCCACACAGAGGGGTTTTTAAGTGGAGGCATAGTTGGTGTATAAGTGTTGTCAATGGAAGCATTGGGAGAAAGAGAGCCAACGTTGTCCAAGGGACAAGGGGGTGAAAGACGAGGGGTTCCAACCTCACGTGAGGAGAAAACTTCTTGGTGTGAGGATGGTCAAGCAGTCAAACAGCTTGCCCCGGGAGGTTGTGCAACCTCCATCTCTGGAGGCTTGGAAGAGCAGAGTGGAAGGAGCCCTGAGCAGTGTGGTCTGACCTCATAGCTGAGTCTGCCTTGGGGAGGTGAGTGGCCTGGAAACCTCCTAAGGTCCCTTCCAACCCGAATTCTCCTGTGCTTCCATATAGTTGGCTTTGCTTTCACGGTGCTTGTAGGAAAGGGGGAAAGAATTGTTTTGGGAGCAAGCAGGGATCAAAATGGTGACAACGCAGTGCCTGCAGAAGCGGCTATATTTCATATCACCTTTTGGATGCTCTAGGACTGCTCTTACGTTTGCCACATTTGCCAGGGATATGAATGCAATCCAACCTCTTCTTTGGCATGGTTCTGATATTCTTATAAAGATAACTCCGGCTTCATAGCTGTGGATTATGCTTGCATGTCTACACAGGTTGGGTAAATGGTTTACGTTGTTGTTAGAGGGGCTGAGTTGTCAGAGTGTCTGCACTGATTTATGAACCTTTTTGGTAACAGCACCAAGGTTTAACGATATGTTGAGATCTTTGCTGAAGCTAGGCTCAGTGTTGTCTTCTGATACATCTCCTTCCCATGTCAAGAGTGGATGTGGAACTTGAGGAGAACTTGAGGAGAACTGCCACCCACAACGCTCTCTTAGATTTCCTGCATGTGTTGCTAAGCTCTATGCAGCCCTACTGCCCAGGAACTACCTGCCTTTTGTTTCAGTGGGGATCTGCTTGTGCATAGCTTTGCACCCATGGGCGTTCCTTCATGAAGGCGGTAATGTACGCTTAAAAGCTAAGCTGAAGAAAATAGCCCTTTTTCCTCATGGTGGTAGCCAGCTGAAAGCACTACATTATCCCTAGGAGCACACTTTGTCTTGCCCAAAAACATCTGCCCGAAACCACTTGTCACTGAACACGCACTTCCTATCTTCTCTCCCTGCCCCATGCTGTTAGACTGTATTGATGGGCAGCCAGAGAGAAGGGCACCCGGCATCTAAACAGCTTTAGGAATAAAGCATGTTTCATGGGCGTTACTCTAGGAAAAAAGATCTTCACGCCTTACTCCAGTGTTCTGGCACAGCATAAATGTTGCGCTAATGCATTGTTTTTCAAAGAAGCCTTGGTCTGAGCGAGTGCTTTTTTGTTGTTGCTGGGGGCATTTTAAGCGTCAGTGAAAAAGCAAACCTGAAAGGGGTCTCTGTCAGGAGCCCCAGTTTACTCCCTCCCAAGGTTCTTCGAAGAGAATGCCTGTTCAATGTAGTTAACACACACAGTGCTCAGAATGCAACCCCAGTCTTTTTTGGCCTCTGGATCACACTTAGGAGCTGTCTAAACTCTCAAGTCAAAGATTTCTGAAATCCTTCCAAGTCAGGACTGCCTTTGAGGAGACCATAGGCTGGCTTGATGCGAATAGTTGCAGCATTAAGGTAGCACCCTGCGGACATAGCACCCTTGCAGTTAGATGTGAATCTGCCAGAGGGCTTGTTTAATTTTTGTAGTGTTCCCTACGGAGAGGTTGTTCATCAGTTCAGATTGTAGCCAGCAGGGCTGAAGTGCTTCATAGACACCAACATGCATCTGGAGAATGAACAGGCCTGCAGCGAGTATTTCAGCATGTAATAGTAGTGCAAGAGTAAGCGTGTGTGTGTGTGTGTGTGTTACCGTTTCTCAGTTGGCAACGAAAACAGAGAGGCTGGCTAAGGAATGGCTGTCCTAGTCGGGCATGTATGCAAAGATGTGGTTGTTTTTACCAACTCTCTTTCCTCTTTTTCTGTATATATCCTTAGTAAGCTACTGGCAGAAAACGTGGATGATGACAGCAGGGAAGAATCTTCTGCAGGTAGCGCAGAAGACAAGGCCGTTCTCAGCAGCTCCTGCCCTGTGAGGACTGCGGACTTTACATGGGCTACACTTGCTCAGCACAGAGGAGGTAGGATCCTTAACTGTGGAACAGCCGATGAGGAAAATCGCTGTGGCCTGTAGAACTGTTCCTCATCTTTTGGATGCTGGGCTTGGATGATGGGAAAAAGCAGAGTGAGATAAACGCAGTGTGTCGCTTCTTACCACCTTTGCAGGTGCCCTGCCAGCCGGAGGAGCAGAGCAAGAGGAAGATGCTGAATCTCCCTGGGATTTCGAGGTACTTTCTATGAGGGATGCAGTGGGGTCCCCTGTGGTTCGCTTGCTTTCGGGCTGGCTTACCTCTGGGCTCATTGACCCTTTCTGCTGCTCCCGCCACACATTTATAACTGGCGGCCCTTGAAATACTTGTGCTCTAGGCCAGCTGTTATTTAGGACTGGGACGAAGGCAGACCAAACTAATGACCTGGGTCTCATAGCAACTGGCCTTTGAGTTTCATTTCGAGAATAGTATGGAAGCAGTGGAGTTTTCCCCTGCTTCCCCCTGGTAGCATGGAGGTGCTCAGCTGAGAAAGATGGAGAGAGGTCATCAGTTTTGCAGGTGCCTGCAAAACATTTCTTGTCTTTGAATTCACTCTGAAGACTGACCTAATTATGTAGCCTAAGAAGTAAAAGCACACCGCATATTCTCATGTTCTTATCAAATTCTTGGTGCTCACGTAACAACATTTCTTTAGGACTGGGTCACACAGCTGCAGCAGAAGCTTGCTGATGCTCTTAAAAAGCAATATATGTCAGAAGCTTCGCTGGAAGTTACTATGCGCTACCACCGTGACCTGGAGGAAGACAAGCTGTGCTTGCAAAAGGAATTGGACGGGGTTGAAGCTGAGGTATGGAAAGCCTGTCACTATAGGAATAAACCTGTGGGTGGCTGTTTCTTCCTGTACATCGTGAAAAAGGACAAAACAATATCCTGGGAGCCAGCAGGAGAGAGACCTGAGGAAGCTAACAATGATCCCCGGTCGTAATTCATGAAGCCAGTGAAACCTTCAGCCAGGTGGCCTTCTCCTCCTCTTCCAGAGTGCAAGGGTTGTTAGGGTTTGGGCTTTTTTTAACAGCACAGGTGTCAGAACCATGTGCATTGAACTAAGCAAGAAGCAGAGCTTGTTTTTAGGTGGGGTGTTTGCACTGTATATGCAAAGCGGCATCTCAGCATCTTTTAGTCCCCCTTCTTTGGCCCTGCTGTAATTTGCCATCCTTAAGCAGCTTTCTGGCAAGTGAATTGTAAGCTACTTAATGAGGTGAGGACCACCTTTTGCAGAGGGAGTTGTGAATTCCTTTTAGGAGAAGGATGAACTTTTTAATTCATATTTTCAATGGAGGAGCAAACAAGTGGATACAAAGAGTGTCAGGAGTCACTGAAAGAGTCGGGGGGCAGGGGGGGCAGTGTCGGTGCTTAGAACCATGCTGTAGGAAATCAGCGTAGGGATGGGAGAGACCAGTATAAAAGACAATGACATAACACAGTTTGAGCTCATTTGCTAGTAGAAGTGAAGGTTTGAATGTACTTGAAATGATCACAGTTCTTTGAGTAGACGGTACGCACAGATACATGCAGTACTTGAATTCTTCAGCAGCAGTTGACTCCTCTACAGAAAAGCTCACCTGACTACTGTGGATTCTTACTGTGATTTTACAGTTGCGGGAGCTGGAAGAACAGCATCTTCAGTCTGAGCATTGTGTTCACGACTTGCAGACTGCCTTGGATAACAAGGAAAGAGAAGTTACAGCTTCTTCCCAGAAACTGCAGGACCTCCTGTTGGCATCTTCTGGGACTAATACTACCATAAAACAACTGGAAGAACACGTGCAACGGTAAGAGAGTAACACAGTGAAGCACGGTGTCTGTCGCTTTCGGGGACTGTGTGAAAACAACAGGATAGCCTTGTTGCGTCACAGCAAGTCAATACGTGATTTTGAAGGATGCTTTTGGTTTAGATTATGCTATTTCACGCTGTTCTTTCAGAATGGATGCTCTGGTGGATTTCCGTAATAAGACCTGTATTTCTTTTTTTTTAAGCCTCGAAACCGAAAATGCCAGACTGGAAGCCACAGTCCAGCAACAAAGCAATAGGATTGAAGCCCTTCAGAGAGACCTGCAAGCCTCTGCCTCAGTAAGCTGATCATAAACTTCCCTTTTTGTGAGCGCCTGAGCCTAGTTACCTATTTCTGTGGGGAAATTTTGAGATAAGGTTTTCCTGGAATGCCTAGGGGCACTCAGTTCCTGCATTCTACTGAATATAGGCTGCTCAGGAAGCAGCCTGGTCCACTCCCTAGCTTTCTGGTTTTGAGAGTTTTCCCATGCTCCTATAGCAAGTCCTACTTAACGCTCTAAAAGGTAAGGATTTGACACTAGTTCATTTTCTTCATAGTAGCTTTTCGGGTGCTATGTTTTGAATTTGTGATGAAAACAGTGTTAACAACTCAGGGATGATTTAGTTATTGCGGAACAGTGCTCGCACAGTGTCAAGGCCTTTTCTGTTTCTCATCCTGCCCCGCCAGCAAGTGGGCTGGGGGTGCACAAGAAGCTGGGGCAGGCGGGCACAGCCAGGAGAGCTGACTCCAAATGACCAAAAGGATATTCCATCCCATATGACATCATGTTCAGCAATATAAGCTGCGGGGAAGAAGGAGGAAGGGAGGGACATTTGGGGATATGGTGTCTGTCTTTCCAAGTAACCATTATGCGTGATGAAGCCCTGCTTTCCTGGAACTGGCTGAAAAACTGCCTGCTGATGGGACATAGTGAATGAATTCCTTATTTTGCTTTGCTCGCGCACACAGCTTTAGCTTTACCTATGAAACCGTCTGTATCTCAACCCACAAGTTTTCTCACTCTTACCCTGCCGATGCTCTCCCCCACCGTGCTGGGGGGGAGTGAGCGAGTGGCTGTATGTGCTTATTTGCTTCCTAGGGTTAAACCATGACAGATGGTGGACAGGATGGATGTTGTGGGTAGGAGGGAGATCTGTGGTTGAAAGCGGAGAGAGGAGACTGGACTTGGGAGGTCCGTGTTACCTTTGCAGTTTTGTCACAGCTTGCCCTTCAGACCATGTTAGCTTTCTTTCCCACCTCTGAATAGGTGCTGGTTCTGTCCTGCCGCACAGGGGGCTGAGCTAAACAATAATTAGGTGAGGTGATGCTGTACAGTAGCAGGCAGAGCACTTTCTTGCTCTCAGGAGATGTACAGCTGTTACAGAAGCAGTGAGGGTAGGGTATTTTCTGTGGTGGGCACTACAGGAATTATTGTATCATAAAGTATGTATCACTATGAACTCCAGAGGACCTTTGGAAGAAAGTTGTAGGGTGATTTTGTGCGCGCCTGTGTGTGTGTGTGTGTGTGTGTGTTGTCTTATACCCCAAAGTTGCACCCTCATCTTGTCACTTCTAGAGTGTTCATTCTCTCCACCAGCTTCAATTGCTGTTCTTGGTTATGTTTCCTGAGGTGTGTTTTACACTCCGCATTAACCTCAACTGTAGATCTCGCATGGGGAGAGGAGAGCTTAGGCCTGTTTCCCTTTAAGTTACTGCTTTCTATTGCAGTGTTGTCTTTCTGGTCACCTTAGTTTCTTCTTTTGCCACTGTTTTCTTTTGCCACTTCTTTTGCCACAGATGCAAAACCAGAATGTGCTGGCTTTGTCAAAGGCCTTGCACAGCATGGGGGAAGAGCAATTGAAGTCAAGATCCTGGCTTGAAGAGCGTGTTGCTCAGCTTTACAGGGAAAAGGCTGAACTCTTGGAACAGGTGAGCCCAGAAAATTCTCCAGACACCTAGCCAATACCCAGGAGAACTGCATTCACCTTTTTGTCGAGTGCTTACATACTCGGCTTTTTCCGTTATCCCTACCGTTGAGGTACTGAGTATCTTGTCATTTGGGGGTCATGCAGGAAGCAACAGAGAGAGATGTACTGCAGCTTCTCTCTATAGAACGCTACATGCCCATACTGCACCTAGACATTGTTCTATGCTGTGTGTGTCATGTGTCTTTTCTATTTTGAAAGTGTGACAATGAAGAACAGCAAGTGGCAAAGTTGGTACTCGGGGTATGCAGGGATGAAGTGCATCTGTGCAAAGAACTGAGAATAAACTTCGAACTACAGAAAGACTGTAAGAGGTATGGCTTTTTAGTATGTTGAAGAAGTATCCCTGAGGAGAAGTCAAGCTTTATTGAACTTTAACGTAAAAATAGATGTACATAACTGTTTCTTAGCAAATTCAAGCCCTAGTTAGTTCTTGCAAGGTGCTTCTGTGCATGAGCCTATAGTTTTCAAGAGCTGCCAAATAACTGCAACTGCAGGTTGCCCTGCATTTTACTTTTACTCCTCTTTTCAGGTCAAATTTGCACCCTCCAAGTGATTTGTGGCATGGGAATACTGGTTCTTCTCAGTAATTCCTGGTGTGTCAAGCATGTTAAAGATGAAGCAAGCCACATCTGCGCTGTTTACATGAGAGTGTGTGAAAAAGGCTCGTTGTTCCTTTGCTTCATTGTTTTCTTGACTCATTTGCTGTGTAGGTTGAAGAGGCTTCTGAACAGAGCGATGAAGAAACTGACCGTGTATGAGGAGAGAGAGATGGAATCCCAGCTTAGTTTACGGGGAGAAATGAAGAAAAAACTGCTCTGAAATGGTCAATGAAGGTGGTAGATTAAGAACAAAGGTGTGCTCAGCTTTGTTTGCGGTTTTCTTGGTGATTTCCTTTTGGCTTGGTTTTTTTTGAGACCTGTATTACCCTTTTCCTATACTTTTTTGTTAGAGTCAATTATCTGTACTCTTCCTGATGCTCTTTCTGTTGTTGTAGTAGTAGTAGATGATGAGAAACACTGCTGTAGTTTTCATCATGGGTAAAAATGAACATGCAGACCAGTATCTGCAAAGGCACATCAAGGGCAACCTGAGAGTCGCAGCAAGGCTGGCAGGGTCCGAGACCTCACGGACCAGGGAGCAGTCCCACAGGCCCTCTCCAAGAAAAGCAGAACAGATCCGGTGACAGTAAGCAGGGTCAGCCAAGAGTGCAGATCGCCGGACCAGTCCATAGGGACAGGCAGGTCTGCAGTCCAACCAGGACATGCCATCCCTGCGTGAGGGTCGGGGCTGAGAGCAGTGAGGCCCAGCACAGGCTTGGCTGCAGCTTGAGGCTGTGGCAGCATCTTCTAGGTCTGGCAGATGAATCCCTTCTCAGGAAGAGTGGGAAGTAACACCACCGTAACTCACAACAACTGTATGACGCTGGCTTTGCCCAACATCACCCCTTGAGTCCTGTCTTAGGCATGAGTTGAGCAGGAAGCAGTTCAGGTTTTGCTTTTTAAATGGTGTCGTTGCTTCCCAGGGCATGATGCAGTGAGGTGATGCAGTACAAATTCTGTTACATTGCTCACTACTAGCTGCCTCAGCCCATCTTTCTCTTGTCACAGGGACCCAGAAGTAGAGGTCCCAGATGTGCTTTTGAAGTTGCTCTGGCTGTTCAGTAGCATGTAACCTTTTATGTACTTCTCTGCTCATTACTTAGAGGTGTCGCTAAAGCAGCCGTGTTTCAAAGCTACGTCCGTTTTCAGAAGGTATTATTGTAGAATGAGTCAATTGTCTTTCCGTATTTTCACGGCTGAAGAGACAACATCACAGAATCCCAGAATCACTAAGGTTGGAAAAGACCTGTAAGATCATCAAGTCCAACCATCAACCAAAAAAACCCCACCACCGTGCCCTTTTAGCCATGTCCCACAATGCCATGTCCACACGTTCCTTGAATACCTCCAGGGAGGGTGACTCCACCACTTCTGGTGGAGTCACACTTCACAGTCTGTCCAGATCCCTCTGCAGAGCCTTCCGACCCTCCAGCAGATCAACACTCCCGACCAACTCGGTGTCATCTGCCAACTTGCTGAGGGTGCACTTGATCCCCTCATCCAGATCATCGATAAAGATATTAAACAAGACCGGTCCCAAAACTGAGCCCTGGGGGACTCTGCTTGTGACCGGCCGCCAACTGGATTTCACTCCATTCACCACAACTCTCTGGGCTCGACCGTCCAGACAGTTTTTTACCCAGCAAAGAGTGCACCTGTCTAAGCCACGAGTCGCCAGCTTCTCCAGGAGAATACTGTGGGAGACAGTGTCGAAGGCTTTACTCAAGTCCAGGTAGACAACGTCAACAGCCTTCCCCTCATCCACTAGGTGGGTCACCTGGTCATAGAAGGAGATCAGGTTGGTCAAGCAGGACCTGCCCTTCATGAACCCATGAAGATCAGAAGATGCTGGAGCAGGAAAGTCCCAATTCCAGAAAACAAGGAGTGGTTATACCGAGATGAAACATTTGCCTTGCACTTACTAATTCAGGGACTAGAATTGCCAGGCCGTGAGGAAAAGCAGCCACGGCCACCACATTGGCAGGAAGACGACGGTTTTGTGCTGCTAACACTCTGCCATATAATTCCCAGAATTTTGTTCCAACTTGGTATTTAATAAACTGTATAATCTAGTACATGTCTTTGTTTTCTTCTGTTCCCCCCGCTGGCTTTGCTTCTCCCCTCCCCTCTTCAAGTGGCTGTACCCTCTTATTCCCTCTGCTTGCCTCTGGTACAGATGAGGACCTGTCTGATTGC
This sequence comes from Gavia stellata, assembly GCF_030936135.1. NCBI lineage: Eukaryota > Metazoa > Chordata > Aves > Gaviiformes > Gaviidae > Gavia > Gavia stellata. The sequence continues at coordinate 27,661,257 of NC_082597.1, forward strand.
TGCAAAATGGTGACAGCTGCTAGAACTGTCATGACATTTTAAGAGAACTGCTGTGCTTTATCACAGAGTTTGAGTTCTTTGGACCTAGCTGGTGTAGATGAGGAGAGTCATATTTTGGAAGGCTTATTCAGGCTTTCTTCCGAGGCAGGCAGTTAAGACTTCTCTCTCTGCCCGCGGCCTGAGTGAAAACCAGTCATGCAGACGTCACCAAGGGTGAGAGAGAAGCAAGGCCGTAAGTCCGAGACAGAGCTCTCCTCTGCTCACTGCAGCTCTGTTCACAGCTGCATCTTCAGCTTGTCCTGGAGGCCAGGCAAACAGCCAGCACGCATCTGTGTCCTTTTCCTCCAGGGAGCCTTGAAGCACAATTGTGTTAAGATCGTGGAGAAGAATTGAGGCATTGCTAATAACCAGTTCCCAGACTCTTCCTGTATTTTAGAGCAATCCTTCTTGTGGTCTGGGCAGAAGGTAGTGGGTGAGCTTCTGGTAGCCATGAAACGCTGGCAAATGGCAAAGGTTTTGATCTCATGGGGAGCTGACCGATTTGTAGCCCGCAAAGGGAAAAGGTGTTAAGAATTTTCTCCAGCCCGCACCAGAGCAGTCAAAGAGAAGTTCAGCTTTTGCTACTTTCTAGCGTCTCTCCACGGAGAGAGCAGGTGCAGAAAACTTTTTGTTGCCCTTGCAATAAACTCGGACATGACCTGTTTCCAAGTTTGTTCCCAACGGGCTCTGTGCTGCCGGTTGTCAGTGAGAGGGGAAAGTTCTTGGCTGGTGGAGCAGCAGAACAGAAATTCAGCGTTGGCATCCGGCGTCACAGGAGTTGATAGCAGTTACAATGGGGTGGGGGGTGAGGGGGTAAAGAGAAGTCCAGTCAATTCCTTCACTTGCAAGTCCATCTCCAGTGTCACTGGGGGGACACTCTTGATGATCTCGGAGAGGCCATGGCAGTCGGTGGAGGCTCCTGAGGCCTGGAAGACAGGAAATGTGCATTGTGCACATGGGACCTGCCCACACGCAGCGCCTCTTCTAACAGCAGAGCTGTGTCTAACCCACCACCCTAAGACTGGCCAGATTTGGATATTGTTAGCATCTTTTTGCTCTTACAGCCAAAATAAAATGGGAAATGTCTCCAGTGATCCTAAACTTTCACGTTACAGGCCTGATTTTATTCAGGTAGACGTCCTGCCCAACGTAATCAGCCGTTTGCCTGAGTCTGGTCTAATCTTCGCTTTAATGGTAGTCTTCATTTGACTACATGCAACAAACAAAAGAACTGCAGAATGTATTCGGCATCTGCAAGTTCAAAGGCACCAAGATGAGAACAACCTTTTTGGACACAAAGTCATCTTGTGAGGCGTGATGCCAGCACTGAAGAATGGCCCTAGATTTAGCCAAGGAAATCTTGATTTCTAACTCCCGGTCATGAGGGGAGAGCCTTTTGGGACTTCTCCGCTTCTGCTCCAGCAGAAAGAAACTAGTATCTCTCAGACGAATCAGGTTTCCACCATGCTTTGGTCAGGCCAATGCAGAAGGCAGCATGAGGGAAGCAGCAAGCAGCTAGGAGTGGCCATTTCTCAAACTATTGACAAAATCCATGCCACGGCCTCAGACAGAGTGAGTGGACCCCAGTGGACACTGCTCACCGTGCAACACCAGCTGCATTATAACCTTTGAGTGTCAATGAGGGGGAGTTGTCCTATTCTATCACAGTGTTTTCTGTTAACAGCTGCCGTGATCTGCTTTCAATTCGATTCGTTCGGCTTGCTACAATCTGACACGCAGCCACATTTTTATACTTCTTGGACTTCGGTTGTCTACAGCTCAAGACCTGGAAGTAGAGAAGAACCACCACATTCCAGGTCTGGCTGGGAAGCAGCCAGCTATGGAAGTCGACTTAACCAGCCCTCATCTCCTCAAATGCATGAAGACAGGCTTTACAACTTTGACAAATCACTCTTCACGCATACACCAAAGCACACTTGGCAAAAAAACATTCAAATAATGTTCCACCTCCTCTCCAGGTGATCACCCCTCACAGCTATGTATGTTAGTGAATGTCTGGGCTGTAAAACCAAAATGGCCTTTGGAAGATGACACCCCATTTATTCAAACAATCAATTGCACCTGTTCTTCGCCTGTTCCAAACTCAAGTTTAGCAACATCTGAAACACAGCTGACACAAACTCTAAGCACAAACACTATGCATTTTAGCAGCCAACAAAGCAAATAATAAATACATCATTAACTTTCTGCCTACTCTGTTATTTGCTATTGTGGTCCACTGCTGGAATGAATAAGGTCCCCATACCTCTCCAGCAGAATGTTTCTCACAAGTTCTCCATACTCATGAATGCCTCTAGGCAGGGCTATGCTACAAGCACTGTAGACTCAGAATAACCAATGTGTTACACCAACTGTGTGGATGCACCAAGCCCAACCATAGCTCTGACCCAACAAAGCACTGTAGCTCAAATAATTTCACTAACATCACTGGAATCACTGATACACTTCATATTGAACCAGTAGGTAAAGTCTTCATGCAATTGGATTCTGAACATTCAGCGTGTTTCCGGATGATCAACAGTCTGCAAAGAAAAATGAGTGAGACACAGGCAATGAAACCATCCTTCTATTGCTTCTTGGTATAAGAACAGAAGAGGCCTCGAGGTAGTGAAGAACTTTTTGTAATAAATTTTATTTGGGAATGTTAAGGGGGAATCTTAGCAATCGGGGCAGAAGGGGACAGCAAAGAAGAACAGCAGCCTTTTGGCATCAGCGACAGGCTGAGAGGCAATGGCCACAAACTAAAATCTGAAATACAGGAAATTCCATTTAAACATAACAAAAACATTTTTAGTAGCAGGTATACACTCATACGGCATGATTTTTAAAAAACTGTTGAGAATAACCACATTAGTAGGAATGTTACTCTATTCCTTTGGGAATTGAAGTCAATTCTCAATGCATTACAGTCCTAGTTTTAGCAGACATTTCTCACTTTCTTATGGTTTATAATTTGTAAGTAGTTTAATTCAAAGAAGGAAGACAATTTTTTATTTTGCTTTGGTATCAACTAAAATGTAACCAAACCTAATAAATCCAATTACGATCTACCTTGCTCCACAGTAACACACTCAGTGTCCACTTCAATTACAACTGGAGATAGGTACAATACACATGTGCTTGCCCAAAAAGTGTCAGCCAGTGAATCTATGTGGTTCTGAATATGCTAGTAAGTCTCCTCTGTTACACAGTAACTCTTTTACTGTATTGAAAAGAAAATAACATACCTTGTTCGTCACTTAGAAGAAGCCAAAAGAAATTCATTCCTCATTCTCAACAGAAAGCCAGCTGTTAATACTACTGTGTGCACATGTGTGCACGCGATATGGTGTCCGTGTCAGACTGGACGGGGAACAAGTAGAACTGCCACCACTCGACTCAGCATAACCACTGACTGTACCAGGCTCCAGACATGGCACACCAGAAGCACCACCACAACTCCCGCTCTCCAGCGAGACAGAGCAAAAGCTGTTACAGTCGGGGCCTGCAGGATGCATGTAACAACCCAGTGCTCTTCAAAGCGCCTCAGAGCAAGCAACGCCAAGAAAGGCAATCTTCCCAGACAGCTTTTCTGAGTTGTATCACCCCTCCTAGAAATACAGCAATTGCAGAGCAGGTGTACTAAACCAGATGATTAGCAGCATATGGTTCTCAGCCCAACAAGTCTTTACGGAAATTCTTCCGTCTTTGTAAACAAAATACACAGGATGATTTAATAGGCAGAAAATACAGACTGGAAAAAGGGCATTTTAGACTGCTGTTTTGTACCTCAGAGGTACAAAGATTGTGAGCTAAATTATCGAGCTACAGTGAATCATACTGAAGGAAAGGTGTACCTTTCGCAGACTAACTCAAATACCAAGGCTTATGCAACACTTAAGCCACACTTAAGCCCTCTTTGGAAATCTTCCTGTGGTACACAGGTCTTGCGCAGGGTATCAGAACAGGCATGACACATTTCACGCAGACAGGAATAGAAACAACTACTACTAGATGGTACTGAGAGAAAGCTACATAGAACACAGTGAAAGGACAAAGCAACACATTAGGAAATACCAACATCTTAAAAAACCCAACCAACCAACACAAATAAAAAAGGCACTATTAAAAAAACCTAAAAATAGGAATGGATTAAAACTAAAGACAACAATTTGGGTATGTTCAACATCACCCATGAGCCAAAGAGATTACAGAAATAGTATGAACAAAGATCAAAAAGCTGGCAAAAATTAATACAAACAGCTGATAATTGGTTTAGTGATAGATTCTAGCTATTCATTTTGCATCTTTTTTGGCTAATAATGCATGAACAGTTCCTGTTGTGCCCATATCACTATTTCCATAGGCCCCATCAGCATCCCCTTATCTTCAAAGCATGAAACTAAATTTCAGCCCAACCAGCTACCAAAGTCCCTACCAACTAAAGCTGATTCTCTAATCACAGAGGGTTTCACTGATACCATTCTGAAACACTTGACATGTGACGGGGACTGTAGGGTCTCCTGGTCTTTGCTGGGGAGTGACCTGTAAAAAACAAAAGTTTTTGTGGCTGAGCATGTGTCCACTTGAAAAAGGACTTGGGAAGAAATACTTCCTCCTGGAAAGAGTGCAGAGATGGATTGTGTTCACTCTGTATTGCCATCTTGCAAATAAAATCCTGCCTTTCTTCTAAGATGTCTGGAAGAAAACAAACATACACAATCAAAAAAATGCATTTTGCTCTCCATTTCTCCATTAAATGGTCAGACTGATTACAGAGGTACTCTCAAAATGTCTACTCACAGCCATTTCCCAATACTCATAGAATTTAGGTTTTGCAAACTGAATTTACTTAGCTGTGGTCTCCACAAAAGGTTTTTTTTCTGTCTTTTAAATTATTATTACTATTTTAGCTCTTCCTTCTAGAGATCTTATCTGAAACAACAGAACACTTCTAATACAGTGAGAATCAACTAATAGAAGTGACTGTACATCAGCCACTTTGGTACAAGGGAACACTGCCAGAAGCAAGCAGGGTCAATAAAGCTGTGAAGACTCATCCTGGAAAGGAAAATGAAGGTTTTAATAACTGTACCATCATTAGTGATGAAGGAGAAGAAAATATTTCAAAGGGCTGAATCTCCTCCCTTAAAAGGAGCGCTATATTCCTGTTCTGTTGCAATAAATATTTTCACTGCTAATCATAGAAAAATGTGTCGCTCTGCTTAAATGGGTTTGGTTTGCCATCTCTCCATTTTTCACAAAGTCATACGGAAGAAGCAGTTCCTGAAGATAGTAAGAAGTTTTCTGACAAGTGTTTCATTAGCCAAGTGATCTAGGGCATACTGTACTATGCCATTACCCCAAAATCATATGGTATATTATAGTAAGGTTTCACCACTCTCTACTGCCTAGTGGCATCACTGTAGGAGGACAATATTGAGAATGATTCCCAACTTATGTATACCAAAGGCGTGACAAGTCTTTTGATTTCTGTACCGCATTTTCATATAATCAGTATACATGCATGTTTGTACTCTTTTGCGGCAGTGTCAACTCAGACACAGTTACTGGAAAGTAACTTTTGGATTCGGTCATGGGTAAGGCATGTAACTAGATGATGTCTGAAGTCCCCCTCCATCACGTTTTCTACTACATTAATCCTTGCCGTTTGTTTTTCTGGCATCCATTCACCCAAGCCTGATAGCAGCACTCAAGCAGTACTGCTAAATAAACCGGGACATGAATTTCGCCAGAGAATTATTTTGTCCGTAACTCCTCTATGAGATTTTTTTGTTCCACACTGAACGCGCTTTCTCAGTTTGCGCCATTTGCTTTTAAAGGAAACTAGGCTGAGCCGCCCCCTGCGCTCGCAGCACAGATCCCGCCGGGGGCCAGCGGGGAATTGCGGCTACCAGGTACATCGACACCCGCATGAGCTTCCCCGCAGCGATCCCCGCGTGCTCCGCGGGGAGCTCCATCCCCCCACTTACCCAGCGGGGCTCGCCAGCGCTCTCACTGCCCCTCCGCGCTCGGCAGACCCGCATCCAGGCGCCTTCTTCCCCCAGACCCGTTGTCGCAGTCTGGCGCCTGAGAGGAAGAAAGCAACGTCACTCACCGTTCGACACAGGTCATAAACAACTCACACGGGCAGACCAGGAATTGACGCCAGCCTCCCGTCCGACATTCAAGCGCCCCGCTAACACCCCCAACCCTCCTCAGGCCGCGCATGCGCGGAGCCGCAGCGGGCCTTTACCCTTCCGTCGCCGTCCAACAGCGCCTGCGCGGGGCTCGCGGTCGTGCGCGAGGAGGTGGTTCTAGCGGTGCCGTTGTCGGTGCGGGAGTGCGTCCCTGTCCTCGGGTTCCAGGTTCGACGGCGGTTGGTTCCGCAGCAGCTGTACCGGCCCGAGGCTGCTGCTGGGGGCTCCGCTCCTCTCTCCCTGCCCGGGGCCTGACGCAGTCCGCCGGGTGCTTCCCGCCGTCGCTCCCCCAAGGCGGGACCGTGCCCGCTTCCCCGCCGCGGGATGAAGAGGATCTTCGGGTTCGGGAGGAAGAGGAAGGGGCAGCCGCCGTCCGGCAGCGCCTCCCTGCCCTGCGCCGCTGGTGCCTACGAGCTCCGGCAGAAGGACCTGGGCAAGCTGCATCGCGCGGCCGCCAGCGGCGACCTGGCCCAGGTGCGGCAGGGTCTGAAGAAGTACGGCATCGACGGGCGGGACAAGGCGGAGCGGTAAGGGGCGGGTGCTGAGGCGCGGTGGGGGGTCCCGGCAGCGCCCGGAGCCCCGGGCCGCAGCTGCAGCCCGTGGCAGCTCAGCGGCGCTGCGAGGAGCGGGAGGGCTGGCTCCGCAGCCGAGCTCAGCCCTCGGCTGGGGGTGGGAATCAGGCTTGTGCTGCCAGAAAGCCTTGAATTCGGCCTAGCATCCAACTGTCGCCTTGTCTTTTTTGCCCCGGCCTCCTCAGGGCCCTCATTCCCATTTCCTCACCTGGGGGCGCAGGAGTGGAGGGCAGCTGGCAGCAGCCTGACAAAGGTGGGCTGCAGAAGGAGCCTTACAGGCATTCTCCAGCCATGCTTTGAAGTCAAAGTGCAATCGCATGTGGCTCTGTGCATCTTTGAGGGCTCAGCGTGCAGGTTTAGTAGTAGAGCCGAGAAAAGCTGCACTGCCTTAACGAGGAGTAACTTAAGTAGAGGTAAGCATTGCAATTAGGAAGGAGATATAGCGCAGAATAAACGTGTTGTACGTTGACGCTGCATGCACCGTTGCCTTATGTGCCTTTCGTGACTGTGATGTAGCAGCCAAAGCAACAGTCTGATTTTGGGTGGCAGTTACTTAGTTGTTTGCTCTGAGGCTTTGGTACAGCTAATCAGTACCTTGGATTGAAAGATCTGGGCAGCAATTTGCAGCACTTCTAGTAGTGTGGGTTGTGTGCCTGAGTGTTGCCAGTCAGTATTTATTTTATGCAGCTGGAGGTGGGGGATGCAGTTTAAGGTAGATTGCGTGCTTTTTGTGCATACTCTGACTGCCTGAGTCAAGGTGCCCATGACATTTATAGAAATAGCTGCTGAATGTTCCTCTGTTTTTCTTCTTACTATCTTCTCTTTCACCATGGCTGATTCAGTCAGTCATGAGGTCTTAGCAGACCCTGGTATGAAATTTAGCTAGTTTTTGCATTTTAAATTCATCTTGTCTAGAAAGATTTGTTTCTTCTGGAAAGTTTTCCATCTGTGTGTCGTGCTGTTATCACTGTTATAACTGGGCAAATAAAGCAACACCCTGTAAAAAAACCCAAGAGACAAGGCAGTGTACGTAGGATAGAGCACTGCTGTGGTTTTGGCACGACAATGCCCAGTGCTGTAAAGCTGCTGAAAAGCTTACCTGAGAGGAATTCAGTGGACAGTGTCTGCCTGCTTGCTGCAGTCCCTGTACACTACACCAGCCATGAGGGTTGCAGGCCCACCTATGCCCTTTTAGTGCCTGAGGGTGTGATGTGTGTCCTGAGTGACCACCAGATGCGATTGTGTTTCAGAGGTTTATTTTGTCCTCCAGGGATTGGAAGAGTTGATGTCATTGGAAATAGATGTAGAGAATAGGAAATGTGGGTAGTAATGGCTAAAATGTGTGTACTGTTCATATGAATATCTCAGTTCTGCTCCTCAGGATTTCCAAAAGCAAAATCCCACACCAAGGATGTGGCAACTGTCACACCTACAGTCTCATTCCATAAAGTGGGTCCTGTAGCACCCAGGACCTCCTAAAAAATGTGCATGGAACAGCATCAGTTAGGAGCAGGCAGCTTTTCAGAGGTGGTCTGGCAAAGCCTTCAGCCTTGCTAAGAGAGGGGCAAAACTCAGCACAGAGTTGGAAGCACTATAGGCACAATGCCGACTAGTCCTGAATCCTGGGTCAAAGCTAATCGCTAAGAGAGATTTACTCTGTCAGCTGCCTGTCAGAGTGAACTGTAGAGCTTTTCATGGCTTACGTTGTTGCTGCTGGGTCATTGACTCAAGTGCTGTTGGAAGTGCATGCTGCCAACCTGCTGTTTCCCTGTGGTCTCCCAGTGGGATTGTTTTGCAGCTGCTCAGGCATCAGCAGTTCTTTTCTACCCCATGGGTGGATCAGCATAGGATTGCAGCAGTAGGAGAGGTAGAGTCTGGGCAGGATCTCCAGGGCTGGGTGGCAGAACAGCTTTGGTGTTACTGGAGGCCTCTTGTAGGGTACAGGCAACTGTGAACACTGATGTTTTCTGCCAGCCTGTTACCTGAAGTGGATCTTCTGTGGAGCTCAGCAGGCCTTGCTCCAAGCAGAGCCATGTCCTTTCCTGTTGGCAGACTGAGAGGCTTGATTGAGGAGGGCAGCAATGAGTCCACAGGTTTTCTGAAGGTTTTTCTGTTTGCAAAGCGGATAGTGACTTCTTCAGGTTTGTCCTGTTTCCTAGTGTTTGGTAGTAGCAGCTTTTAGATGATTGTGGACTCATAACCAGCTCTGGTTAGCTTTCAGATAATCTCAGTCAGTCATTTCTTCAGAGGTGAAAGGTTGCTGCATACTTACATGGGAATTTGTCAAAAAGTGGTGGTTGTCACTCTTGAGGGACTCTTCTGTTGATGCTTCAGTCTGTTCCCTGTCTGTAGCAAGGCATTACAAGTTCTTTGAAGTTTTGTGTGTTTTTCTTGTCCTCATCCTTGTTGCTATGGAGGAAGGTCAACTGCCCTGTAACAAGAAGTATCTGCGTTACAAACTGATGTGTTTCTGCATCACATGCTACTGCATTTGTGTACCTTTCCCTTTCTATTACCACCTAGCCAGTGAGCCGTTGTGCTCCTGTCTCTCAGCGAGGTACCAAAACAATTGCAACATTGGTTGAGCTTTCCTAAATACAGAGAAGGACCTACCCACAATGATGTGGTTCAAAACTAGTGCTGGCATTGCCCCCAGTTCTTGAGAAACTGCAGGATTTTTATTGCCTTACCTTCAAGGGAGGAAGGTCCTGGGTGTTTTCTAGCTTGTCTCCTGCTCTGTTGGGACAGTTGTCCTGCAGAGGAGCAGATGCTTTGCTTTCTCTACAGAGCAAATCTGCTGCTGCTTTGTGCCTGTCATTTAGGGGGAAACACATGCAAGGACTTCCTGGGTGATAGTGTCTTTGGATACAAGTAGGCTGGTTAATTGACATCAGACATAAGATGTTCTGTGGTTTGAAGGAGCCCTTTTCTTTCTGGTAAGGCTTTAACTTGAAGAAAAAAGTTTCATTTTCTAGTTCATTAGCTGGTCATCCATTGTGGAAACACAGTATTCCTTCCTTGGAGAGGGCTTCCTCTGTAGTAGGCTAGAGGAAAACCAGAAATTCTCAAAGTGCAGGGAAATGTTAATATTCTTGATGTAAAACCTATCTCCTACATCTCTGATACACTTCTGGCACATGAATGATCATAGAAGAACTCAGAGGTTTACTTGCCATAGTCCTCAGATTCCCAAACTTTGGGAATCTGTTTGTGCAGATTCAGTTCTACAGTGAAGGGAATGTCACCTTACTAAGCGGATGCTGTGGAGAGGTTTTGCTAGCCAGCCTCAGGCATTTGGTGTGCAACTGCTGTTACTGGTAATGGAATGAGAAGTCTTTTCTTAAGCTTGCTTTTTGCAAAGTGAAACTTGTGGCCATGTCCATTTATCTCAGCCTGAAATGATTTCTTTAGTTGTCTGTCTGTGCTAATTTAATATATTTAATTTTTTAGGACACCTCTGCATCTCGCTTGTGCAAATGGTCATGTGGATGTCGTTACATACCTAGTAGAAAACAAGTGTCAGCTAAATCTTTTTGACAGTGATAACAGATCGCCACTGATGAAGGTATGTGGAATATGTCACGTTTTTGCAAGTGGGCCTTATTGATTATGCGCTGGATGATATGTATCTTGCAGGATACTTTACACAGACCTGTGTAGAAACATGCATATTGTAAATAGCATGGAATAGGCATATGTTAGCTAATCTTTGAAGGTGCTCTTATTTTGCAGCATTGGGAAGCTGGGGGAGTTGTAGCAGAGTGAAATGTAAATGCTGGAAGTTTTTCCTTTTTTGTGTGCTGTTCCCAGGCAGTACAGTGCCAGCAAGAAAAATGTGTGGCTATTCTGCTAGAGCACGGTGCTGACCCGAATCTGGCAGATGCTGACGGCAACACTGCCCTTCACCTGGCTGTCATATCTCCTAATATATCTGTAGGAGGGCTGTTACTTGAGCGTAATGCCAATATTGATGCCCAGAATAAGGTAAATTTTTATATTTGTTAAGGAATTTCTTTCAAAAAGTTGCATTAATATTTCTCTTGAAGGGTTTTTTGACTTTGATTTTTAACTTGATTTATTTATCTGTCGTTTCAGGAGGGATATACCCCGCTTATTCTTGCTGTCTCCGAACATCATGAAGAGATGGTAGAGTTTCTCCTTAAAAAAGGAGCTGATGTGCATGCTCGAGATCAGTGTGAAAGGTGAGGGGTTTGTCAAAACTCTGCTTGGGTGTCTCTAGGTTGGATTGATGAGAGGCATGGGAATGAGGTCTGGAAAAAAAACCACACAGAAGGAGCTATTTCTGTGTGACTTGTGAAAGCAGGTCTGCAGTTGGCTGCTGTCGTATCTCAGTGATGTTTTTCGCATTGAGGATTGCACGAAGGCATTGTCTGTGGTGGCCCTTCTGGCAGGAAACATGTCGTTAGCTCAGCAACATTGCCTCAATTCAGAAAAGTCCCTCCTACAAGAGCAGCATAGTTTGTATGTAAGTGTTGTCTATGTGGAAGCTTTCTCTGAAGATTGAACATTTAATTGTTTTGATTCCCTGTCCCATTTTATTGTTGTTCTTAATACTTAATGAAAACTGCTTTTTCCTTCATTCATTTTAAAATAATGGGGAAAATACTTTTTTGGAGAACAAATAGGAATAAAAATAATTACAGTGTCTGTGTAAAATCATCTGTTTCATGTTATACTCTGGATGTTTCAGAACCCCACTTATGACTGCTGCTTCTGGTGGGGAGCTTAATTTGATACAAGTTCTTCTTCGGTATGGTGCTGATGTTTCCCATAAAGACACTAATGGATGGACAGCTGAGGATTATGCTGTTATTCATGGATATTCTAGGTAAATTGTTAAGTTTATCGTTAGAATAAACTGTCAGTTATCAGTGTGGCTTTTGAACATTTTTGGTAACAGCACCAAGGTTTAATGGTGTGTTGAGGCTTGTCTTGAAGCTGTGCTCAATGACCTCTTCTGATATGTATCATTCCTGTGTCTAGTTTTAATTTGGCAGTTGAGGAAAATTTCCACACAGAATTCTCTGTTAGATTTCAAGTTTTGTTGCTAAGCTCACATCTGCCCAGTATAAACTCTCTAAAAAGTGTCTGTAGCCTACAGTTATCCAGAGGTGGAACTTGGCAAACTGAAATGCATGTAAACCCTTTCCCCAGACCAGCACTGTTGTCTTTACTGACTTCCACTACAATGACCAGGAACTACCAACTTTTTCTTTCAGAGGAGATCTAACCAATATCCATTTGGTTAAAATCTTAAGCAGTTTTACTCCTCTTATGCATAGCTTTGTACCTGTGGGTGTTCCTTCTCTAAGGTGGTTATGTGTGCTTAAAAGCTAGGCTGAAAAAAATGTACCAAGCACGAGTTAATAACTTTGTAGATATGAATATGCATCTATAGAAGGAACAAGACTGCAGTGAATATTGAAGTACGTAATAGTCATGCAATAAGGATTGTGTGTATCACCCTTAGCGAATACATACAAGTGTATCGATTCAGAGGGCTATGAATATGCGTAGGATGGATAATAAGTGGCTGTTAACTATTCTATTAAATGGTATATGCAAGTACGTGGTTATTTTTACCAAATATATTTCCTCTCTTTCTCTGTATAGTCTTAGTAAACAACTGGCAGAATACGTAGACTGGGAAAATACAGCAGAAGCTTCTGCAGGTGGTGCACAAGGCATCACGGTACTTAGCACTCCTCACCGGACAGGAGCTGCTGGCTTTACGTTGGGTGCACCTGCTGTGGACAGAGGAGGTAGGATCCTTAATCATGGAGGAGCTCATGAGGAAAATCACTACAGCCTTTTCTTTAGGTGGTTTCTATTGTTAAAGCTTATTGTGTTCACCATTGACTTTAGCGGAGGCATCAGATGGAGTAGCACAAGAAGTTTTTTGAATGTGCTTCTTTGTTGCTAGTTGGAGGTGCTTCTTGTCAGGCTGTGAAGGCAGATGTGATTTGTGTGCTACGTGTCTACTTACAGGGTTGTTGCCTTCTGCCCGTCAGATTGCCCACCTGTATAGGTTTTCCTATAGAGAGAGAGAAGGGGGACAGGGAAAGAACTAGACCAGAGTGTGTTTGTTTTTCACGTGTGTACTTTACCTGTAAGATGGCCATTCAGATTGTGAAAGTCCAATGCAAAAGCAGTAGGTTTGTCCTGAGTAGCTGTTCATCTTTCTGTAGTTGGGAAGCAACAGATGAGTTAGCAGGAAGATACATGTCTTATTGATTTCAACTGAGTTTGTGTGTCTTTGTTTTAATATTAATAGTTTCACCTGCACTAAGTTCCTTTTAGCGAGTCATCTTATTTCTCAGCACCAGTTACAAGTGTTTCCGTGTAGGTGCCGTAGAGACATATTTGGGAAAAATTGTCTTGGAAAAGTAACTTTGCTAACAACAATAATGCAGTGTCTGTGTATACTGTATCTTCTTGGAAAGAGTTTGATTTACAATAAAAATATTGCTTTTCTTCCGCTTTCAGTAATTTTATGAAATAAACTTTAAAAAAATCCGTATTACCTTGTGATCCAGGAAAACAATTAAATTGCCTTGTGATTGAAAAATTAACTCCTTCAGTGAGTTTGTAAAATCCAGACTATGCTTATGAGCTCACATAACCCTAGAGGAATCTTAGAAAATTAATATTTTAATATATATTAAATTGTTTTTCTTGTACTTTACATCTCAGGCCCTACAGTGGGAGGTTTTATTCTTTCCAGTTTAAGGGTGTTATATCAGAACTATGTGGCAAATGGGCAGCAAGCCGCGTTCAAACAGGCAGTTCATTACGCCTTTTTTAAATATGTCAAGAAATATGAGCAAAACATGGGATATTTTTCCTCATTGACTTTTCCCAGATATGGGAATTTAATTTAGAGCCAAACTTTGTTCCTTTGACTTGGGAATAGTTGCTTTGATCTAGCTGGAAATTTGTAAAGTTTCTTGATAGATTGAAGGAAGAGTTTTTAATTTATTTTTTTTTTAAAGGGCTTAGTACAGGTAGTTTAATCAACAAAATGTTGCTTTCGCCTAAACAGCACTCACTGTTACTGCCTCCTGTGCAGGTAGATAATTGCTGTGGTACCACATTGTAATGGCTGACAGGCCTGGGTTATTTTAAAATAACTTGAAGAATAACACTGTTGTGTGATTCCAAAACTGACATACCCTCAGGAAAATGTGGGTTCTTGAACCAAATAATTTGTCCCATTCCTTGAAAATTTTAATACTAATTTCTTTGGCAAAAAATAATAATTTTGCAATTTTTCTAAAGGCAAGGATTCAGATTTCTAGTATGTCTGCAGTGGCAGCTTTTTTTTCTTTAGCTACTGTACTGCCTATTAGTGTATTGTTCCTTCAGTGTTTCCCTGAGTCCCTGCAGAAACTGTTGGTTTTTCATCATAGAGCTTTTGGAAAAGAAATGAGTGCTTCAGTGATCTTGAGGTCGGGAAAAGCTGTCCTGTATCACCTTTTAAGAAAACTGAGAAATGGAGAAGGGATGAGAAGCCATCTTGAGGTCCTTTCTTAACTCTTTAAGTATATGTTTTTGATAGGAGTCCTTTTGCCACGCCCATTCCATGTATTTGTGATCAAATCAGTATAAGCAATACTCCCTTCTGTTCTGAGACAAACGAAAGAAATTTGGTGTCAGGGAGCTGCAATAACAGAACCACACCATTCGTTGACTTAAAATACAAAATTTTACTAAGTAGGATGGGTAGAGCAGGTGGGTAGTGATTTACATTCTAAAACTTCTGTTCCACAACACATAGACATGGATACGCACACAAACACACGTGCATGACACTCACACCAGTCAGTGCACCCGTTTTGGTCCAGCTGTGGACTGCTCTATAGAGCTGGGAGAACAGGGTATTCATTCTGGCTGCTTGTCATGTCTGCATGGCTGGTGGTGTAGCTTCTGTATGTGAACAGTTTAGCATGGTGAAATCAGTATAAGCAGGACTCTCTTACCTTCAGACTGAGGTAGGAGTGGCCTATGTTTGATTCAAGCACCAACTGACACAACTTTTAAGGTGAGCTGGTTTAAGGCAACAAGTTTCTGGGTTGCTTTTTTAGTGAGGGATAACAAACATGCTAAAACTGTAACTTAAGATGAGGGAGTGTAAATAACGTAACGGCTAGAAGTTGCGTGGCGGGGGAGCCAAGATTTCCTTCAAAATTTCTGGATAGCTTATCTCCAAACTTCAGTTGTTGGCACCTAAGGAGGGATTTTAAGTGTGCTGTATGTATAAAGCACTCTGCAAATATGAAGGAATTCCATTTGCCGTCTGTGCTAGATAAGGACTAGTCAAGTTGGCAGTATAAAGTTGGCAGTAGAGTAAATTTCTGATAATCTGTTGCAGTATTTCAAAATATTGGAATATGGGTATTTTACATGGAGCAAGTAAATTGTTGCACTGTTTGACACTGTCCCTTGAGAGTAGAGTTCTGTAGATTGTGATTGGTTTTGTTTCTAGCACTTAAAACTGTAGAGTAGGTTGATAGTCACAGTACATTCTCCCATTACTATAGCTTTGTTGATGTGCTGCTTATGTTTTCCAAATTTCTGGAAATTCAAATTTGTTCTGATGTCATTGTTTCATCTGTCCTTTCCATGCCTTTTCCTAAATGGATATAGGAATGCAACAATCTCCTAACCAGACATCAAGAACAGGAAAATCAAGGAAAGGTATTCTGTACAGTAGCATTTCAAATATGGAACATGTTGTATGATACACAAATACTAACACATCTATAATGTTTTTTATCCTGGAGGACCCTATTTTGATGAGTTTGGTTTTATAAATTAGATATGAGAGCAGGCTTTGGGCGCTTCTTATTTGTTTCCATGTTTTGCATGAGTCCTTTATTATTGAATTGAGTGTTTGCTTTGTGTCACTAGTGATAGTAAATAATTTTTTTAAATATGTTGTTCTGTTGCTCCAAAATGGAAATGGACTTCAATTAAAGTGTAAACAAGCAATCCCCAGAGACTGCTTTTCTAGATTCTGTTTCTATGGTAGGGTATCAAGGTCTGTCTGAAAGCCAGCTCATAAACTTCCTCTATTGCTTTCTAAAGGACAATGTGACCTGGTTTTGATCATTGCTTAAAGTTGCTATACATTGAAAGTAAAAGTTCAGATAACTTACTCAGCTGGTTTGATTAATTATAACTGTACTAATTGAAAATATAACTGAAGTCACCTGTCAAGAATTTATAAGTGACTGCTCCACCTTATTCACCCAGTTCTAAGAGACAGGTTTTCATTCAGCTTGGGGGGTTAGCAGGTAGATTAGACTGCAGGTACTGAGTGATTTAACAGAAAACTGTGGTATGTAAAACTAATTAATATTTTTAAATATTATGTGTTTGTAATAGGAAACATTAAAAATCAGAGTTGTCTGAGCATGAGCCAGCAGGGTGTCCTGGCAACTGAGAAGGTCAACAGTGTCCTGGGCTGTATTAAGAGCAGCATAGCCAAGAAATTGAGCAAAGTGATTGTCTACCCTTACTTGGCACTCGCTGGATTGTGTCCGGCTCTTTGGGTATAATTTTGAACCCCTACTGCAAAAGAGGTTGGTCTTTCAACAGTGAGCAAGTTCAGTGGAGGGCCGTCAAACCTGTCGGGGGCAGGAGTACTTGCCCTTTGAGGAGAGGCTGAGGAAACTGGGCTTGTTCAGCCTAGAGAAGAGGTGACTTTGAAGGGGACCTAGCAGCAGCTTCCAGTACATATGAGGAGAAAAAGCCAGGTGCTTCCCAGTGGTGCATGACAGGACCCAGAGATACCAGAGGCATAAATGCAAACAAGAGAGTCTCTAACTTGATGTGAGAAGCTTCACCATGATAAAGACAGTAAAACAGAGAGGTTGTACAGTCTCCATCCTTGGAAGTGTTCAAGACTGGACTGGATAAAGCCCTCAGGAACATTATCTGACCTCATAGCTGAGCCTACTTTGAGGAGGCGGTTGGCTAAGAGACTTCCTGAGATCCCTTCTGACCTGATTTATCCTATGATCCTGCATGCAAGTTGCCTTCATAATGCTGATGAAAGCTTGGAGTGTAGTATAGGATGCCCTGGTTATGCCTCTTTTGCCTGTTGAATGCCCTTTTTGGTGCAGTGTAGAGAACTGCTGGTGATTTTTTTCTTCCGGAGGATAAGCTTTAGATCTTGATTACGCTTTTTGATTTTTCTTTACCCTTTCAGAATAATCTGTAACTGGGTAGAGCAGTAGATAGTGTAGTATATAGCATAACGTTACCTAAAATAGTAAAGTCTCTGCATGTGATATGTACTCATGTGTGTAATATGAATATTTTGGAGGTTCATTTACTTGCTGTCTTGCTAAAAAACCACCATATAGTTAATTGTTTACTAACATAGCATATTCATGCAATGCCTTTTTTTTTAGTTTAGAGATGTTTCTTAAACTTCTAGGTATAAGAGTCGAAAGGAGATACAACTCTGGTCTTTTTTGTTTTCTTTTTTTAATTCAGTTTGGCTTGAAAAAGCAGTTGTTTTGGAAATGCATTCATTCATGCTGTCTTGTGTTGAATTGACTACCCAAAGTTTCATTCTGTTATTACTTGTGGAGTTGTCCATGTTAAATGTTTATATGTACTGGTTAATTTTTAGCATGCCAAATCTAATTTCAACATGTCAATTAATGTTTGAACAGCAATAGAAGACTTTTCCCAAGGAGACTCAATAAGGTGAGACTTTAAAAATACCTAACACTTACCTGAGGAATGATTTGAGAGAGACAGTACTCATTTTGCTTTGCTTTTTAAGAAGCTCTGAGAAAGAGGGGAGTGATGACAGTTGGCATACTTCTGAGGAAGAAGAACTGGATTTTACCCCCAAGGTATGGTGCCTTTACAGGAAAAATGTCCTGTAAAAATAAGTGATTTGAAGGCAAGCTTTCTCTGGGATTGAAAGAAATTGCAGTTCCAGCCAATATTGTTTTTCCCCTTAGAAGCAGTCTCTGACCTGCCAGCCTGCCTTCTGCTGTGAGTTTTTCCTAAAAGACCGGTAGCTGTGGCAGAGCATGCAGTAGATTTGTGGTTTGGGGCAAAAGAGCAATAGCTGAGGAGAAAAACAACCACATTGTTTTATTTGTTCTTGTTCATTTGAGTCAGATTTGCAGACTGTAGAAGTTTGTAAGTTACTATTATAACCTATTCCGTTCTTCTCCAAACATGTTTATTGTTTCCTGTAATTTTGGTGATGGATTCCTAACTGATAAAGAAAAAGGGCATTTGTTTATCTAGATCTACTGAAATCCTTCATCACCTACTTCTCCTTTCCTCCTCGTCACGTTCCTCGAGCACTCAAGGGATGAGTTACTCAAATGGGCTGTCTTTTTTCTTCTATGAGATGGCATTCCATGCTTGCATGTAATCTCACAGTGCATGTTTCCCCTCTTTTTTGAGTGCTCGGGTAGTATTCTTTTTGTCAGCTACAAGCTCTCGTGCCTTCTGTTTTTACTAATGTTCTGAAGGGTTATCAACTTCTGTAGTGATGTCTGGAGCATCTATTCTGTTGCACTGGTATCCTGCAGTGATGAGGAACCGGAGTGTGGTAGTTAAACCCGCTCTGTAATGCTGGAGATGCAAGCACGTTTAATTTTAACATAATTTTGTTTCCTTGCACTGATTTAAATAGAAATGATGCATTTTTCTGGTGTGAATTTGAAATTTAGGTATATTTTGGTAAGTGTACTTGCAGGAACTAATTTATGCATTAAGTCTAGGGATGTTAACAGTTACTTGCATTGTGCACATTTGCAAGTAAGCATCCTGAAACTGCAATCTTAAATATAGCTGGATTTTACTTAAGTATTACAAATGTTAAAACAGCTTTTTAGAACTGTTATGCGTGTAAACATAGTTTTGGAAACAATTTGCAGAAGGGTGCCTGCGCATAGTTTTGGGGTGAAATACTCACTGAATTGCATATGCGAGGAGTGTTTGTGTAGTTAGAACTATAGGATGGAGCCAGCACCTGAGCAGTATCAAAAGGACAACCTGATTATATTTCATGTTCAAGATTTGATGTGAACAAAGGATTTATTATTGTTACTGTTTTAAAAAAAAAAAAAAGGTTTTGCTTAAATAAATCTTTATTTACAGAAGCTGCAGAAGCCAAACTTGACACTGTTAATGAACGCTTCCCAGCAGTTCAGGAAAAACAGTAAGCTGTTTGGAAAAGATTGCATGATACACTGATAAATAAAAGTAGACTTGCTAAGTAGTTTTTTAATTTTTTTTTTGCTATAGTAAATGAGAAAAGTAGCATTTTGAAAACACAGCACTTAGTCATTTCAGAAAAAATAAGTCCTATCGTTAAAATGAAGATATTAATCCCCTCCTAAGCCTTTGTACCTGGTCAAGTCCTTCCTCCATCCTGCCCATCCCTCACCTGTCTCCTTTTCCAGACATTCCCAGATGACTCCTCTCCTGTGCATTAATCTAGTAACATGCCTATTGCTATTTGCGTAACTCCTTTTGTTCACATGCATTTTTCCTTTTCATGTGCTTTAAGATGATGGTGATGGTTCTAGAATTGAAAGTCCTAAGTCACCAAAGAAGAGCCTCAAACAAAGAACCCTGTCGGATGCAAACCTGAACAAAGGAGAATGTGGAGAACTGTTGAATCAAGATGTCTCAGATACAAGCAACCTGGAGGAAGAAGAATTGGAGGAGGAGGAGGAAGAAGATAATGAAAATGACAATGGAGATGATGATGAAGATTATGAGGAGGAAGAGGAAGAAGAGGAGGACGAAGATCTTACTCGAGATGAAAAGGAGGAGGAAGATCTGGAAGATGAAGAAACTCAGTCTAATGACATACTGGAGGAGGAGCAGGGGGAGAAAACAGAACCTAAAGGGGAAATTAATCAGAAATTGGAGTATTTTAGTAATGCTAAGTGTGAAGGGGAAACTCGGTGTGGAACTGGAGATGACTGTGAGGACAATCATAAAATAAGTAAAGAACTTGATGAAAAGATAGAGGAATCTGTTGATACTCCTGTGTCTTTTATAGCTGGGTGTTACGAAAGGTTGCAAGAAAATGTAACTGCCATGTCTCCAAAGATAATGAATAATGAAATATCTTCCAAGTCAGTACCAAAACAAGCTGTCTTTCAAAATATAAATAATTTGCAAGGTACGCAAGAAAGCTGGAACAGGAAAAGCATGATTCAGGAGACGTTTCACAGAAATGCTGACTCCTGTTTTGCGGACTCTGAAATGACAGACTGGAAAAAAGAGATACCTCAACCTCTCTCAGACAGTTGTGTTAAGGAGAAAAAGTCAAGCTTTGGTGATGGCTTTGAAAGTGGTAATAATTCTTGGTCAGTAGCAAAAAACCCAAAGCTGGAAAGTCAAAGACTGAACTCTGTCGTTCTTGAACATGTGGATGATGAAGATACTGAAGAAGAGCAATATGAAGAAGTAGATGATAAAGTCTGTGAAGCACTGAAACAAGAAAGTGAAAACTTGCGCTTAAATAGGTGTGAAGAAAATTTAAGAGCAGCATTTCACTCAAGCACCAAAGTAAGTATATACGGATGATTTGATCACAAGGGTATTTTCTAAGGGTAATATAGGTAAGAAACAAATGATAAAGTGGATTTCTGTTAATACTTGCTCTTAACATATATCCGTCTTTTGATCATCCTTTTTTGATTTTAGAAAATGTCTTACTCTTAGCCAAAGCAGTTTCCTAGGTATAAGAAGCATTTTCATTTTTTTTTTTTCTATTGGTTACAGTGGTTTTGCAGGAAAAAGAATAGGCAGTAGACTTTTTCTGGAATCAATTACATTTTTCTCAGTTGTATATACAGATTTTATCTGTGAAGATTTACTGCAATTCAGTAAAATTCATGGTGTGATAGCTGAAAGTGAGGAAACAACAGTAAGTTTGAGTAAGATTTGGAAGCTAGTGATTTTCCTTGGAGCAAAGTAGGGGAAAAGAAGGAATGTGTTCTGGAATGATGTAACTTAAATGAAGCTAGAGTTAGACTGACATGAGGAAGTGCTTCTCCGGGGCTTTGCAGAACCAGGGGTGAGACTTCACAGAATCAGTAAGGTTGGAAAAGACCCATAAGATCAAGTCCAACCATCAACCCAACACCACCATGCCCACTAAACCACGTCCCACAATGCCTCATCCACACGTTCCTTGAACACCTCCAGTGATGGTGACTCCACCACTTCCCTGGGCAGCCTGTTCCAGTGTCTCACCACTCTCTCAGTAAAGAAAATTTTCCTAATATCCAGCCTGAACCTTCCCTGGCACAACTTGAGACCATTTCCACTTATGACATTAGGCATTGCTGTCTACTCGTATAGATTCCCATGGAAAAACTGAAGGCCTTATTGAGCTCTGTTTTACAAAGTTTCCCTTTTTTCTTACACAAGAAAAGTATTTTTCAAATTGTTGATGAATGGTGAAGTAGGTGCTTGTTTCTATTCATTCCAACTGTTTCAGTCGATCTCTTTTAGGAAGAATCACCTGAGTGGGAAGAAGAGGAGGAGCAGCAGGAGAAGGAAGACATTGGTGAAGAGCTACAAACTGTGGTTGTTGAGGGTGTGAAAAATTCTATTTGTAATGATAGCCATCAAGTCCACACTGCATCAAAAGACAATGCTGGTGAGAGAAATGAGTTCGTAAATGCTGATCCCAATTCTTTCTCTAGAAGTATTAATACACATAAATGAACTAAAACTGTGATTTGACTTCTGAAATAGCAAATATTTTACTTGCCTGTGAATCCTAGTGGTCATTGGCAGAGAAGGAAAGCAGCTTTTGTTCCTTTTCATTCATTCTGGAAGAACTGAAATTGTAGCGTTGGATTCCAAACGATGCTATATGAAGCAAGGGCCGTTCTTGCTTTTGTTGCTGTGTTCTCCCTGAAGCGATCTGAACAAAATGCATGGATGAAAAAGAGGACTAGAGTGTCTTGGGTGTGACAGTAATATTCCCCTTTCTGGCCTGTACTGTCAGATTGAAAAGCTGGGGAAAATTTTGAGTCAAGCTGAGAGAAAGCTGTTCTGTTTCAGTACCTCACCTTGTCCAGTTTTAAAATGTAGAAGGTCCCTCCAGTACCACACTTGTGTGTGCTTGAAAGCATTACCAGCTTGGTCAGAGTTGAGCTCTTTGGTACTCGCCTCAAGTCTCAGCGCAGGAGGAGAGGGCACCGTTTCCATTGTCTGTCTCTAGAGAGTAGCTTGGTGTGGTAGATGTTACCAGAGCATGTGTAGCTGCTGATCAAATGCTACACAGGGGGCCTGGCAGAACCACTGTATTCAAGTGTTGCGCCTATACATGCTCTTCTGTCTCTATGCATTTTACCGTAAGCTTGAGTTTGGCATAGTGTAAGTAGTCAGAGCCCAGGCTGGAACCAGCAGTTTCCCTCTTTGGGGGTGGGTGCCCTCACTGCTCTTCAGCTCCTTGCCCCTTCTTTGTGTGCATGTCTCCCCACGAGTGAATCCTAAATCAGTTTTACCTAATGGAGTAGCTTAAAACAGAGAAATGAAGATGGTCTAATCTGGCCAGGAACCCACTGAGACTGAGCCTTATGTTCATCTGGTAGAGAAGAGGTTTGGATATTAACCCCCTGAGATAAAAATGGCTTTTGTGTGTTTGCGGTTAGTGTTTGAGCAGTGAACCTCTATTTTTAAATGGCAATGCTTAGGTGTCTAGCTTCTGGGAACGTTTGGGGTAACAACTGTCTGTCAGGGAAGATCTTTCCTGGTAGCACTACAAAAGGAGCATTGTTTCTTGGTGATTTTAGTGATGTTAGTGTGAGGATGTTTTGGATAGTGTTTCTATGGTACCTCCTGTACAGTGGAAAGTGGTAGTAAATACCGAATTCTGGAGCTGTAGGCTGGAGAGCAGGTGACCTAAATTCTGTATACCACAGGACTGCAGCGTGCTGGAGTCTCTTCCTGAATGTTACCCAAACATGTGTTGGGTGTTGCTTGTAGCTATGTCTGCTGTTGTGCGTAGCCATCTCCTGCTGGAAGGGAGGCAAGAGGAGGTGGCAATGTAAAGGAAATACCATGATGTGGCTGGGTGTGAAGAAACCCTTGAATAACGCTCGATTCTTAGTTTGTCCTTAGCAATAGAATCACCGCGCATTTTTTGGATGCAGGACTTGACTGATGGGGAAGAGCAGAGAGAAATAAAAACACTCAGTGTCTCACTTCTTACCTCATTTGTAGGTGCCCTATCAGCAGTGGGAGCAGAGGAAGAGGAAGATTCTGAATCTCCCTGGGATTCTGAGGTACTTTCTGTGAAGGACATGGGGGTTCCCACCACGGGGGAAGGGGAGGACAATGGTAGGAGTAACATCCAGAAGCACTTGAGAGGTTACTTTTGACTTGGGCCCTACCATTGATGAGGCTTATTTCATCTTTTCCTGCTTCTGCCATATGTTTGTAACTGGGGGCCATTGAAATACTTCTGCTCTAGGCCAGCTGTTCAGTTGGGATTGGGATGAAATTACGTCAAGCTAACGACTTGGGTCTCATAGAAACTGGCCTTTGAGTTTGGTTTCTAGTATAGTACTGAAGCAGTGAAGTTTCTTGTTGCTTAAAATGCTCTGAGCTTTTAACAGGGGCTGGCAGGATTGTTGCTTTTTCACCGTACCGCTCTATTCTGCTGACCTGGTCAGTGGTTGCCTTTAAGGTCTACAACCTAGATGGTTAGCTGCTTCTGAATAGATCCTGTTTACCTTTTGTAGGTATAATTCAGCCCTTTTTGAAAGTCACGTTCAAAAGAGATACCACACATGCTGGCTGTGTTTGCCTTTTTAGTTCTTTCTGTGTGGTAATGGGCTAAAAGAAAACAAGCAGGGTCTGTAGCTAATGCCCTCTGGCTTTTCTTGTGAGGAAGAACGAACTCTTCCCCACCCCCTTCTTGAAAATACAAGACTAAAATATTATTATTTTTTAGGTAGCCTTGGTTTCTGTAAGCTTTGCCTTGCTAGTCTTTGTTCAACACAAATCGCCCTTGCGATTGGGAATAGCGATGCATTCACTCACCACTGCAGCATATGTGCCTAGGGAGCATAAGCACAAACTTAAATGTCAGGTACACGTTCAGTACAAATGTTGGATCACCACAGACCCGCAGTTATTGGTTCACAACCCACATCTTGAGTTACTGTGTTAATTCTCTTTTGTGGCTGTCCAGTTTGTCAAGGTTTATCAACATAACAGAATAGTTTAGATGAGTTGTGGGATTTTTGCTTAAGATCTGAAAACACGCACAACTGCTGTGATTTTCCAGTATACTATGTCTTAATGTGTCCTTTCCAAGGGTCTTAACAAATGTTTTTATATCTCTAATATACTTGATACCATGCTATGCAAGTTTGCTTAGCAGGAGCTTTTTGCATAGAAATTACTTGAAAATGCATTTGTACCAATTCTCATGCATGTGTTTTAGATTATACAGACGGATTCTGAAAGTCCGAGAAAAGTATCATCCCGTGTGTTGCTCCCAGCTGCTGACAGACATGGAGCATGCTCACAGATTGTTTCAGGGGAACGTGACAATGGTAACTTCATGGTGGACTAAATGTTTGTCTGTAAGCATTTATAGGCTAAAGTGAACTTTTATAAGTGTCTGTCTTAGGAATGTTGCTATGATGTGGGTGTGCGCTATAGCAATGAAGTGCTTAGTATTTGTTAATTAACACCAGTTACCACAGCACTTGCTGGCCAGTTTGTAAAGGAAGTTGTCTTGTTTGCATTATGTGTGTTCTTAGGACAGGTTGGTTTTTTTTTTTTTTTGATTCAGGTTCTTGTTGCGTAGTGATGAAAGTGTATGTGGTTTAAGACTGACGTGTCTGAACATTTAAACATTCTTAGATGATGCAGCAGAAGAAAGCTATGATCTGGCTAAGCATTTTTTCTTCGTAGCTTAATTTTTGATAACTTTCTGGTGTGCTTTGCCTAGGAGCTAAAATATGAGTAAAAGTTCAGGTTTTGTTGCTAAGGGTTTCTGCCTGTAGTTTGTGACACTGTCTCTTGAGCATAGGATGGCAGGGAAGTTTTGCTTTTGGGGTAGAGCTCTTTTCTGAAGGATTTCTCCTTTAACAAATGGTTGTCAGTCCCGTTTGTAGTATAGGTACAATAGAACAGCTGAAGAAGCTAATCCATTTTTAGTTTAGTAAGCTGGAAGCAAGACTTTACAAGCTCCTGGGAGCTTGTAAATCTACTTGTTGAGTAGTTGTCATGGAAGTCTGCTTTGTATGATGATATTAACATAAGTTTAAAATCAGTGTGAAAAGGGGGTAAAAGGTGATCATGGTAATCTTTCTAAGGTATTTCCATACTGCTAGACCAGCAAGTTTACTGAAATCAAATACTGTTTGTTTTCTAATGATTTTTTTTAAATATAAAAATTTTGCTGTGGAGCTATTTTTAGTAACGTTTCATACACTTCTTTCATGAGAGGACTCAAGCTGTAAGATGAGTAAAGCAGAGGATTTAAGAAATATAGGTGGGCCAGTAGATTGTGTGGGTTTGAAAATGATTTGATGTTGGACAAAAATTTACAAAAAAAAAGTATTTGGAACTATGCTATAAATGGAGATTACAACCAAACAACATTTGTGTCTTTTGTTTCCTTGCAAGCTAAAACAGAACAATCTGTTGAGAACTAGCTTGATATTACCTCACTGAAAGACACGTGTATGAGGTTTTTGCATCTGCACCCATGGTTTCTCTGTCCCATCAATGGAAAGGAAAATACTCTTCAACATTAAACACTCACAGGATAATCACAGTCATAGTGCTGTTGGACTGTTTTATGATCATTCATTATAGCAGACCAGCTTTGGCTTTTGAAATAATCCTTTTAGAAAGCAGGATTCAGCTCCTCAAAAGGACTAAATATTTTATCTTGTTCTGTTAATGAGCATGACCTTACTGCTTCATGTGAATTGTCCTAGTTCTGTGTTTATTATTTTTTAAATCCAAGGTGTACAGTGGAACGTATACATTGTCCTTTTCTTGTATACTAATACATATGCTGTATGATGAGGTAAATTAAATGTTAGGTATCGTACTCTCGATGAAATAATGCTTGCAACTGACACTTAGTTGTAGAAACTACTGATGCTGAATGGAGTAGAAGATACCTTCAATTAAATAAACTAACAGTTCCCAAAATATTTTTCACCTCTAGGCTTTTCGAAGAAACCAGACAATTCCCAGGTAAGTATTTGTTCATGTCAGACTGACTACTTGTTCTGCTCATTAAATAGTATGTAATTACTTTTAATTTGTTTTTTTATGATTGGATTGTGTCTTTCATAGCTGAAGACTCCTGAATCTGTTTTGGAAATGAATGAAACCTCTCCTAAAAGAAGGCAGCAGAAATCAGGTAATGTTCACTTCATGTGGTTCTGGGTTTAGCTTCATAATCTTTCTGGATAGCAGTATTTAATAAAGCATATGACTTATTTGTTTTGCAGATCTATTGGAGGAATTTGGCTTAGGAGATGCAGAGGATATTGAAGGTATTCATAACACTCTTTTTGTAGTGTTCTTTTATGGACAGACATATTGTACTTGCAAATTTTTTCCTAATGTTAAATTAATGGTCTAGCAAGTTGTTCTGGGAGCAGAAGGTCTACTGGAATATGCCTCTATGCATGTGTGTGCTCCCTCCTCTAGTCTGCCATTCAACACTGTAAATACCCTCCCATGATGTAGGCTTCCTCCACCGTACCTGCTGTTACCTCCCTTTTCCAGGTAGTCCTCAAGTTTGCTTTCCTTCCAGTTTCTCAAAAAACCCCTTCCTGATATTCCTGGTTCTCTGAGCATGTGCTGCAGCTGATTCCAGGCTAGGGATCTGGAAGCTAAGCTGTCCAGGAGCTGCAGGCAAGACAAAAGGGTAATTCTTAGGCTCATACTGTAGCTGCACTCAGCAGGAATTATTACTTGCCGGGCTTTTCTCTACCTGTCTGGCAGTAGTTTTGAAACATATAGCAAATGCATTCCTCTGAGGCATCCCCCTCCTATTTCATGGAAACTGACCAGCAGGTTCAAAAGTAGGGGAAAAAAGTGGGGAAGAGAGACAAGGTGGGAGGAAATGACAGTGTCAGCATGTTGGCAGGAATTCTCTTTTCTTTGGAAGCAAGGCTAAAAGTGAAGCAGCTAGCTGGTCCACTATATATTGGAGAGAGGATATATGACCTTAATGGCTTTTTAGTTTCTTTGTTCTAACATTTATTGATTTGCATATATGTTAATGAGATGAGAAACAATTACCCATACAGGTTTTAGAGTTTCTACAGTCAGTTATTGAAAATATAAACCAGAGAGAGGTGAACAGATATGTAGGCAAGTGAAGTAGGTAATTGGAAATAATTTTTTAAATTATTGTAACTTCTAAGTATGGAAAACAAATAGTTCCAAGTTCTTTGGCATCCTTGTTTTAGGGGAAAAAAGAAAAAAGTACCGTTGTTCTTTTGACAACAATAGAGGTTAAACTTCTTTCGAGGTAAAATGCCTCTCTCCTCCTCCTCTCGCCCTTCTCCTCTCTCTCATGTACTTGCAATGGGTAAGCAACAACAGGTCCTCTTTTGCCCTTTATTTTGCAGTGATAGTGTTTTTGTAGGATGCATAGAGGATTGTTAAAAAAGTTGTTCAGTTAAAACATGAGTTTGGGGTTTTTCTGTATTACACAGTAATGTGAAATGTAGCCCCATAGTGGACCAGTATGTTATAAAATTACAAATACAGAAAGGAAAGACTGCCTTTTCATAGCTCATTTCATGTCACCTATTTTTCCTGTGTGTCTTTATTCATTTATGTCATTTTGGTTTTTTAACCATGTGTTATCTTTAAGATCAGGTGTTAAGAGGTACATGTGAAAATTTCTTTCAAACTTTCATGTTTTGATTTGGGTTTAAGCAATTTAGATTGCTTCAGCAAAGCATCGTGATTCCTGCGGCACACATATTTCTAACTCTAAAAGGGTTGAATGCCACCCTTCACAAGTTTATTTCATAAATCTGCAAAACAGGTACAGTATCTTGCACAATTAAATGCTGAATGAGAGATGAAATTTCCCAGTCTATTTACTTTGTTACTGACTCATAGTAATAACTTCTTAAAATCTATTTTTGGGTCAAAATTAAGTAGTAGTGTTCTCATGTTTTCTGTACGGAAGAGTAGCTGCTTTGCACTGTAATCTGCAAAAAGTCATTATGGAAGACAATTTATGAGGAGGGAAATCTCGGAAGAGAGAGGAGAGGTAAAGGCTAATTGGAAAGAACACTAAAAGTCATCCTTTCAGTGCTAGCTAGAGAACAGGCAGAGTAAAAGGTGGGGGATTTGCATCTTTCATATGCACAGGGATTTCTGTCTATTTGTATGTGAGTCACGAAGCCAGATTCATCTAACCCTGCTGCAGGTATCCATTAATAAAAATACATGCTAGTGATAAATGACTGGCAAAAATACTGGAATTTTAGATATACATTTTCTTAAATGACAGGCTCTTCAGAAGCTTCGGACTAGGATTCTACCAGTGTTTTAACTAAAAATTTCTCCCTGTGCTGAAAGTGAAAAAGTCTTGACAATGAGGAGTCGTCCCCCTTTCACAATGTTGACAGGAGCCAATAATAGAGAAAATAGACTCATTAATTACTGCTCCAAGAAGAGAAGAGACTTTACTTGCAACAGCTAATGGGAGAAGTTCTTATCTTTTTTCTTAGTTTATGATTTTGAATTATTTTTCCAGTGGCTTAGAACTACTGATACCATGAGAAATGGAATTTTGCAGATGGAAGAACATTGTTGCCTTTCATCTTTCCTGCCTTTTTCCTTGTTCTGTACCCATCATACAGAAATTTCAAGATTGATTAAACCCTATGGAAAAGAAATCTATGGGCTCCAAAGACCCTAGAATCTTACCTAAAGACTGAGACTTTAGGCTCAAATAGCTGCTGCTGAAAACTTTGGTGTTGACCATGGTGGGCAAGACTGAATAAGAGTTCAGGTTGCTTTTGATTTATAGCAGTATGGCATGTAATTTTGAAGTCTCTGAACTCTGAAACAGAATCCAAAACATTAAGACACCTACATACTCTGAACAGAGAATGTGAACTGCATGTTTAGAAGGCCAGTACAAAACTATGGGTACTGACAGGTCTACTTTTATCCGGCTTTCAGGCAGATACAGTCAACCAGAAAAGCTTGTTCAGTCTGTGTTGTGCAGTATTCTTCAGGAAGGGTGTCACAGCTCTCCTGCAGCCACAAAATACTTAGTCTGTCTTTTAAGCAAAATTGTGGTGTCTGTGTTACATGGTGGGAGTGATCACACGTATCAAATTTTATGGTAGGAAGCTGCATGCATGTTGCAGTTTGTGACCTGAATGAACATTGATGAAGTGATAGAAGAAATCTGGTTAAGGGTACATTTATGGAAATGGTGTAGAAGCAGTCCAATCTGTCTGAGAGCTTGACCACCCCCTGCTGTGCTTGGGCTGGAAAGGCTTCTAGGAGTAGTAGAAACTCCGAGCGCACTGGTGTGTCTAGACTCTTCTCTTTCTAGGAGATATTGTTACCACCCAAAAGGCTTATGTGTAAATTACAAACATATTGGGTGCCTGTCTGTGCCCAGTTTTGCTCTCGAGTTATTTTCCTTTTGTTTTCTGAAAGGATGTTGCAAATCAGTGTGACATCTGTGTAGATACTTCTCTTGGATTTCATCAGGCTCCAATGCTTCTGGCCACCCCTTGCAGTTGGTACTCCTGGAACTGTATGCTCAGTGAGGGAGGGACTTGTTGGTTCAAATTACCCAGCCTCATCACAGTTCTAGTAAGAAGGACAAGGACCCATCTACAGAAACTATGCAAAACTATTGGAGAAAATGAAGATGTTGATCTCCAAGTTATGGAGGTTATTTGTATGGGAGCTAAGCTTTTACTTATTCCAAGCATCTTGGTATTGATAATTTATGACACTGTCTACAGTACCTTCTATGGTGCTATCTGCAGGTGTTCCTTGACCACCAGCACATCTGTCCTCATTTCTAATGCTGGTTGCAGCCTTCATCTGCACCAGCAAACAGCTTGCTATTGGGATATCTACAAGCATCAGTAAAGGCTAAATCTACTCTATGATCTTGAAAAACAAGAGAAAGGGAAAAATGCCCATTTTCCTTATAGAACATTATCCTTAGATAATCATTAATTATTGTTGTTATTATTATCTTTAATACTCGTCAGATTGTCTGAAATGTGTCAAGGTCATCAATAGATCATCATAAAAACCCTGTGAAATAAGCACTGTCAACCCACTAATGACTAATGTGTGTTGGGAAATGCCTTGTGCTAAAATACCAAAAAAAAAAAAAAATTATAAAAAAATCTAGGACATTGCACCCACCAGTGATTGAAGTGGGAGGAGAAGGTTGTTATTTCACACTGTGTAACCTGAGGTTAGAATCGACCTCTGGAGACCTGTACGACTGACTGAGGAGCTTAGGTTCCCAATTCAGACATACAGGTTGTAACTCTAAGCTTGTATCTAATGTAATCCCCTTCAAGAAATGAAAGTTTGCAAAAGGAGTCACCAAAAGCAGAAAATGCCAGAAGTGAGGTTGGCCATGTGACTTGTTAATACTGGACTCTTGTATGATAATGATGATACTTATTTTCTCCCTGTCTTGCTTGCTTTTCTTGTAGAAAGAATAGAATATTGTGTCCCTCTTTTAGCAGTGAAGCTTTGTGTGTAGAAAGGCTATTGCGTAGAAACCATAGAATTATGGAGCAGGAAAGGAGTGCAGAGTGATTAAAGTGAAAAGCCTCCATCTCTGTTTTTAGATTCCACACTTGAGCTGCTGGGACTTGTTTCTTTCTGAATAATTGGTACTTCAAAGTGTTTAGTGTGCCTTCCACAAAAACAATGACAATGAGTTGCTGCTTCTAAGTTGTATCTGGGACTATTTGGAGTCCAATTCTCAGATGGAACAGAGATTCAAGGTAGGCACCCCATAATGGGGAGCCCAGACTGAGTGACTGCTTCTGAGGAGTTTGTGACCTGTCCAATATTGCTTAGAAATTCTGAGAGAGGTGGAATCCAGTTTTCAATGGTACAAGTGAAACGTCCGGATCATGGGTTTTTCTCAACGTTTCACAAGCCTGTCTCTCATTCAGTGTTCCATCCGTGTCTTCTGCAACGGATGAGGCAGCAGTTTGAAATACTCAGTTGAGACCCATGTCTAGAGACATAATTTTCATGCATGGAGTAAAGCTGGGACCTTAAATATTTCAAGCGTGTGATTTTGTTGTTTACGATTTTCTGTGCACAAGACATAGGGAAAGGAAAATTGCTGGAGGAATGTAGGTAGTTACTGCATGACACACAGTGCGTCCTCCTCTCCTCTCCCCCCCCTCAGAAACAGGGAATGGTTTATTTGTGACCATTATAGTGATTTTCAGCAAATTTCCTTTATACATTAAAAAGTAAAATGCCCTGGGAGAAAGGAATTCACACAGATGCATCTTAAATCTGTATTATGGTAATTTTCTCTCTAGGAGCTCGTAAATTTGAGGGGATGTGTTATTTTGTGTTAAGATTTTTCTCACAAATACAACGATGCAAGATGTAAATAAGTAGTATGAAGTCATGCTCATTATAAAAATACATATTTTTTTTCACTGTAGGCGAGTACTCGGGATCTGCCTTTCACATGTCATCATCAGCTGAAAAACAAGACATCAAGAATGCCAGTGAAAACTATGGGGTGCAGGTATGTAAAACCAAATATTTTGAATTAGAGTCTGAATTGGTAAATTGTATTATACACTAAGGTAAAGACAACTTACCTGTCAGTGAATGGTAAGGGAGGGAGAGTCCTGTAGATGAAGGTTGTATTATAGTCTGAAGTACAGTTGCATACAATCTTCTTACGGTGGGGTAAAATCCTTGTCATTATGTTGAACGCTTGCTGTTATACTGATTTGTTTCCAGCTGGTTTGCTTAAATTTTGACCAGTGTTTTTCCTTTTGTGCGGTGCTGAGAAACAGTGCAGTCAAATGCTTCTTATCCCCTATGCAAAATGCACATTCAAGTGAAGAGGGAGATTTGTCTATAATCTGCTGATCTGTTTGATTAAACATGCCCGGTCTTCCTCTTTGTAAGAGAAAGGTCAAACAAAAAACCTTGAAATTTGGTGACCTTTCTGATGCTTTCCCTGCCTCTGCAAAATATACCCTTGTTTGGCCATGTTAATAATTGTTTGAAAAGTGGTTTGTTTTTTTTTATCTTCTTTGTGTTGGGCATACACAGGACAGGGCTGAATAGAGGGATCTGGAGTCTTCTGTAACACCTCAAGTGGCAGCGGAGCAAATTATTTCCACCCCACACTCAGGCACCATGAAAGAGGGACATGCTTAATTTTAACAGGCAGAGCACAGAACTTAAGCCTATTGGAAGGTGGTAGTAGTTGGGCAATGAACTTGGGAATGGAGAGGCTGAGACAGATGGCAGCTGGCTGAAGTGCTCCTTCCCTGTTCTGAAAGGAGGAATTTTTGCAGAGGGAGAAAAGGGCCTGGCTAATGAGAAGAGAGAGCGAGGAGCTGGATGGTCGTAGCCCATTGGGATACCAAGGCTGCAGGCCCTATTTAGAAGGGACCACAAGCTAAGGAGGCATGTGGGGAAGGGAGCATGTTGGGAGGAGTGTGACACAGGAGCAGTCAGAACTGTTGAGGAACAGAGCATGGGGTCAAGGAAGTGAGGAGGCTGGGTGGGGTTGAGGCATGGTACGGTTTTCATGCAAGCTTGGGTTCCTGATTTTTGGGATAAGGCAAGGAATGGACAAGTTTCCCTAATAAATACTTTTCTTTGGAGCTTGGAATGGAATTTAATATTTCTGAATCTTGGGTAAAGAAATAGTCCTAACTTAGCCAATTCTCCTTGTGGTGGACAGTAAAAGCTTGTCATGTTCATTCACATTGTATTACCTCAGCTGGCAGGGGACTGTAAAATGCCAGACAGTAGAGAATGATAGAGGAAGGAGAGTGGGAAAATGCAGGCAGTTGTAATGAAAAATGGTATTAAAGCAATAAAATGTGAAAAAATAAATTGCTTTGTGACAAATGCTACCAGTTACAGAAAGCAGGCAGGCTAAAAGGTATAAGCAACCCTAATGTCCAGACAAATCTAATCTAAGAAAAACTGTTGTCTCTCAAGTAAGTCCTTCTATCTTTAAGAAAATGATGATTCAGTAAACCTTTAATTTAGTATCCGTTGATTTTTAATTATAAACAGTTGCTTTCGAAATGCCTTACTTCTATTATTTCTGTTATATGCTAGGATGAGTTTGCAACAGAAATTACTTAGATTAACTGTAACTTCCTTTTTCTTGGTAATCTTTCTGTCTGTACCTGTTTACTTAAGGATAAATATATTTTAGAAACTACCAACTTGATAGAAAAAACAGCACTTGAAAATCAGACTG
This sequence comes from Gavia stellata, assembly GCF_030936135.1. NCBI lineage: Eukaryota > Metazoa > Chordata > Aves > Gaviiformes > Gaviidae > Gavia > Gavia stellata. The sequence continues at coordinate 27,694,589 of NC_082597.1, forward strand.
ACAAAGCAGAAATTTCACATCAGGAAGCCCTGGCAGAAAATGAGGAATTGCACAGTGCTGACAAGCAGTTAAGTCAAAAACCTTGGGAAGAAAGATATGAAAGAATGTGGGTTGAAAATGAGAAAAGGGAATTGAAAACAAATTTCAAAAACATTACAGCAGAACTGAAGCAGCTGTTTGGTGAAATTAATGAAACTGGGAAAACTACTTCCCTTGTGGAAGAAATGTCAGAAGATGGCTTCAGGGAAGAATTGAAGATTTCTCATGTTGTTTCATCTCGTGCGACGGAATCAAGCAATAAGTTAGAAAGTAAAGATGAATTTGGAGGTGCTAAGCTTATGCTAGGTGGAAAAGAACCCAAAATGGAAATGGTAATTCCGAATATTGGTGTCCTTATTGATCAAAATAACTTAAATGCAAACATGGAAGACACCTGGAGTACAGATGAAGAAGATAGCACAAACGATATGCATAATAGAAAGGTGTCTCTAGCAAAAGGAGAGGAAAAGAAAATGCCTACTATGGAAATGGAAGAGAAGGAAAATGGAAGTAGTAGAAATGTAGAAGGAAGTCCTGAATACTCCCTAAAACATAGCTTAAAAACAAGTATTTTGGATGACGTTTCTAATATTCTTTCTAAAATAAGACCTGTTTCTACAAGTGATGAAAATGCACTCTTTGTAACAGAAAGGAAACTTGGAAAAGACTCTGGATTTAATGATGATGTTCCCAGGGACTGCCTTATCAACAATAATAAAATAGGAGAAACAGAAATTGACAGTCTTTTTGCAAATGTTCAACAATCGTGTGGTATGCTGAAAAGGAATCTTGATGAAGAACTAAAACAAGATATGGAAAGATTTAAGAGTAAGGTAGGAATGCTGCAAATAGTATTCCTGGCTTTGGAGAAAGAGAAGGTACAGCTGCAAAAAGAGGTAGAAGTTCACCTGCTACTCTGTATTCTTTAGTCTTTCTCCATATCAATGGTCCTGTTCAATTTAGCTATTCATCATTAAGGGAAGATGCTTTGTGCAAATTGGGTTTTGTTTTAATGGAAATACATTACTTATTCATAAAGAGAGCGGTGGAGAGTTGTCCTTTTCCCCATTACGTAATTAGAAGATTTTTTGGAAAACACAGAATGCATTGTTGTTCCAGTTTAACACAATAGGTGGCACAATAGGTGCCACAATAGGTGGCACTCAGTTCCAGTGTAAGTAGTTATCACTTCATTGTCATGAAGAAACGCACACAATTATCAGTTCTGATTGTGAATCAAAGAATGAAAATAGCTTCTGAACAGGGTCTTGACTTGCTCATTTGCTGTGATTTCTGCATGGTGTGTCTTCATTGCCCTTCACTAAAATTGTTTGCTGTGAAACGATTTCTGATTTTTTTTTCTGTGTTTTTACAACTAACATTGTGCAGTCCTTCTGTTTGTCCATCAGTGACACTTTCACTTTCTGTTGTTCATGTTTTCATATACACTATTGTTTTCTTTCAAAGGGCTATGTTTTTGTTATATCTTTAATCATGAGTGAATTCAAAGTACTTCCAATTACTTGATACACTTTGTAGGGTAATTTTGTGAAAATGCTTCTCCATATGAATTAAAATTTTTTTTTTTCATTTCACATGATTTCAGAGGTAAACCCTGAATTATTCAATCTTGGATATGGTATTTCTCTCTTCTAGAAATACTGAGAAATATATGAAGCTTAACTTTCTTTTTGCAGGTTGAGAAGGAAAAAAGCAAAGAAAGATGTTTCAAAATGCAGGTGGTGGCAAAACAGGAAGATCTTGATAAATTAAATACACCGGCAGGCAGCGTTACTCATCAGCAAATGAAACAAAAGCTTACTCTAAGGAAGAATGACTGTTTGCCAATGGAGAATGAAAACACTATAGAAGAAAAAGACAAAAAGAACTTTTCATCTGAGGAGAGATCAAAACTGATTAAAATGCCAATGAAAGGGTAAACTAAGGAAATAATCTCTAATTCTTACTTGTAGTACTACTTAAGTATCTTTTTAGATTTTCTAATATTGTAGCAGTTGAAGTAGTTTCCTCAATGCTGAAAGCAATATTGAGTAGTGCACTGCTTCTCAAACATTTAAGGAAAAAAAAATTTTTTTAGGAAAAACTAAGCTCATAATGGAGGTTCAAATTTATTGCCTCCTTTAAAAAAAAGTAAAAAAAAAAAGAGAAACCAAATTCCTGTGGATTTCCTTGTCAATACTGAGACAAAACATGTCTTCAAAACCAGAGTTGAAGACTGGAAAAAACAGTTATTTTTGTAGGAAATGGCCATCCAGAAAAAAAGGTATGAACTTGCAGTTTGCTTTGCTTTCTCCCTTTTCTAGGTGATTCTAGTGATCTAGGTGATTTTAGGTGTTTTCCTTTTCATTAAGTTCAGATGTTCTTTGTCAGGAAAAGGGAAAAGATAATATTGCCAAACCAATCTCAAAAGTTTGAAGAAGGCACAGCTATTTCTATGTAACCCTAAGCAGGAGCTTTTTCCTGTCTGTCCTTCAACGGAATCTCTGCTCTAGATACTTCAGATATGTTCCAGGTTACCTGAATCTAGCTCAGATTCCATGTTTCCCCATCATTCCTGCGGGAAGGTTTTTTAAATACTTGGGTATCTTCCATGATCTTTGGAATCAAGTCTGTGTTTTATCATAGATATTTTTCATCTCAGTTGTTTCTGGACGTCATCTTAAGTATGTCGTTTCACAGAAATATTTTATGCGAAGCTCCTCAATTGGTGATTTTTTTTTTTTCTTTCTGTTTAATGTAGTAAATTTGCCCTGAATGCCAAAGGTGCAAAGAAAAATAAAAGACAGACTTCAAAGCAGAAGGCTAATCAGCAGATGAGCTCTTCTAGTGGGAATCACTTTCAAGTACTGGATGATAGCACTTTCAGTGAAACATCTCAAGATGAAGGAAGGTACTGAATATAAGGAATGTTATTAAAAAAACCAAAACTGACTTAATGTTAGAAATTGACCTGAAAGTTAAAGGTAAATTTTGTAAACCTGATATGCGCAATGATTCTTGTTCTTTCATGTGACAACACTACCTGATGGCCTTTGTGTTCAAAAACACTTCCTTTTTGCTTAGAGCGCTTTGAGCATACTAGCCAAGTTAATGATAAGGTCAGATGTGCACAAACTCTGAATTACCTGAGTGTGTGCACATGCGTAAATATATATATTATATTTTTAAAAAGCGAGAGGATGAAAGAGCAAAATTACTCTTTCACTCCAGGCATCTCAGTTTTTTCTGCTTTCTTTTTTTTTTTCTTTCTTTTTTTAGCAACAGCTGAAACATTGGTGTGTGTTATCAACACTGTTTTGGTCAGAAATCTAACACACAGCACTGTGTGGGCTGCTATGAAGAAAATTAACTCCACCCCAGCCAGACCCAGTACACAAGAGAATCCAAAATTATGGTTCTTTGACCTGTAAGAGAAGGATTCTCAATACTGTAGCTGTAAGATTCCTATCATTTTGACTGAAGTGCAGAGAACAATTATTTCAACTATTTGCTTAATATCTTGTGGAAAAAAATAGCCTTCCAATAGACATAGTAGAACACCAAGGTTATTTCAGTCTTCAACTACATCTAACAAAATTCTTATATTAAATTTTAGTTTAATTCACCTCTGAAGCTGTTTTCAGAGCAACTTTAGATACTGTTCATAATGCAATATAAGCATTCCAGTACTGAAATATATTTCTGTTTTCCAGACCTGCAGCGAAAACAGGGAGTGAAAAGAACAAGGTACTGTAAAATTAGTTTCTTGAGAATAGATTGTATCAGCTTTTAATCACTTAGATGGGAACAGCATTTATGTAGTGATCAACCAGATGCACAAATTGCTGCTAGTATGCAACTTTATATTTGAGCCAAATCTGTGGGCTGTGAATGAGAGAATGAATCATTCATGCATTTGTAATGATCTGTAATACTGTCTAGTTGTATACAGAAAATACTGTATTGTTTGTAGGTCAGCATACAAATGGATGTAACTGATGACCTTGATTTAACTCGCTCATCTGACACAACTTCAGAAGATGTCGAATTGCCAACTTCAACATACAAAGAGGCTATGTTGCTGTTAGAACAGCTTAGTGTTGATCATACGGGTAGGTTTTCAAGTCACTTTGTCTTCAGCTGTTACAAGTTCCTCTTTTAAAACATGGTTTCTTTATATGCATTCCTAGGTATTTAGTTTTATGTTTTGATCTAATATTTCATTATGATTAGAGATCCCCCTCAAAAGCTGTGAAATTATCTCACCTAACCTCAGATGTCTGCCTGTATTGTCAGCAAACATGCCTTAATTTATCATTGTTTCTCTGTCTAGTTGGAGCTGGAGAAGCAGGTTTTTGCAAAGTACAGTTCAACTCCTTCTAATGCAGTCATCAAAAGTTAGCAAGATCTTCTGTTTCCTCTTTATATCCCCCCAATAGCTAATGACAGTGCAGCAAAATAATGGCTTTGCTTAAAAATATATGTATATGTGTATATAACATCAACTGTCATAAAATGCTTGCATATATATAGTAAACATAAGTGTCACTATGTCTATTAAACTATGCTAAAATTTCATTAGGCAAGAATTAACCTTGGCTAAAGGTCACCCCCCCCAGCTGCTGTTTCACTACCCCTCCTCAACAGGACAACATAAGATGAAAAAGCTCAAAGATCAATATAAAGGCAGGGCTATCACTTACCAGTTACTGTCACAGGCAAAACAGACTCCACTTTGGGAAATTAACCTAATTTGTTACCAATTAAAATAGATTTGGATAGTGAGAAACAAAGACAAAAAAAATTAAAACACCACCTCCCCACCAGCCCCTTCTCAAGCTCAACTTCACTCCTGACTCCCTATCCCTCCCCAAGCAGTGCAGTGAGGCTGGGGTCTGCAGTCAGGACGTAGCAGTTTTCCTCTGCCGCTCCTTCTTCCTCACACTTTTCTCCTGCTCCAGTGTGAGTCCTTCCATGGGCTGCAGTCCTTCAGGGAAAATCTGCTCCAGCCTGGGCTTTCCAAGTCCTTCAGGAAATACCCACCTGGTCTGGCATGCTGTCCTCCACAGCACTGCATTGTGATTATCTGCTCCAGCATGGTCCTTTCCAGGGGCTGCAGGGAAATACCTGTTCCACCATGGTGTCTCCATGGGCTGCAGGGGAATCTCTGCTCTGGCATCTGAAGCACTTCTGACCCTCCTTCACTGACCTGGGTTTTCACAGGGCTGTTTTTCACACTCTTTTCCCCTTCTCCTCTGCCTTTGTGGTGCTTTTGCCCTTTCTTAAATACGTTTTCCCTGAGGTGCCACCGGAGTGGCTGAGAGGCTCAGCTGTGCCCTGTGGTTCCGTGGGAACTGGCTGTGTTTGGGCAACCAGACAGGGCAAACCCTGGCCTCTTCTCACAGAGACCTCCCCACTACCTGCAGTCTTCCTGCTACCAAAACCTTGCCATCTACACCCAATACAGCAAAACATTAAATAATGTCTACGTTGGAAAGTATTTGTGCATATGTGCAGCTTTGTGTCTTTTCTATCTCAAAATAGGTTCTTCTATTTTGTTGAAAATTCAAAACATACTTCTTGAATATGAAAAGATAATAGAACGTGAAAAAAATCGGTATACAGCTGTCTGGAGAGAAGTAAGGAAACTGGAAAGTGAAAAGGAGGAGTCACAATTAATAGCGGAAGAGACTCAAGATTTGAAATCCATATTGGCTCACCAAGAATTGGAATGGAAAAGTGATATCCAAAGCCTTAAGTATGTAACCTTGTGTTCTGATAATGTGTTAACCTGTAAATGTTCATGTTGCAGAAGATGGTGATGGTACAGGCGATAGGATGAGAAGTTTCTAGTCTTTTGGGTTTGGGTTTTTTGAATCCCATGGGCAAGTGATGTTATAAAGGACATAATGTCAGGAGGAAAAATGCCTGGTTATTAGCTCCATGTAAAATGGATGTTGGTTTAACTTTTTTTTAATACAAAGAGAAAAGAACAAGAGAGTACATATGGGAAAATTAGATTTATAAGAGAGTTTTTTGAGAACTGAATTTTTTGATTTTTGTCTTTGCAGCTTCTGTTGGTGTATAATATTAGGAATTCTGGTAACTCCACAGAGCGCAACTCAGAACAGAGCTTAGAGCATTTGCTTGCTTGTTTGTTTGAAAGGTCAAATTTGAGTTTGCCCCTTTCCCCATACATCTAAGCTAGACCTGGATGGTGTGAGGGTTTTTAATCACTGTTCACATCACTTCAGACAGGAGTGGCCAGCAGGCACCATATGAAATTCAGCAAGGACAAATGCAAAGCCCTGCATTTGGGAAGGAAGATCCCCTTGTGATGGTGTACCATGGGATGGCCTGGCTGGGGAGCTTGCTGAGAAGGCCCTGGTGTTCTTGGTGGAGAGCAAGCTCAGTGTGAGCGAGCATGAGCTGGCAGCTGAGAAGGCCAATGGCATTCGGGGCTGTATTAAGAGCAGCAGGGCCAAGAGATTGAAGGGAGTGATTGTCCACCCCTACTCAACACTTGCTGAACTGTGTCTAGAGCATGGGGTCCAATTTTTGGCATCCCAGTAAAAGAGAGATCTTAATTGATACATGTGAGTTCAGCAGATTGCTACCAAGCTGGTCAGGGAGCAGGAGCACCAGGCCTGTGAGGAGAGGCTGAGGGAACTGAGCTTCGAGGAGTTCTGCCTCCCAGTATGTGGAGGAGGATTATGAGGAAGACAAAGCCAGTCCCAACTTGGCCTGGATTTGACTCCAACTGTTCTTAAGAATATCTGTCAGTTACAAAGAATTAGTATTCTTTTCTAAATAAATTCTCAAAGCCATGTTAACTTTACACTTAAAGCTATACTTTTTGTGAAATTACACTAAAAATTGTATGTAAAGCTTTTTCCTTGCAATATAAACTATTCAAATACAAATGTTACTGTCAATCTTTCGAATAATTTATTAGTGGTTGCTGATACTGTTTTGCAGAATTTCTAAAGCAGATTTTCAATTGGCAGCTCTTTCCTTATGTTAATACTTGATCATTTTTTTTCATGTTGACCATTGAAAAAATATTCAAAATAATTATCAAACATTAAACTGCTTTTTTGCAGTGGACCAGTTTTTACCATGTTGGTGCTTATTGCTGATTGTTTCAGACAGTAAAGAAATTGACATTACCTGAGGCTTTCATTATAAATTAGCTTCAAAATTAAATTGCTATGGTTTCTCCCAGATGTACATCCATTGAGGTTTAAAACTATTTTTAATTGTATTAAGCTTAAACCGTATGCATTTCTAAATCTGTTTTTGAACACTGACCTCATTCTTGAGTAAACAGAACCTGCTTGCTCTTCCTATGGTCAGAAGTTGTTTTAGACTTACAGAATGCTTGCTAAAAAATTGTTGGGTCTATCATAGATAAGTGGTGTGCAGCTTCATCAGCATTACTTGCAATCCCTGAATCCATAATATGTAGGCAATGCTCAGCAAATTAAGAAAATGTGTATTAGTCATAGTTAAAGTTTATGATGCTTTGATCTGATGAGACAACAAACTCCTTTTGAATGAAGTGTCTGTTATATGCAAAAGATTTTTTTTTTAAGAGTTATAGAAATGTGGATACTACTCTATATTTACCTATGTTAAACTTACAAATCAATGATAAATCACTCAACAGTTTATTTTCGTATCTTGTACAATTGATACCATGGATAATGGAATGACATAAGAATTCTTTAAGAAGTTAATTACAGTAAAAATATGAAATCTGAAAAGGTTTAACATTTTTATGGTTTAACTTGTCTCTGCAAGTTCAGAATGTGCAATATCTACTTTTTGTGTCAGTGCTTTAGTTTTCCAAATACTCTGTTAAATCCCAGATTTACTCTGAAACAAGAAGAGGAAAAGAGGCTCAGAGTAGAAACATTACATGAGAAAACAAGAGAAAAACTCAGAAGGAAAGAAGATCAATATTGTAAAGAGATGGAGGAGAAACAGCAACTTGAGTTACATTCAAGGAATTTAGAAATGGAGTTAATAACACTGAGAAAGCTCTTGAAACAGGTATATTAAATAATGAGTTAAACACTTGTCTTATTTTTTACTTCTTGTTAATTGGCATTGTATTCCACTATGCCTAAAAAAGGAGGTACTTTGTTCATGGAAGAAGCATTGGATAACTATTGCCAAATTTTGAGGACAGTTGAGAACAGTTGTTTCACAAGTAGACTGTTCTTTTGTTTGTTTTTTCTTTTTTTTCTCTTCGCAAGTTCATGATTCCTTTTTTCAAAATTTAGGTTTCATTTGTATTTCAGGCAAAGCCTGATTTTTAAGTTATTTTTCTAAATTACTACAAAGCATTCTGTATTTCTTCTTTATTTTTCAGAAGAAAAATAAAATTTATTATTTATAGTTGGATTATCGTAACTGTGGGGAAGCAAAAATATTTGAAAGAATACAAAGGAGAACGGGAAGATATCGCTAGCTCTGATTTTTCTCAAGATGCAAGTAGTTTAATTGTATTACTATAGGTTGAAGAAGAGCGTGATGAAACACAAAGACAGCTCTCTCAGGAAAAGAGTGCCAGAGCCCTGCAAGAAGGAATTTTGAACAACCACCTTTGGAGACAGAAGGAACTAGAAGAAGAGACAAGAACTATAGGAAAAAATTCAGAGGTAAGCAAGTTGGGGTTTTTTTTCTAATTTTAATTAAATTTCACCATGTTCATTCTAAAGTCATAGTAAATCTTACATAGTTTTTTTTCTGTTTCTTGATGATTATTTACAGTTTTCCAATGTAACTTAACTGTGTAAATACTTTTTTTTTCCCCTTCCCCCTTATGTCTTTAGAAGTTCTGGAAAGCAGCATCAGTCCTGAATTGCATGTGCAAGTAGGAAACTAATAGAAGACACTATTTACCCTGTTTCTTAAGCTATCTGTTATTTTTCATTTTGTAGACGTTTCATCATCTCTTTTTAAGGTGTCTAGCAGTGAAACAGGTAGCTACCTACGTCAAGATTGACCAGGAAGAATGTTGTTTGATGCTCATTCGTTGTGTTCCCATTACTTGTGTGGGGTTTTTTTAATTACTTATTCCCTTATTTTTTAATTACTTTTTCCCTTATCAAGCTTAATTACTTCAAGTATGCTTTTCTTTTCCACCTCCACATACTAAAATTTTATGAAGGAATATCAGCAATGAATTAAATTCTCTACAGAGAGTTACTCTTAATTAAACTCTCTACAGAAAGTAACTCTTACAAGAGTTAGAATAATTGGAGGAGAAAAAGCAGTCATAAACACTGTATTAAAAAAAAAAACCTTGAAAAGAGTTTACTGAATTTACTAAGAATGTGCAGTGCTTCGAATGTGCTGCCCAATAAGTGCAGGGTAAATATTTTTATGTGGAAAAAAGTTTATATATATCATAAATAACAAGACTGTTGCATTCCAGGGATGATTGAGTTGTATAGCTAACTTTCAGTAATACAAAAGATAAGTGTTAAGAAGACATTTGACAACTGATACAAGATGAAAGGTAGCATTTATAGTTGTTGCAATTTTGCTAAATGTCCCAGAAGGAAAATACCCTTTTTAGGCTTGTTTTTACCAGATTTGTAACACAGCTAAATTAATCTTAAAGGGAATATTTTAAAGGCAGGTGCATATAAGAAAGCACTGTCATTTTTAAAGCTTTATGCTTGATATATTTTAAATAATTTTATTATTTCATTGCTGGCTTAAGAAAAAAAACGCATTGTATATTTGGGATGTTCATTTATGTTTTAAGGGTATGTTACACTTCCAGTGTGTGCATACGTTGTGCATGTGCATGGGCTCATAGACCAGCTTATGTATTAACTGAAATGTCACTCTCATCTTTGAAGTCATGCTTCAGTATTAGAAATGTGAAAACACAGTTTGATGCTGAAGTGGTTTTGTAGATTCATTTCCCAACTGGCTATTTATTCATGTTCCCTGTCACTCAGGAATCCGACACTGAGAGAGAAAAGGACCTGTTGTTCAAAAATCAGTTACTACAAGATGAGATTGCTATGCTAAGACTAGAACTTGATCAAGTAAGACTTAGGCACCAGGAGCAAGAAGGAAAATATTTAGAGGAAAATGAGACCTTGAAAGAAAAAAATGAAGATCTCAAAAAGGAACTTAAACTGAATGAGGAAGCCTTAACACAAACAGTTTTTCAGTACAATGGACAGCTGAACTTATTAAAGACAGAATCTGCAATGCTAACTTCCAAACTTGAGCAGACAAAAGAAAGCAAAGACAGGCTAGAGACAGAAATTGAATCATTTCGTTCCCGCCTGAACACTACTGTTCAAGAACTTGAACGTCACCAGTCATCAAAAAGTGATGTCGAACGAACATTTCAGAGAGAACGTGATGAATGGCTTCGCTTGCAAGACAAGCTCCATCATGACCTCTCTGATGTGCGAGAAACCAACAAGAGCTTGTCTCAGCAGCTGAGTAAAGCTGAAAGCCAAGCTAATAGTCTAGAAAATGAGCTTCACCAGCTGAAACAAATGCTCAGAGAAAAAACGTTGCTTTTAGAAATGACACAGAAAGAATTAAGTCAAGCCCAGTGTCAGGCAAAGGAATGCGATCATGCTCGACAACTTGAGAAAGATCAAGTAAGCAAATTGATAATAAAGCAAGAATCCATGCAGGAGCGATTGGCCCAGCTCCAGAGCGAAAACCTTTTACTCCGTCAGCAACTGGAAGATATGCAGAACAAGGGGATCATCAAAGAAAAAGTAGTGAATGATGTGCAGGACCGCTTTAATGATATTTTCAACAAACTCAGAGCTGATACTGAAAAGCAAGTTTACCTAGTGGAAGAGAGAAACAAGGAATTAAATGCCAAGTGTACTGATTTAAGAGAACAAGTCTTTAAATATGAGACTGACAAAGTAGAAAGAGAGGTAAAGTATATACTTAGAAAGAACAATTTAAAGTTTGTCAGTTCTTGAAGTTTTATGTTTCTAAAATGTACCAGGTGTAAGTTATACACATGGGACCAAATAATGCTGATTTGTTCTGATTTTGTTGTGTTTCTCTTGGAACTGTGGAAGGTTTTGGCAAACAAGATGTTACTACTCAGATCTAAGCAGAGAACAGAAAAAAGGTATCCAAATCTAAGCTTTGATCAAGAAAAGTGATTCTTCTCTAGAACTCTTTTCATTTCTTTTCCTTTGTCCATTTTATGCCCTATAGAATGGCTTTATGTATTTGATGGGTTTTATATATTTATTGCACTGCTGACACAAATAAGAGCGGTATAAAAGGAAGAACCATCCAATATGCAAGGGTTGAGAAATGAAGATGCAGACAAGTGAAGTGATGGGGGTTGAATTTATATTAAGCTCCTACAGAGAAAAAAAAAAAATCACTTCTCCATAAGTTGGTATCAAAATTGAAGAGTATTAGTAGTGTTCAGGTGTTAATCTATGTACATGTTTTGGGGGTTCTAAGGGGTCTGCCTGTTCCTCGAAGTTCACTTCAGACACTGACCTAAGCCACCTATTATCTATTTTATGATGTGTAGCCATATTTAAATGTGTTCTTTGTTTGTGGCTCTGTGAAAGACTAATTAACTCGGCAGAAGACTAATTAGGAAAGCAGTTAAACTGTCTTTCTGCAAATTGACACAGTACATGAATATGAAACATGCTCTTATGCAGAGCACTAGCATAATTTTATGTTGCTCAAACATGCATGAACAAAGTGTTGCTCCCATTTCTGCATGTAGATGGTTTTTGTCAAGAAAAAGGGTGGAAGAAAATAAAGGTGGGGGTAGGAGTGAGGAATAGGTAGACAGTTGAAAAAGCTATAGGTAATGTGAGAATGCATTATTATTATACATGTTCCTAGGAGACTAGGTATGGTCTTCTCTATTGATAGAGTATTCCACCAATTCCAGGTAGACCAATGATTGAAAAGTTGCCTTACCTATTTTGTTTAATCTTTCTTTACTTTCTGGAAAATAGAAACTAATCACATTCAGTATTTAGACACTCTGGTGTAAGGTTTGTCTCCCGTAATGATTTAAGTAGTGATGTAAAATTATTTCCTTCTTCATAACAAATCCAGAATCTTTGAGTGAGGTAAATATCTGCGTGTGTCAGATAATCACCTTATTCTTTGTTTGCCAGTTACTTTAAGGCGGGGGGGGGGAGAACTCCAGCAGTGCTGTCAATCATTTTAATCTGTGAATTGCTTTATAGTCTTACTACCAAAATAACAGGTTCCTTTTGAAGATGCTAGATACATGTGAATTATCCAGATTTTTGTAAACCTAATCTGTCAGTATAAAGGCAGTTGTTATTCTAAAGTGAACTAAGTAGGAAGACTGCAAGAGAATGTGATTCAACATACAATTAAAGTATATCTCAAAAGAGCTTTCAGATATATGAATTCATTTAGTTATATTTGTATAATGGCGGAATAGAACAACGAGTGATCTAATAAAAAGTCCTGCCTTTGGTCATCAGAGTAATATCTGCAGTCAAACTATAGCTCTTATATCACAACAGATTTCTTTGGGTCTTGTTAGAAGAAAATCCTCATGAACAGCTGCTGATAGTTTGGAGGTGCTCAGCTGAGAAATATGAAGAGAGGACATAATCTGTGCAGAGCCCTGTTGGTAGCAGGCAAAATTTTGTACCTTTGAGTTCAATCTGAAGACAGGTCTAACTGTATAATCAAACAAGTTAAAGTAAAGGCATATTTCATATTCTTACAATTTTCTTCATGCTCATTTAACTGTTTCATTAGGGCATGGTTAGACAGCTGCAGCAGGAGCTTGCTGATGCTCTTAAAAAGCAGTCTATGTCAGAAGCTTCACTTGAAGTTACTACACGCTACCGCAGTGACCTGGAGGAAGACAAATTGCGCTTGCAAAAGGAATTGGAGAAAGTTAAAACCAAGGTACATAATGTCTGTAACTATATGAATAAATCTGAGGGTAGCTGTTGAAAGTAGGAGAAAATGCAAAATAAACTGATGTGTCTATAGCTTCTTGCATTTGGCTTGGTTAAGCAGGCTGTTTAATTTCTGAAGAACAGTAGAAATAGTGGACTGCTGCATTTGGGCTTTTTTATGCTGTCTATTCTTTTTTCCCCCTCCCCCCTGCCACCAGGTAACACGTTGTCAATTCTAAATGCTTTTGTAACTCTATTCTCCATATTTCCCTGCTTTGGCCCTGCTGTAATTTGCCATCCTTAAGCAGCTTTCTTGCAAGTGAATTGTAAGCTACTTTCTGAGGTGAGGACCACCTTTTGCAGAGGGAGTTGTGAATTCCTTTTAGGAGAAGGATGAACTTTTTAATTCATATTTTCAATGGAGGAGCAAACAAGTGGATACAAAGAGTGTCAGGAGTCACTGAAAGAGTCGGGGGGGCACTGTCGGTGCTTAGAACCATGCTGTAGGAAATCAGCGTAGGGATGGGAGAGACCAGTATAAAAGACGATGACATAACACAGTTTGTGCTCATTTGCTAGTACAAGTGAAGGTTTGAATGTACTTGAAATGATCACAGTTCTTTGAGTAGACGGTACGCACAGATATATGCAGTACTTGAATTCTTCAGCAGCAGTTGACTCCTCTACAGAAAAGCTCACCTGACTACTGTGGATTCTTACTGTGATTTTACAGTTGCGGGAGCTGGAAGAACAGCATCTTCAGTCTGAGCATTGTGTTCACGACTTGCAGACTGCCTTGGATAACAAGGAAAGAGAAGTCACAGCTTCTTCCCAGAAACTGCAGGACCTCCTGTTGGCATCTTCTGGGACTAATACTACCATAAAACAACTGGAAGAACACGTGCAACAGTAAGAGCGTAACACAGTGAAGCACGGTGTCTGTCGCTTTCGGGGACTGTGTGAAAACAACAGGATAGCCTTGTTGCGTCACAGCAAGTCAATACGTGATTTTGAAGGATGCTTTTGGTTTAGATTATGCTATTTCACGCTGTTCTTTCAGAATGGATGCTCTGGTGGATTTCCGTAATAAGACCTGTATTTCTTTTTTTTTTTTAAGCCTGGAAATTGAAAATGCCAGACTGGAAGCCACAGTCCAGCAACAAAGCAATAGGATTGAAGCCCTTCAGAGAGACCTGCAAGCCTCTGCCTCAGTAAGCTGATCATAAACTTCCCTTTTTGTGAGCGCCTGAGCCTAGTTACCTATTTCTGTGGGGAAATTTTGAGATGAGGTTTTCCTGGAATGCCTAGGGGCACTCAGTTCCTGCATTCTACTGAATATAGGCTGCTCAGGAAGCAGCCTGGTCCATTCCCTAGCTTTCTGGTTTTGAGAGTTTTCCCATGCTCCTATAGCAACTCCTACTTAACACTCTAAAAGGTAAGGATTTGACACTAATACACTGGTGTAACTACTGTCTGTTTTAGACCCGTCATGACATCAGATGCTGCTTCAGACACTTGTTGCAATGTGTAACATTAAAGGTATTCATCAAGTTAATTTGTGGAAATTCCACAGGGGGTATTGGTGCCAAGTGCTTCGTGCCAGAGGCCTGACTGGCATCATCAGACAGGAACAAAAATTACACTCCCAGAGCTTTTGGTGTGCAGAAGTGCTCTTCTTTGGCCACTTGGTGTGGTGTTTTTTTTATGAAACAGTGAAAAGGAATGCCTGTTGTATCATTTGCAGAACTAAGTGCGAGGCCTGGAATTTCCCAGTGCCCCTACTCAGTGGTTAATTTTAGCTCAGATAAGGTGCTTTCATCTGTGACCTGTATGAAGGAAATTATTTTCGTATTGTATCCAGCAAACTAGGGTTCTTGTTACAACTGTAGTTGTTAATTAGTGCTGAGGAGATTTTTAAAATAACTACATGTAAAAGTTGAACTTAGATTTACTGATACTGGCAAGAGAAGAGAGAAGGCAGTCACAATGCTGGTCCTTGCCCCTTGGTTAATAGGGCATGGTTTTCAAATGTACTGTGGATGAGAAAAGCTACTCCTGCCTGTTTTCATTGAAGATTCTTTGTATCCTGCATGATGTTCTCTCTCCCTGAAGCAAACCGCAGAGGCAATGATCGCTACCAATTTTGCAGTGGCATCAAACTAAGGCCATTTTGATCATTGGTGCTGGGTGTAAATACTGTAGGAATGAAGAGGAGAAGAGGTGTATGTAATACTTATTTTTGGTAATGAGGTGTAAACTGCAGTCTGGAAATTCATAGTGTGTCTCCTTCTTCTTTAATGCTTCTGTAGGTTCATAACCGCCTGGAAGACTTGATAGCTGGCTTACAGACAACACAGGCAGCTGCAGAGGACCACCACCATCAGCAGGTACATGACTGGCTTCTGTGAATGACTGTTTTAGTCTTTGAATTTTTTGTGTGCAGGTAATTGATGAAAAGATCAGGTGGGCTGTGTAGGCACAGTTCAGCTGCCAAATACCCTTCTGTTTTTAGGGCAAGGTACCCTCAGGGGAAAAGGCTGTAAATATCCTCATTCCCCTGCTGCTGTGTTTTGTGTCTGTGTGATGGTATGCAAGATATTTGTGTTCATCAGCATGATTCATTTGAATTCTCTCCCCCATCCCACCAGCAGGGAGTGAGCTAGTGGCTGTGTGGTGCTTAGCTGCCTACTGGAGTTAAACCATGGCAGATGATGGATAGGATGGATGTTGTGGGTAGGAGGGAGATCTGTGCTTGAAAGCTGAGAGAGAAGACTAGACTTGGGAGATCCATGTTATCTTTGCAGCTTTGTCACAGCTTGCGCCTGAGACCATGTTAGCTTCTGTCATAAGACCCAGCGTTTCACCTGCTCTGTAAGGACACTTGAGAAAGTTGTACACCTTGAGGATTTTTTTTTATCTAAGCCTTTGTGCTAAGGTTTTCATGACTTTCTGTAGATCAGTAAGCATCTTTTCTCCCCCCCGCCCCTTACAGAATGCCAGTAAAAGCATCTAGTCAGCTTGCTTCTTTATACTTGAACTGAATCAGCAAGTTCTGTTCCACTCAAATGCATCTGTTAGGCATATCTTTGTCCCTTTGGGTAGAAGCATAAATAGCATTGCCGATTTGAAAACATTTTCTTCCTCTCAGGAGATGTACAGCTGTTACAGAAGCAGTGAGGGTAGGCTATTTTCTGTGGTGGGCACTACAGGAATTATTGTGTCATAAAGTATGTATCACTATGAACCCCAGAGGACCTTCGGAAGAAAGTTGTAGGGTGATTTCGTGCGCACCTGTGTGTCTGTGTGTGTCGTCTTATACCCCAAAGTTGCAGCCTCGTCTTGTCACTTCTAGAGTGTTCATTCTTTCCACCAGCTTCAATTGCTGTTCTTGGTTATGTTTCCTGAGGTGTGTTTTACACTCCGCATTAACCTTAACTGTAGATATCGGATGGGGAGAGGAGAGCTTAGGCCTGTTTCCCTTTAAGTTACTGCTTTCTATTGCAGTGTTGTCTTTCTGGTCACCTTAGTTTCTTCTTTTGCCACTGTTGGTTTCACAGATGCAAAACCAGAATGTGCTGGCTCTGACATCAAAGGACTTGCACAGCATGTGGGAAGAGCAATTGAAGTCAAGATCCCAGCTTGAAGAGCGTGTTGCTCACCTTTACAGGGAGAAGGCTGAACTCTTGGAACAGGTGAGCCCAGAAAATTCTCCAGACACCTAGCCAATACCCAGGAGAACTGCGTTCACCTTTTTGTCGAGTGCTTACAGACTCGGCTTTTTCCGTTATCCCTACCGTTGAGGCACTGAGTATCTTGTGGTTTTTGGGGTCATGCAGGAAGCAAATAAAAGCTACCTGGGTATCTTTGTGTAAATTCTGGAGTGGTTCTATTGGGAAGAGTTCCCAGTGTGTTTTGCTATCAGTTGAGCACTTGGAGCAAGGCTGCAGTTCTCCAGTTCTTTCCTTGGATTCCTTCTGGTCATATTCTGACCCTGTGGTTTCTGTGCAGGGTTAAAATCCTTCATGCTTCCAGTGCAATGTATGGGGGAGCTGCTGCATGTTTTCAGAGTAGTGGGAGCTTACAAACCTTGCAGAAATACATACTGAAGGAATTCTGTCCAAAGGAACTAGTGCTTGGGAAACAAGAAATGGCTGCCAATTTCCAAGGGGCAGTCTCCCTTTTCTCCTTTTTCGTAGAGGAAAAATGGAAATACAAAGATAAAACAGCTGCCAGCTCCCCTTGGGTGAGAAAACACCAAGAGGAAGAGCAACACGTGAATAAGTAAATACCCACAAAGAAGAGATTGAGGTGATGGCAGAGGGAAATAAAACATTGAAGGATTCCAAAAGATCAAACTTCTCTGCAAGCCCCTGCCTGCTGGTTGTTGAAGATCCCATGAAAGCTTTAGATTGACCTATGCTCTCCTGTTATTTGCATACCTACATAGTCCCTGCTATGAGCAGACGAACTGCTGCAACTGTTCTCCAACATCTTTTCCACATTTTTGCCTTGAAGCATTAGAAGAGAGTAGCCCTTGCTTCACTGGGGGCATCTGTTTCTGTTGTTAGGTATTGGCCTGTTTGATGTGAAACCTGAAGTGATTAATTGTCTTCAGGAATTCTGTCCCTTGGCATTCTGTAGAACTTGGCTAACAGATAGAGACGTACTGCAGCTTCTCTGTGGAGAATGTTAGATTCATATACTGCATGTAGATACTGTTTCTATGCTCTGTGTGTCATGTATCTTTTCTATTTTGAAAGTGTGAGAGTGAAAGAAAGAAAGTGAAGAAGCTAGTAGAGTTGAAACGCCCAGTTGAACTGCGTCTGGACCAAGAAATGAAAAGAAACATTGAACTGCAGAAAGACTGTAAGAGGTATGGCTTTTTAGTATCTTGAAGAAGTATCCCTCAGTAGAAGTCAAGCTTTATTGAACTTTAACGTAAAAATAGATGTACATAACTGTTTCTTAGCAAATTCAAGCCCTAGTTAGTTCTTGCAAGGTGCTTCTGTGCATGAGCCTATAGTTTTCAAGAGCTGCCAAATAACTGCAACTGCAGGTTGCCCTGCATTTTACTTTTACTCCTCTTTCCAGGTCAAATTTGGACCCTCCAAGTGATTTGTGGCATGGGAATACTGGTTCTTCTCAGTAATTCCTGGTGTGTCAAGCATGTTAAAGATGAAGCAAGCCACATCTGCACTGTTTACATGAGAGTGTGTGAAAAAGGCTCGTTGTTCCTTTGCTTCATTGTTTTCTTGACTAATTTCCTGTGTAGGTTGAAGAGGCTTCTGAACAGAGCGATGAAGAAACTAAGCGTGTATGAGGAGAGAGAGAGAGAGTCCCAGCTTAATTTGCAGGGAGAAGTGAAGAACAGGTATTCTGAGATGGTCAATGAAGTTGGTAGATTAAGAACAAAGGTGAGCTCTAGTTTGTTTGGGGTTTTTTTGGTGGTAGTGTTTTTTCTTTTGAAACCTGTGTTATTCTTTCCCTATACTTTTCATGTTGTTGATTTTTTTTCTTGACTGTGTTTTGGAGTTGATTGACTTTTCTTGATGTTCCTTCTACTCTTACAGTAGTAGGTGACTATAACTAGTAGTGATGTAGTTATCATTATGGGTAAAGATGAAAACATGTGCAAAGCAGTATCTGCAAGGGCACATCAAGGGCAAGCTGTCCTGTAGAGGAAGGGCGAACTGGGAGTCACAACAAGGTTGGCAGGGTCCGTGCTCTCACAGGCCAGGGAGCAGTCCCACAGGCCCTCTCCAAGAAGAGCAGAACAGGTCCGGTGACAGTAAGCAGGGTCAGCCAAGAGTGCAGATCGCCAGGCTAGTCCATAGGGATGTGCAGGTCTGCAGTCCAACCAGGACATGACGTCCATGGTTGAGGGTCGGGGCTGAGAGCAGTGTGGCCCAGCACAGGCCTGGCTGCAGCTTGAGGCTGTGGCAGCACCTTCTAGGTCTGGCAGATGAATCCCTTCTCAGGAAGAGTGGGAAGTAACACCACCGTAACTCAGAACAACTGTATGACGCTGGCTTTGCCCAAGATCACCCCTTGAGTCCTGTCTTAGGCATGAGTTGAGCAGGAAGCAGTTCAGGTTTTGCTTTTCTAAATGGTGTCGTTGCTTCCCAGGGCATGATGCAGTGAGGTGATGCAGTAAAAATTCTGTTACATTGCTCACTGGTAGCTGCCTCAGCCCATCTTTCTCTTGTCACAGGGACCCAGAAGTAGAGGTCCCAGATGTGCTTTTGAAGTTGCTCTGGCTGTTCAGTAGCATGTAACCTTTTACGTACTTCTCTGCTTATTACTCAAATTTGTTGCTAAAGGAGCTGTGTTTCAGAGCTACATTTGTGTTTAAAAGGTATTGTAGAATGAGTCAACTGCCTTTGCAGTGGCTCATTTTCAGTCCAAAAATCAGTAGCATTTTTGTTTCTGTTGGAAGAGTTATTCTGAATGACAGGGAAGGGTATTACATTTAGGTGGTTTTAAGTAAGTCTAAAGTTTCCTCCACTCTTTCAATAAAAAAGACAGAACATTATGTTTTATGGTCAATAGGTATAGAAAAGGTATGTTTCTGGAGGGGGAAAGAGGTGGATGGAGCTGTAGTTGACCATTGGGACCTGTTGAAAATCTGGTATTTCGTGCAAATTTTTGAAAATAAGCTGCAACTTTGACCTAGAGAGAACTTCCTCCACCACTGCTGTAAAAGCTATGTTCTGAACCACTGTTTATAGTTCTTCCAATGTAATGAAAAAAAAGAGTATCTGTTTCTTGTCTTGTCAGTTCTGTAATGAAGCTTTGACTGTGTTGACAGCACGTAAAATTCTTCTGAAGCAGGATACGTGTTGTTTCTGATGAAACCAGAAGGTGGCTAGGTATGGGTGTGTTGGATTTCCCATGAGCATACGAGCATCTTGTGGAAGAATAGCCCTAGTGCTTTTCAACCTAGCCCTATGGGTGAAATGCTGCTAGTTTGATACCTCTTGGTCTTTGGCCTACTGCAGAAGAACTGAGAAAGGATGGGAACCTGAGGGATCCTATCAGAAATCATGTGAAAGCTGCTGTTCTTTTAAAAGAAGAGCCTGGTTTCACTTTGGTTTTAATACTGAGTCAGCAGATGACAAATACAGTCTTGATGGCCAACCCTTTTATGGATTTTCACAGAACTTATTGATTTCAGCTCCCTCTGAGTTCCTTTTTTTAAATGTCTACAGGTTGGTGAACTTTCCCAGCAGCTGGAGGTAGAGTCTAAAAAATGCATGCAGCTAGAAGCTCAAAATCAGGATTTGCGAGAAGAGTTGTCTACCATGCGTGGGAACCATGAAAAACTGGAGAAGAGCAAATGCCAGCTGAAAGAAGAGGTGGCTAACCTCAAACATCGTTTGGAGGCTAACATGGTGGATCACAGCCAAATAGAACAATATAAAAGAGAGATGGAAGAACGAGCTGGACAAGAAATAAGACAAAAACTACAAGAAGTCAATCTGTTTTTGCAGGTGAGTGAATTTCTCACTTGTGTCTGTAGTCTCTATTATACACTTTTGTTGTGGTTGTCATTTTTTAATATTTTATTTTTGGTGCCTGATTCTGTGTGTTAGTGCTGTACTTCTGTCTTTCCTGAAGAGCAGTGGGAGAAGGGAATATGGTTGGGCAAGAGTACTTTCATGTGTGTGTAATGTGCCTGCAACTCCCTGAATCAAAAGCTTGCCCAAGATAGATTTCCATTTTGCAGTTCTTGGGGGGGAGGGGGGGGTATTGCTGTCCGCTGGTCTTGTTCTTGCTATTCATCCTTGAATGGGTTATTGCAACTTACAGTTCTACTGGCCAGACATATGGATCCTTCTTTGTCATTGTACAAGGGAAAGTGCTCAGAAAAGAAGTCACTGAAGGTGGTTGGGGGGGTGGGGAGGGTGGAGATGAGGGATCCTCATAATTGCTTTGAGGAATCCTTTTCTAGATGCCCTGTCCTACAAAGATAGTGTTCTTTCATTAGTAGCTTTGATGAATGATAGTGCTAAAGGGGGGTTCTTCCAGAATGAAAAGAACTATTTAACATGGTAGCTCCAGGGTTCTGCCTTGATTGCTGATGGTAGTGAGGAGGCACAGTTGCCCCACTGAGTAAAGCTGGGCCCTTGAAATTGTGTACCGTGCAACTGACGCAGGGAGAGTTTTTCTTTGTGGTGGTTGAAAGTGCATTATCTGCTTCAGACACAGGCAGCCTCCCAGGACAGATTAGAACAAATCAGAGCCAGTCATCATGCTTCACTGAGAAACCAGCTAAAACACAGGATTAGAGATCTCGAATGTGAATTGGACAGGATAAAAAATACCCAACAAGACAGTATTTTTCAGAAAGAATCCACACAGGCAGAAGTGGAAAGGTACAAAGAGCTGTACCTGGAAGAAGTAAAAATTAGAAGATGCCTAGCAAATAAACTGGAAAGGTAAGTCCATGCTTTTTTGGAGTGGTAATAAGATACAACTTTTTCCTCATGCATTTTTCTCCTAAAATCTCTCTCCTACATCTCATCAGCAGTATGTATGTAAGCATAAGATGGCGTATTTGTGAGGAAAGTACCTTAAGACCCTTCCTCTTCATTAGAACTGTCTTCATTTCTCTTTAGTATTCCAGCAGTAACACTACTGATCATGGCATTAATAACATATTTTTTAACTCGATTGTGTTTTAACAGCCAGCCTTTTTGCCAATCTCTAATCTCCTTCTCTTATTCTGTATACAGCAGAAAAGAGAAATTTCATGTCCTCTACTGCTTGAATAAGGATAGGGCCTTCAGAGAACAGAATTTGATTCTGTGAAGCAAAAAAAAAAAATCTTTTCTGGCTTTCCTTTTAGCAGTGTGTCTGAGGTTTGAGCTTTCCTCGGGAAAGGGAGGGTGGCCCAGAGTTCTTATGCAGGTGACGTACCTTTCAAAAGAAGCTATGTAAACACATGGCATTTACAGATTGCTTTGAAGCCCTAATGCTGAGAAGTCCTAAGTGTTGGTAACTCTTGCTGCTCCTTGCAGGTAGCATGACTTCTTAGAAATAGATTCTCCAAAAAACCTCTGATCAAATAATGTTCTTGTTTTGGATGCTCTTGATCCCTTCTGCTTTCAGAAGTCGAATAGTAGTCAAAGACCTGGAGGGTAACTTTGCAAAAGTGTTACTACCGAAGATAATTATTTGTATGCTTCTGAATGTTTCAGAGCTAATGAGAGACTAGCAGAAGCCAATGCTAAGCTTCTTCAGGAGCGCCATAGAAGCAAATCTTTAATTGCAAGCAGCATTGTCAGTGGAGGTCTGGCTGCAAATCCAGTTATGTATTCAACTGAACTGGGACATCTTGGCAACAATTTGGCACTGAACAGAAGTCTGAGTCTAGGAGGAAGCTTCCTAAGCCCAACCGGGAATGCATTATCATCAAGAAACAGGGTTGAAGCCTATGTGGCTAAGGTAAGCATTTTGAAATACTGTTAACTACTGCTACTCCATATGCAAGGTTATGCTTTTTAGCCTAAAGTTAGAATCCATTTATAGTTCCAAACCATATGGTCTAATATGCCAAAACAGCTGCTAATCATCAAAACAGTACACAACTATATGTGGTGGGGGTGAAGACTTTTGGTCGTCAGGGTTGTACAGATTTCGAAGAGTGCTCAAAGACCAGAAAATACTGACATCTAAATAATGAAATGTGTAACTACATTCTTCTACAAGAGAAACTGTGATAAAGAATACTGTGGCATAGGAAGTTGCAGCTAAGCTTGTCATTAAATTTTAATATGTGGTATGTATGACCTATCTAAACCAGCTAACTTTATGATGAGTGCAAAATCCCATCAGACATCTTTGTTTGAGACACCTTTTCCTTCCTCACTGATCTTCATTCTAGCTGTTTCTTCTCTGGAACTTGTTTTAGTACATTAATACCAACAAAGGGATGCTTCAAAAATAGGATGATATGAAGGGAATCACGTAACTTCTCACTTAATACTTCAGTGTGGGACGTATACTATCATAGTAGGCATTTGTTTTTGTAGTTTCTGCTATGTGTTACTACATACATGAAAAGGTAAAGCTAACTACTCCTCAGCAAGTCTTCACAGCTTTCTAATTTTGCAGCAATGCTGCAACCTCTGCAATACCTCTGGTCAAAGCATGCCCTCTAATTAGCAGTCAGTGTGATACCACATCCCTCACAGAACGGTGAACATTGACATCTGGTTTCCAAATCTCATGATGTAATAGTTGTAATCAGTTTCCCACCTAGCACAGGATTGAGGCACGGACAAGCTTCTCTATTCAGTCAGTGTTCCATCCCTCGTATATTCTGTTGTTGAATGAATGTGAGAAGTATTAGTTCACTTGTAAGTCCATCTCAGTGGTCCCACCCACGTTGGAAAGAACCCATTTAAACAATGTGTCTGCATACTGCACCTAGTTTAAAAAAAAAACCAAAGCAAAACACAAAACCCACGGCACTGCCCACCCCACCACCCCCCACCACCCCCCCCGCCCCTGACAAACCAGTGTAGGTAATGCATAGCAGTGGCAGTTACAGAGATTAACTTTTCTGTATCACTATGAATGTGTTTTTTCAGGTCAGAGGTGTAGACAGACATTACAGAAAGAACTCAGGAGGCAATTAGTACTGTACCATCTGCAGGGCTGTTCTGCATGCAAGCAGTGGAAAGGAGGCAAAATTCAGTGACCCACTGCAAAAGTGAAATAAGGAGAAGGCCAGGGCAAGAGAGCAAGAGTTAGGAAGCAGGGAACAAGTGAGGAAAAGAAAGGACAGAGAGATGGGAGCAAGACGTTAAAAGAAGAAAAAGGCAAAGGAGGAAACAATCCCACTTCTAGGAAAAAAGCTGCCCTAGTTTAAAAAAAAAAGATTAACAGTTGTGCCTTTTTTGAAGAAGAAGAAACAGGAAAAAAAGACAGTGAAGGGAAAGAAAGTGGGAATACTCAGTGCTTCTTAACTCAAGTACAGCAACATTCTTCAGGTAGTCCTTTCCATTTTAATTTTCCAGAAGAAATTGGAACTCTCTGGGCATCTCAAAGTTCTGTCAATATCAAGGTAGATACCTTTACTGGTTTACTAGCTTCCCTTAAGTATATTACAGAAATTTAATATTTTAAAAGGCTATTTCATAGCTCATTGTTTTTATCCAGTTGCTAATATATGCAGATATATATTTCAAATAGTTACATAGGCTGCTTTAACACTTTGTGAAAAATGGTTCCCAAATCTACTTGTGAAAAACATTTGAGCTGACTCCAAGAAAAGTGTGCATTAGATTTGAGAATGGTGTTACTGTTCTCACTCAGTGTCCTGACTTCAATGGCAACTATGAAGTTTCTTTTTGCAGAGCATATGTCTTTTGCATTTTGTGATGGATTGCCATGCTGAGGAATGCTTTTAGGTTTTGGTACTGTTTTTTTGAGGCTTCACTCTGAAGGTTTAAAAAAAGAGAACAAAAAAACCCCTCAGCCTTGAGCAGACTCAAAGATGTTGAACAATTATGTATGATATTTCCCCAGTCTCCAATTACTGATGTCAGGTTGGGTTTTCTGTTTGTTAGCTTGGGGGCTTTCTTATATACCTAAATTTCCCTTTCCTATGCAAAATGCAGTTTTGTTAGGAGCACTTAGTCCCCTGAAGTTCTCTCTGATCTTGTTTACAGCCTACAGAGACTTTTACCTTGCTGTCAACAGAGGAGCTGAGGATAGTTGGCTCTTATTATACACAGTTTGTCTTCTCGGTGTTAGCTTTTAATTCTAATATAGTATTAAATTCTAAAATTTTCTTCCCTGAATGAAGGTGAGTAAAACTATTGCTAAATCCTCGGAGAACTTACCCATTTCTTACCATTTCTGCCAGGTTCTCTTAAGAAAAAGCTGGAAATGTCAGCATGCTTGTTTTCTCTCAATCAAATCAGAAGGCTGGTCTCTGCAATTCAATTACCAGTGGGAATTCATCATCCCTGTTACTAGCTGCGCATCCTTTTGTGATATTTCTTCCTGCAATCACCAGTTAGGGAACAACTGAGACTAGTTGTAATGGCACTGTCTGTAGCCAATGTTCAATGTATTCAGGAAAGTCTTTAAGACCTGATCTTCTCTTTCAGAGTCCTTAAAAAAACAAAAAGGAATAGGGTTCTCAGAAGTGTGGTAGTTGCTAGAGGACATGCATCTAAGTGGGTATTTCACTTAGAACTGCTGGCTTAAGTTTCCTCAACTGTGTGCAGTATGTTATTAACAGTGTTTGAAGCCATACCATATCTCTGAGGAACTGAAAATCCAGGATTCCTGACATGTGCATCTAAAAAAAAAAGGATTGAATTGGAAGATAAGGCTTTGAGTTAGGAAGTAACAAAAGGGGAAAAACTGCATGTCTTGCTCTGCATACAATAATGGCTGGTGAATCTTGATCAGTTTCCAAATGCAAAATTACCAGATGCACAATCTGTTCTGTCATTTCTGTGGGAGTACTGTGTCATTCAGTGGACAAATTGGAGCATGAGGAAAGAATTCAGAGATGACAGTTTTAGTCTATTTTGAAGTACTTTGCTGGTTATGCTGCTTAGTACTCTGCCTGTTCACCAGATTCTTTCAAGACAGAAGAGTTTCCCTGACTCTAAGCCTTTTCTTCACTTCACTGTTGGCTTCAATTATGCCTCAAACTTTTTCCAGTAACATGGTTCCCTTCTACAGAATTTGTCTTGCCTTTAAATCCAAGCTGAGCAGTGCCTTCTTGGCTGGAGATTACAAGTGCTCCTGCCACTAAAGCTCATAAGGACAGGGATTTAAGGAGCTTAAATTGCAATGTGCCTCAGGTAGTCCTCTTGCACGTCTTTTTTTAGTCAAAGCTGTCTGTGTAGATTTGGTGTTTCTCAAAGTTGCTTCCTCAAGGTGAGAAAGGGTATTTGAAGTAGAGGACATGCCACTCTTAAGAGGAGGATGTTTATGTAAATTTGGTTTGTGCAAAAGCTTTTAAATAGCTTCAGGGGCAAGGAGGTGAAAATACTTCACACTGCTATTATTCAAAATGCTGGTATTAATTCTTTGTTCATGCAGCTGTTGGAGAAACCATTGGTAAATGGGGCTGATTGCTGTTGTGGTTTATTCCCAGCTGGCAACTAAGCACCACACAGAGCCGATTGCTCACTCCCCCCGGTGGGATGGGGGAGAGAATCAGAAGAGTAAAAGTGAGAAAACTCGTGGGCTGAGATAAAGACAGTTTAATAGGTAAAGCAAAAGCCGCGCAGGCAAGCAAAGCAAAACAAGGAATTCATTCACCACTTCCCATCGGCAGGCAGGTGTTCAGCCATCTCCAGGAAAGCAGGGCTCCATCACGCGTAACGGTTACTTGGGAAGACAAATGCCATCACTCCGAATGTCCCCCCCTTTCCCTCTTCTTCCCCCAGCTTTATATGCTGAGCATGATGTCATATGGTATGGAATATCCCTTTGGTCAGTTGGGGTCAGCTGTCCCGGCTGTGTCCCTTCCCAACTTCTGGTGCACCCCCAGCCTACTTGCTGGTGGGGTGGGGTGAGGAGCAGAAAAGGCCTTGACTCTGTGTAAGCCCTGCTCAGCAGTAACTAAAACATCCCTGCTTTATCAACACTGTTTCCAGCCCAAATCCAAAACACAGCCCCACACTAGCTGCTATGAAGAAAGTTAACCCTATCCCAGGCAAAACCAGCACAACAGCAAACAAGAGGAAGAAGTGTTCTTCTGGCAAGCGGACACGGTTACTTCTTTTAGACATAACTAAGAAATTTGGAGTTTAAAGGCTTGAAAGATTTCAGTTTTCCTAAACCACTACTTAACATGAGAGGCGAATGTCAGTGATTATGCATATAGCCTTACATTTTGAAGACGGTCATGTTGCAAACTCAGCAAAAAATGAGCATTTTATTCTTAAAAAAAAAAAAAAAAATGTGTTCCATTACCATGTAGCCCCTTTCCCCTTATTAATTTCTGTAGCATGTATGTTTGATAACCTTGAAATGGAAGTGCAGAAGTATCTTGAAAATAAAAAAAAGTTCATATTGACACAAGTAATTAACCAGTAAAATGCCAATCACATGCAAATGTCTTTGGGTTTTTTTAGTTATTTTTATTTTTATTAGAATTCCAGTAATGAGGAATAAATTACAAGTACTTGAAAAATTCTGTGCATGTCATTACAAACAGTGACTGTAGCAACCAGCAGTTTGTTATGTTCTGGAAGGAGATTGGCTCAAATTTGTTTCGTAGTAGGACTTGTGTCATAAGAAGGATGTGCGTGTGTATTGCCTGTCCTTTACAGGAGTAAAGAGATCTTTGACGGGGTCTTTTTCTCTCTTATAATCTGGTCTGCTGACTCCTAAACTGCTCATGAATTGGCATGTCACCATCCAGAACTAAATTGAATCAAGCAGATGAAACACAAATATGAGGTACTGCTAGTGGTCTGTGTACTATAATTTGGGAACTGCTGCCTTAGTCTGTAGACTAAGGCAAGGAGTGTCTGCTGCAAGTTTTTGGGGTTGGAGTCCTGTTGTTAGGTTTAACAAATTTCAAGCTTAAATCCTAACAGCTGTGCAAAAGGCTGGTGAAAATGAACATGGGTGTCTTGACATAGAAGATAATAGTGAACTCTACTAGCTACAACCAGTGTGAATTAGTGGGTTTATGAAACCAGTTTTCCTATACAATGTGAGAAGGGGAATGTCTGCTTCCTACTCTCTCTCAATTTCTTTTCCTTTTCTGATTTCATTTTTTGTCTGCACTCTTGTATTGTAGCAGTCTTTGTATTGTTAGCTTTTTACTTGCATCATTTACATGTATGCCATGTTCTTATTTCTCACTGAAGACCTTTGAACTTAAGGCCGTTTTTGTTTCTTCTTCAGCTCCTTAATCAAAAATCTGTTCTTCTCTTTCTTCTCTGCAGCCAGATACATGACAAGGTTTGTAGCCAGTACTGCTTAATGTTGGGTGGTATTTTATATTGGAAATGTTTTGTCTATTTATGCTGTTAGGTTTTGATTAAAACTTAGTGATGCATTCACATTTTCCTAATACTGCAAATATTTTGAACTTGTTCGTTTGTCCAAGTGAAAGAATGAATGCTGCAGAGTACTTTCATGCTTTATGTATTTGTAATGTTATGGCTTCTGCGGTGGTTAACCATCTGTAAGATGACAGCGTATGGGTTTTGTCTGTTACAATGAACTTCTTTAAACTATAGGAGTAGGCTGGTTTACCCTCCTTGACAGTTCTGATGTTCAAAAAGTTCTTGGTAGTAATAGCGGTTGCATCTGGAGTACCAGTACTGTTCTGAAGTTGAGTTCCTAGGCTCTGAGTATCAGCTCATAGAGTCTCACAGGATCCTACTTACTCTGTGCTCAAGCAGCGTATGTGGGTAAGCAGTAAGTCAATACTGCTTTCTGAAAAAGAATTATTGAGAAGGTGACTGCTGCAAGGGAACACAGTATGTTACTGCCTGAAGAGATGTACAGTGAGATGAGAAGTAGCAGTTACTGTTCTGCTTTCCAGTTTGGTGGCTGTAGTCTGGCAAAAGCTTTTCTGGAATCCGAAATTGTCATCCTTACTGCTCAGGAGGTTTGGGATAGTCAGCTGTGATGCCTTTTCCAGGGGGTGGGGAGAAGGAGAACAGCGGAGGCAAGTTTTAGTCCTCAAGGTTGTATTTTACCTGGCTCTTCATTTCTTTTTCAGAAATCAGCATGTTGGCTTTATTTCCACCTATTCCTCTTTCCTCAGGCGTGGATGAGAATCACGATTTTAAAGATCTTAATGGAATGAATAAGAGGAAAACAAAATCTTTTTTCCTTCTCTTGGTTCATCCGCACATGTTGTGGAGGGTCCTGTGGGCCTTCTGGTCATTGTGAAGGCTCCAGAAACCAGGGAAAGTGGCTTCTTCTAACACCTCAACTACTACTGCTTTGCTTAGATTTGGTCCTGGTTTTGGGTTGTCTTTTGGTCTAGGCATTACTTTTCCTGCTTTTTTCTGTTACCTGTGTCTCACTTCATGTGTTAGGGGGTCCCTTCTCCCCAGGATTTTGCTGCTGCTTGTATCTGCTTGAAAACAATTAGAGGTCTGGGGATTTGAGGGGTCCTTTTCCATTGTTCTCTCAGCTCCATGTTCCCCTCTCCTATCTGTGAAGGCACAGACTATTCCAACAAAGTACCACTGAGTGGTTCTTCCCATGGAGGAGCTGGTGAATTTGGTCACAGCTATCCCTGTAGTCCTGGAGAGAGGGCCCTTGCCTCCACTCTGCTGGTTTACAGCCCCACTTCTTTGGCCCTTGGAGTTACTGCCTGTTACTGCTCCTCTTGTGAGGGTTTGCAGGGTGCTTCCCTTACTGAGGCTTTTGCTCTTTATGGCCTGTTGAGTACATTGTACAGTTCTTCTCTTAGTTGGTATGTTGCTAGGTGAGCCTGCGCATTTCATAAAAATAAATACTTATTCCCCCTCAGGGATTCAATATTAAAATCAGAGAATCACAGAATGGGTGAGGGTGGAAAGGGCCTCTGAAGATCACCTAGTCCAACCCCACCCCTGCTCAAAGCAGGGTCAACCATAGCAGGTTGCTCAGGGTTATGTCCAGCCAGGTTTTTGTACATCTCCAAGGATGGACACTCCATAACCTCTTCTGGACAGCTTGTTCCAATGTTTGACCATGCTTACAATTTAAAAAAAAAAAAAAAAAATTTCCTTATGTGAAAATGAAATTTCCTCTATTCCAATTTGTGCCCATTCCTTTTGTTCTTTTACATGGCACCACTGAGAAGAGTCTGGCTCCATTTTCTTTACTGCCCCAACCAGGTATTTATACACATAGATAAGGTCCTCCTGAGCTTTCTGTGCTCCAGTAAAGAAACAGTCGCAGCTTTCTCAGCCTCTCCACATAGCTTACATGGTCCAAGCCCTTCAGCATCTTTGTGGCCATCATAGGCCAGGAAGCTGTATGGTATCTATTTTGAAAATCACTTCTGTGTCACAGAGTTGATGGAAAAAATGTAGGAGTCAAAGTATCATCAAATGTAAACAACAGCATATAACGCTTGGACTATGACTCTTCAAAAGATCTGATTTCTTCTAATGAAGACTTTGAAGTCAGAATAATAAGTGAGAATAACTTAATTGGTAGTAATAACCACTTTCTAGGGGAGAAAGGGCTAAGTGTTCCTTTCTAGCGATCCAAGCTGATTTTGGTTACATAATAAAACTGACAGCACTTGCTGTGTAGAAGCTGTAGCTGTTGCTATATTTTCTTAGTACAAAGTTAAAAAAAAATTATGTATTTTTTTATATATGTGTGTCATGGTATTTGCAATAACAATAAAGAAAAATCTTGGCATGATCTGTAGGAGCTCTTTCAATTTGCCATCTTAAGGTGGAAAAAAGAATACTGGTACATGCTTTTTTCTATACAATGGAATATGTCAATCTTGCAGCAGCTGCTGTTGCACCTCTTCTCTTACGAAGATGTAGAAGCCAGCCTCAACTGAATTTGTCCCTATGGGTGGCACTTGTGCATATCTCAGCATTTAGCTGACATTGTGCTCGTGTACTTGATAATAGATTTTAGCAATACGTTCATCATAATAACTCCACTGTGCTTTCTTCCTGTATATTTTTTTTTAAATACCCCGTTATAATCTAGCTCGTGAGTTACAGATTGTTTTGTGCTACAGTTAATGTTGCTCAGCAAAGAGAATGCTACAGCCTGATTGACCAAGAGTTTATCTTCATTAAAAATCAAACCCCAAACCAAGATGTCTCTATTTTGGGTGATAGTTTTAGGTTTTATCACATGTTATGTGTGGGTTTTAAGAATGTTTTAGAAGTTTAATATTACAAAAATGTAACTGTTAATTATTTAACTGTATATTTTCTGTATAATTCTAGGTACGGCGGGAACTGGATGAAAAAATCACTAAAGAACTTGAACAGGGTAATGTGTCATTATGTTAAGAGTGTTTTTAAGGAAGAAGATGACTGTTCCTAACTCTTGAAAATAATGGCTTGAAAGTTGTCAAGTTCATGTGCTAAGCACAGCTTTTTTTCTGCTAGCCTTCCAGTTTAGACCTGAATGTGAAAAATTCCTGTTTACCAAAATATTTTATAAAATGTTATGCAGTTGCCTGAAAAAAAAAGTGCAAAGAAAACTAACCCATTTCCCCCACACAGATACACATGGATTAAGCTGAAGTCGCCTTTCACTACAGTTAATCCTCAAGCCCAAACATCAAACATAAAAATCTCATCTCAGGGCTTCTTTTATAGACTTCAGCCATCACTTGCTCTTCCACGTACATTAAATGCGTTCAGCAGTAAACTATACCATACACATTCTCTGTTGTTAGTTCTTGATTTTTTGCTGTCTCTTACTCATTGCTTGTATTTGTAGCTTATGTGTTGCTGTCTTTTTTGAATAAGCAAGAAGAATATAATCAATGACAAAATATTTCCTTTCTTTAGGAAAAGATCATTCAGTAGTGTTTAGGCAAGCATAAGATAAGTTGATTGCTTGTAATACATAGCATAAATCATGCTCTATAATATGAGGCCAGGTGTCCAAAGAGGAATTCCACCTATTTCATGATAATTGTTCCTCCAGAGCCACTGCTTTGCAGTGACTGGTGCTATTTCAAAGCAGGTGCCCCCCTGAGAGCATTTCCTTCAGTTCCTGTATGCTTTTAAACATATAGAGAGTGTTCAACTGTTGCTTCATAAGCTCTTTCCGTGTGTCTGAATGGACACAAAGCCATTGCATTGCATCTGTGTGCATTTTGAATGTAATTGTGCATCTGCTAGGAGTCATAGAGTGTGTTTGGTTTGAGGACCTTGTCTGAAAAAGGTGGCTGGAGAAAGATGTCAAAGGTGGGTTTGTTTTCATTGAGTATGCGTTTTCATGGAGAGAAGAGGGTTTTGCCAGAGCAAGTTACAAAGATGCCCCTCAGAGAAGGTGCCAGTCTGGGAGACTTGTTCTGGCCTGACTGCAGCGCAAAAGTGTTTGCCTTTTCACAGGCAGATTCTTTTAAAGTTTGTCACAGCAAATGCAGAAGCTGGTTTTTAGGAGTAGTGTTCCAGTAAATCACTGGTTTGAACATTTAAGGAAAACAAACACTTGAGGTAGAAGAGGTCTGCAGGGGGGCTAAATTTAGCACTGGTGTAAGCAGGAGTCATTTGTGGATTCCCTGAAGATGTTCAGTGTGTAGCCTCCAGAATATATTTCACTAACTTTAGAAATACCATTGACTGATAAGCAAATGCAGAAAAAATGTGTTTCTTCATTTGTGCCTAGCCCTTTCATTGTTATGTTCCCATAGAAGTTTTAAAATCTCTTTCTGGATTGTAGTCTTTCCAGTTACTCATAATGTTTTTACAGTGACTTATTTGGGCCTGTCTACTGTAAAAGTAACACCAGGAATCCTGTCTCTTTTCTCCCTAGCCACTGCTGAACTTGAAACTGGATCTGCTGGAGCTTCTCCCATGGTATCCACTGATGGTTCTTCAAGAAATTTCCACGTTGACCAGGATCCACTTTGCAGGGCAATACAGGAGTACCGTGATGTTTTAACCAAGAATTACCTGATTTGAACAAAATGCTAGGGAAAGGCTCTGGAAATAATTTTGTTTACATAGTGCATCTATGTTTTCCCATTCCATGGTTCAGATGTGAAAACATGTTTACTGCAGTCTGAATATAAATTCAAAGTCTATTAAATGGATGTCAAGCACACTGCACTTACCTGTTGGTTTACTGATACATAGTTTTTTATTTTGCCCTCACAATAAGAACCATATCTATTTTTTCTCACTAGTAGATTGACTATTCTTGATTCTTGAGCTTGATGGAACTGTCAAAATGTTTCTTACTAAGGTAGATGCATTATTTTGCTCCACTCATGTTCTGTGTTTTTACAAAACCATTCTCTTTGTTCTGTTTAATCCTTTCACTTTATGTGTTTTTAACGTTTCCAGTGGTTCTTTTGATGCTTAAGACATTATTTGATGTGCTTTGAGCCTGCTGCCTCAGTCCAGATGCAGTGAATATTTCTGCTGATAAAGTTTTACTAGCGTTCAAGCTGGAGAATAGGGCACTTTACATTGCTGTCACTTTATGCACCTTACGTTTAAAAATACTGTGAGTGTATAGTAGTGCCAGTACAGTTGTTAGGTGGTCTTTTTTGGTATGTTTGTTTTGTGTCACAGAACCGTGGAATGGGTGAAGTTGGAAGGGTCCTCTGAAGGTCATCTGGTCCACCCCCCCTGCTCAAGGAGGACCACATAGAGCCGGTTGCCCAGGACCATGTTGGCTTTTGAGTATCTCCAAGGATGGAAGCTCCTCAGCCTCTGTGGGCAACCTGTGCTAGTGCTCAGTCACCCTCACAGTAAAGAAGTGTTTCCTGATGTTCAGATGGAACCTACTGTGTTTCAGTTTATGCCCATTGCCTCTCATAGTATTCATGTCGATTTTTTTTTTATTAAAAATTGCTGCAGCTTCAGACATCTGCAGTTCCTATGTCAACACCTGTGGTGCACCTGAAACACTTCATATGGGGAAAAAAGGAATGTTAATATATCAACCTTCAGACTCCTCAGAACTTTCTAAAACTTGTGTGATAGGATAGCCAATCTTCTTGTTGCTGCTAGCAGCTGATGATATGGTGGCTGTAGCCCGGATGTTGGCCAGTGTTGTGGGACATTTGTGTCAATAAAACAAGCAGTTTTACCTATTTCAGGGAGTTGCCTGTTGTTACTGAAAATCTGCAGTTGTCTGCAAAAGTCACTAGTGATTAGAAGATCATAGAAAAAACTCCCAATTCTGGAAGAGTAAGAATGGTTGTGCTGAGATGAATTAAGACTGGAAAAATTTGGGGGTTTCACACTCTAATTTAAGGACTTGAGTTAATAGGCAGTGAGGAAAGCAATGAATGCTGCTGTGACACTGTGTTCCTTTTTATATTAATACATTTTTGTGAAGCTAACACACTGTATTTAATTCCAGATATTCCATTCCAACTTGATATTTAATAAACTTTGTAATCTAAGTCTTCGTTCTATTGTTCCCCTTCTTGGCTTTGCTTTCCCCCCCCCCTTTCCCTGCCCATAGAACTCTACAGAGCTCTCCTCTGCTCACTGCAGCTCTGTTCACAGCTGCATCTTCAGCTTGTCCTGGAGGCCAGGCAAACAGCCAGCACGCATCTGTGTCCTTTTCCTCCAGGGAGCCTTGAAGCACAATTGTGTTAAGATCGTGGAGAAGAATTGAGGCATTGCTAATAACCAGTTCCCAGACTCTTCCTGTATTTTAGAGCAATCCTTCTTGTGGTCTGGGCAGAAGGTAGTGGGTGAGCTTCTGGTAGCCATGAAACGCTGGCAAATGGCAAAGGTTTTGATCTCAGGGGGAGCTGACCGATTTGTAGCCTACAAAGGGAAAAGGTGTTAAGAATTTTCTCCGGCCCGCACCAGAGCAGTCAAAGAGAAGTTCAGCTTTTGCTACTTTCTAGCGTCTCTCCACGGAGAGAGCAGGTGCAGAAAACTTTTTGTTGCCCTTGCAATAAACTCGGACATGACCTGTTTCCAAGTTTGTTCCTAACGGGCTCTCTGCTGCCGGTTGCCAGTGAGAGGGGAAAGTTCTTGGCTGGTGGAGCAGCAGAACAGAAATTCAGCGTTGGCATCCGGCGTCACAGGAGCTGATAGCAGTTACAATGGGGTGGGGGGTGAGGGGGTAAAGAGAAGTCCAGTCAGTTCCTTCACTTGCAAGTCCATCTCCAGTGTCACTGGGGGGACACTCTTGATCTCGGAGATGGCAGTGGGGGGATGCCCCTGAGGCCTGGAAGACAGGAAATATCCATCCTATCTTTGAGAAGCGTGAGACAGAGGAGCTGGGGAACTACAGGCCAGTCAGCCTCATCTCGCTGCATGGGAAGGTGATGGAGCACGTCCTCCTGGAAGCCATTTCCAAAGTTGTTGGGGACAAGAAGGTGACGGGGAGGAGTCGGCATGGGTTTGCGAAGGGGGAAATCATGCCACGCCAATCTGGTAGCCTTCTACAATGATGTCAGTAATTCAGTGGACAGAGGAGAGCAGTGCATGTTGCTTACCTTGACTAGCAAGGCTTTCTCTGGCTTGCACCATAACAGTCAAGTCAGCTTTTGGAACTTTCTGATCTGTTTCCAAAGAGAAGGTAAGTGTGTTTCTTAATTTCTTTGCTAAAGTTTCTTAGAAACCCTTTCAGGTCAGTAGCTGTAAGAGGATTGCTACAGTTTTAAAATCAGTTGTTCAGAATATACAATTCTGTTTCAGCAAGTCTCATTATGCCAGTTGCTTTTTCCTTAAGAGCAAACAGTGTAAGGTATCCAGGTTTTGCTATTTTCAAATGTTGCATTGAATTGTGGCCACAAAACATCAGTTTTTCATTGTTACTCATTGGCAGAGTAGAGGCATGAAAGATCACTTAAAGGCTGGCTGAGTAGTGTTGCCATAGCACTGATGTGTCCCCCCAGTGAATCTTGACTTCTGAGATATTCAGGCATCTGCTTATAATTCATTGCTGACTGCTGCAGCTCTAACTGCTTCACTGATGCTTTGCAGAGGGAATATAAATCTTGTCTCCTATAAGCATACTGACCAACCTTGTCATATTTTCCCCTTCCCTTTACCTTAGAGGCACCTCTCACCACCCTTACCCTGGATATAGAGATAAATCACCTGTTACTAAAAACAAACAAACTACAAGTTCTATTTGCCTGTAAAAGCCAATGGTAAATGCTTCTTTACTCCTGCCTCTCAGTGAGAAGGGAAGGTTATTGGCTGCTGGACAAACTGAACTCAAAGCCAGTTTCACCATCTAGCATAACAGTTGTTCATGACTGTTACCATAAGGGTAGCAGGTAAAGGAAATTCCAGTCAACTAATTAACTTCAAAGTTGATGTATTTGTTTTCTTGTTCACTATTAAAAAACCTATTCTCAGAAATGGGTACCCGGTTCTTGCTGCCTGTTGGAAACAGCCCCAGCTACCCTCAAAGTGGTGCTGCTACCACATCACATGGTGATACACAAGGTCACTATTTATCCTGAAACAGAGCTCTATCCTGTTCTATAAAACAGGGAATCAATCTTCTCTGCAGGTGTCTCTTCCATAATTTCTGTCTGTCGTGATTTAACCCCAGCTGGCAACTAAGCACCACACAGCCACTCGCTCACTCCCCCCAGGTGGGATGGGGGAGAGAATCAGAAGAGTAAAAGTGAGAAAACTTGTGGGTTGAGATAAAGACAGTTTCATACGTAAAGCAAAAGCTGCGCAGGCAAGCAAAGCAAAACAAGGAATTCATTCACCACTTCCCATTGGCAGGCAGGTGTTCAGCCATCTCCAGGAAAGCAGGGCTCCATCACGCGTAACGGTTACTTGGGAAGACAAACGCCGTTACTCCGAATGTCCCCCCCTTCCTTCTTCTTCCTCCTGCAGCTTTATATGCTGAGCATGACATCATATGGTCTGGAATATCCCTTTGGTCAGTTGGGGTCAGCTGTCCCAGCTGTGTCCCCTCCCAACTTCTCGTGCACCCCCAGCCCACTCACTGGTGGTGAGGAGCAGAGAAGGCCTTGACTCTGTGGGAGCCCTGCTCAGCAGTAACTAAAACACCCCTGCTTTATCAACACTGTTTCCAGCCCAAATCCAAAACACAGCCCCATACTAGCTGCTATGAAGAAAGTTAACTCTACCCCAGCCAAAACCAGCACACTGTCTAAGTTTCCGGTCCAGTTCCCTGGTGCCTTAGTGCTTGATCATGTATTACTAGCACACAGTGGGTGCACGTTGAGGGGTTTTTTTCTTTTTGTTTGTACAATGCAAGCAATACAGGCAAATTGCATGTGAACAAGGGTATTTCAGCTTGTTCCTGCACCCTTCTGTACTCCAGAACAAAGGGGTTTTTGCTCTGCATCAGACAAAGTTTTTGGTGTGTTGTGGTTTGTTTGTTTGGTTTTTGTTTTTTTTTTTTGTTTGTTTGTTTTGTTTTGTTTTAGGTTGGACTTGATGATCTTACAGGTGTTTTCCAACCTTAGTGATTCTGTGATTCTGTGTGATTCTGTGAAAGATTGCCTTTCTTAAGCAACACTGAGATGTATGAGATCTTGAAAAAGCAAACACAGTACATGAGGAAGAGATGTTTCCCACTACCAAACCACATCTCTTCAACTGTCCCTATTTAGGGGGGACATAGCCGCTTTCTCTAACATAAGCTTTGGTTTCTTCCATATCCATTACACCTTCAGCTCCAGAGCATAGTGTCAGGCAATCCTCTTCCAGACGTGGTACAGCTTCATTTCCCATACTTGGGGAAATAACATCCAGCGACTTATTTATGGTATGTCAGTCTACCTGTGCAGTGGCAGTGTGTTTTCCTTTCTGCATTCTCCTTTGTAATGCAACACGCAGTCTCCAGTCTCTTCTCTCCAACCCTTTCACAGAATCACTAAGGTTGGAAAAGACCTGTAAGATCATCAAGTCCAACCATCAACTCAACACCACCATGCCCACTAAACCATGTCCCGCAATGCCACGTCCACACGTTCCTTGAACACCTCCAGGGAGGGTGACTCCACCACTTCCCTGGGCAGCCTGTTCCAAAGCTTCACTGCTCTTACTCTCTGTGTAAAGAAATTTTTCCTAATATCCAGCCTGAACCTCCCCTGGTGCAACTTGAGGCCATTTCCTCTAGTCCTGTCACTCGTCACTTGGGAGAAGAGACCAACACCCACCTCTCTGCAACCCCCTTTCAGGTAATTGTAGAGAGCCCCAGTTCCCTCAGCCACTCCTCAGAAGACTTGTGCTCCAGACCCCTCACCAGCTTTGTTGCCCTTCTCTGGACACGCTCCAGCACCTCAATATCTTTCTTGTAGTGAGGGGACCAAAACTGAACACAGTAGTTGAGGTGCGGCCTCACCAGCGCCGAGTACAGGGGCACAATCACTTCCCTGCTCCTGCTGGCCACACTATTTCTGATACAGGCCAGGATGCCGTTGGCCTTCTTGGCCACACTGCTGGCTCATATTCAGCTGGCTGTCGACCAACACCCCCAGGTCCTTTTCCACCAGGCAGCCTTCCAGCCACTCATCCCCAAGCCTGTAGCATTGCATGGGGTTGTTGTGACCCAAGTGCAGGACCCGGCACTTGGCCTTGTTGAACCTCATACAATTGTTCCTCGGCCCATCGATCCAGCCTGTCCAGATCCTTCTGCAGAGCCTTCCGACCCTCCAGCAGATCAACACTCCCACCCAACTTGGTGTCATCTGCAAACTTGCTGAGGGAGCACTCAATCCCCTCATCCAAATTGTCAATAAATATATTAAACAAGACCCACCCCAAAACTGAGCCCTGGGGGACTCCACTTGTGACCGGCCGCCAACTGGATTTCACCCCATTCACCACAACTCTCTGGGCTCGACCGTCCAGCCAGTTTTTTACCCAGCGAAGAGTACACGTCTAAACCACGAGCTGCCAGCTTCTCCACGAGAATACTGTGGGAGACAGTGACAAAGGCTTTGCTGAAGTCCAGGTAGACAATGTCAACAGCCTTTCCCTCATCCACTGGGCAGGTCACCTGGTCATAGAAGGAGATCAGTTTGGTCAAGCAGGACCTGCCTTTCATGAACCCGTGCTGGCTGGGCCTGATCCCTTGGTTGTCCTGCACATGGCCTGCACATGCCATGTGAGCGCCTCAAAAAAGATCCAGCTGTTGTCTGCTTTTCAGCATATTATATTATTTTATTCATATTATAGTTCCTGTGTTCCCATCCTTCCAAATTAAGCAATTTCTTTCACTTGCCTGATATCTTAAATGGTATTAAGAGAAGAAAGATGAACGGTCTCTATTCAGTCCTGGAAGGTCGAATTAGAATGTTGGAGAAATTGGAGTCTGAGGTCATTCCAGATACACAGGGCAAAAAAGCTTTCCTTTCTGAGTCTGCTATCACCAGAGAAAGCCTCAACGCTGTACAGTTATGGCTTATATACTGGAATTGCAGCATGCCATTTCATAACAGGAGTGAATCCTGGTTCTATAGTTTACACCACTCCAGCTGCTCTGGGAGCATCACAGCTACAAAAAAGCTAAAGATCACGTGAGAAGTGCATTCTGTAAAGCCCTGAATGCACCAATACATGCCTATGTGTAGCCTTCAGTGCCCTCCAATGATACTAAAACTAGAGATCTTAAGTAACAGATAATACAGTTTAATTTTTTATAGCAAGCTATTTTTCATGCCACGTTCTTCAGTTTATACAGCGGCAGAATGCTTGCAGCCAGCCATCCACTGGTACAGTCTCAACAGCTTTGGTGTCCATGATGCTTGAAACCAGAGTGAAGAATTATGATTTTAATGGGCGTGCTGAACTGCTCAGTGGTCTTCAGTGGTGATACGCTATCAATAGGAAGCCAAGGGCAAGCCCTCCATTGAAAACCTAGCCACACATGGGGATCTTTGGGGTACTTTCCTACAGGAGGCTGGCCAGCCCTCCATGAGGCAACCTCTATGTCTTGAAAGGGTCTGTGCAGACGTAATCTGTTTTGCACACAAAGCCAAAACGCAGGTCTGCATATCTGGCTCCTTGGCATAGATGCCAACTCCTTTGAACATGCAGTTGTGAACATGGTGTTGACCTTGCGAAGCAAAAGAAACCCTGCTGAGACCACGGCTTTAGCTCCTGAGGCCTGGAAGAGGCTCTACCTGACAGTGGCTGCTGGGACTGGGACCACCCAGGGCTGGCCTGGAGGCACCTCCCAGCACTGAGCAGCCGTGAGCAGTGACGGAGCTGTGGGAGCAAGGGCCTTGCCAGCTGGAGCCCAGTCCCACCACTCTGGAGCCAGGCAAGCAGGATGGACCTAAAGATTGTGGCCAGATCCAGCCAGGAGTGCAGATTACCAGGCAAGTTCCTGGTAACAAGTCAACTGGGAAGTCTCCTCCCAGGTCAGCGTCAGCATCAGGATGAGGCCTTGTGAGGGTGACCAGGGTCAGACACAGCCCTGGGGTGGCTGGGCAGGGCCATGGGGATGGGCTAGGCTGGGACATCAGCCTGCAGGTCTTCAGTGTTCATGAGGCACAGGCTTGATACAGTGCCAAACCAACAGTGAGTGAATCAGCTTTTCTCCTCAGTGGCACCAACTCATCCAGTTGCCCAGGCCTCCAGCCACAAACCTCATTTCTTATTGCTTTGAACTCTCTGATTTAGGTACCCTATTCTACAAGAGGATCAAGCACATCTTCAGCCCCATTAGGAGCTCTTCTTTTTTCTGGAAGATCATTAACTTGTTTACAGTTCATCCTAATGGGGCACCCAGCTACTCAGTACTTACTGTGAGCAAGCTGCCGAAGCCAGTAACCTGATGGGGACAGTACAAAGATATGTGTAGCTACAGATACAAAAATAGATACATATATGCATATAGATATGTTTGTAGACATAGATATCTAAATATAGGTAGGTACAATGTGGATCCCTCCAGCAGTCAAGCACAGACACTCAGTCTGTCCCATAGCTGAGCTGTTGTCTCATCTTGATGGTTTCACACCTGGACTAAGGGGCTGAGGCACTCCTGGGAGCGGCCCAGACAGCAAGTACCTTCCTCTGAGTCCCAAATTTGGGTTTCTGCCCACACTTAAGCTTCTCTGCTCCCCTAGGCTGATGTAGATGGGCCTTTGATTGGCTGATAGCTCCTGTGATGAGCCTGGGTGCAGCTGGAGCAGGGTTTTATTCCAGTGTCCCTTGCTCCCCACCATCACCATCCTCAAGCAGAGGAGCTTTTATCTCATAATCCTACACTTAACTCCTCAGTGCCTTGATGCCTTCCAGCCTGCACAGGGGGCAGGTTTCTCTCTGCTGTGTTACTTGTACCCATGATTTACCCATAAACCCCCAAATAGTTGGCAAGATGACCTTTGGCTGGTGTCAGTTTGTGGCTGTCCCAATTTTTCCTCATCCCAGTGTCTGTTAACCTAATGTTGCTCTTTGCTCACTGATTTCTTTTAACTTCTGAAACAGATTAACAATGCAGAATGCTTAAAGAAATAACAGTGTGAAAGACTGCTTCTTAATCTGCTTATAATTATGTCTTTGCGTGCCTTTTCCTAGTACAGTTAGTTTGAGAAGACTATGAAAATCATCATTACAATAGACCTCTTCTAAAGGACAGCCAGAAGCACACCAGCACAATCTGCAGGTGCTGGGAGGTATCGCATGATACCTAGAAAAGACCCCTAGGCCAAGGGGTTGACAACTGGTTATTCAGCCTTTACTGTACCATCAGTTTGACTTATGCCTCCTCTCGCCCTTTGGTTACACATTGCCAGTAGCAGATGGTGTTCATGGTTTGCACTTGCAAATCAAGATGATAACGATATTTCTTGACACTGTCAACCCTGAATGTGCAAATTGCTTTTCATTGGTAGCACAGCCTTTCCCTAAGCTTAAGCACTATTTTAGCTGAGGTTACTATAATAGCTGACCATTCCGCTACCTATTAACTATGATGAATTATTAATCATTAATTATTAATTATTGCCATTAATTTAATCACTGCTATAAGCACAACAAGGACAGTGACTGTTACACAGGCAAGCAGCACAGTCCACTTACTAGTTAGGCCTTACAAGCACAGCTGTGTATCAAAAATGACAAGGATAATTTTCACTTTTTATTTTCTCTTGCCATTTCTCTTTTAACTGTAGAAATGGAGTACAAATTCTGCTCCCACCTCATAGGTCGATCCCCAGACATCTATAGCAGTGCCTCTATGTAGAATGGAGCTCTAAGCATCTTTGTAAATGGAAAAAGAAAGCCTCCTTCACATCTATAAACACTCATGGCACCTACATGGACACTACTGCCAGTCACCTTCTTGCTGATGAACTGCCGATTGCCATAGCCTTTGAGAAAAGTCCTTTTTTGTCTCCAGTTGTATTTATTATCAAAATCCTATGCATACAACTACATTCCCTGTTGCAAGAATGAATAGACAGTTATTATCCATCTCAAATGCTCCTCTTCAAAGGCTTTTCACAAAACAGGATCATGCTTACGTATTCCTAGAGCATCAAGGAAAATTAACCCAGCACAAAGCTAACAGTCCTTTCACAGCAGCTAGGTAGCCCCAGCAGAAGTTATATTTACCAAGGAATCCTGAATCACACAGGCCCATTCCAGCCCCCTTTTCCACCCAATTCTTCAGACCAACCTGATGATCAATGTGTCTTTGTATTTACTGTTAATAAACTTAAATTGTTTCATGCTGTCCTCTAATTTTCAAGAGTTGCAGGGCTATACCTGGAAAGACACCAATATTTCAGAGAAGCTGGGCTTTAAAACCTGGTTTGTTTTTTCGCATCCACAATGGAGCTGAGCCTTCTTTAATCAAGAAAAGGACATATTTGGGATTTTTTTTTTCTACCCGTCTATTTTGGGGCAAGGAAGAAGTTACTTTGAACATGGACTGAATTTAGTCCCCTCTCCATAAATGATTGGCTATCTTTTCAATTTTATTCCTGAAACAAAATCCTGCACCTGCATTTTGCCATCTGTCACATGAGGGTCCCAAGTCACTGTGAGAAAAATCATCTTTCATTCTGGATGCGGAAGACAAGATGTGTAGATGTTCTGGGCATGCAGACAGGAGCAAACAGAGAAAAATATGTACCAGAAGTGCAGGGAAAAATGATGGATCACTGGCTTTTGCAACTTATCTATACTTCTTTATGTCCAGATTATCTTCACTGATTAAGCCTTTCTTGGCGCTGTAGTAGAACCTTTGTTATCTTAGAAGTTTCTGGCTTCGTTAAAGTACTAAGGCTTAGGTGGCCCATGGCAGAGTGCTTGGAAACTTCAGTGATTTCATAAATAATGCTCAGCTGCTTAAAGACCCAAGATGATGAAGGGCCAGCCAGGAAGGACTGAGGCTCTCAACATTGCTCTGGGTACAGCTGTGTGTTGAAGCGTGGCATTAGGAGTCGGGTAGCCTGGCAATTCCCTTTCAGCTAAGGGCAATTCCACTAGCATCTGCACTTTGCTCTTGATACTCAGAAAAAGCATAATTAGAACCAAACCCCAAACTACTGACATACACAATGTGGTTGTAGAGCATCATACATGTCTTATCCACAAATAAAAAGGTATGAGTCCCAGATTGAAGTTTGTCTTTCTAATTGCTTTCTGCACTGTCTTGACTTGTGAAAAATTGTGGAATCAGAAGTTAGAGCATAAAACTCAAAATTACTTGATGGATGTTATAAACTATGCAAGATGTTAAACTAGGCTCTAGATAAAATAGGAAGCTGTCCCCTTCACCCACATAACAATCATCACTTAAATTATAACAATAGCTAACTCTACCAAATATTTTAATTCTGTTCCATTTCTCATCAGAGACTGTTTCCACTCGGATCCTGACAATTTTAATTGAATGCGAGACTTTTCAGGGAAGCAGTCTTGAAAATCAGAAGTGCAATTCCAGAGTGCAATCCTATCCCATTATAGTTACACAAAAGAATCTTGAGCCTCCCTTTTCAAAGACCTTGAGCATTTGCACTTCCTAGATTTAAGCTGCATTTATGCCTGACTTTTGTATCCAGGATGAGTTAGGATAAGCAGTAGAAGAAACATGGCAAGAAGGCTGTTTCCATTCGGCGTTGATGAGCATGCACTTTCACGCATTTTGCATTTGCAGTTTAATCATGGAAATCATTCTGCACGCTCCTACTGCTAATGATCTGATTGTTAGGAGAAAGGCGGGCCCCAGTCCTATTGACTGTTTACATCTTAATGTGCCCTGTTTTTGAAATCTATTTCCAAGCTAACTGAGGTTCTATTGTGTGATATTTCCTCCGCAGCATCAGACATTTTCAATCAGCATCAGCTCCTTAGTCATAATCACTTCCTGCCTTGGCTTCTGTTCAGCACTGCAACTCGCTGCAAAACAGAACTCCCGTAAATCTGGTCTGTATAGATGAAATGGTATAGATGCAGTGGTACTTAGGTGGCATTTGGCAAGAACTGGTTTTATTCGTTGGAAATGCTTTAAAGTGATTTTGAAACAGTTGTAAAGAGCTAGGAGTTTTATTGCTGCATGTTTTTTCCTGGTCTTTTGCATGCATGTTGCCTTGAATACAATTTTAGCATCTATCCCCTGTATCTGAGGACACTATGTCACCTGCATTCCCCATCAGTGCAAAATACTGCAGATCCTTGCCATATACCACCAGCAACACTGGTTGGACAGTTTGCAGAAACATCACAGCGTTCATCTG
Organism: Gavia stellata; assembly: GCF_030936135.1. Lineage (NCBI taxonomy): Eukaryota > Metazoa > Chordata > Aves > Gaviiformes > Gaviidae > Gavia > Gavia stellata. Next base: position 27,738,875 of record NC_082597.1, read on the forward strand.
CACACAGGTGTCCATCTGCATTGTAAGCAGAGTTGAAGTCTGAAATTATACAAGTGACAATTCCCGAAGATTTAAGCACAAAAATACAAAGCAAGGACCATAATTAAAAAATAATGTTTTAGGATAGGAAGCTTCCATATGAAATTCTGGTGCCTTAAAATATTTCTGAGTAGAGAATGTTTTCTCACAATTTCTCAGTATTTTTCATACTATGAATGACATGCACAATAATTGTATCTGTGTTAAAGAGAACTTCACTATAATGAACACTGCTGTAAAACCTAACTTGGTCCACATTCAACAGGTTTCTATTCTGCTTACTTCTATTTTTTATGGATTTCACTACTTCAGATCCAGCTTCTTTGATTTCTCCACCTGTATAATTTCCACTCTAGTTCCTATGCAGAGCACTAATCATCACTGCTGGAAAAATCGACACTGAATCAAAGATAAGATAAAGCTAGAGTACAAAACAAAAAGAAGATGGCAGGACAACCATTAAAGATGTTTTAGTGGACAAAACTGGTACATGCACATGCCCTTGTGCTCCCTCCAGTATCAAAAACCTTTTATCTAAAAGTGCAAGTAGCAGACAAGAAGTTCAGCGTGAAGTGAAATTTCTTGGCATTCAGTGGCACCACTACTGATGTAAGGCTGAACGGCAGCAGCGTGTTGTTCAACGCAAGTTCCAGAGTTCCTGGAACGTGCTGCAAGGCTCCAGGAAGGAAGATATTACCGCCTAGATAAGGTCAAGCTTTTAGTGCTAGCAAGTAGTTGTTGGCCGAATTCAGTCTGAATGCTGTTTTGTTTTCAGCTTTGATTTCTACCTTTGTCAGTGGAGCTTTTATTTTCTTCAAGGAGAATGCTGCTGCTGGAAGAAATGTCAGCATTTCTGCCATTACTGTAAAAATTACTGTTAAAAAAAGGCCCCTGAAAAGGACCCCGAGACAGAACATAGCACACTGGAAGAGGCTATCAGGAACAGGATTTCCAGGACAAATGCCTGGCTCTTTACTATCTTGTCATATGTTTTCCCTCCCTCACTTCAAGACTTGGTCTGTACAGATACCACCTTCTGGCACATCTGGGTTTCGTGGGTTTTTGTCTGTGAATACCTGATACATGAAGTATGCCTTACTATTTAAGCAACAGGGAAGCTGAGACTGATCGATATGACACAGCTTTTCTGGATCTTTACTGTGCCTGAGGAACTCTCTTCCACTTAAAAAAAATCCACAGACTTATTTTCATAGTTCTAATCACTAAACTGCAGTTTTCCCAACTGGAAAGCAGAAATAAAAACACAAGTAGTAAAAATTAGTAGAGTTGCATACACAGGTGCCAAAAATTGAGACAGAGTTAATACTGTCTGTCTCTTTGCCTTGTGCTTTCTTCAGTTGGCGTTGTGACTCCTTAAACCTGCAGCTTGAAGATGCAAAAGAGACAGACAATTTCAGAAGTACCGTAGACCGTGTATAACTAGCAAGCACAAACCATCTTGATGCTTCACTAATGCGAATCACCTTTGTAGTTTCTGAGTCTCTCCAACTGGGGCGTCTACCTTCTTGAGGAGCGCCTTCATGGTCATTGTTATTTCATTCCTAAAGAAACAACACCTCATGGCTTGGTATTTGCCATGTTAACTGTGGAATAAATTAAATCCTCTCTTACCAATGCACTGAGAACACAACCCCGGTATTTAGAATCATTTCTGTAGGAATCCGCAGAATAAAATTCTCAGTGGAGTGCAGCTTCATGCAGCAGAGATGGAGGTAGAATTGTTACCACAGGTACAAAGCACCTACTCAAGCATACAGATCTAGTACATTTGCTATGAAAGTAGTATAGATAAATCTGTCAGACAAACCACCCATGTTTTATCTTCAGCTCTAGCACAGTGTGTTTGGTATGTCTCTCTGTTGCTTCACTTATAAAATGGGTTGGAGGACAAACACTAACTCCAGGGACTAAGGATAATAGGCTATAGTTGATAGCGAAGGTTGAGTCATCCAGAGATTTTCCACTGTTGGAATAAGCCCTCAAAACAGAATCCATGTTCTTTCAATCCAGTAATCTGCCTGTAGGCCGTGTAATATTTGAAGAACTTTGATTGCAAATGTGTGAAGTATAAATGGAGGCACTCCACATGGATTGCAATTAGGGAAGTTGCCCTTGGACCACAGAAGATGGCTTCTGCATTACTTCATCCACACCAAATGAATTTAATTAATGTCTGTAAGTCAGATCAGTCATTTCACTGGAGGCATCCTTTTCCAGTACTAGTCAAGACTTGTCCTTTCACTCCAAGATCTCTATTAAACAAACAAAAGGAGGAAGTGACCAACCTAGGGCAATGCAGGAAACAATGGAATATGACGATTACCTCCAATTCAGCGTTACTTCCTTTTGTCCTTAGCATCACCTTTCTCTGTCCTGCTCATTTTTGTAAAATTGGTTTATTACTCTGCAAGGACACATTGGATTTTACTGAACGTCACCTGTTATTTATTGGGTCTTTAATCTAGGCTCTTTGCAGGAAAAGACCGTTTCCAAGAACATTATGGACTACGACTCCTTCTTATCTCAGCAGAGCTCTTCATGTACCCTGAGGAACCAGGTGACACTCATATGACCACAGTGGTGAGAACTCACTGGGGGTGCCTTCAAGTCTGAAAAGGGAGTTGTTCTTTTCTTATTGAGAGTACTTTTCCCTCCAGCAAGAATAAAGCCAAGGCTTTTGGCAGAAAGTATTACTCCTCGTCTCCTAGGAGACATTTGCTTTGCTACATCTGTATGGTTAGTGGGAAACAGCAAGGAGAACCTTCACCCCAGCCAGCTGGCACACAACGACTGGCATACCGCTGCTCAACACAAGAGTCATCTGTGATGCTTTTTCTATTCCAGTCTTCTTTCACACCTCCTCAGCACCTGAGGACATAACATTTCCTTTCATAAATTCAGCTCTACTTCTTCATTTCCTTGATGTTTTACCTCTTCACTACTGTCACCGCTTTTGCTACACTAGCTGCAGTGGGGGTTCACCTAGAGTCAAGGCACATACACAGACTTCACACTTGCTGAGCTTCCACCCTAGACTCCTCCTCTGGGGACTAATGTTCCCTAGCTTTCTTTTCTAGAATGACTAATACAAGGCCATCATTCTGGGTCCACTTCCCTGTTTCAGTCTCATTTATTTTTCCTACTTTGATTAATTTTATGAAAGTAAATTATGATATAAAAAATTATTAACTTCCATTGGTGACCTATTTTTTAGCTGGACTGCACAACAGGTTTGATTCAATAAAAATACTGTTTCAGACTGGTTATAATTCAACTTCCTGCATCAAATACTGTTTTCCTGAGTGCTTTCTCTCCACCGTACACTTACAGGGACCTAGTTATCCACGATAGATTAGAGCTCCTATTCAGTTCACAAAGCTATAATTTCATCTTCTAATTTTTAAAAGCGTATGGGGCCCTAGATTCGATTTTGAGAATCTCCTTCTGATTGGGTCACCAGTATATCCAGAAAAGGCGTTGGTCAAATCCAGACCGAAACCATGGCATCAAATTGAAACTAAATTTGAGTGTAAGCCAGAAACGACAACTTTGAAAAGCTTTCCATTGCTGCTGTCTAAGCATGAAGGTAAGCAAACTCCAGAGCTGCCAGTTTTAATGTTTTAGACAGAACTTTGCTTCTGAGTAGGCTTCGTCTTGGCAGGGCTGAGTTACTGCCCACAATCCCAATCAGAGCTGTGAGCTGGCCTTCTTTTGCCTATCTCATTGCGGAAGAATCGATTTGACAATGCACTGTGTATCAACCCATTTGGGCTATGTGCAACCAGTTTTTGTTAGGATCCTTTTCTGAAAGGGAGTTTGAACTTATCTTTCTCAATCCCTTGGAGAATGCCCTAAGTTTAGGTCAGCCTGTGAGCGGTGACACATTTTAACTTCTTTAAGCTGTAACCTCCCTGACCCTGCACACACAATTTCACAGGTCCAGAAAGAGTGCATGCAAGAGCTGAGGTCACTCACCTGAAGGGAAGACGGCACGGTTTGCAATCTGTGTTTTGAACACCTAACTGCGTGTAACTATTATTTTTCAGATCATGTTTTTCCTGCTTCAGCAATTCCTGAACTACTCTGAATTCTCATCTGGTCACTCCCTGGATTTTACTGATCAGCTTCACCACCTTGGTTCCACAGCTTTGCATCTGAAATCATTATTTTAAGGATAGAGAAAATAGTTTCAACTAACAGCAGCAGCTCATCATATTCTAAGTCCTCAACCAAACACAGGACCAAGTTGCATTGCAAATGATGTGCTTGAGACAGATGGTCTCCATATGCATTAACATTCCATAACTCAGCTTTAAACATAATTCCTCAGCTGTAAAGCAACAGATTTCCTTAGTCATTCCAGTGCTTCTACAAGTATTCAACTATGTAGTTCAACTGTAACTATCCTAATACATCCAAGGCTAAGTAATGCATTTAAAATCAGCTCTTTGCCTCTGCATTTTTTTCTGCTGAGCCCTAAGGTAGCTAATTTACATAATCTGCTTTATTTGTGCTTTATCAGTACAATTCACTTTCTATACTTTCTTTTCTCTTGTGCTGATATCAGTGTTTCACTAGCAAAAGGGATTTACATTATACACAATTTTGCTGACTGTTTAATGAAACTGGTCAATTCTTTTCACATAATGAATCATAACCAGACTTGACTTTCAGTAATCACAGAAAAACCCTGATTTGCCTTATTTGATGTCTGCTCAGCAACTCCCTGCATAAACGTGGACAGAAAACATTACTTTACTAGGTCACAAGACGGGTAAAGGACAAAAAGTTTTGCTGGGCTTCACATGCTCCACCAAGAGCAGTCTCAGAAAACAAGCTGGAAGCTACAGGAACCGAGACCCAGATTTCATGGAGAAAAATATATTCAGTTCAATGTATTTGGTTTCCAAACAGTGAAGTTACAATGAAAAGTACCAAATCCCACTTAACATTAAAATCAATATAAAAAACAAATATGTACATTATTTTTTTTTTTCACAGCACATTTATATATGGGAAAAAATATTGGACCTGTTGGTACACTAGAGGACAAGGAAAACAACTTTCTCCAGTAGTACCAACTTCCTTTCGCTGCCACCATATCAGTATTTCTGCTGGGTAGTGAATTGGATGTGGCCTAAAAAACAATATACTGCACAGAGCTTGTCCCACTTAACTTGGCTGTTGCTGATGTATAAGAGGAGGTCTATTACAGTTACATGTGATCCTTATACCCAATATTATGGCAAATTTCACAGAATCACTAAGGTTGGAAAAGACCTGTAAGATCATCAAGTCCAACCATCAACCCAACACCACCATGCCCATTGAACCATGTCCCACAATGCCACGTCCACACGTTCCTTGAATACCTCCAGTGAGAGTGACTCCACCACCTCCCTGGGCAGCCTGTTCCAGTGTCTCACCACTCTCTCAGTAAAGAACTTTTTCCTAATATCCAGCCTGAACCTCCCCTGGCGCAACTTGAGGCCATTTCCTCTAGTCCTGTCACTAGTCACTTGGGAGAAGAGACCAACACCCACCTCTCTGCAACCCCCTTTCAGGTAGTTGTAGACAGCGATAAGGTCTCCCCTCAGCCTCCTCTTCTCCAGACTGAACAACGCCAGTTCCCTCAGCCACTCCTCACAAGACTTGTGCTCCAGACCCCTCACCAGCTTCGTCGCCCTTCTCTGGACACGCTCCAGCACCTCAATGCCCTTCTTGTAGTGAGGGGCCCAAAACTGAACACAGGATTCGAGGTGCGGCCTCACCAGAGCCGAGTACAGGGGCACAATCACTTCCCTGGTCCTGCTGGCCACACTATTTCTGATACAGGCCAGGATGCCGTTGGCCGCCTTGGCCACACTGCTGGCTCATAGCCGTCTGTCAATCAACACCCCCAGGTCCTTTTCTGCGGGGCAGCCTTCCAGCCACTCATCCCCAAGCCTGTAGCATTGCATTGGGTTGTTGTGACCCAAGTGCAGGACCCGGCACTTGGCCTTGTTGAACCTCATACAATTGGCCTCAGCCCATCGATCCAGCCTGTCCAGATCCCTCTGCAGAGCCTTCTGACCTTCCAGCAGATCAACACTCCCGACCAACTTGGTGTCACCTGCAAACTTGCTGAGGGTGCACTCAATCCCTCATCTAGATCATCGATAAATATGTTAAACAAGACCAGCCCCAGAATTGAGCCCTGGGGGACGCTGCTTGTGACCGGCCGCCAACTGGATTTCGCTCCATTCACCACGACCCCTGGGCTTGACCATCCAGCCAGTTTTTTACCCAGCAAAGAGTACACATCTAAGCCACGAGTCGCCAGCTTCTCCAGGAGATTACTGTGGGAGACAGTGTCAAAGGCTTTACTCAAGTCCAGGTAGACAACGTCAACAGCCTTTCCCTCATCCACTAGGCAGGTGTCATGGTTTAACCCCAGCTGGCAACTAAGCATCACACAGCCACTCGCTCACTCCCCCCAGGTGGGATGGGGGAGAGGATCAGAAGAGTAAATGTAAGAAAACTTGTGGGTTGAGATAAAGACAGTTTCATAGGTAAAGCAAAAGCCACACAGGCAAGCAAAGCAAAACAAGGAATTCATTCACCACTTCCCATTGGCAGGCAGGCATTCAGCTATGTGCAGGGAAGCAGGGCTCCATCACACCTAACAGTTGCTCAGGAAGACAAACACCATTACTCCAAATGTCCCCCCCTTCCTTCTTCCTCCCCCCGGGTGGGATGGGGAGAGAATCAGAAGAGTAAAAGTGAGAAAACTCGTGGGCTGAGGTAAAGACAGTTTAATAGGTAAAGCAAAAGCCGTGCAAAGAAGCAAAGCAAAACAAGGAATTCATTCACTACTTCCCGTCAGCAGGCAGGTGTTCAGCCATCTCCAGGAAAGCAGGGGTCCATCACGCGTAACAGTTGCTTGGGAAGACAAATGCCATCACTCCAAACATCCCCCCCTTTCCTTCTTCTTCCCCCAGCTTTATATGCTGAGCATGATATCATATGGTATGGAATATCCCTTTGGTCAGTTGGGGTCAGCTGTCCCGGCTGTGTCCCCTCCCAACTTCTTGTGCACCCCCAGCCTACTCGCTGGTGGGGTAGTGAGGAGCAGAAAAGGCCTTGACTCTGTGTAAGCACTGCTCAGCAGTAACTAAAACATCCCTGCTTTATCAACACTGTTTCCAGCACAAATCCAAAACACAGCCCCACACTAGCTGCTATGAAGAAAGTTAACCCTATCCCAGCCAATACCAGCACAGTGGGTCTCCTGGTCATAGAAGGAGATCAGGTTGGTCAAACAGGATCTGCCTTTCATGAACCCGTGGCTGGCTGGGCCTGATCCCTTGGTTGTCCTGCATGTGCCCTGTGAGCGTCCTCAAGATGAACCATAATCCTCCCCGGCACCAAGGTCAGAATGACAGGCCTGTAGTTCCCCGGATCCTCCTTCCAGCCCTTCTTGAAGATGGGTGTCACATTGGCAAGCCTTTCATTCAAAAGAAATAATTTCTCTATCTAAAGTACTCCTGTGTCTTCTAAACTACACTCTAGCAAGAAAATGGTTACACATTAGGAAACACACGATTCTCTGTCTATGTATCTTACCTGCATTTTGAGCAACACAACAGTTGCTGAAAAAAGATGATAGAGAAGGAGTTGGTCTAGAATTTAATGGGCTTCAAATAAATGTGTATATTTGGTTTAGGTTCTGTGTTCCTGCTCAAAAGTCTTTCTTTCTCCAATTTAATTTGCAAGCATTAAGGCACTAAGAACTCCTGCACCTCTAGGACAGTCTTGGGGACTAGAGAACGTTTGATAAACGCACAACCCTATTACATGCATAAATCATTAATATGGCTGTGAAAGCTTTTAACATTCTTGCTTTCTACACTACACACAAAAAACCCCACAAAACCCAGTTTTCTACTTACAGCCAGAACTACATTTAGAGATGGTTAAACTGACTGTTACACAATCTATCTCCAAATAATCTTGAGTTAACACAAAAGCGCCTTGGTTTACCTTTAGGAATGTGATCTTATTTTAAGTATGAGGTATATATACATAATTATCAGGACTATCACTGATATTGCTTGCATTTCCCAGTATGTATTTTACAGTGAAATTATGCAACATGAAACCCCAAAGGAAATTCAATGAAAGTGTCTTTAGTAAAACATAGAAACTTTAATTTACATGCAAAACTACAACATATTCATAATAAAAACTGGTGACTAAACAAATTAAACACGATTTGTAAAAATCTTCCACGTTGTTAAATAGGTCTGTACAACCAAAGATTTACAAAGTCCCTGTGCATTTCCATCTTTTCAATGCACAACTGAGTTTAAAGGTTCTGCTCGAATATTTCCCAAGTCAAGAGCTGAATCTGTCTCTTCATCAATTTCACCAATGACAGCACTGCAATAAAAAACAGGTTATGATTTGTTGAAATCCCCTGGTGCAAATCTGGAAAGCACAAAATTAACTTGCTAGTGAAATCCCTCCTTTTTTTTTTTTTAAATTGTAGAGCTCTATCCTTTCAACTTCAAATTTTGATGGCTATAAGTAGAGTCTAAAGGAAGTTGGGGTTTTTTTAAAGATACAGGTTGCAAGAACCAAATACTACTGGTCTGTTTTAGGCAGAAACAAGACCTGGAAACCTTTTAGAGAGAGAGAATAGCTTTTCAAGAGTAACGTTTAATTGTAGCAATTTGTAAGTGCATACAGCATCAGAAAAGTAAGACAATTTCCTTCAACACAGCCCAGTGAAATGTTATTAATTTATCCAAGGGAGAATATATAGTATTTCACCTATGCTATGTTAAGACTTACCTGGACCAAAACACTAGTGGACTCAGTAAAACTGCCTTAAAGAGAAAAGAAGGTGAAGGTAATAGAAGTCATACTAGCTCAGGATGAGAACTAACCCAGAAGGAACATAAGAACAAAGAGTCTAATCTTTCTGGCATAGCCCGTCTATTCACCACTTCAGAGACTTAGGAGCTAGGGACTGTATTCACAAAATGACTTAATAGCCACCAGAAACTATGTTATATTAATCCATCCAATAGCTTTCTGAACAAATTTATATTTTTGGTTTTTGCTACATCCTGCAGCAATGAGTTCCACAATTAAGTTTTACAGTGTGCAGTGAAATACCTTTATACATAACTTGTTGTCTGATTACCTTCCTTTTTCAAGACCAGAAAAAGCTAGATGAATTTAAATGAAGCAATTACCTCCTTACACCACTCCTGATTTCACAGCAACCAATTACCTCTATAGCTGTGCTCAAAATGTTCTTCCATAAAAAGTATTCTATTTTTTTGTAAACTTGACAAACTTGGAAACATATTCATTGAAGGAGTAACTCTGTATTCATGCAACTTTTAACATACTGAAATTCAGCATCCTTACAGGAAGGTGAATATTAAAAATTATTTGGCTTTTTATACACATTTGTACTATTTGAAAAGTTACTGTTAGAGTAGCATGCTTAGCTCTACCTTTGTACGTTTGTCAATTTAATTTTTTTTGCTGAAAAGCTTGAGTCAGGTGATGAAAGCCTTCCAAAATGATCCACGTTCTCAGTCATGTTAGATAAACACACCTAGATATAAATCTAAGTTTTGACATTTCTTTGTACAGAAATATCTATTAGAATTAGAGGATTAAAATTCCTATCCAGGCTCACATGTTGGCCACTGTGACATATTCTTCTTCTGGTTGTGATAAAAAAAAAAATCTCATTTTTTGCCATCATGCTGCTGCAAAAACCAACTTCCTAGCAGGCCCACTTACCGGTCTCCTTTCCATTTCTCTTGTAACCCTCCCATCTGTTTGGCACGTCAGCTACTTTTCTCTGCATCTAATGAGCTTTTACTATCATTTTGTCATGGCATTTTACCTCAAATATCAACTCACACCTTTGACCTGTCACTACATTGGCTTTCACGGTCCAGTTCTTACACTGTCAAGGCAGACCCTTCATGCATTTTCCAGATTATAAAGTGTTATCTGTGAAAATCTCATCTAAAAAAAATCCTGTTAAAAGTTAACTTTGTTACCAGATTGCTGACTTGTTGCACACAAGTTCTGTTCTCATCTTTTGTTCTTCTGCTATTTTTTCCTCCGTTGACAGATACTGCCATTCACAGACTGGAATAAAGAACATCTATACAATGCCTACACTCAAGAAAGGAAAATGCTGAGCTTTATACTGACCCTTCCTAGATTGCTATCAGTACATGATATATAAATCTAGACCAACAATATCTTAACATTACAATGCAATCACTTCTGTAATAGAAGCATAGATATTTGCTATCTAATATGCCTCAGCTTTCATAGTACAATCAGTGCTACCCACAGATACAAATGCGTAAGATATCTTGATAGCCCCAGACATATACAGATATATGATATATATACACTCACACAAAAATTTTTTATTAATTGGTTTAAACAAGAATATGCTATACTTACACATTATCACCTCTTACGATGTATAATCCCAGCACTACTTGCTCAACTCCTTGTGAGGAACTGAACACTCGTTCATGGCTTTCATCCAAAATCAAGTTAATGGTCTGATCAAAACCTTTGAGGGTTCCCTGAAAAAACGCACAAAAATAAAAGCACTCCAATTACCTTTTAAATTTATCATCTTTGCTCTCAAGGATATATTAAACAAGGTGACAATCCTAAAGTACTAGAGAACAGATGATCTATTTATATTTTACTGCTAGGCTTAAAAACACAAACAGCTGAAGAATGAAACTTTAAAGCAATTAATTGATTATTTAAGAAGTATCTATATTTACTACTGAGTGTTCATGCTAACAGCTACAGTAATCTTTAGCATTAAAAGTAGTAAAGTTTCCCTTGTACCAATGATGCCCTCTAAACAACTAATTTTACTATTTCTACACTATTTTAGTCTTCCTTGTATGGAAGCTTCCAGATACCAAATAATTAAATAAATCAAAGAACAGAAAAATTATATTCTTTTGGTCAACAGTATTGAAACCATTTTTAACATGTGGTTTTAAGTGGTGTCTCTTTGAAGGAGATTAACTTGGTTCCACAGAATTACTCAAAAACACCTCCAAAACACAAAAAAGGAAGAATTTCTGTGACATTTTAATAAGCATTTGGAAAAATGGTAACATAATTGATTTGTGTAATTTACCATCAGTAATGGATTAAGAAATTTAAACTCATGTAAGACACAGTCATTCAAACAGTAATAATACTCATCTACACTATCTAACCGTGTAACAATGAGTCATGTGTTCCAATTCCATTGAAATCTTTTTGGTAGAAAGTCTGTTGTATCACAACACAAGGTTTACCAGACTGACTCCAACGAGACAAAAGATTTGGTGAAGCTAGTATTTTTCTCCTAAAAGTACTGTTTTCTCTTTCTAGAGGCCGCACAAAGCTAAGTACAGACAGACAAGAAGACCTCATGCAAAGATCATACTAGTAAGTTAAACTCAAAACACAAAAGAATAAAAGATGGGGGGGGGGGGGGAAGAGAAAGGAACACAAGAAAAAAAACCAAAAAGACCACAGAACCAAAACGTTATACAGTCTAATATATAATAGTTTGCCAGTCCTCAGCTTTTCAGGTTTAAACAGAATCCCATAAAAGTTACTCAACAATTATCAGCTGATGTTTTTCTATAATCGTATGGAAGAAATGGTTTTAGCATGAAAGTTGAAGAGCTTACTGAAGAAAGAGGACATTTTAGATGGAAACCAAATTGCTAAACAGAAAGAGAAATGCATTTTCTTGTGCCTTTCTATAGAAAAGGCCATTTGACAAAAAGTCACAGCATTTGCACACATAAATTTATCAAAGGACAAAGCTGACAGGCAATAACCAGTAACTGTTTAAATCATACAAAATAAAATAATGGCTATAAAGCTTTAAGAAAAATAAATATGTAAACGTGTGAACATATAAGCGCTAATATCCTAGCATGGTTTCTTTATTGCCATGATGGAAACTCTTTATGGGGGCAAAATAAGATGTGAAAAAATACAAGTCTCACCACAATCATTCTTCCATCAGAAGTAATTACTGCAACAGTACCTCATAGTTCATTAAGGAAATGTTTAGAGATATCTGAAATAGAACCATTAGCATTTTCTGAAACATTCATATGTAATGTAAGTTTTAAGAGCCATTAAGAGCCTATCAGCATTTAATTTTTTTAAAAAAGCAGCATGGTTGATAGTAACACAATAGTAACATTTGAAAACACAGTATTTTTTATGACTATCTGTTTTAAAGTTTCACTTGACCCAACCATGGAGAGTCATACACAAACACGAACACCATTAAAAGCAGACTAAAGATTTGAGTTCACCTCTCTTCCCATTATTAACTGCACTACCCCAAAATTGAAAAAGTTTCATAAACACGTCAAGCTAAGTCCTTAAAAGCAGCTTAGCAGTGGGGATCCCAAGTCCGGCATTGTACATCCACTCACTCTGAAGGTCGGACTATATCAATTTGATGATCACATATCCAGCATCCGGAATGATTTTGGGTTAGTACCTTGCTGTTTGCAACTAAAACTGAAAGTACCTATAAGTTATTAGGAGTACAAAAAAATACCAAGAAAAGGGTTCCAAAAACACCAACTTACAGCTTTTGAGCAAATGATGTAAAGCTGATAACTAAACACAGGGTAAGAGCCCTTTAAGGGGCCAGGCCCATTGTGAATCTCGCTCCTCATCAGAGATCAGGTTTGCAGCACTAGAAGCTATAGGGGACCCTATTCTCTGGGCCTCCTGTAATCTCCATTCTACCTGCTAAACCAGCCTCACGTAAAGAAAAACTGAAAGAGCCAACCAGGAAGGACCAAAGTAACGCAACGGCCCGCGGGAGCAGGATGCAGGAAGCCAGAGGCCCCGGCCAATATGCTTTTCATAGGCTCTTCAGCAGCCTGCCTAGGGCTGGGGATCTCCTCGCAGCTCACACCTTGCCGGGCCCGGAGTCACTCGATGCCCGCAGTAGCTCTGGCACCCAACCCCGCGCCATGCTGCAGTCACCAGCGCCCCGGGGACGAGCGCTGCCCGGCCCTCAGCGGCACTGAGACGCTGGGCCCCTCGCACCCGGCCTCTCCTCAAGCCCACGGGCGCGAAAGAGAGAGAAGGCCCATTGCCGCCGCCCCTAGGACTGCCCCGGGATATTTCCGCCCGCTGGAAGGATACGGTTGATGTAATTCTCCAAGGCAGAGGTCATGGTGACGGCTCCCGCGCTTCGCCTCACACCGGCGCCGATAACCACCTTCCGCGAGACAGCGGCAGCGGCGAGACACCCGACGATACCTCCGGCGCGCGCCGCTGACGCGCGGCCCGGCGCGCAGGCGCACAACTACGCAGAGAGAGCGCCACTCCAACCGCTGCGCATGCGCAGCGCCGCGGCAAGGCCGGCTTTCAAGCGGCGTGATATCGACCGCGGGAAGGGCCCCTGCGGATGCGCATGCGCGGAGAGGCTTGAGGCGGCAAGGAGATGCGAGTGGGCTGTACCAAATAGCCATCGCTGAGGGCCGTGCGGGGGCGGGTTACACTGCCCCCTCCGCGGCACATGGCACTATCCGTAGGGACGTGTGTTGGGTGTGCGGGGCCAGGAGGCGGAGGCGGGTCCGTCCTTTTCTCTCACGCAGCTCCATCGGCCGCCATCGCTGTGGAGGGGCTCGGCTGGGGAGGAGGCGTTTGGAGGGGAGCGGGAGGGCTGTTGGCGTGCCTAGCTTGAGGGTTGGCCTTCAGGGCCTCGTGGCCTGGGTGTAGCGTTTCTCTTGCTAACACGGGAGCCACATATCCTCCCTCGGTTTCCTGCGGCCTGCCGGTGTGAGGTGGGCAGGAAGGAGGCCTGGCTTCTGCCCCTTTGCACGGACTCGGAGAGCCTTGCAGCAGGACTGTGGGATAGATGCCTAGTGCCGGCCTTGCAGTGCTGTTTATTGAAGTCCCATGTGGGTGTGTTTTCTGTAGGAAATGGTAGATGCCGGGGTGTGGTTAAGACACGAGGCTTGGGGAAGGTGGTTTTGTTGTGCTCAGATTCCACACTGAAATGCACATGGCACCAAGCCACCTGCTTGGGCCCAGGCTGCGGTCTACAAGTGGAGAATTGTGCTGCTTGTTTGAAGAGAAACACAGTGGTCAAGTTCTCTGCAATCCAAGCAAAACTATCTTTTTAAAAAGATGTGCAGTGTCAAGTAAGTGGTGATACTTACGCAGAAGTTTGGATTTTATGTTTACAGGAATCTCCTTTTGTCATAATCTGTAAATGTGGGAATGGCAAATAGGGATGTCCCGAAGGACTTGTGCTTTTTCATTTTTGTGTAACTTTACCTGTCACTGGCATTATTCACTTCTGGTGGCCCATTACTTCTTCTGATGCATCCCTGATTATTACTGCCTTCCATACTTTCTGGTCAAGTCTACATGATGCACCCAGTGTTTCTCAGTCTCCTCAGAGTCCTGTGAGATGCAGGAGTGTATAAAATCTGCTGGATTCAATGGTGGCACTGGAAGACAATTTTCAGGAATGTAGGGAGCCACACTGGTACTTAACACAAGAACAGATGTCTCACGGAAATTAAGTTCAGACATTCAGTAGTAGAACCAAGTTAAGCTACAAAACTAATCCTAGTGCTTTACCCATCTTTGTGGGAGATAATATAATCAGTATGCAACAGGTTTCAGAATTCTTACACAGGCATGACCTCTTAAAAACAGTCTTATCTTCCAGGGCTTTCACCTCTAAATTTCATAAATCTTCATACACTGAAATAATGAGAATGCATTTTTTAATAACTTGAAGGTACAATCAGGTGTTTAAGACAAACTGAAAATTCAAAGTTGATTACTCCCACTTTTGTAGAAGAAGCTGAATAACTTGACATGGATGAGGTACCAGCCTTTGTTCTCTTTAACTGACAGAATGCTATAAAAAGAAGTCTCAGATCATGTAGCAAAAGATGCAGACACAAATTAAGCTAAACTGATGTTGCTTAAAACATCTGAGTTCTGTGTTACCTGACTTCTGCATGTCTGCCTTTCAACTGTAAAAGTATTTTGTGGTCTTTTTGTTTTGCTACATAAATGCTACTTAGAGTTTAGATCATCTCTGTCAGTACTAGTCCAACTTCCTTTTATTTCAATAAAGACTCCAGGGACAAATTGGCAAGAGGTGTAAAAAGGAACTCGGTGTCCAGTCCATGGTTTAATTCCCATGGGGAATACCATGGACTGGACAGCAGAATGCTATTGTTTCATCCCCTTCTAGTATGCTGATTGTCTCCTTTCACATTGTAGCCATCACAACTACAGAGAAAGCAAAATGAAGTGTTTTAAGGCAAATTAGCCAGAAGAAATAGATAGTCAATTCCTGGCACCTCTGAAGGTAACTACACCAAAGTAGTCTCTCAGGAATTTGTCTAATGGCTCAGCCTTTGTCAAAAACATGACAAGAGATGTCAGAGAACATAAAATACTCTTGGAACTGGGCATTACATAATGCCCATCCTCTTAAGCTCTTATTATAAAATGCTTAACAACAGCCACTAAACTTTATACCAGGACTGGAAATAATTATTATATATTCCATGTAAGAGGCTGAAGATTATTTTTGTGTGCGTGTGCTTTGACATTTTCCTTTTCATACTCCTCCCTATAAAGACAGACATTTTCAAAGGCCAAGAATATGAGATCATTAGGATACAAGTATGTAGGATAAAATCTTAAAATACTTGCATGGCGACGTTACAGCAATATTTGATCCCCTGAGAATCTCTGATCTACTTGTTTATTTTAACAGTGTCCCCAAAAAGCAGCAAAGGGCTATTTTTCTTATTTTGTAAAGAAGGACTAAGACCCAAAGAGTAAGGCTTAGGTTTGGGCTCCTGAAGTTAGGTACCCAGGCTTTGCCAAACCAGGTGCTTCAGAGCAGTTAGCACTGTCAATATAAAGGAACTTGGAAAAGGGAATTCCTGACTTCATGTATGCAGGCGCTCTCTGCCTTTTCCTGAATGCGAGCAGATGTGCCCTTCTTCTCACAGTCCTATTCTCAAGGTTCAGCCTTCTGTTTGAAGCTACCAGGTTTTTTTCCTTTTTGAAAAAAATGAGATATTGCCTGCCTCTCCTCCTCAGTAGCAAGGTTTGGTAGACTAAGTTATAACCTGGGGCCATAATTTGCCCTTTGTTGAAGCTGTGCCACATGCAGAGAAAGTATGGATTCATTAGGCTAGAGAGAGAGCACCAAAAGAGTCTAAAACTGTGGTTAAGCTACTTGTCCAGTAGAGGGAAATCTTACCTTCTGGTTGCTATTGCAAGGTCTATTCAGTACAGAAATCCAGTGGCATTTTAGATTAAATAAGCAACCTTGAGCGTTGGTTCTCTGTAGCTGGTCAAGATCACTTGAGTCCTAACTTTAGATGTAGAAATGCAGTATTTTAAGGCTAAGCATGTCACCCTGATCTTCTTTACAGAGAAAAACAATTAATTTTCTACCATAGGATGATATGCATTTTCCTCTAAAGATGTCTGTGTTTCTCCAATACCTCTAAAGTGAGCCTAGGGTGACTAGCTCAGATACGGACATTTCACAGGTTCACATTTATATTAGGCCAAACAAATTTTATTCCTGATGACCATAGTTGTCAAGATAAGTTTGGTGTTAGGATCGGAAACCTGCAGCTAGGTACCCTTTTGCCTCTTTCTTACCTTCACTTGCTGCAGAGCTGCTCATGAGGACACTCTAAATAACAATATGAGTGTACACTGAATAACTGAATATGACCATAATGCCCATTAAGCTCTAAATTAATTGAAGAAACAAAACACCTTTGTAAAAAGTCTTTCCCTTTCTCTTACATTGTCTAGATACAGCTTATTTGCTAATTACATTTACTCCTGTAACTAAAATCAGTTTATTTCTGCAATTGCTTCTCCATACATAAAAGTTGCTCTGGCAAGTGATTGCTATATGTTATGATTTCCGCAGAATATATAACCAACTAATCATGCCCTGGAGTATCTCTGCACACTTTCCTGCTTCCTTATAGTCTGCCAGGGCAGGAAGGAAATCCTGCAATAGTAGTTGTAGGGTGTATGTGCAAGCAGTTACTGTGTGTAAACTTGTTATCTAGCCCAGGGCTGATGGAATGGATGAGTGAATCATTTGTTGCTGCTGTCACTGTATATTGCTTATCAGTTTTACGTCTCCCAAAACACACTGGCTTCTGGTGGTTTTGCTTTCCTTCGTTGTTAAGAAGTAGCCAGGTTTTATAGACCCAGCCATTCTAACCAGTACTGCTGTGCCATGACATGTCAAGCCATGTCCCTGTCAGGTCAGATGGAGAAAAGTGCAAGACCTACTCCTCAGGCTTCCTTCAAAGCTGAAACTCAGGGGCTTTAAGAACTTTCTCATAACAAACCTCCCAAAATTGGTAATATCTGTCAGCCTGCTCAACAAAAATTGCATCCCCTGGTTGCTGCTCAAGAAAAAATAGCACCTGAGGTAGGGAATAACGGAGTGGTACGTACTGAAGAAGAAGAATCAGACAGTACATACTCCAGAAGAGAACTAAGCACCCCCAAATCCCACACATTTAATTTACTTAATCCTTCTAACAGCCTTTCTCATACTTTGTGGGACTTAAAGGTTTAAATCTCTCTGATTTTCACCTATGTTCCCAGAATGTCACTCCATAAAAAGACCCTAGCTCTTTAGCTTGTTTATACACACCCAAGCTGGCTAAACATGATTGGTTTCTTTTTATGTATTCAGGAAAAACAGAAACATCCCTTCATCTCTGCCTTGTTCCTCTGAGTCTGTAGAGACTCTAGGGTCCATTATCAGCAATCAGGAAAATATTATAAAAGGTAAACAGTCTGAAAATTTCTGGTAGACTCTGAATATAAGTTACAATGCATTAGAAACAAATCTGTAGCATGAGTAGTCCCAAAGTGCTTTTTATTTATCTTTAGAAACTCAGTGTTAACAAACACCTGCTCTAAAGTTTGTTTGTTATGATAGCAACTGCTGCTATCATGGGAAACATTACAAAAAACAGATTTTACTGAAAGAGCTCCTTTATATGAGAAAGTGTATATTTCTCCAGCAATTTTTGCTAAAATATGCAAAATACAATAGTAATCTTAATGACTACATCCCTACTTAATGTGTTAGCATAAAAAATAATTTTGCATGTTTCTGTTTGCAGAAAAACAAACTGTTTTCCATTTTCCTCTTTTTTTTTAAAACAAGAAACTGAAAACAGCTGTAGAAGTTCAGTACCATTATCCTTTTATATAATAATTTTAGGGGATGTTATGAACTATTGGTAGGAAAAATGCCATTGCTAATGGGTCGTGTGCCTACAAGAACAGAATTACAAAGCAAATGGATTCTTGTTTTCAGCTGCTCTAAGCAGAGTATTAAGACAATTCTGTTGTACATAAAATGAATAATAAGCTTCAAGTAACTGACATTTGCTAGCATGTCAGGTTCATAATTTTTTACAGTCATAGCTGAAATTGCATTTGCTAAATTGCTCTCATGAAGCAGGCTTTTCATTCTGATAGATTCCCTATTTCTCAAAGTATAATTCATCTTCCTGTAACAGCACTGATCCTAATCTTTAGCCTGTGTTAAGATGACTAGATCTTCCAGTTTTAAATATAAGGTCCTTTATCTTAATACTCTGCAGGGATGCCCGTTTGACCTCATTTCACTTCTTGTTTCATTTGCTCTGCAGCACATGATCACCGTGTAAAAGGAATAGCACATGGTCAAAGGGCTCTGTTCAGAGGTGACTTGCACACTGCCTGCTGCCAGATATAATGCAGATTGCACTAAAAAATCAATATAATTCTGCTTTCTAACTTATATGGCATCATTATTTTGTGAAGTAGGTTATTCATTGTACCACAGAGCAGTCTTTTGGCACCAGGAACTTTAAACCAGGTATATGGAAGTGGAGAAAGAATATACTGTGGGTTTGGTCCTGCCCAGAAGAGGTGCCGAAATCCTTATTAGAAACACGTCAATGAAAAACGATCAACAGGAGAGGAAGATAAATAGGAGAACCTGCCTTTCCTTTAACAGGCACTGAAATGTGTTTTGTCTAATAAAAGGCATAAGACCAAAGGGTAGGGAGGAGGCCATTTTTTTATTAGTAGACTGCTGTGAAAGGCAAAACTTGGAAGCACAAGCAAACAATTTCACCAACAGCAATGAAGAAAGGTGGCACAAGAGGATGGCAGATGCTATGCTTTCTTCACAGCCTTGAAGAGGGCTGTCTGTTTTGTCATTATTTCTAGCCTAGGATTTTGCAAGCTACTGCTCCAACTGGGTATTTTACAACCCCCATAATCTCCTTGGTAATCGCAACTGACATCCTTGTTCACTACTAGAGTACGTGCTAGCTCCTTCACTTGGTACTTTAAGGTACTCTCTTCACATCCTCTGGTTAGTGTTTCTGCTGGCACTTCAGATTTCTTCTAGTGATGAGTCTTTTTAGCAGTTAGTGTTCATATGCTGAGGTCGGTTAACTTACACGGAGAAGTGAGCTTGCTTGTCGCAGCTGTGGTAGCTCATGATTCACTCGGGCAGGCAGCTGGTACCAATACCGGGCTCAGTGTTGAGGCCTTTGGTATGAAGAAGATAACTGTATATGCTGCACTGTGGGATCTGGGCTGCAGCCAGCACAAGGATATCTGAAGGGGAAGGAGGGATCCCGATGACAGATATTAATAGGGGTAGGAACGATTGGAAGCAGAAGAAAGTCTTTCTGTTGTCTTCCTGTTTCCACTGTTGGTCTAAATTGGGGAACACCTTTGTAAACAGAAAAAGCCAGGGCTTTGGGTCATGACAAGATGTATTCCTCGTTTGAAGAGGTATCCCCATGGGTAAAGCTTTTTGTGTGAGGCACTGTGCTTGGTTTTTTTTTTCCTTTTAATCTCAGACAAAACTTTTTCACCTTGGATTAACATGATCACATGTCCAAGGCCTAATTGCCACTCTGGAGTGATGAATGGCACACATAAACTCATGCCCTGTAATTTCTGGGCTATTTGGATGGGTACATCTAATGCCTGAAAGTGCAAGTTAGTTTTGCGAATCAATAGTGCTCTAGTAGTGGGGAGGGAAATGATAAAAGGCCTTGAGAAATGTCTTCCTTTTGGAGTGTGTGCTTACCTGGCTATGGTGTAGAAGGGTTACCATCACTCCACAATATCTCACATGAGAGAAGAACAGTGTCTCAGAGAGCACAGTGCTAACCATTAGTAACTGCTGCCTTTTCATTATCAACCACGGTGCTATTGCATTATTGATTACTGCTGTTGAAAGCCATTCCTGCTGATCCCTTATGATCTTACTGAAAACCATTTAACATACCAGCCACATCTAATTGAATAGCAAGACGAATGAGTGAATTGTCATTCATAAGCACTCCCTCCCTTCATAGTCATTGGCAAAAGTATGTCTGTCACTGAATATTGAAACCATCCTGAAGGCATCAAATTTCCAAATATAATGCTAATTTTTTTATATTTTACTCAACTTGTGCAACATATGCTGTTGCTACTAATGTTCTGGAGACTCGCATGCTTCACTTATTGCAGGGACTGGAAGTATTCTGTACATCTTAGTTAAGCATTACCATATCTCAGAATGATTGGTAAATATTATTCTAATTATTTACTAAATATGTGAATCAAATCACATAGACATTCACTGAAAGAGCAGCATTTCTTCTGAAGTCAGTAGTGGAACTGTAAATAGAAGTTAGCTAATTTTTAAATATTGGTATCACAATGACACCAGAAGGCATCAGTCAATATTAGGGCCTCATTATGCTAAACTCTCTACATACGCATGTGAAGAGAAACAAAAAGTCTTGGCTACAAGGAATTTGCACAGTGAATAGCCAAGAGAAAGTGCAGAAGGAAGAAGGTATTAATGTCTCCTTTTTAATGCTCTTAATAACATGCTTTAACTTTTGGTCAGCCCCGAAGTGGTCAGGCAGTTGGACTAGATGATCACATAGGTCCCTTCCAACTGAAAATATTCTATTCTATTTTACAGGCAGAATGCAAAGAAAGGTGATTTGCCTAAGGCTTCTGTGTACCACCAGTAGAAACCAAATTCGGATTTCTGACCTATATTCTAGGCAATTTCTCATAGTTTATTTTACAACACCCTTTTGGTCCTTGAGGAAGGTTCCCCTGCT
The DNA here is from genome assembly GCF_030936135.1 of Gavia stellata. NCBI lineage: Eukaryota > Metazoa > Chordata > Aves > Gaviiformes > Gaviidae > Gavia > Gavia stellata. Next base: position 27,760,192 of record NC_082597.1, read on the forward strand.
TTCTTCTCAGCGTGTAATTTGATACAGAGCATGTATGAGCATTCCCGATCTTGCCCCTTCTCTTCCCCTTTCCAGAGACTCCAGTACTTTGCTAATCACCTTCATTTTCTTGCAGCCTCAGGAGGAGAAGTTCCAGAGTGGGATATGGACAGCAGTATGCCCCATGTGAGGTAAAGCACTATTATCATCTGCCTCACCTGCTTGTCTGTCTTTTAATTTAAAAAAAAAAAGAGAAAAATAGAAATTTAAATGCATCTGAAAAACGATCATTAGAATGGAAATAATATTCATTGCCATTCCTGATGACACTGACATGACGTATTAGGGTGTTTATATATCTTTCAAAAAATGGTCTGTCTTCTTTTATGTCAGATAAGTGATGAGGCAGGTGCATCTCCTAGGCAAAATAGGCCGCTGCAAATTGAAGCACAATACCAAGATAAGACTGTCATTGTGCAAGTCTCTGCTGCCCCGAAGCGAATGTGCACAATCTGTTTTCACAAGTGCTTTCATATTTTTGTTCTTTATTATGAACATACACAGCACATAAGTGTTTTTAGTATTGGCTGACTCTGGTATTTTGTAGTCACGACTGTGGTATTTAAACAGGAGGTGATCTGTTCTGCACATGGAAAAGGGGCTGTGTTATAGAGGAAATAATTTTAAAAAGTGTTGCTATTTTTTGGCAAGAGGGTGTTATGATTATTTTTCAAAGAATATGCCCAGTGTTCATTATGTTCATGTACAAACCCATGGTGATTTGAATCTGATTTCTAATCTGTACCTAGGGAGCATTATCATTGTGTTAGAAATGCAAGTATGATATTAAATTGGAAAGCTCTTACATATATATAGTCTCATCTATTTCTTTTTTAGCTGCTGTATAATATTGTTTCCCAATTTCAGCCTAAGAACTGTGATTACTTAGATGAAATGAGCAATGTCACTTGAATAGCAACTATTGTAAATAATGGAGATCTTTTTATAAAACTTCATCATATTGTTAATATCCAAAATGCATTTGGTATGATAAAGCAGCACATTGCCCTTGGTTAAGAAAATTCCTTTCAAAGAGTTTTCATGGCAATGATTTTTAAAATGCATTTCAAGACTTTCTGAAAATCTTGAAATACAAGCATGACATGATTGTATTATGAAAATGTGTTTGGTGGGGGACACATCTCTATCTACAGCTTCCAGATGAAGCAGAGCTGGTAACTTATCTCCACTCATTGCTAGCAAATTTGTTTAGACACTTATTGAATGCAGGCTTTTTTTTTTTTCTGCTGCACCATTCATGTACAGAGAGAAGTTATTTTTACAGGAGGCATTGTGTCCAGGATATACATATCCAGCTGAAAGTTGTCTCAAGGTAGGAAGAACTCCTGAAACATGCATCCCTCACATCTCAGGGGTACAGTCTTTCCAGGAAAATGCTCAGCTTTAGAAACTGTACATCATGGCACCATGTGTTTATATATTGGAACACACAATGCCAAGTATAATGCCAGGTTTTCTGAAGCAGGTCTATTTTTTAGTTTAAAACATTGTTGTGCTGAATTGGTGATTAATCAGTAATGTTCCAGCTGAACAAAGGCTCAGTTCAGAAGGGTACAATTGCTGCTCTGGGTTTAGATGTTGTCCAGCAAGGGGCCTCTATGCAGTGCGAGGATTCCAAAGGCAAGTGTTTGAACATAAAAGTAAAAAGAGCGTGGAGGAAGCTGGCAACAAGATTATGCCAGCTAATGCTTTTATAAACAGATTTTGAACAATGCTAGTGCATTGGATTGGGGTGGGTTACAACCCCGGTGTATTGCTACATATTGGGGTTTTTTTCCCTCATGCAGGTCTTTAACTTTTTTCTCTCCACATGGTTACCAAGGAATGCAAAGCAAGCTATCATTGTGTGTCAGATGCAAGCAAGATCTAAGAGCCCTAGAGCAGCTGAGAACATGGATATAGCATCTTGGGTGTCAGGATGGCGCTATACTGGCAGAGGAATCTGTAAGAGGGAGAGGCTTCCATTTCCTGCTGAGTTTTGTCAGGATCCAGCTCTGCTGTGTTATACAGAGAGAGTGTTGTCTGCAAGATGGGAGTGTGTCTCTGTAACACCTCACAGACTGAGGACGGTCACTGCCTGGGAGTACAGAACACATTATGTGTTGCAGGGGAAGAGCATTTTGGGATCGTGCAAAACTTACCATAGGATGTTTAGGAGAGGAGCCACAAACAGGGAAAGACAGGGATAGAGGTGGTTTGGGGAGGAAAAATCTTGGGAAAACAGAAGGGCTAAGAGGGTGCAGTCGCATGCAGACAGGTGGCTGGTCAGTAAGATTGTCTGGCCATGCCCTGCACTTCATCAGCACAGTCTGTCCTGTCTTCTCATTAAACTCTATTTTTGTTTTCCTGGGTGCAAGGGCTCTCTTCTGTGTGTACGGAGGTCTGAGAGGCCAGCAGCTGGAGTGGGACCACGGGATCACAGGGCCCCCCCTCCGTGGTGTTAGCAACTGGAGTGGGTGAGGGTATGTAAGTCAGTGTGTGATCACTCCTGAATATCAACCTGGGCTTGCAAAGTAGTTGAAGTGGCGGTGTGTGCATGCATGTGCATGTGCACGTGTGTGTGTGTCTGCAACTGAGGACCTAGGGCCAGCTACTGGAGGGACTGAGGGTCTGAGCCCAGTTGCTGGAGGCAGGTAAAGACAATTCTTCAGATTTTTCTTGGCAATTTACATCTATGCAGAGTAGGCCTCATTTGGATCCTATAAAATCACTGTGTTTCAATTTACGCCTCCTTTCTTCTCAGCCTCCATAGAGACATGTTTCTTTGCTCTATATTTGTAGTGATGGTGTAGAGAGCGAGATGCAGAGGTTGCACATGATGTGCAGGTAGATAGAGAATTTTGATCTTCCTGCTTTTTACAGCCATTTGTTCTCACTCTATGCAGGTACAGAGTAGTAGAAAACCAGACCCTTTGTGTCTGGAATGCTTAGCACCCCTTTTCTATATCTTTTCTATAAAGTAGACCTCCATTCTGCATCCATTTCACTTGCTGTAGTTGGTTTACCCAGGAAGTCTCTGGACTGAGAGTGTCTGTAATGCACTGGGTTAGGCATACAGGTGTCTGAATTGTAACCTCGCAGTCCAGATGAGGAGAGGAAGTACTGACTGTTTTCTTCATTATACTCCTGAGGAGAACCCCCTTCATAAAGAGTTGTATGAAATACACGCTACCTATTGACATGTCTTGCAAATAAGTCTGTCACAGTGTCCCTCAAAGATTGCTTTGGGGTTCTGTCACACCAAACATCACCACTTCCACATGATTAATTACTGCCAAGTCCAGTCTCAAGCAAGAGCCAGTAATGCATTGGTCAGGTGTGGCGAAGCATATAGGCAGATGTATATGCTTGTGTGTAATACAAGTTTCAATATATGGTAAGGCTTCCTGATGAGATTTGAACAGTCCTTTACCAAGTGAGAGAGAACATTGTGCTTTAGTGTGGGCTAATGATTTTTTTAACATTTAGTGAAGTCTGGGGAGTGGCCCTCATTAACAGGCAGAATGCCTGCACCTGGCCTCAACAGGCATACCAGCTGTTTGAGGAGGTGAAAGCAGTGAAGATTTTGGGGGAGTGAATATTGACATTGTCTCCTGAATAAATTAAGAATCAATAAGTGTATTGATGGGGAGCAGGAGTCAGGGTGGGGGTGAGAAGGACAAAGCAAAAGAGGCTGTAGAGGTGAGAATTAATCCAAACAGATGCTAACAGAGGGAGGAAGCACGCATTCCCTGGCTGAGGTCTTCTTTAGGTTTGCTTCCACAGGATATGATGGACTTGCGTAAGGACCACATTCTGAGCTCCATGGTCAAGGCACTGGTTTGACATAATAGAATACAGGAAGCTTTCTGCATGTGATATAAAGATAGGTGAATACAAACACCGTCATCTTTTATTTCTCTTCAGCCATTTTGCTAACTTCTGTTTCTGTTCAGGAACTTCAAGTGAGAAATATAGTGCCCTAGGCACCATTTCCTACCAGCAGATGGGTCCTACCAGGGGGTGGTACGGATCTTAGGAGCTGTGAAAAATTAGGTGGGATGATTGGACCCTGAAGGAATCTAACACTCCCTCTCACTCCCCCCTCCCCACCAAGTTCAATAAATCAGTGCACAAAAGCTGTTTGGAAAACAACCAATTAAAAACAAAACTTCATTTGTGTTGTTGTAATTATATGAATGCTAAGCAACACCTACAAAGAAGCAAACTGTGTGGTGGTGGAGCTGTTGTGTCCTTTCAGAAACATTTAATAGAGTTCCATTTAAAAAAGAGAAATAAATGTCTTTGATAACAAGTCTAGTCTAGAAACTTTCCACAGCAGCTTTCCATGATGGTTTCAGAGTCATTTATGATGACAAATTCTTCATTATCACCAGAAACTGTTCCTGCCATAGGTATAAAGTTACTCAGTGTTGTATCATGGTGAAAAACCACACAGGAACCTCTGTTAGACTTGTGTGAGTATGTGTGCAGAACCAAAAAACCACTGAAATTCAAAGACATGGTTCTGTCATAGGTATTAACCCATGATGACATAAAATTGTGTCGTGTCTTTTGATTTAGTATGTCTTTGACAGTTAATGCTTTCTGAAGCTGTGTACCAACCAGAATATCACCATCTTTCAGTTAATTTAAGCGGGAGATGGGTAAGATCCATCACCCTTGCCATGTATTCTGGCCCAAGCCTGTCCTGGAGAAGACAGTGAAATATGTGCATGTTGGCTAACACGTCACTCCAGCAGGCACAGCTCCAGTGCTAGACCACAATCCTTATCACCTGTACATCAGTAAATTCCTTTCTTTCCAATGGAGTTTCACTGCTGCTGTGAGGAACGTCGGCTGCAATTCCTAAGTGTTGGAAAGCAACCAGAAATTTGGTTTCTGTAGATAAAACAGTACTTTAAAACAGCAGTGGTCTATCTCAGATTCACTAAGTCTTTGAATATCAACAGGAAGCTTGAGATATAAACCTAAGTTTTATTGCTTTAATCTTTATAATTTTAATATAGCCTTATTTATAAAATGGATTTCATTCATGTATGCACTGTGTAGGAATGTTTTACAGGCACTGTTAATTCTTTATCCAGGATTACAAATATGCCTAACAATAAAATGGAAGTAGATGTTATGGTATTAATTTATGCATTTTTGGAAAACATCAAAGTCACAGAACCTTATATCTAATGATTTCATTTAATTATACAGTTCTACATTTTCATCTTCAAAGGAATCTACAAACAATGACTAATTAATCCTTGCAGCAGCCCTTTGAAATAGGTAGATAGACATAAATAATCCCATCTAACTGCTTCCTTGCCCAAGGTAACACATTGAATCAATATTTAAGCCAAGATTAGAGCTCAGTCTTACTCTGTGGTCATTTCACTAAACTGGCAGTTCCCAAGTTTCCTTAGATTGGGCTCGCTTCTACCTCGCTGTGCTAGTTTAGACAGACATATGCCTTGGCCTGCACCAAGCCTTCATTCTCTATCTTCCTATGCTTCCTCTCCCTCTTCCCCTCAAAAATTACTTCCACTCCAGTCAATCCAGGTGTGGAAGGTCTAACTTTTCAACTTTTTCCTGTACCCAGCTTTCACTTGCTTATACCTGTCACTGCCTGACCAACTCTTTGCACCCACAGTCCTCCTCCCACAAGTTCCCTGTCCTCCAGGTGCCATTGCCCCACCTGTGGAGCCCTGCTTCTGTGCTTGGTGTGCGCATTGGCATCCTTCTCCCTTCCCCTGCTCCTGGCTCCCCCCAGCAGCTGGGAGGAAGTTCTGCTGGTGGGGCTGGTGTAAGCTGCCTTGTATCTTCTAGTTGGCTCACCTTTGTATGGTGAGCAAGGAGAAAATTGAAGGTAAGCTTCGCACCATTAAATAACAGACACTGTTCTCATAGACCATGGCCCATACCAAAGTGCAGTCCACGGTTCATGTGTCTGTTATTGTAGGCAGAGATTCATGAAAGGTTTTGCAGCACATTGCGAGTTACAAAAGCACTTTATAGGCTCAAAGACAGGCTTTGTTATTCAGGTAATATTGAAGGCTAAGGAAGTTTGTGTGTGTGGAACCAAAGAGAAGCTGATGTTGTAACAAGGAATATTAATTGCCTTGAAAATGGTCTAGTGATAATATAGACTGGAGTAAGGCAGTTCTGAACACCATAGTGAGCAGCAGGGATTGCAAAGTGACAACAGTTGTCTGTGGCAGACTGTGATAAAGTCTTGATTTGATAGAAGAAATCAATTCTGCATAGCATGTAGTGATGGATGGGGTACAAGAAAAGAGAGAAAAAAACAATGGAAAAGGAGATTTCCACCTCGTGTCATCAAAGAACAGCACGACAACCTGAGAAATGGTGCCAGAACCTGGACTTCCCCCCATGACGGTGTTTAAGATCTGGTGAAATCTTACTTGGCTATAGCTTTTCTTGTCTGCTAGGAAATAGAGTTAATGTGATGTATCCTGTAGTTGTTGATAACAAAGTCACATTTGTATTTGTGCTTTGATGTAGTATGTCAAACCAGAAAAGGTATTCACCCTGACTGTAGGGATTCTGCTCTGCAACAAATTAGAGAATGGACCAGAAATATTCCTGCAGGCAGCTGATCTGACTGCCCTTGGTTGACATGCCACACTAGTTGACATGCCACACTTTCTTTGTACTCATCATTTCCTTTACCTTACAGAAAATGTTATGTCTTGATGTGACTGCAGGAGAGAGAAAAGAACAGGATACACAGAGGACCTGAAATTCTCCGGCAACATTGCACAGTATCTAAGGACATACTCCAAGCATGGTGCACTGCTGCAAAAACTCAGCATTCCCAGAAGTGTAATTTTCTGTGGGTGAGATTGCATAGCTATGTCGGCTGCTTGATTCCATTTTCTTTAGAGAATTGTTTGATGCTCTGCCCCATACTTTCAGGCTCTCTGCAGCTGACTGAAACGGTGGGTATCTTCCTAAAATAGATAGGCTGCTTCAACCACAAATTGATTGGGCTTTGACAAGATATAATTATATGTGGTGCAGAAGGTCAGATGGATGATCATAATTGTCCTGCTTGGCTTTAGATCATTGGATTTACCTGAGTACTAAGTCGCTCCATTCAGCATGATTCAAGAGAATAAAATCCAGGGCTCTATAAAATAGGAATTTTACATTCAACCAAATGGAGAATGGCTGAGTATAGACATATGGCAGATTCATTTTTTCAGGCTGTTGATAATCTCAAAGAACATGTAGTAACAGAACAAATGAGCATGTTGGTGGAGGTTCCCCCGCCACCCACAGCAAATGATATTTTGGGGCATATAAATAGGATTCAATTACAATAACACATCCCTTTCAATCTGAGTAATCTCTACTGAAATCCAAGATGACTACTGTCAAAAGGAGATGTACAAAGGCATAGCGTTCTTTCTGCTTTAAAATAATTATATACTGCAAATAAATGCAAGAGAAGGCAAATGGCTTAAGGACTCTCTTGGAAGAAGTAACTTAGTGGAAATATGAATGTCTATCAGTTTCCTGACATAGTTTAAATGTTGAATGACAGATAACCTAGGATGACCCAAACTAGATGGCAAAGCTTTACTGTATGATACTGTCTGACAATGAAATCCTGCATCTTGACAATTGAATTAAAACATTTCTTTCACAGCCATGTTGAAGGTCTCTGTTCTGATATTTTCTCTTGCACTTACGTGACTCTACAAATGTTTAACTTATGTACAGCCAATGTAGCAGGAAGGAAATGTTTCTTGAAGGAAATTGTATTCTAGTCCAGGAGTACATTTTTTTGATCTCTGGAATTAAGAGTCCGAGGGCAGCTGATGAGCACAAGGCAAAAGCCTAGCCCCACTGAAGTGTTACCAGGTACTTCCCCTGTAGTGAACAGAATCCTCTTAAGATGATGACTGCTGAGATGTATTTGGTGGTCTTTGTCTCTCTCAAACAGAGACAAAAAAATGAAATGCCCTCTTTCCACTATGCAAATTTTGCAGGCAGTTTACTGCATTTAATGAACTGTTACAGCATATGCAGATAAACACTTCCCACCCACTCTCCACAGATCTGGCACACAGTAATCACTTGTCCTATATTCCTGTGCTGTATAGTGGCTTCCTCTGCTCATAGAAACACAGCCCACAGAATTGAACCAAAGGTCCCTGAAGGCTTCAGTTTGCCAAAGGTTAAATCTGTCTCCTCCTCTTAGGCCAGGACATGAGAGGCTGATTGGTGTTGTCTTCTCAGCTTTAAACAAAGCCAAAGGCTAGGTGGTAAGCAAGAAAGTCTGCTGCCCTTTCTGTCCTACAGCTCAGACCAAGCAAAACGATTACTGCCTTTTTGTGTAGGGTTTCACCTTTAGAGCCACAGAACTCACCCTGGAGCTTTGAGCTCCATCTGGCTGCAGCAACTTTGCCAGGGTCATACTGGAATTGAGGTAGTCCTACAGAACCAGTGCAGGTATAAGGAAACATGTTAAGCGCTTTCAGTGAAATTCAGGTCACTGCAGAGCCTTCAGAAGACACATCCATCAGTAAAGTGCCTCTTGAGGTCAGTTACGCATAACCACAGCTTTTTGTACATCTCCTTTTGCCTCTCCCATGTTAGGCATAGCACTCCCATTCCTTTCTTTTCTCTCTTTGTTAATATAAAATTAAGTCCATGCTTGTTTGTCCAGGAATATTTATTATCCAGAGCCTGTGGATAACTGCATGATAGCTTCCTGTCTCTTAGCATGATTAGTACTAGTGTTGCATAGGTTATAGCAGAGTACAAGCAAGAAATTTTGTGATCAAGTCAATGGCTAGAGCGCTAGGGGTCAAATGCTTATGCTGGGGACTATTTTTCTCAATTTATACTACTAGTCCCAACTTCACTGCAGGAGTGATATTTGGACAGGGCTTTGAAAATGTTCTGACTATCCTACCATTACTTGGACATAAAAGGTGGACCTGAACCTTCTCACAATTCATTTGTCTTGCACCTGGAGAAATTGTTCATTTCTATATAAAAAATATCGTATATATTATGTACATATATACCTTATATATAAAATAAGTATATATACACATACATAAACTGCATATACCAGCATTGTGTCCAACAGAAATGTACTTCAATTGCAGTCCAGACAAAATTTTAAGAAGATTTTAAGGAGTGGTGCATGATTTCAGTTGCCAGCCTTGAGACATGTTATGCATGCATGCTTAGTACACTGTAAAGATCAGACTATTTAACTATCTTGAGTTCAGTGTGTAAAAATGGAAATATCCTACATCAGTAGACACTTTTGCGTGTTTTGGTCTCATAGATTTTAATTCTGAAAGCACAAGCTATTTAAACTTGTATTCTGAAGTGAACATCTGTTAAGTTAGGTAGAACATGGAAAGTTCATTGGAAATTTTAAGAATATTATCTGTTTGATCAAATATTATATCAAAGCTTTTATTTCCTGAGTCAGGGACAGAAATACAATGGTTAAGTTTCACATTCAATAAATCATCTACCAGTTTAGTAGCTTGACTGATTCATATCTTCTGGAGTAAACTGCTTTTATTAATCTTTGAACAACCTAACTTAACTAATGAAATAACTTATTTCTCACGTAAAGGAAAGTTTTTCTCCAGTCTGCACTGCATGTAAATGTCCAGCATCGGTGGGAATTTTTTTAGTAGGGTCGGGGCAGAATAGGTGTTCCAATACCAGAACTGTCTGAATGCATCTGTCTAGATTCATACATCATCTTTATGATGATAATCACAACAAAGATTCAGGCTGAAAATGCAGTCAGTGATTTATTTCACCTGGTTTTAAAAGACAATTAGGGAAGTTAAAGTACTGACCAATGCATTGTAGGTTTTTGTATTCAGTATCTCTACCTTTAGAGCTACTGCTTGGTAGAAAGAGCATCTGATTAAGGTGCTTTATGAGAAGGCTTATGTCTCTGAGCTCCACCTATAGCCTATAAAGCAATAGACTTTCCCAAAGGTTGCGTCCAGGTGAGAGTCAAAGGTATTTTATCCAAGAAACCTTCAGAATAAATAACCAATGTCAATGGACTATAAAGGGAAATAAAGTAACTAGCTGTTTAATCTAGGTGCTTAAAGTTTGAACATTTTGAACATTTCTCTGAAAGCTTGCATTTAGAATTATTTTTATTTTATATAAAAAGAAAATAATAGTCTGCTTTTAGAAAAAGAGCATATGAATTTTAGTATGCAAGACACTGCTGACATCAGTGATGGAGTCACTAAGAAGGAAGTAAACAGTCAACTCAGGTAAAATATGATCTTACAGTGAAGAACTGGAGGGGAGCCTGAACCCAAACCTCTGTGTAGAGATCAGTGTACTTTAAAGTTACTTTGCATTTCTTCAGGTTATGAACTCTTAGCCAGACCACCTCCACCGCAGAATGAGCCAAAATATGCATTTAAAACCAATTTTACTTACAGATCAAGATTTTGTGGCTCACCGTCATCTCTAGTAAAGTTTCTTGATTTGTTCTGAATGATGAAAGAAAGCATGGCACAGCAAGATTCCTACAGAAGTGATAAATGTCCTTACAAGTATGAAACTTCGCATTTGTACCCTCAAAGCAAAAGGGTGCTTGCCAGAGTCAAGAGTGATTTAGTATCAACTAAGGACTTCAGGATTAGGCCCAGAGGAAAATTTAGAAAGATATTTATCATTATCTGATAATTTCTCCAGAGGGAAATTAGAAACTATTTTGCAACAATACAAAGGAAAACCTTATTGAAAAGGTACTTGTTTTTATTGCTTTTAGAAATGTTTGCGAACAGGGTTTTCCAGCGGCTGTGATCTTTAAGATGAGAGCCAGTGTAACTTCCTCACAGGGCGTGATAGTGATAGCATGAATTGTCTTTATGAATTTTCCTAAGTATGAATATTGCAGTCCTAATTGTGCTATTTAGAAGTGAAAAGCTTTGGGACAAATGTAGCCCCAAGTCTGATATCTTTTACTTTGCCAGGAAAGCGATGTCTGTTCCCCGTCGTATGGTTTCAGTGAGGTACCTCTGACAGAGTCTTCTTCCATGGGTTACTTAAAAATGCTGAAACATAAAAGCCAGAGCCTCAGATTTCCTCTCCTGGGGAAATACAAATGGGTGTACTGGTGGTTACATCTTGAATTGTCTCCTGAACAGAAATGTCCAAAAACGATTCCATGGAGAAAGCTGGTTTTGACTCTGAGAGATTAGGCAGTTCTTTTCCATGAATCTCTAGGATACATAAAAGGCTTGGATGATCCACACAGAGGTCCTGTACGGCAGTGTTCTTGTGCCCTCTCCTTGTTTCTGCCCCAAATCTCTGCCAGATTTCTCAGTCAGCCCCTTTGCAGATGAAGCTGATCAAAGTCCAGGTTTCCTGGGAAGCTATTCCCTTTCCTGATCCAGTCTTAGGATTTACCTGGTGAACTGGATAGGAGAGCTGACCTAGCTGAAAAGAAATCACCTTCTCTTGTGCTGGGTTGGGTTTCAGCTAGATCAGCTGCCCAAAATTCTGCCTGATGGTGCTAGTCCAGGGTAAAATCAGGTAGAAACATGTGACAATGCTTAAGAAAGAGATTTAAGTCCTAGGTTGCTATAGGATTTTACCCTTAGTTTTCAGCGTCTTTTCTGCCTAAGAATAGCAACTTGTCTTTCTCTTGGCTTGCCCCCAGCCTCTTTTGTTTTTACCCATAGAGCAGTGCAAGTAGATACCAAAATACTTTGCAAGCTAAGAAGCATGTAACATACTGCGGAAGTGTCATCTGAAATAGATGAGATGATTGATGCAGCATCCCTTTACTCTGCTATGAATCAGCTTCAGCACAGCCTGCCTAGAGGCACTTTGACAGTATCTGGTCTTCTTTCCTGCAGGAGCATGAGAAGACCTCTGTCTTCTTCACTCTACTGGAAGTTTTGAATCTCAGCATTGTCCCTCTGCATCCTATAAACAAGCCAGAGAGACACCTGCAGAAAATCACAGGCAGCAGTTCCTCAGTCATGATGGTTTTTTAACATTTGTTCCCAGTCCTTGCAAAACTGGGTGGTATTTAGTGACCCAATAAGTCTGACATCATAGCCCCTGTACAGGAAATAAAATGTCAAAATATTAGTATATTCTTATCAGGGATGAAGGACATTGAAACACTGGAGAAGTTGAAAAAAAATGGGGGTATTGTTTTCCAACAAAATAAATCAAGCTACTTGAGTTGCCTGACGTTCAATTGCAAACCTTCCTGTGAAGTTTTCAGAGCCTTATCTTGCCTGCTGTGCCAGGGGAAATTAGAATAGTTAAGTATTTTTTATACCTATTTGCTTCTCCAGCTGCAACATAAGTCGGTTTATATTTTTCATAAATTTAAAATACTCTAGTCCATCTGGTTTATATTTAGTGGTGGCTTTAAAGAAATACCACTAGAGGGCAAGATGACAGCTGTAAGCCATTCGAATTTTCAGACTTCAGTCCTGCAGATGTTGAGGTTGTTGAGAAATGACTCCAATGGTGCTGAAACAAGCCTTAGAAATCCATTCTCTTCCACAAATACTTAAAAATTCCCCTGAAATCCTTAAATATGAAAAAGAAGCTATTTAATTTAAGCTAACATGCTATGAATAACTGTTAAATGTAATTAACAAAAATTATGTATATTGTCAATCAGTTTTATAAAACAAGAAGATACAAGTATCACATATCATGTCCTTCTGAAATTGTCTGGAGTTCCCCAGTATAAACAGCGGATCTTACCGATTCTGTGACAGTTAAATATTTCAACATATATATATACATACACATGTATGTCCATGCCTACACATACACACAAATGTACCTGTATGTTAACAATGCAAAGGTGGAAGAGCTGAATTTCATTCCTAATACTGTTTTATTGTTCCCCAGAGCTTCAAAAAATGATTTAAAAAATACCTAATGCAGTCTTACAGCCAGAGGCTTTGAGCTTGTCAGATGCCATAAACAAAGCCACAGTGGTCCTGGTCAGTACTTGAATGAGAGGCCTTAGAGGCAAGAAAGGAGTCTGTGGGATGCATGTATTTTCTGCTTTTAATTCTGCTGCTATTTCAGTCTCCCACAGAAGTTCTTGTATTTCAGTTTGTTCTCATTGTGAAACCTTTATTTCCTTTTCTCCTTGTATTTTAAAAAGAAAATTGTATACAAACAGTTGGGAAAATCCTAAATTACCCTCTCATTTTTTATTCTAAACATTACTTGCATAAGGCTTCAAAGGAAATAATAAGCAGTGTTTGAAATAAGGTCTTTAGCATTTGGCTTATTGTTTAAAGGATGCTGTGGATAACATTTCAATTACCAAGTAACTGTGGCCTCAACCTGGAACCGTTTCCCTTTAATTTTGCCCCACAAGTGCACATAGCTGTGATAGCACTTTTTATTACATTTATACAGTATTCTTTGCTTTACAAGTCCCTAAACACACTTCGTCAGGCATACAGCATGTTGATGCATTAAAGGGGTTTCCTCCTGCAAGAAGTGGTCATTAAGCCTTGGAAAAATAAGTCTTGTTAACAGAGTGAAAGGGAAAGGCCCCAGTATGTTGGCTGTTGAAATCAATCTGAACTTCCCCAGCCTGTTGAGAGTCCAAATTTGCCATGTTTTCACATCGTTGTGCCTCAGGGTTAACCCAGGAACCAGGACAAGGGGGAGCCAACTCTTGGGCTTGAAGGAAAATCTCCACTCAACTGGTACCTCAGAGCAAGTCCAAGCACGTACTTTCCAAGAGCAACTAGGTCCTGGTGTGCTCTTCCAGATCAGATCAACCTTACACATATTACTAAAGATGTCCATGAAGAGGAAATCTGATTTTCAACACAAGTTTTGGAGGCTTCATGCTGATGGAACATCCTAAAGCTTTGAGCTCTTCTTGCATGGCAGGGCAGGCCTATAAGTCATGCCTGTCCCTACACCAACACCCTATAAACCCCCAGCATGGTGTGTCAGGCCCAAAAGCCATGAACTTTTTTGTCTGATAGGTCCTTAGGGGCAGATCCTGTTGGCCACAAAGCCAGCTGAGAGGCCTGTCCCTCCTCTGCATGACTCAGGTCTCAGAGGAACTCCAGGACCAAGCCTTCAGGGCCAGCCAGCTCCCGCACAGCACAGACGTGGCGACACCACCTCCCAGGGAGGTTGCGTGAAGTCCCATTCGTATCGATGTGACGTCCCTGGGGCTTGGGAAAACGTAACGATGGGCTGTTTAAGTGGGGGTGAAAAGTCAGACATTTTCTTTTAGGACAAGGTGGGCTGTGGAGATGTTATTTGTCCCATTTGCCTTTTCTTTTGCTGTGGTTCCCTGAGCTAATCCAGCTGCTGGTAACAGTGGAGCCATCAGAGACACAAGCAAAGGATACAGAGGGGACCATCAAGCTTGTGATCCACGAGAGAGAAGGGGGATCCCACTCAAGAGACTCCTGTTTGTGAAATCCTGAGAGACCCCCAGTTACTGATGAAATCCTGCATGTGGCGACTGCAGTGCCCCGTGGGGTAATACTGGCGTTCGAGACCAGACAACTCTTAACAAACTAGCACAAGCCACAGATGAGCCCATTGGTTTTGGTGGGCTTCTGCAGGACTGAGTCATTTATTGGAGGGCTAGTTGCAGAGCTAATATTTTTCTAAGGAGCTAGATCTGTAACGGGCAGGGTATGGTACAGTTATATGGCTTGACTCTGTAGCAGATGAAATTTCCCAAGTGATTCAGGGAAAAGTGTTTCTTTCGTTTCTGTGATTTTGAAGTATTCTGTATAAAAGTTTCCATCCCCACTGTTAATCATGCATATTTTAATAGCTGTGTGCCCAGTACATTAGGTGGCTACATAGGATAGCAGTAACTAATGATGATCATTATAGCTACTTGGGTAAAGTATAGCTAGTTGCATTTTTAAAAAAAAGTTGAAGACCAATACCTATACACAGACACATGCACACACATATTCTGTGAAAGTTTTTCAGTGACTATTTTATTTGCAAGTAATAGTTAATTCTCTTTTTGGTCCAGTTTCCCCATTTATCCTGTATCTGATGATCTACCTGTTGCTAAATAGGAGCATCATTGGAGTTTCTGACAACAGTGCACCAGGGTAGATGTGCTCAGGACAGCAACCCAAGAAGATGATGGAGACAGGGAGATAATGAAACTCATAGGACACCTGCTTGCATTTCCAAACATAAAATTTTGAGATTCAGAGAAAATGTTTTGTCTTTCAGGTTTTCATATTTCATAGAAAAACCAAATGGAGCATGAAAAACAGACCTTGGAAAATTAACCAAAGCCCTAATTTTCTGCAGAAAGACTGCTTCAGTAGGAATATTTTCATTAAGCTGTTGAAAGCATAAAACCCCCTGCTGATTGAATATAGTGCTCTGCTCTGAACTGTAAAAATGAGTACGGATTCTTAGACATTTGCGTATATACTAAAGATACAAGTCAGGTTCCAGCAGAAGTTTGTCTTTATCCAAGATATCAGTCCCTTGAACTCCACTGAAAGCTCTTCATCCCAGGCAATGCCTGGGAGATCTGCTTCCAGCTCTTAATTTTCCTTTTGGCTAATCTCTCTGTTAATAAGAAGCTATTTACACTTCATTACCAAGATAGTGCTGTCAATATTAAAATATAATTGATCCTCAAATTCACCCTTTATATCTGCTACAAGGTAAAGTGTACATTATTTTTTTGTAACACTTGCTTCAGTTGAGAAGGGTTTTGTATGATGTTCTTCACATTTTCTTATGATAATGATATTCTTGCAATTCCCTTCGTGATATAAAATAGTTAATTATCAATCATTACAATCCTGCTACGGATTTGGATAGCGTATGTTATGCCTCCATTTATTAACCCTGTTGTCAAACAGCGAACAAAAACCATGACTGGTTTCTCTTAGTTACTGTTGCTTTGGAAACTAGTTACATGTCTTGATTTGTAAATTACTATTCTTTCAAAAAAGAGAGTTAAAAGAATCTGGGGTTGGTTTGTTTGTTTGTTTGTTTGTTTGTTTGTTTCTTTCTTTCTTTCTTTCTTTCTTTCTTTCCTTCTCTATTACAATTAATATGCTGTGTTTAAGAGCTGCATTTCAAATTGGTGGGCTACAGCTTCTGAGCCTTCTGTGTCAGCCTTCTGAAAGCTAATTGACTCATAATTCGATTTAGAGCAGGCATTTATCAGCAGAAACTTATAATCAGAGAGGAAGGATGGTATAACAGCTAATGAAGTCTTGTTCCAAGGTCTTTACCAGCCTTCCTCACTGACCTTAGCAAATCTCTGTGTAAATACTGTTGCTCTCTTTTCCTGTGTCTGGTTTGTCTATAGAAGCAGTATTTTGAGCAAGGACTATCGCTGTATGTGAAAATGACTTCAGAGTGCTGCTGTCCTGACAGTATTCTTCAGAGATGCTTCTTGGTGCCTTTGAGTCAGTAACAGGTCTCCGGAGTTTTCCCCAACATAACCAGGGTGGAAGGGTCCACTGTTAAGCTCTTGCAAGTAAGAAGGTACAAAGCATGGAAAAATCTTTCAGCTTCCATAATACAGTCCCCACTATAAAATCTTAATGCAATATATTTGTGATTATTTAGTTGTAGATTTTAAATGTTGTTTTTGTTTGCTTGTTTTAAGGTGTACCTGTCTAATTCATCAGAGTGAGAAGGAACTTACAAGGCTATCAGTTAAGTCCATGTAATTTTTAAAAATAGTTGTTGTGAAATAGAAAATGTAGAACAGGTACATATCTATCCCATGACTTATCCTTTAAATGCACTGTTAGAAACATCTTTATCTAGCATCCAGTAATTGCCTCATTAACTCTAAAAAGCTGTTAGGGTGCTTAGTCTTCTGTAGCGTACTCAGAAGTACTGAGTTATTTTTACATTGGAAGGTGGCAGGGAGTCTGATTTTAGTACTACCTGTTCACCATGGTGCAAGATTTCTGGCATTAACCAGAGGAATGCTGTTTTAATGGCATTTTTGTCAGGGATTGAAATGCTTTTGGAAGTTACCAAGCTGAAAACTCCTGTATTTATCTGTTGAATGGGTACAACACTGGCAGTGACTGCTCAAGCTGCTCTGTATTGTTCCTTTGCCATCTACTCCAGGCAGATGTAGAAGGTCTACCCTTAAAAAGGAGAGAGGCAGCCTTCATGACTTCATACTGAAAAGCAGTAACAATTCTGCAGGGCTTCTAAATGCTAAAATCCTCTATTGGAATGACACTCAAATCACAGTGTTTATTTTCATCTAAGTCTTGACTGGTAGAAGTTGAGCTGGTAACTAAGTCTGCTACAATAAGAGATTTTCTCCCTACTCTTTGTATAGTCAATAGACAGAGGTCAGTTCTGCCAGAGGAAAATTCAGAGCAGGAGCCTAAAGATAGGTGCTGCAAATCTCTAATGTCACTCCCCACTTCCCATCAAATTGCCAAAGGTTGAGTATCCCTACAACAGACTTGCAGCTCATCCCACCAGCCTCCCTATAAGCCCTGGAAGTGCATTACTTTTTGGCATTCTCCTCAACTACTTGAAAGGAGGTTGTAGCAAGGTGGGTGTCAGTCTCTTTTCCCAAGTAACAAGTGATAGGACGAGAGGAAACGGCCTCAAGTTGTGCCAGGGGAGGTTTAGATTGGATATTAGGAAAAACTTCTTCACTGAAAGGGTTGTCAGGCACTGGAACAGGCTGCCCAGGGAAGTGGTTGAGTCACCATACCTGGAGGTATTTGAAAGATGTGTATATGTGGTGCTTAGGGACATGGTTTAGTGGGATGTGGCAGTGTTAGGTTTATGGTTGGACTTGATGATCTTAAAGGTCTTTTCCAACCTAAACGATTCTATGATTCTAAACCCACAAGGCTCCAGTCCTCTCCTCAGGAAATATCTGTACAAGAGAAAAGTTATATGGATAATGCTGGTCTTGAGAATACACTTTTCCATTTCCAGCTCCCAAAACACCTCATCAGAGGAACGTCTTGGTACTTTTTTAATATTCTGGAGCAAAGTCTTTGCACTTCTCTCAGTATTGCCCAGGTCACTGATACTAGTGAGTAGTACATCCTTATTGTATTGGTATATTTTAGTTTTACCCAGCTATTCTGAATCTGTAATACAAGAGAGATTAAATTTAAAGCAAACAAAAGTACTCATTTAAAAAATGCCCAATAAATCCTACTGTAAATATTTAATAACAGCCTGCTGACAAAAGTTAAACGATCAATTGATCCTAGGCTTATATCTGAAAGTCATATAACTAACAAGCTGTAGACACTAACAGTTACCTAGTCCATATGATCAGGGACACAGAATTTGCACACAATATCTGCAAACAGGTTGCATTCATGGGAGGTGGGCTATTAATGATGGACTGGGGAAGAGTGAATGCATTTTTGTTTAATCCCTTCCTTGAGGTGCCCCAGAGGAAGCAGGAAGGGACTGGGACTGGGGTTTTCATTGAGATTTCTACCTCCTTTGTGACTACTGTTCCCTAATTTATTCAAGACAGAGGTTGATCCTCATAGACTGCTTTCCCTTGTATGGAAATGTTAATGCCCCTTTTACAGTCATCTCCTCTCTCAGTGGTAAACGTGTCTTGTTTATCATGGCTTGTCTAAACTGCTAGCAAATCTTTACTGTAGTGAGAGGTAAAATGCTCTTTCTACCCTGGCAATTTGTAGAATTCATCCTGAAGCCTTTCTATACAGGGCACCTTATATTTAGTGCAAATGTGTACAAACATGGGATTAGAGCTACATCTCATTACTAGCTCTCTCTTGGGACTAGAGGGTTTGATAATCAGTTTGGGATGGCTAATTCCCAAACCTTGGCCTTAAACGGTACAGTGATACTATTACATTTGCATACACATGCTCGTTCCCTCCCCAGCAAATAGTCCATTCACTGCCTGCCACGCTTGTTTGATAATTAGCCTCAACTTTCTTAAGAACCCCTTTCAATTTACTACTACAAGATACATGCAACCAAGTTTATGAATGAAGCTTTCAGAAGTCTCACTAGTAGATTGCAGCATGTGACATATAAGCATCAGACACTGAAGACAACAGCTTAAAGTTGTAACAATCATCATTACTGTACCTTTCTCAATAATTCTTAATTTCTGTTTAACATCTATATACCCACATATTTCACAGAAAATATTTTGTTAGTCTTTGAACTGCAAACTCCTCAGGTCTCCAGAGGAACATACATTAAAGGATGAAACTAGATGTTCTTGTAAAAGCTGAAATCTGCAGTATTTTAAAGATTTCCTTTCCTAAAAATATTCCTCTTGACCTATTATCTCAATCTATCCATTCCCCACTTACTGCGTTAATTAAAAATAAAAAATACATTCCAAATATATTGGAGACTTCTTCAACAGCACAACAGAGTAGATGGTATGAAATTACTCTTTTATAAGCATTAGCTACAGAAACTTTGAAATTAGGGAAAAAAGTGACCTTCAGCTTAATATTCCCAGCAAAGGTAATGAACATCATCCTGGGGATAGGAATATATTGACCTGATCCACATTTAAGGCCCTTTTTCACCTCAATCAGCTTGGCAGAATAGTCAAGGGTTTTTTTATAAATTATCCCTTTTTGTTCCTCTTCCAAGGACTAGCACTTACTGTTCTGGGTCTAAATTCTGACTTCGTCAGAAGAAAGATAATTGTAAAGTGTTTGGAAAGTATTTAGCACATTATGCTTTTTCCTACAAATAAAAAACATGTCTGGATATACCTAATCAGGTAAAACATAAAGTTATGCACAAAACAGTTTTGCATGTTGATGTTGAGGGAGCTGTAACATGTTGAATGTCAGACAAAAGAAAAAAAAAGTGTTGCCCCAGAATAATTTTCATCAAATGACAGGGAATGAAGTACGTGTCTCAGTTTTTTCTCTTTTGGCCTGTGTTTGACCAGAAGTCACTGGGTAGCAAAAGATGCTGAGTGACACAGAATCTTAAGGGAAAAGCCCAAATGCTGAGAGGAAGAAGCAGAGAAGCCTTCACTTCCAGCATGTTCCAGAGCTTGTAAAAAATGCAATCAGAGCCGTTTTTTGCTGTGGATAAAAAGATCTTTGAGAAATGTCTACTCTGGTTATATTTTGCCTCTTAATGATGCACCAGGACTACAGAATTGCACCAGCTGCCTAAAAACATTCTGCCTCCCCAGCACAACATAAATTTCCCAGTGCTCTCCCTAAGAGTTTTAGAGGCCTAAGAGGCCTAAGAGTTTTAGAAAATATTGACTATCTGTTGATTATTTCTAGCTAGAGATGAAAAAAAAAACCAAAGCCACATCTGTGGAAGGAGCTGTGATCTCTGTTAAGATCCCCATCAAGAAGTTGTATACTTATTTAATGCCTAAAGTCAATTGCTATCTCACAAGATCATTATCAGAGCCGTGGACGAGACATCCTATATTGCTTTCTTGGGAAGCTTGCTGAAACAACATCATACTTTTCGAATTGTGAATAAAGATATAAACAATGTGCAAATAAATAAAAAATATTATTAATTTACATATCTGATGGAACGTATTTTTTCATTTCCAAGTCCTAGGTAGTGAGGTTCAACTCCCAGTGACTGGAGACCAAGACAATACAAAGGAGACCAGAACCTTAGAAATATCCGGAGTTTGTCACGCTAGTGTTTTTTATTGACAAGAATATACTTTCCTGACATTTAATGGCTTCTTTTTGTAACTGTAACTCCTGCTTCCAGCTTTACCTCCTGGAACATATTTTGTGTCTACTAGGTTACAACGATATTGCTTCAAATTAAAAGGTGCTGCTTTTAATGTTAAATATGTCTTAACAGAGTTTTGTTTGTGGTGATGGATTTTCCTCCAGTTTAATTGTACCACATTTAGTTTGGTGTTTTGAAATATTATTCACATCACCTTTGTACAGTTAATCTACGACAGTTTGATAGTTCATCAGCAATTAGAAAACAGAAGGCCATGGGCCTATACGAAACAAGTGGGTGATGCAAGTATGAAGCAATGTCACCATAGCAACTCAGCTTGCACACAGAATGCTGTATTTAACCTTGGGGAGCTCTTAAAACTCTTCATTCCTGAAACAGCTAAACACTATGTGGTAATGGGGATGTGCCTTCAGTGCTATAGCAGTAGATTTGTCTTAGAAATGTGCAAACGCTTTGGCCCAGTGTAACTTCTAAGAAAGCAGTAGTGTATGAGCATTCAAACTGATGTGCCTCATGGAAATCATGACTTGATGTTATAAATGTGCAAGATTGCTTGCTCTTTTGGAAGTGGGAGGGAGCTATCTGTAGACCTTATTGCAGTAAGACAGAAGCATCTTAGCAGGAAAGTATTTCGAAGAATTACTATTAGAGTTTTATTCCATTTTCCTCGTGCTAGTCCACACACACCCTTCTATCATGTGCACAGTTACTGTGGGCTTTGTCAGGAAAAGGAGGGAAAACATATGCTTTTGTGTTTGTCTTGCAGGTTTGAATTTTCCAGCTCCTAGTAAACTAGCCATGTGGATGATATTAATCAGAAATGTGAATCTATATGCCCTCAAGTCAGATAGAAGTCATGTGAATTAGCTTCACTGGAGGGTCATGCTGCTAGTTAAAAAAAGCTCTAGGCAGCCACTTTTTGCTAAAACCAACATTTCAGAAACATTTGGTTAGTGTTTCACAAGATGCTTCTGAGCTACTTTAGGTGTCTAAAACCCCTTGGCACCTCAGTTTCCAGTGATAATCACAGAATAACAGAATCACAGAATCTCTAAGGTTGGAAGAGACCTGTAAGATCATCAAGTCCAACCATCAACCAAAAAAACCCACCACCATGCCCATTAAGCCATGTTCCACAATGCCATGTCCACACGTTCCTTGAATACCTCCAGGGAGGGTGACTCCACCACCTCCCTGGGCAGTTTATTCCAGTGTGTCACCACTCTCTCAGTAAAGAATTTTTTCCTAATATCCAGCCTGAACCTCCCCTGGTGCAACTTGAGGCCATTTCCTCTTGTCCTGTCACTCATCACTTGGGAGAAGATTGGGAGAAGAGGCCAACAGCCACCTCTCTGCAACCCCCTTTCAGGTAATTGTAGAGAGCGATAAGGTCTCCCCTCAGCATCCTCTTCTCCAGACTGAACAACCCCAATTCCCTCAGCCGCTCCTCATAAGACTTGTGCTCCAGACCCCTCACCAGCTTCGTCGCCCTTCTCTGGACATGGTCCAGCACCTCAATATCTTTCTTGTAGTGAGGGGCCCAAAAGTGAACACAGGATTCGAGGTGCGGCATCATCAGCACCGAGTACAGGGGCACTATCACCTCCCTGCTCCTGCTGCCCACACTGTTTCTGATACAGGCCAGGATGCCGTTGGCCTTCTTGGCCACCTGGGCACACTGCTGGCTCATCTTCAGCTGGCTGTCAATCAACACCCCCAGGTCCTTTTCTGCAGGGCATCTTTCCAGCCACTCGTCCCCAAGCCTGTAGCCTTGCATGGGGTTGTTGTGGCCAAAGCATGGGGTTATTGTGGCCAAAAGTTCTTGTGCCCAAGTTCTTACTTTTCTGCAAAAATAATTGATACTCAACTGTCTGGTGTTTGCCTCATACCTGCGCTCTGGCAAGACTTGCGAACAAGGCCTTCCCATCTGCATCTCACCTGTAGGATAGAAGTGCTGATGTCTTTATATAAAATGATCTCCTGGGGAGAATCACTCATTTAGGACAAGGAAATGTGAAGGTCTGTCAATAGAAGAGACACATTTATGGATACCTAAATTTCAAGGGAAGATTTAACTGAAAAGCCCCATTTAGCCTTTTAAGGGAATTACTAGGCAGCTTTACCAATAAGTGAGAAAACAATGGTGTTCATAACATACGAGAGAAAAAGAAGAGGCACTATTACAGAATTATATCATAGCTGACATAGTGTGGATTTCAACTATATAACTAAGAGAAATGTATAGAGGGAGTTGTGTTAAATGCAGTTTTTTCCACACCCTGCTATTGCACTGGTGTTCAGGAACATGTGCTTGTATTACATTTTAGTAACCTGTCTGAACAGATAATTTAAGACTCTCCATTATAGTTAAGTGGATTTTACAGAATTTTGCAACCAGAAACTCTGACATGAAAGCAGAAAGATGCTGAAAAACAATCTGGTAAATAAGAGAGCAAAAAGAAGCGTGAATACTTCTAAAATTTCTGCCAAGTATCAAAATGAGGTTACAAGACTAGCTGAAAGTATTTTGGCTAGTCCATCAGTTTCCAAGTCAGTAATCTGTAAAAGCTGTGGGTTCATTTAAGAGTCAGGTCCTGTGCCTAGTGAAGTCACAAGCCAGAGGTTCCCCACTGACTTCAGCAGGGAAGAAAGGTAAACCCCTTTTAGGAGGGATAAATGTTGAAAATTTCCAGCTTCAAGTCAAATAGATTTTGGCCCAGCTCTTCAGTAAGGTACAATCCTGTTATTTGCTGTGCTGCTCCAGTGGCAAACTTCTCAGTGGATGGCTGTGATTAGAGACTCTTGTAATGGGTCCAGAGACGCCCATCTGCCAGTCTGACCGCCCTGCTGGGACATGGGCTTCTTGACTAATCCAAAAAGCTTAGGCATAGTGGAAAGACTGTTGAGGCATATCCAGTCCCTGACTGTGACTCATGCTATTCATGTTACTCATCCATGTGGGCACTAATGAAGTGACTGTGAGGTTCTGGGAACACAGGGGACGGAGTCCAGGTCACAAGTGGTGCTTGCCAATACTCCTGTTTGACTGCAGAGGCCTGGGTCATATGAGTCACAAATTTGAATGTAGATCTTTACTAACAGTGTTGGCTTTGGGCTTCAGCTTTCTTAAAAATAACATGCTGCTTTTTAAAGGTGGAATGGTGGGAAGAGGGAGGCTGTAACAGGGAAACTCTCTGATACCAGTGCTCAAACTTTGGGAGAAAGACTTTGATCTGGGGTTAAAAAGATGTGCACTCTGTCTCCAGAGGAGTCAATTACAGAGTTTCAAATGCTGTTTGAAATGTTACGTGTCTTTCACAGTATTGCAGAGACTGGCAAACTGTCTAATCTAATCTGCAGACTGACCTTCAGGTTTTTTCAATAGAACAACTGCAGATCAGACCATGACTTCAGGCTATTTAAAATTATTATTCTAAAAATCACACAGAATCACAGAATCACTAAGGTTGGAAAAGACCTGTAAGATCATCAAGTCCAACCTAGGAAAAAAAAAAAACAAAAACACCCACCAAAAACCAACCCACCCAACACCACACAGCACCATGCAGTTGAAACTGCTTGCAAAACACTGTCTGAAATCAAGCAAGGATGTATAAACCAAATAACATCGTCTCATAAATTCATAGAATCACAGAATGGTTGAGGCTAGAAGAAATATCAGGAGCTCTCTAGTGCAAGCCTCTGCTCAAGCAGGGTCAGCTGCAGCAGGTTGCTCAGGGCTGTGTCCATTCAGGTTTTGAGTAGCGCCAAGATGGGGACTCCACAACCGTTCTGGGAAACTTGTTATAGTGTTTGGTGACCCTCACAGGAAAAAAAAAAAGTTTTCTCTTGTGTTTAAATGTAATTTCCTGTATTTCAGCTTGTGACCATTGCCTCTCAGCCTGTCCCTGGATACCACTGAGAAGAGTCTGGCTCCATCTTCTTTACTCCCTTCCATTGCATAATTTTTCTGGAAAGGTGGATGTTGGGAAAAGGGGTCATAGACTATAATGCTAAGAAAACTCTCATTTCCCTGGATAAGAGCTAGGCACTACCACAGCCACTGGGGTGGCTTACCCACACCCAAGTAAAGTAAGTGCTGAACCCCCTCCTCTTCATGTCATTGTTATTGAGTGACCGCCAAGAATAATTTTCAGTGATTCACATTAAGCTGGAGGGGCACCTCGCATGGAGTCCCATTTCTTCTAAGTATTTTTATTAATGATTGAACAGTGAAATTCAATTAATATGTTTAGAAAATCTACAGACTATATGAAGGGAGACGTTGCTCCTACTTTGGTGACAGGATCAGAACTGGAAATGAAATGAGCCTGAAAAATGAGACATCATCTGAAATTAAAAGCAGATGAAATTCAACAAATACAAACAGACAAATGTAACAGGAGTGACTTTACGCAGAAAAGGATCTGAGGGCTGTAGTGAATCACAAACTGGCTATGAGTAACAACACGATATTTTTACCAAAAAAAAATGTCTTGGTCAAAGGTACATTCACAGGAATATTGTACACAACCCTTGGGAAGTAATTATTCTGCTCTGCTTGGGAGCCAACTGGACCTCAGACCACTGCGTCCACTTTTAGACACCACATTTTAAAAGAGATGATGACTTGGAGAAAATCCAGAGCAGGGTGGACAGAATGCTGAAAGGTTTAGAAAACACAATCTATAAAGAAAGGTAACTCCATTCCTTTAGGCTACAAAAGGGAAGATTAAAAGGGGACAGGATAAGTCTTCTAGTATGTAAAAAAGATCATTATAAGAAGAATTATGATCAGTTGTTTTTTAAGACCAGCAAGGAAGGGCAAGAAGAAATTATTGCAACTAAATATTGTTTGCTCTAAATTGCACTATTAGTGCTATCTTTTAAGAAAGAATATTTTGGCTGTTGAAGTACTGGAGTAGCTCTCAAGAATACGTCTGTCTGAACGTCTTTTATTGGATGTGTTTAAGGACAGTTCATACCAACACCTGTTGGGGACAGTGCAGGGGAGGGACAGGGCAGCCTCCTGTTGTCCTTCCCAGATCTGTGTCTCTGTGGTTTTAGGACAATGAGTCTCAAAGTGAATTAAGTGCATCCTTTTTCTGGTACCTATACAGAACAGGTGGGTGTCCTTGGAGAGGGAAATATTCACGTTTACCATTCTCTAGATGGGATAAGGATCTGTAAGCAGGAACAAAAGAAACATTTACTCGTGTATAGTTGTAGTTTATAAAATGTACTAATGCTGTGCTGAAGGCAGTCCTAGAGGGCTCCTGGGATTTGCAGATTTCTGCCAGCAAACCAAAAGCTTGGGATGATCTCCCTTCTCTGATGTAATACTTTCTCTCTGCCCCTTCTTAAATAATTCTTGCTAGAGGTGTTTTCTCCCCGGGCACTCAAAACCCTTTCTTTTGGAATATGAGAGCATGCCAAGCCCCAGATATTTTTTCTCAAGTGTCCTGAAAAAATATAACCTAAATTCTTCCTACACAGTCCCCAGATCATCAGCTAGCATAAATCAGCACGTCACCACAGGCTAGAAGGTGCACTTCATGGAAGATGAATGGCATAAAAGTTCTGTAGGTAAATTAAAGGTGTGAAAGCAGTGGTCTGAATCTAGCAACATTTTTTAGAGAGACAGAAACCTAACTCTAATTTTGTAGTCCTCACAATGTAAATAAGAGGTTATTAATCTGGTGCATCCAGTCTTTATTAGTAAAACTTAATTATACAGCAAAGCTCATGCGAAGGCAGAGGCTGCTGCTGCTCTTCCACATAAAATGAAGTCGCAGTGCCAAACTGGCTACATACATGCAAACAGAAGCAAACCTGCTGGTTTTTGGCAGCCAGAAGATCTGAAATGAGCTTTGACTAAACTGGAAAGGCACAGGCACCCCTGATGTTCCTTAGTTAAAACCTCGCTCTCTTTCCAATTGAATGGGCCACGCTCAGAGTGGGCAGATCCTTCTCCTTAGTGGAGCTGTCACTGATCTCAGTCAATGTGAACTGGCCACTCATTCTTGTGGATGCTGTGTGGTTCCCCTAGAACTAAAATCATCTAGGAATATAATGTTTTCTTTGTTTTTTAAATATAATTCCAAATGGTCTAATAGATAAAGCATGCAGATCCCATAAAGTGTTTTTGTTGCTAAATCTTAAAACAGTGTTGTTCCCTCTTGTTAAAGCCTATAGATTTTGTCCATAAAAGAAGCCATGCTCAATACCCTTCACAATAGCAAAGTCATTTCAGGGCAATATACAGAAATTTATTTCTTTAACTTTACAGTCTAACTTTGTCAACAACTCTCTAAATAATTTCACCATAAACTTTGTGCAACAGATTCATTGCTGACGAAAGCCCGCAGAAGTCATTATAAACAGACTTAAATGAACGCCTTTTCACCAGAGATTAATTTATCACCCACTTCACAATTGAAAAGTTTGATCCAATAGTAAGGCACCAGAGAATGAAAATAAAAAGTTACAATAAGACAAAAGATACTGTCAGTGCCTGATAAAACCTACGTTAAAAATGCTAGTGTTCCTTCAAACCCAATTCATTGCAATAATTACACAGTCATTAAAGCAACAGTCTAAAGGGAAAAATACCTTCATGGAAGAGTTCATGTGAACAATTATTTAATCTGCTTTTTAGTATATCTAGATGAAGGGCTTTTTGCTGAATTTAGGACAATCTATTATCAGACCTTTGCAGTCATTCTACTTAATTACTTTTCTGCCAGGATCATTTTTACTCCTAGATCTATACATAAGGGGGGAGAGATTTTATTCTTGCAGCTGGAAGAGAGTCATTCTCATCATTCTGTGAGTGGTTTCACACTGTATTTTCCTCACATTATCCAGCAGTAAATAGACAACGATTAATTTCCAGGTAGCCTCTTCAGTACTGTGTCTGAGGGCTGCTGCCACAACAAGATTTAAGCATTCAAATTCTGTCTTATCGCCAGTGTGAGCCCCTCAGTCCCAAACACAGATTATCAACACCCTTGCTCTGCTACTGCTTAGCCGGGTATGCTCTCATATTCCAAAATAATACATTCCTCTCGCCCACCTTCCCTGCTGAGCACCCTAACAACCTGGTTATAGACACGTTTTTGCACTTTCATTCTCTCAGGAGCCCAATGAATATTCATTCCATGCAAAGTGGAACAGTTTGAACAGAAATAATGGGATGCCTCACCCTTGTGCCTTAAAATAGCAGACCTTTTGTGATCAGCATATTCACCTCGAGGTGGGAGATGTCAGGTCAGATTCCCTCAGGCAGCAAAAGGAATTTAACCCAAGCATCCCACAGTCTTGCTGGGATAGGTAGGTTTTATGGTACGAACTTGTTCCTTGCTGTATCTTTCTGGTTAGCTTAGCTTGTGTCTACATGTAACTGTTGATCCCTTAAATAATATTGCTCATTTATGAAAAATGAGTATGATTGCCTCTGTGATGCTCAGCTGGGCTTCCTTTCAGTGGGAATCAAGGTGCACAGAGCTAAGCCCCCAGCCTTGCCTGAGTAGGATACAAATACGTACTCAGACCGAGAAACATGAAAGCCGTCATTCTTTGCATGGTCTAGATGCTGGCATTAGGTAACCCAACATGCTGGATACTCTGGGAGATGCCTCTCTTTCCTCATGTAGTGTGGAAGACAGAGCTTCACAAGCTTTTTAAACTGGAGAAATACCTAACTTTTTGGAAAGAGGTCTGTCTTGCAGTGTTGCCACAACTCTTTTCATTTACAAATACCTTCAAGTAGTTTAGCCTGGAATGTTTGTTTATTCCTCTTGCTTTCCTTAACTCTCCTTGTTTGTTTGCTTGTGCATGTAACACTATATATACGTGTGGTGGTAGAAGGGTTTTGGTTTTCGCACTGGTTTTATCCAAACCTTTTGATGTCTTGCAGACTACTAATTCAGAGTTGTGGATCCTATACTATGATAGAGCACCTGAAAGGTTCCACTACCAAAATCTCTGCAGATTTGCTCTGATTCACAAACGTTAGTGAACTTTTCTTCACTTCATTCCTGTAGAAATGGTTTGTGCTAATATCCCGTTGTCAGAAATGTCCGCTGCTTTTAGATAGCCAGCTTGGAATTCCTGTTTCTGAGCACTTTTAACTTTTTTATCAAGTTCTATGCAGTAGGAACCAGCTCCAGCTGGAGTTGTGAGTACTCACTACGCCTGCAAATTCATCCCCAGCTCTTTCATATTAGATACCCAGAAAATGAGGAATGCATAACTTGTGGCAAGTTTTTGAAAACTGTGGTTTGGGTAACCTCAGCATCATGAAGGACTTGAGAAGAAATGCAGGGACACAATCCCAGCTATCCATGGCAGCACTCAAATTTGGAATGAAAGAGGCAGGAGTTTGGGGGACAAAATTTTCCTCTGGTGCACAACCTTCATTTGACATAGGACAACACTGACCACGTGCACTA
The DNA here is from genome assembly GCF_030936135.1 of Gavia stellata. Taxonomy (NCBI): domain Eukaryota; kingdom Metazoa; phylum Chordata; class Aves; order Gaviiformes; family Gaviidae; genus Gavia; species Gavia stellata. The sequence continues at coordinate 27,789,432 of NC_082597.1, forward strand.
AATGTGTCAGCATTCCTGTGGAATAAATAGTATTTGATCATCAAAATAAATACTCCATTGTAACGTCTTTTTATAAAATCAAAATACTCTTTAAAAGCAGTACTAGTCCAGGAGCAGCCCATCTTGTTCCTTCTGAGTGCTGGGGTTTCTGATCAGAGTGGGTGAAAGGAGCTGTGGTCACACAACCAAATGTCAGCTTATCAACTGATCTGGTAGTCTGGTTTATAGCAGTTCACGGGTTGTGAGAGATGAGCCTGAGGCTAGTTTATGTAGCCTAAACCTTAGGAAGTGAAGCAATTATATAATGAATGAATTTGAACTTTTTTTCTTTACTGGGTGGTATTACAGGTTAACTTATAGGAGATTTTAATAGTAAAATAATGCCAAGACTCACTCTAAAGCTTACTTCAGGCTCAACAAAAAGAGCAGTAGATGTTGTTAGACGGTAGGGACAGAGAAGAACTGTGACTGTCACCACCTGCAGTAGTAGTCTCACAGTAACTTGGGGCAAAACTTAATGGCCCCAGGGTGGCTTGTCCAGGAGCAGGCTCTGTGTGTGCATACACATGCATACACATGTGCGTGAGTTGAAGGCAATGCCTGGAAAGTACCCATAAACGTGACCCGGAGGAGCAAATCTGTTTATTCTGTGTCTAGCAAAGCAAAATTCACTTTTTTTTTTTTTTTTTTTTTTTGTGTGTTAAATAAAATTGCAAAGTAAATTTCCCCTTTTTTTCCTTCTTTTTTTCTTTTGTTAAATATGATTGACTTATATTTGAATGCTGTATAGTTACTCTGACCACAGAAGCAGCAATGGTAAAACAGACTTCAGGCTTGGGACAGTATTGTGAAGAATAACTCCTTGGAAAGTCATCACACTGAAGCAGTAGGGGAAGCAGAGATCACATCAGATAAGCCTCTGAATTAAGGTCATATGTTTTCTTCTGTGATTCTGATTGTTTCTGTTCATTTTTGTTTCTATTTATGCCCTTTTTTACTCCCCTTTTTATGAAGTGCACAACAATATTCATCTAAATTTGTTATCAAAATATACAAATTTGATTTGATTTTAAACTCTTCTTCACCTTCGTGACATTTAAGAGATGGTGTAAAGTATGTAAATTTAAAGTAGTGCAGTTGACAGAAGATTTAGAAAAGAATCAATTTATTGGAGCTGTTGAGATTATTAGATATGCCTAGGCTTAATAAAACCTGATTTTAGGTCTTTGTTTGTGAGACAATATGGTTTAACTGGCAACTTGACTAAGTCAAACCTTGACCAAGGAAAATTAATGTTGGAAAAAACCACCCTTATAGATACTACTCGATAAATAGGGGAATCCCGTGGTAATTTTATATATCACAGGCTGGTCCTCAGTCTACCGGAATAGAAGTGGCAGTTTCAGCAGAGGTGCTGAGAACAGCTTTTTGAGACTTGGTTCTGATGATTGTTCTACTTCAATGACATCCCTTGAAAACAGTGATCCCTGCAACACAAACTGAAGTCCAGAGAAGCCTCGTGGCCTTGTTCCTAGTGCAAGTAACCCAGCAATACCGAGCAAGAAAATGCTGCTAGTACAGCAGCTAAATGAAAATGCACAGATGTTGTTCCAAAAGTGATGACTTCTGATGACTATGCTAGATTATGCAGAGAGAAGTCATGATACAGTGCTGTATGCATAAGAACAGTAACTCATTTGCCACTTCCATGTCTTTCTAGAAAAGAAGTGCACAGCAAACATGATTAGGAATAGCGTTTCTTATAATTTATGGCCCACAAAAATGCTGTAGTAATTTATTGTGGATGTTTGTACAGCATTCATAAATAATTTTGTGTCTCTTCTCTTGACAGATAGATGAATGGGATACCTCATGTTTGAAGACTATCTAGTTGGCATCTTTCACAATATGACTTTAAAGAAGGGAGGCTAAGCTTCTGCTGCAGCAATATCAGCTACCAATGGGGCCCAGCAAAGAATGGGGGTCAAATCTCTTTAGAAGAGGTGGTTTGTTCTTCATACCTGATTCGACTCACCTCAGCCAAATAAAACAAGAAATGTAGTTAAACCTATAATAATAATAGCAAAAATCGGACATGCAATACCTGATGTTATTATAGACTGGTTAAAACACAGCCAGTACACTACGCTACTACCAGTACATTTCTTGAGAATTCCTACTCAAAGCTTGATCTTTAATGCTATTAAGATGAAGGCTTGAGAAGTCAGGAAGTAAGAATTACAGTTGGGAAATCTGAAAAAAAAATAAATTGAGCAAATAGGTCATTTACACAAACGAGGAAAAGGTCACTATTGCAAATAATTATAAAGATAGGACTGTAAAACATGAAAAAGGGATGTGGTGTTCACCATCAGACCATGTGCATTGCCTTGTTTTGCCATAGGACGTTACATACAGACTAAAAAGAGATGGGGCAGCATTTTAAGTAGCAAAATGTATCCTTTAGATCCTGTAGGTAGCACAGAGAACATCCTTGCACTGACAACACTAGCAAAAGGTACATAAGATGACTTGCGATCCTTCTTCAAAAATAGCTTTTATTTACCCACACAGAAGAGATGACTTGCTTCTATTTTTTTCAGCGTTGAAGAAGCAGCAGACAATGAATCTGCTGCAAAAGCTAAAATGAGCAGGAGAAGGTCTAGGACACTTTTTTTTTGTTTGCTCCATATAGAAACAGACTTGCGTGGAGCTCCATAGAAGATGGGGGATGAGTATTTGATTAAAAGAAAGACGTTTAATGCTAAGTTAACACAATTATTAATAAGGTAGAAGATAAATCTTATTTTTACTTTGCCTTTTATGTAGTAAATAAATTATTTTCTTCAATTATTTTCTATGGATAATCCCCAGCAGACATTGGTGAAGTGATTTGAAGAAAACCAAAGCAGGACTGAGCTTTCATCTTTCTTCTGGGAGTTCCCAAGCAGTACTCATGAGAGATATGGACAAACTGGCAGGGCAAGAGATACTGGGAAACCTAAGCATAAAAGGGTATGAAAAGTATGGCAGGATAGAGAGAATTTTTAAGTGGAATGCAAAATTATGCAGAAATCTTGTGGGTTAAGCTCTCTCAAAGCTGAAAATTACTCATCCCTTTCAAATGCAAATGATGTAAAGATGTCTTGTATCTAAAAAGGTAAGAGTGCTCACTTACTAATGACACATAATATCAAACATATTTTAATTTAGGCTATCTGGAGTGTGCTAGTCAGGAAATTGATCTAGGCAGCAGCAAAAGTCATTAGAGATATTTACAGAAGTTTCAAAAATAGGCTGTACATTTTTTACCAGAAGTCTGTATCTGAGAAGGTGGTAGCTAGAATTAACTTCAATTTCCTTAGTGACAGTAATGGCTGAATGAAAGTTCTCCTGTAGTGTGGTGAAGCTGGTGCTATGGAGTCATCCCTCCAAAAAGTTATTCCTTTTAACGCAGTGCTCAAGAGACATTAGATTTTAAATGAAGCAAAGTTCCAGTAAGAGGCATTGCAATTTCTTATGCTGAAATGTTAAGTGAGGGGTTTGGTTGGTTGTTTTTTTTTTTTTTTTTAACATGTAAAATGATTGACTTGCACGTGAAGAGGAGGGGGGCAATCGGGGTAACAGTCTAATTAAAAGATCATTTATAAAAAGTGAAAGTTTAAAAATTCAGTGGCTGACTTGTTTTGGCACATTCTCCAGTGAATCACAAATTTAATTCTTTCTGTCTAGAAAATTAATAAACCCCTCAAGTTCCTGTTGGGATACATTCAGCAGGGTGTTTAAATAGCTAGTCTACAGAATTGTTTGCAATTGTCAAAATGTTCCAGTGAGCTATAAATAGCCAGAAATAAAGTAAAACAGCTTGCTTCCTCCATGAAGTTGTATTATTGTTCCCTACGGTACTTCATGCATATCAGGAGATTCTTTTGTTATAATAGGGTCTGTGCTGCTCAGCAGTCAAAAATAACTGGGAAGAATTGAGTTTGAAGACTACGCTGTGCAAATGTGTCCCTGCAGTATCATGGCTGCGCCACTTCCACTGAGCTGGCCCGCCACCTCCACCCTCTGCTGTCACCTGCAGCGTAACTGTCCTCAACTTTGGTGGAACTCATGTTGGCAAACAGATACAAGTACGTCAGGTTTTTCCATGGTCTGTCTTCTCAAAGGTTTCATTCACGCATGCCAAAATTGCTCCAAGTTGACAAAATTTCACTGACTTAAAAAAACTGTCGGCAGTTGTAAGAGATCAGTGTTAAGACCGCGAATGTGTGGGTCTTGGCCTCTGTAATGCATCTGACAACTTAAAATTGTCTTCTAAATTTGTTAGGATAAGAACATTCATAACAGATTTGGTAATAGCACAAAGGTACCTGCTGCTGCATCCATTTTCCAAGAGACTACTGGCTGGAGGGAGGGGTGGGGAGCAGGATGCTTTCTCAGGAGCAGCGACGTGCTGCCCAGCACTATTCCTCTTTGTCTGCCTGGCCCCGTTGGCCACAAATCCTCCAGCTCAGCAATTTTAAAGGCTGATCCAAAGCCTGCGGAGTTCAGAGGTAGTCCTTTCACTTTGAGAGGCTGAATGATATCTTTCAGCATACCAGTAATATTTTTATGCGCTTCAAATTATCAGGTATTTTGTTAAATTGAGGCCACACAGAGGTTTCAGAGGCAGGTCATCAGGTTTTGAATCTATAACCAAGACAAGATCGTTGTTAATAACACTATGATAAATTTATTTCCTTTTATGCTTTTTTGGGGGCTCCTAATATTTATGTACTATCCAGCAAGTCAATGTCATTCACTGCAAGTGTGTAGGATTTTAATAATGAGAGGATTCAGACTCCCTCAGTGAGACTGAGTCATGGAAGGAAAGGTTCCCTACAGATCTTGCAATATCATTCATTATTTAACTCAATTCCATATTTCGTTTTGTAACAAAAAGATCTTTAAAAGCTTTAAGTAAAGGTGATCTCTGTTTGTGTATGGAAAGGTGTGGAAGACCGTTTGGCAGACTGTGACTAATGCTGAGAGAAGCTTTCTTTGTTATTGTGTTTAAAGAGGATTATACAGTACAATTCTTTGATTTTAGCAATTGGGAAATTTTAAAAGAAGCCGTCTGGTCATGGCAGCTCTGTGTCTCTCTGGAGTTATGATATTTGACAGTAAGACAAGCGTTGCTATGGTAATTAAGCATTTTTCAAGGTTTCAGGTTTTTTTCAGATTTCTTCAGTTATTAATAATTTTCCTAAAACAGTTTGGAAAAATACTGGTACATTAAAATATCACTTGTTCCTCATAAATGAGCTATTTAAAGTCTAATCCTTGTCTTTCAAAAGTCTGTGGCAAATCTCCCACTGACTTTTATGGAAACATGACTCGGCCTTAAATATTTGGCAATTTCTGTATTATTTCCTCCAAGTATATTTTTTTTAATCAGAAATATTGAAAATGCCACGGTTTCTGACACACTAATTCCACCAGGGCTTTTGCAGGCGTGTTGTTTCTGGCAGCACAGTTCAACTAACTCAAGAAACCTTAAGGCTCATTTCGTATCTCCTGCTGCTGCAGAATTGTCCTTTGTGGTACCGCAGCAGCTGGGCACGGCCGTTCTCAGCACACCGTATCTGAGAGGCTGTGAAACCACAAGTTCTCATAGTGATCATAAGAACAAAACCAGAAGAGGTTATAGGCAAAAGGATGCAGTAGTCTGACAGCTTTCACCAGCGGCGTTCCCCCTCGAGCCACCTCTGCCCCAGGGTGCCATCCCCCAGGAGCTCGCTGGCAGGATGCGACGGAGCGGTCGCTCTACAAGCAGATCCTGGAGGCAGCTCCCAGACTGGAATTGAAGGCTATGTCACCTGTCGCTGCAGCACCCGAAGTGAAGGCTCCCTGCTCCTGTGGGAGCCCAGACACCCCAGAGCCTGGCTGGGCACCGCCAGGCACCTCAGAACGAGAATCGCAGTAGCCAGGCACTGGGTGAGGGGGTGCCTGCCTGTGCTTGGGTCAGGCTGTCCTTTTGGACGCCCACCCTTTCAGATACGCTGAGTGGCTCAATCCTTCGAAAAGACAAACTGGGCTGTCTTCCATCTCTTTGATACCAGCTAAGTGGTTAAAAGCAGGCTGGGAGGTGGAAAATGTGGAGCTGTGTCTTCAGCCTCCTCTTTACTTGGCAACTGCCCTAATAGCTAAGGTATTGTATAAACAGTGATCAGTTACTGCTGCCACTGCCATTAATGGCAGTTAACTGCTGCCATTTCATTAAATTGAGCGTGTGTGCAATATGTGCAGATCAGGCCTCCAGATGGGTCTCCTAAGAGGCATGCCTATTTTGTGAGTCTCAAGGAATCTTAGATGGGAGATGGGTTCATATCAGAAGTTCAGGTCAAGCAAGAAAGTAGTATCTCTGGCCATTTATGACAGCACAGCATCTGGCACCCAAATAAATTTTCTGGATAAGGCTTCAGTACAGACAGACTCTCAGGCATTGGGGGGGGGTGGGGGGGTGGGGTGCGCGTGCAAGATTTTTTCTTGTGGAATCACTGTTTTGGACCTTCATATCTTCTGCTTGAACAGTGCTTTAGACTCCTAAATGGTTTTTTTTGGAACTTGTCCTTAAGGAACTGTGACACAGATTATCATCTCAGTTTTGCCAGATACATAGTGTCTATGTACTGGAATCTTTGTGAAACTTCTGCAATAAGGTGAGACAAATATAGACAAAGTTTTCAGTCTTATTTTTACTAATTGACAATTCCACCTTTTAATAAAGAGACCAAAGAAAGAAAACAGATGGTCTGGTGCAAGATCATTCCTCAAGTTGAAAGAAACCCCTTCTCTTTTTCTGTGATAGAGTCACAAGATCTGGAGCACATCATCCTTGAAGAGACTTCAGCCCGACACGATCTTTCCAGGCTGTCTTATATAACCAAGGACAAAAATGATTCCTTGACACAATATTCATTCTGGTCGTGCATTTTCAGCTCCTTGATTTTTAACACAGGGTTCCTGCAGTATTTCCCTCCTTTTTGCTGAGATAACCCGTACAGGTAAGGTGGCTAAGTACCAGCATAGGCCTTCTCATCTTCCCCTCTCTTCTCTCAGACTAATAGTTTACATCACTTTGATGCAGTGTGCCTAACAGTGTATCTCCTCATTAGCTTACTTGAAAGTTAAGGATCTACATCTTTAATTGCCTACAACTTGAAGGTAATTAATTATAGCCTTCAAGATTCAGTCTCCCAAATGATCACTCTTAGTTCGGTTTAGAACAGGAAAAGCATAAACAAGCGTTTTCCACTGAAGTGCTGCAGGAAAGGCTGGCTTCAGAGCTCAAACAAGGAGCTGGCCTCAATATATTGCTGGATTTGTCCTCAGCATTTTAGATTGTCCCCTCAGCTGATTGATGAAAAGCATGGTAACCCAAAGTTTCTATGGGGAATATGGCAAGTCAGCAGAAGACAATCTCAGAGATAAGAGCATCTCATTGACCAGTCCATGAGTACATGTCAGTGATGCAGACTGACTGGCTCAGAGTTCAGGAAGTTCTTGCATTTTTCTTTTCTGTTCTCAACGATTTCCTTCCTTTTCTTGGAAAGTGTGGCTATTGAAATTGTAGTCTGTAATGGTGTTATTAGATCTGTTGTTCACAGGCACCAGTACTTAGGTAGGCTCAAACCACTACAAGAACTGTAGCACAGTTTGCCAACAATGCCAGATCAACAGTCCTTGTCGTCTTGTTCATCTTCCACTGCATTTTCAAGGAAGTGATTGACCTCTGGTTAGATGGAGCTCCACAAGACATGCTTAAACCAGATAATCAGAAAATACTCAAAACGGTTAGTATGCATTCTTGTGGGTTATCTTATTCTGAAAATATTTCATGTGGTTGATAAGCATTCACAAAAGTTCACTTGTGGTCTTCTGAGCTAGCCACGCTTGAAAAGTGGCCAGACACTAGTGATAACATCGACCAATTCAGTTAAAATAAGTCAGTTCCTGCCAAGGGCATTCACTGAAGGTCTTCATTGCAAGCGGTTAAGAATTGCAAGAATGGAGCAATGGATATAGTATGTGATGGTGAACAAAAGATCTAGGACAAAAAGTGACTTGCCAGCTTAGACTTGATGGTAGTCTCTGGAGATTTTTACAAAAGTAAATTGTAATGCTTAAGGTACCTTCCTGAATTGTACAAAGGATGTGATAAAATGGTTTCTGAATGAGAAGGATTTGTCAAAACCCTGAACTGGCAGTAATATTTTTTCAAGATTCAGTTTCTCAACCAGGTATGGCTTGGAGTTTTGACAAATCCTCCTCCTTCAGGAGTCGTGCAAAGGGTACACACTCAGATTCAGAGTTCCTGAGTCCTGAAAGGACTCAGCTAGTTAGATGTATATCTCTGCAGGAAGGCTTTGCCACAGTGACCATGGATTAGCACCACTTGGCAGGTTATAACAAAGTCATTTTTGATAGTATTCCTGAAAGCAAACAGAGCTCAGTGTGCAGGAGGAACCCATTGACCCTTGAGCATGTAGACTCAGTTTTCCTAACCCAATAAACATCTTGGGAATTCTTGGACTCGTTTGAACCCTGCAGCTTGAGATTTGACTTTGGCCAGCTTCTGATCAAGGACTAATTTTTTATTTACACAATAGTTCAACAACTTTCACTCAAGGTCTTTGACCTTTACAGATACTGTCCCATTTTGTACTGCAGCTGTTCACTCACCATTCTTGTGGTGTTCAGGGACCCCTTCTCAGATAAATAATTTCTGATCAATGAGCAAACTTGAGATGAGCCAAAACAGGCTTGTAGGAATTTCCTGAGGAAGAATGACAACAACCCTAATGTCACTGTTAAACAGAACTAAGTGTCCAATGGCTCACTTAGCCATCAGTTGCAAGTACATGTACTGGAAGAGGCGTGTCATAGAGGTCAGACTAAACCCCACACAACATGTGTGTTCTAATGAAAACTGTTACATGTGAGATTCATCACATGGATAGCTGTAGGTATCTCCAGGTTAGATGCATGGAGCAGATTGCTGAGGACAAATTAGACATTTTTAGGAGGTTCATTGTTGTTGTGTGACAAGGGCTATTATTTAATGTTGACGTCAGATAATAACATGATCATTGTTGTCACTGGGTTTAGCAGCCAAATCTCTTGCTGCTCTGGGTGCTGCTAACTTTCCAACCTGCTGTAACTGTGTTCGTAGGTGTCAGACTGACAATTTAGGAGGAGTATTTAAGGAGGAGATAAAATATTTATCAAACTTCCTAACAAAGTACTATGTGATTTCTCTGCTTCTTCAGATACTTTGTTAAGGACTGTATAATATTTTGGGCTTCTGGGCCGATGGCAGAGAGCCAGTCAGTTCCTTTCCTGGCTTCTTTTTCAGTTCTGATGCTCACCCAAACCCCTCAAATTTGATTTTCCACTTGCTTCAGTTAGAAGCAGCATTAAAAATAAATGGTTCTGGGGTTGTTACCTTATAAGCAGGAGCAATGGAGCCTGAGGCTCTGTGTTTTACTCAGCTCTTTCATGGGTAATGTAAAACTTACTTACTGTTATCAGCGCTTCCACTATTGCCCCATGCTAACACCATGTAATGGGTTTACTGTATCAAATAAAGATGCCTTCTGTAGAGCTGCTCGATGTAGTGTGTCTTTATTCAGGGGCTGCATCTTGGAAGAGGGAAGGATGGTTGCAAACAGGGGATGGGAGGGTCTGTAATTTATTTTTCTATTTAAAAAGAAAACAAGATGTTTCACATAACCATAACAGAGAAGGAAGACTCCACTTAACAAATTAACTAACTCTGTTTACACTTCATTCAAATAAGATATACTGAACATGCTGGTGGTGTTGCACAATGTTTAGCTTGTATAGTCTGAACTTTGTGTAGACCTTGTGCAGGGCTCTGGCATTTCCTTTCTTATGATTTTTAATAGCTTCCAGTTCATGCAAGCTGGAGCATTTAAAAACTCCTGCACCTCATATTATTATTCTTTATTTCACTCCAGGGTCAGTCACGCTCTACAGGGGCTTTCAGCAATATCCGAAGGACAAGTTGCTTAATGCCTCTCTTCAGCATATGGGCCTATCTTTGATAGCGTGTTGTCATGGATGCTCAGGAATGCTCAGGGATTCCTCTTCCCTGGAACTCCTGGTAACTCAAGTGCAGCTGGGTGTTACTCAGGACAAGAACTAGGAAAGGTTCTGGGGGCAACTGCCCCACTGCCACAGGACGGACTGAGAGGGAGCAACCAGAAGTCGCTGCCTGCAGCAGCTCAGGCCTTGAGCCCCAGGGAAACGCAGCAGCAGCGGGCAGATTTCAGGCTGCCAAACCTCCCAGACACTTTCCTGACCAGAAAGGCTCAGACAAATGAAGATTATTGATAATAATTAACAATAATGTGTCAATTATAGAACCTGCTCTTTTCTCAATGGAAGGCCTGGCATGCGGTAGAGCAGCAGCCCCTCAGCGCTCACCGATGTAGGCTGTTTAAAACTCGGTCTTTCTGAATAATTATTACAGTCAATGCATCAGATATCCTTTTTGTTGTTGCTAACTTCCCTTGCTAGCTGCATTATTTTGTGAAAAATCAGCTGCATAATGCATTGCTTCTGAAGTGTAGGAACATCAGACTGTAGGAAAAAATCAGGAGAATAGTTTCTACTTAGCCAAAAATTCAGGTTTAAATCATGACACACCATGTAATGACAGGTAAAAATGTTGCTGTATCAGAATTATTGATCGTCATGGCTGGTGGTATTTTATATCCAATACTTAACTTCTGGAAGGAATAATTGCAAGAAAAGGTGGATAGACTCACACTTAATCTTGTTCCCAACCCAAGTTTGAGACCCGAATTGAAAATTATAGACAGGCATGAGTGTTTTTCTCCTTAAAAATCTCTAAATATCTTTGTTCATTTTTTAACGACAGAAACACTATGAATTTCATTTCACGAATCGAGAACTGTGATCTTGAGTTGTAGCTACACTGGAGCTGACTATGAGTTATTATAATTCCTGAAATACTAAGGCCTAAAGACATGATTTATTTCTAATGGTGACACTATGACCATACGTCACATCAATACTCATACACAGACATGAAGAATTAGTAAACGATGGACCAAAGTAAAAGTACAACAATTCTGTATTATGAGAGAAAGAGCTCCCTGGTTTTGTGACTGGCAAGGAAGTGTCAGAAAACCCCAGCTGTGTTTCACACAACAGGACTGCTTGTGAGTAGGTCTAAGAAGTAAAGGTATGTTGGACTGTTGATGTTGGCTAAACTGTCAGCTAAATTAGAGAAACAGAGGTGGATAGAAGATGGCTAAAATATAACAGGTCAAGTGAAATTCATGTGGAGGAAGATAGCCTAGTCTGCAGGGTGGGAGCAGAAGTAAGGGAAACAGGTATCAGAGTTAGAAGGGAAGGTCTTATGATGGGAGACAAGGACAAATGAACCAAGGCTGAAGACCAAAGCTTAATTAATCACTGATATATCAGCTCATCGATAGGAGAGAGGATCAGAAGTTGAGAGAGGAGAACAGATGAGAAATCATCAAAAATAATGTCTGAGAAATTATGGAGAGATGAAGTTATGAGACACAGAGGGAAGAAGAGGAAATCTGAAGTTGAATTAGAGAAAGGAGTAAGAGAACAATGGCCAGTGCAGGCCAAGTTTATGAACAAGAATGCTGAACTGGGGCTACCTTTTTTCAGGGTAGCTTCTCTTAACTATATAGAGTTGCTTTGTGAAGAGTTTTCTCTTTTATGGAAGGGAACATCCAGTGCTTAGCTTGTCACACTCTCTTTTTTCTCCTTCTATCACTTCCAGAGGTATTGTGTTTGTCCTCTGGAAATCATCCTTCTCCTGTAAGATATTATGCAGCACACTTTTCTTAGTGCCTGATAAAGAGCTGAAACAAGCTGTTTCAGACTAAGGTATTTTTAGTGCCTCACCAGTCACTGCTGTAATAGGCTTTTATGGCTCAGCATGAATTCCCTGCAGGTAGATACTGAAAGCCTAATCCAAAATTGCATAAAGACAACTGAAAGAAGTAACATAATATTTGCAAGCAGATCTACAATTCCTTTGTCCTGCAGGAATGTGATCAGAGGCCTAAGCTAAAAATACATTTGTTGAGTATGCTTATCTTAGCCCTTTGAGAGGAAAAAGAAAGAAACAAAAGTATAAAAATAGATATAAAAGAGATAAAACAAAAAATAACGGGGATTAGAGCTCTTGTTGTCTAGTATAAAGTATAGCAGAAGGATGTCAGGTGCTGCTAAATGTATCCTCATTGCTAGATCGATTATAAATGACCATTTCTTTTCAGGCAGCAAATCTAAAGATTCTGAAGTTTCAGTCTTAATTTTTGTCTTAGGCCGTATTTGGGCAATTAATAGCATCAGGAAAAAATGCACCTTAAATCTTGACATGTCCAGGTGCAACTAGTCTAGTTTAAACAGGAACTAGATGAATAGCCACATAGTCATCTCCTTTTTATTCAGCAAACACCTTTTTTATTGAAACTTTCAGAGGCTACTACCAGCTGTGTGACAACTCTTTCAGAACATATTAGGTTCCTAAAGGACAAAACTGGTCAACCCAACTTTTTAACTCATGCAACCATGGCACCTCCACTAGCAAGAGAGCACAGGCAATTGTGGATCCCTGCTCCAGACTCGTTACACACCCCACTGCCCGCGTTTGCTTTCGGTGGTAGATTCTTGGCCACTGAACAGCTGATAGGGTCTGGCATGGTGATGCTCCCTGCAACTAATCAAAGCTTATTTTTCCCTTAAATGTACACATGTTAAGTCTATCACTCAGCCGTAGTGTATATGTTACAGGGGGTGATCAGGAGCTTCCTTATGAAATGAATTGCCATTGAGAAATGCCAGTTTGTTGAAAAAGAGTTTCTCAAGCCAACTCTTCTGCTAATTCAACCTTCCCTTTGACTGTCTTCAAAGCCTTCTCTATCTGCTTGTTTCTGGTGAGCTGGAGGCAGGCTGGGGTTTCCAAGTCCCTCAGCAGGTGGTCACAGGGGATAGCTGGTATCTGAGCAGTACATAACTCAAGTCACCACCAGAGCCAGGGTTCCTGGGCTCTTGGCTGGCTGCCTCCACAGCTCTCATCTCAAATGGTGGCTTTCCTGGTGGCAGCAACCTCTTGGTCATCAGGAGAGTAGATTGGTAGTTAGCTGGGTATCTGCTACCCAGGGTCTCCATATCAGTCCAGGGAAGGAGAGAGCAGCGGTCCCTTGGTCGGTCTCTCTTCCTGGTAGTCAGCAGACTTCAGGGTTTCTCCCTTATGCTCTCTAGCTGTCTCTCTCTGCGGAGTAGGCTTTCAGCTCTGTGGAAGCCCGCCTACATAGCAGGCAGCCAGAGGAGCTGGGCAGCCCAGGAAACAAGCCGAAAAAATGTCTGCATCCTTCCAAAGCGGCATTTTTTTCAGGCTTTCCCCTCCCACAAAAATGTTCTGATTCTTAGCCTTTGTGTCCCAGCTCAGCACAGCTTTGCTTTTCTTTCAAAAATAAAGCAAGTTGAAATAAAAGACAGTCATCTGGCTAGCCCTGGTTATTTTATTCCCCTTTTTGGGCCATACCTTGATACACACCAGGATACCCTGACCTGGGAGCCAGAAGCATTAGGCTCTCTTGGAAACTAAGGCTGAGATTTCCATCTCTGGATGGAAAACCAACCCACAGAGAATTAAAATGACCTCTCTGGATCACATTGAAAGCTTGGACTAGTGGCTCCATGGCTCTACATGAAAGGAGAAGGTTAAGCCAGGCAGTATTTGAGGGGTGCTGTAAAGCTGTTTTGGTCATGCTCCTCTTTAGTTGATCTAATGATGTTTGGAACAGATAATTACTTCAGCTATTGTCATGAGTATAGGTACTGCAATCAATGCTCATAACCTCAGAGAGGGAGGAAGAGAATGAGAAAACAGTGAGCCGTTAAAATAGCAGAGCTATAATTGATTATTGTTAATATGCAGGTAGAAACTGTGTTAGTGGAGCTCACTGGTAATATTCAGCAACAGTAGCAACCCAGGAGGCATCTAACAAGCTTCGGACCCATGTAAAACTAATGCTGACACTGTGGAGTTTTGGGGGGCCTGGATTTTTTTTTTCTTTGCATTTCTTACAATTATGATTTTTTTAACTTGCCAACCTTAAAATTGTGATGAGCACATTCCTTATAATTTATATTTCATAGTAAGTGTTTTTCATAAATATAGCATTCAAATATTTGTAATACCTCTTCAAAGATCAGACTTTTTCAAAAATGGGAAGGAAGTTTGGAGACTGATAAGTGTTTTGATGAGTCAATTGGCTGAAAAATGCTTTATTTGACCAAGTAGAGAGGAAACTGAATATTGTAAAAAATAATGCATACAGCAATGTATTTAAATGCTTGCTATAGAAATTTAATATATATACCCAGCAAACAATCTTCAGGAAGCTTTGTCAAATATTTCACATTTTTCCACCTTAAATATAGTTGCCATTATTGCAAAACATGTCTAGAAGTAAACAGTAGCCCATTATATTGAAAAATAATTGTCAAGCACCTTCCACCCACTTTCTAGTTGGTTCATAAAATCAGCACTCTCCCCCATTTCAGTAGAAGATCACACTGGACATCTTTTAAGGGGCTAGGAAGCTTTTCTATTGAGATGTCATTGCTTATAATATATACTATAATTGTATTTTGGTGACTGATTAGCAACTCCATAGTATCTGAAATGACATTAAACAAAAGTTATCAAATGAAAATGAGTATGTTTTCAGAAGCATTAATTTCTGCTGTTCATTGCTTTCATGCTCATGAATTTGAAAAACTTAGTAACTTCCAGTGAGTCACCCAGATTTCAGTATAAAATAGGCAAGGTTCAACTGTGCTTGAAGAACTAATGACTTTTGTACTTGAATAAACTTGAAAGAAGAGAACAAAATACCAGTCTGCGTGTAAGTCTTTTAGTGTTAATTCAGACTTTGCAGTTGTCTAAAAGCTTTGATTTTTCACAGTCAAGTCCTTCTTCTCGATCCTAAAGTGAAAAGTGTAATCTTGTGTTTCTTGTAGAACATAGCAGGGTAGAAATGAATGCCATTAATTCATCTCAAGATTGGGTAGGAGGAGAAGTGGGCTTACTTCTCAGCCATCTTATTTATATAAATAATAACGCTACCTCCCTTTTCTCATGGTGTTTTTTTTCCTCTCTCGATCTGAAATATTTAGCAAGAAGCTGAGCAATCTATACCTTGCAGTCAAGGAGAGTTACAAAGAGAAAAATTGGTGTCCTGTGCCTCCCCCTACCCGTGCTCTGAAGCAGCCTTGGCCATACAGCAAGCTGACCCTCGCTGCCCCTTGGCTTGCACCCATCACCCCCCCGCTGCCCCCCGCTTCTGGCAGCAGTGCATCGCCTTCTCTCCCTGCAACTCACATTACGTCCTTATCCCCTGCTTACATTCATGACATGAATGGCTCATGAAATGTCTGTGCCGAAGCACCACATGTACAGATAAGGGACAAACCAGCTGCCCTCCCCAAGCCCATAAATCCACAAGTCTGATAGAATCAGACTTGACTTTTTCTCAGTTTAGAAATTTGCTCCCGTCTCTAATTATACATAATAATTCAGTGCAGTCACTGGCATAATTGGCCATCTGTGTACTTTCATATGTGTGAAACGAATACTGGGAAAGGTTACACAGGCTGGTGCCGCTAATGCTCATGGTGAAGTGATGGAGACTAATCTTAAGAGCTGGATTTGAGCTGAAATCCATTTTAGAAATGAAATGTGATTTTTCTTGTTGGCTTTGAGAGTTATGAAAGGACCAGACAGTATGACGGCAGAACCTGATAGCAGGTGGAGAAGCAAGGGTGGGACCAGGAGGCTTGCAATTTGTTTCTGGGGAAAAAACAATTGTATTTGTCATACTTGTTGCTCAAGTTTTGATTTACTTCTGGACAGCTTCCACTGTTACTGAAATAAAGGACAGTGTTTCAAAAAGGCATCTTCCAAGCTGCCTCTCTGAGAAACCCCAATAACAGGCTTTACTACCTATTATATCTTTTTAGAAACTTTCCTAAAAATGTAAAAATAAGATGGGGAGGGTGAGTGAGGAGGGGAGAATCCTCATCCTTATTTCAAAAGACTTCACTGTAATTAATAAGAATCACTGCACAAGGCTCCCAGGCTTGGAAAGGTTATAATAGAATAGTGATACTTTTCTTGTGAGTTAATACTTGATGAGTACAAATAGTGGACAATCACATCAGAGCCACATCTCCATCCACAAAAGTAGGCATAAGTGCCCTTTTAAAAAGCAAGCCTTCTCTCAGCAAAAAAAGCCTTCTCTCTGTAGAAGAGTCCAGTTTCTCGTTTAACACAAAGAGGAATATTCACAGAATGACAGAATCATTAAGGTTGGAAAAGTCCTGTAAGATCATCAAGTCCAACCATCAACCCAACACCACCATGCCCACTAAACCATGTCCCACAATGCCATGTCTACACGTTCCTTGAACACCTCCAGTGATGGTGACTCCACCACCTCCCTGGGCAGCCTGTTCCAATGCTTCACCGCTCTCTCAGTAAAGAAATTTTTCCTAATATCCAGTCTAAACCTCCATGGCACAACTTGAGGCCATTTCCTCTCATTCTATAGCTAGTTACACGGGAGAAGAGTCCAAGACCCACCTCACCACTATCCCCTTTCAGGTAATTGTAGAGAGCGAATTACAATTCAAATTGTAACTCTGAGCAAGAGTAATTGCTCAGATGTAAGGGTAAGAGAGCGTGGCTTTTGTAGTTCTGCAGCAGGACTAAGAGAAATTTTTGAAGAGCTGCTTCTTGGCATCCTCTGCTTGCAGTTCGCTCTTGTGCACGCCCAAGAGCCAAACTCAACCCTCCCAGAGGTTCAGAGGGTTTCCCTTCCAGCAAGGAAGCTTTCCAAAATGTTATTAAATGCTATAGAAAACAAGGTGGCCAGGAGAAAATTGCTGATATAAAGCAGCATGCATACGTGCATAATGCAGCCCTGCACCAACCAGAGGTGTCTGCTTTGTGGTCCTGCTTGTATTGTGATCTCTCAAAGCTTACATATGCATTATATATATTCAGATCTCTCTATACATTTAATATACTCTTCCTCTTCTTTGAACTCTGAAGTCAGAAAGGCATTTTGACAGTGGGGAGGCTGAGTGCATGCTCACACACACACAAGGCCAGCCTCACAGATAGAAACAGTGCCTTACCAACACCCACATAAACACCCAGCACTCACAAAGAGCACAGGCTGCCCGATACTGTTCTTCCTCTCCAGCTGATTAGGATTGAAGTCCACTAGTGGAAAATACGTGTGTATGTATCTATATTTTTTATATATATAAAAACACAGTATGGATCATTCCGGTAGCAGGTCCCAGATTCCCTGGTCTCCCCAGGTGCTGGCACTCAGATGTACTAGGCTTCGAGGTTCACAATCCTGCTCTTGTTGCTGCTACATCCACCTCTTATCCTACTTGTCTACAAGTCCATCTTGAAGCTCACTAGCATTCACACATTCCTACTGAGAACAGCAGATTGTTATAAATAGGATTTAATCAGAATGTCGATTAAACTGCGGTGATGAAGCACAGGGCTCAGTCAGGCAAGCGCACTGACTAGCAACCTGTGTACACATAACCAGCCCCTTTTGTCCCCTTTTACCTCTATTTTCAGTTGCCTGTTCCTCCCCAATCCACCTTGATGCCTCCCTTTCCTCACCTTTGGTCCAACCCCTAAATAGCCCATAAGTCTCATACATTCCCACAATCCCCTTAAACCGTGATATAGCAAGTTTCGTACAATCCCCAAATGCCCTTCCCAGCATCCCGTAGTGAGTCCTGTGCCCCTGTAGGCAATAACCCCTGGCAGTCTGCAAGGTATTCTGGAGAGAGAGTTTCTTTGGTTAACTCATCTTGGTGGGTTTCACACCAGACGTGATGGGTGAATACTTCTCCTTGGATGGTCTTCAGACCAGCCAATCCCGTGTGCACCGTTTTCCCGGTTGTTGGGTTGCCAGGGCTCCTCTGCTCCGTTGTTCATCTGCTCCTCGCCAGGCCTTTGTGTTTCTGGTGATTAGCCTTTAATCACATAATCTAGCAAACATCTTCTCTCTATCTGTCTGTGCCAGAAAAGCTCAGAGCGTCTGATTATGAACTGAATGTCAAGATGATAGCAATCCCATAGTGCTGCAGGAAGATGTGCTGCAGAACCTGAGAGTGCTCGTCTTCTTTTAAAATTTCTTTTGATATTATGCCCAAGTACAGTGCTGGGGAATATTACACTCCTGGGTGATTATTTTCTGGAGCCTGCAATGTGGGGTGAAAATGTCTGTGTGCATACAATGTGACAACAATATCATTGTTTTACCAGGTCCCAGGACATACTTGGGTTAGAGGAGATGCCCTACCCAAATTCCAAACTGGATTAATAAATTATGCGAATGAAGTACCTTGTGTTGTCTTACTGGTAAAAACAATTAGTAACCCTCAGAAAACTGCAGGGATGATGAAAGAAAAGCATAGAGAAGCACCGCTGTCTTTCTTGAGGCAGAAGCAGCTATATGCATTCTTGAATAAATCCCTTCTCTTTGGGTATCACCACTATATTTGTCTCTATACTAAGCTGCAGTAAAAACTTTTGCAAATGGAAAAATATCAAACTGGAGCAATGTTTTTTTTCCATGCTAATGTGGCATGCTGGGATATGAAAACAAATTAGTTAGAAATAACTATGGAACGGAAGTAACAGTGCTCCTCTCAGGTAACGATAAGCAAAAGATGGAGCTTTTAAACCAAGATGGATTTTCAAAAGATCTTTGGAAATCATTTCAAAACTGAGTCTTTTTAGTGACTCACTAGAAGTCACATTTCTGACACTGAGAAATATGGTTCTTAAAACACTAAACAACTTGGCTGGGAGAGAGTTTTCTTTTTAAGAAGCACTATGGAATTCAATATTTTGAGATTATTGGTTTACCAAAACCTCCTTTTTGTCTATATTGGCATTTTTTGATATACGATTGTATTTATTACAGTATTTAATTAATCTGTTTTTAACATAGTTTTAAACAATGTAGGCTCTACCTCTTTGATATAAATGTGAGCCATTTGAAGTATCTTTTCTTAAAAAACTCCACAACTTGATCAATACAAGAGACATAATAAAAGTATATGGCCTGATTCAGTATTTGTGGATCTCTGAGTGTCCTTCGGCTATGGAGGAAATGGCTTTTGACTACATGCTCAGCAGTTTGTGCTAAGGCTGTGCTTGGGCTAGCTCCTGGCAATCCTGGGACACTGCAGGTGCATCAGAATCACCACGCTGCTCTGCAAGCACATGCTCACACACACAAAAGTAGGAAATGGCAATTCAGGGCTGTCACCGGAGAGATAAACTGGGGCCTGATCTCCTTTTCCGCCAGTACTTAGCATAGGGCATTCTGTGAGAGGGGTCACACCACATCTGTGGATGCCGATGACTCCCGTTCTCTTGCATGTGTCTTGCCCAGATTCAGGAACACAGTGTCTGAGAGGCTCTTTATTCTGCATTGTGCCAAGGTTTTGTGTGCAGTTAGTTCCACTCCAGACAACTCATTACTTTTTCCTTTAGAATCATAGAATTATAAAATAGTTTGGGTTGGAAGGCACCTTTAAAGGTCATCTAGTCCAACCCTCCTGCAATGAGCAGGGACATCTTCAACTAGATCAGGTTGCTCAGAGCCCTGTCCAACCTGACCTTGAATGTTTCCAGGGATGGGGCATCTACCACCTCTCTGGACAATCTGTTCCAGTGTTTCACCACCCTCATTGTAAAAAATTTCTTCCTTATATCTAGTCTAAATCTACTGTCTTTTAGTTTAAAACCATAACCCCTTGTCCTATTGCAACAGGTCCTGCTAAAAGGTTTGTCCCCATCTTTCTTATAAGCCCCCTTTAAGTACTGAAAGGCCCAAAATGTCGCCTTTTTATTTTAGAATGTTACTTTATATCACGCCAGCTGGATATTTAAATATTTCACCAGAAACTGGATCAAGAAACCAATGCACCTTGTGATGAATAAATTAAGGCTACAGAGCTACCACTTTGCCACATGCATTGTCACCTAAGTGAAAAATTGTACAGATACACCACCAGGGCTGAGCAAGCAGTCTAAACACATGCCTATAAATAATTATCTGAATCCCAAACCAAGTTCTGAGTTCGTGACACTCTCACATTCACATCTAAATGAAAACAGGCTATTAACTTGCACACTTGGTCTAGAGTGATGTTTCAGCTGGCAATAAATTTCCAGTAGTATATTTGATGATGGCAATGAGAGCTTGCCATTTGCCTTCCACTGTGTTCTCTAATCCTGAAGCAAGCCCAGCAATGCATGAGTTACTCAACCAGCAAAGCCCAGATAACCAGCGCTTTGTTATAAAACAGTCACAGGCTCTGCACTTGGGAAACGTTCTGCAAACCAATTTGAAAATCATTTTGAATAATGAGCATATCTCAGGATGCCTCAATCTGCCTGCACACATTTCTCAAACAGAGGAAGAAGTGAAAGGCAACCATTTATACATGATGGATTAAACAAGGGAAGTGTCAGGATTTAACCTGCTTGGCAATGTGTATGTCTGTAAACCCTTAGGTACATCTCCACTGCTGACTTTGTGCCCTGACAGGCTTGTGATGGTGGATTAAATTTGGGCAGTTTTTCCTGTCTTAAGGCAGGCATGTGTAATCTGCTTTCTGAATCATCTCTTGGACTGATAAAGCTTCGAGTACCATGCATGAGGATAAACCAAAATGAGAACTTGTTTACCTTCATTGCTGAAAACTGCAACAGATGAGAAGCTCCTGCCTGGGGAGCAACCATGGTCATGAGAGAGAGGGATAGGTGAAGGCAAAGTACTTTGCGTTGACCCTCCTGCCTCCAGTGCAGTCGGGGCCCTTTGCTTTCTCAGCTCATGCTCCTACTCTTCCATTCACCCACCTATGAGGTGTTTTCACTAGGTGGCACAAATGTATGCATAAGCTTGAGGCTAAGAATTGTTTTTCTTTGGACTGGTGATTCACCCACCTTGCAGTGACATTGTGAGCTAAGGCAGACAGGTGCTGATAAACCCCTGCCTGCCTTCCCACAACTCTTTTTGTACCCAGAAGGACAGGCAAGTTCATTGGGAAAGTGCTACGGAGCAAAAACTCTCTTTATGGCTGTTGAAAGAAGAGCAGACCATTCCAAATGCTACCAAGTACCAAGAACTGCCTTCTTGGAGAGGGCACAGTGAGTGAGATGTGGAAATGATCCCATTGACGCTGGTCTAACCCAGGAGCTCAGAACTGGATGGCCTCTTGACCGTGCAGTGAAGATCCCCACGAACATGGGCATTATCTGCTTGAAGACCCTGCCTCTCTGTGCAGAAGGGCCTGCGGTAGGTGCCTTTGGTCATTGCCCTTGCTGAGAAGGGGAGACCACCTGACTCCCGACGCCTAGCCGAGGTGCCTGGGTGAGAAGTGTCATCCTCTCCCCTCCTGGTCTCCTTCTGAGGCCAGCGGCTGATGGGTAGACAGCTCCAGGTGGTGACTGAAGTCCCAGGGGTACTGAATGGTCTTCTGGTGACATCATCTCCTTGCTGACACAGGGACAGTGCAGATGAACTGGTATCTTAGGGCCTCAGTTAGGTGCTGAAACTTAGGTAACATTGATCTCCCACTGCTCTGTCCCTTTTAATCCCCAGCTGCCATTTGTCACGTCTTTTTACATATATAGCGGTCTCCTGAAGAAAACAGTGAGATATAAATTCAGAGGAAAAAAATATCAGGCTGAAAACCCTTTCGTAACTAACACTCCCACAGAGAAGTAAGAACAAAAGAAGAAAGGCCAAGACAAAATATCTGCAAGTGGTGCCGGGGAGATGGAGGAGGTAGTCACATGCCTACATTTCTATTGCCAAGCAACCAGGAAAAAACCCATATGATATATCACTGGTATAAAGGATTTGGGCTTTTCATTTTTTTTGTTTTGCTTTGGATCTAAAGCTTGCAAAGTAGCAATACATTTGCAGGAAACTTAAAAGCTGTGGCATAGACCTACAGAAGGAATAGTTAGTTTATGAAGATGTTTTGAAAAAATCTCAGTGCAAAAAGTTAAGAAAATTATCTACTGGGCAAAATAAAAGAGATGAATATGCAAAGAATGGAAATGGTCCTGCAACAGGCAGACAGTCCTTTGAGTTAATCTACAAAATCATCTACTAATATAATCCATATTTCTCACACATCAAACAGTGTTGGAAAGCGACATTCCATACTGTACAGCTCAGAAAAATCCCAGATTGCAATCACTGTAAGAGGAAGGGCTGCCTCGTACCAAGATTGTGTTTGACCTCCTCTATTCTTTCTCTGTTTTTCATGAATAATGTCTGAAAAGAGAACAAAAAATCTGCATATACTCAATAGTAGATGTAGAGGTTTTCTTTTCATAGTGTGTGGTGTCAGTGCATAATTTGTACAGTATAACATGCTTTATTTATTACTCCTGAAACCTGGGCCCAGAGTATATATCAGTAGGTTTCTCTTGCATATCTGTACAACATAAGAAGATTAAATGTATTTATTTAGGACATATGTCTTGTCTGAACTATTCTTCAACCTTTCCAATGACAGAGACTCCTCAGAGAGTGTTTACTGGACAGTATTTTCCAGGCTCCACAGCCCCTCAGATCTCTTTTTTGCCCTGAAGTGTGACTTGAGTCATCGACTGCAGCTTTGTCATTTCTACCACAGACACAGGGCAGTTCGCATCCCCCTCTTTGCAAGTGTTATTATGTACTTCACCAGCTGAACTTAATTTTCTTCCTTTTTTTCCCTCACAGGTCAAATATTCTGTCCACCTGATTATCCTCATTGCTTGCCTTGAGTGAAACCACTTTCTTGAAGAGTGGGACCTGTTGCAAGACACAGCTGAGCTGCCCAACTAAGGGCCTTTCAAAGCAGAAGAGACAGATTACTCCTTGCTTTTTGCAGCTTATGTGCCTGTTCCACATTCTCAATATGGTGTTTGCTCACTTCTCAACACTGACATTTTTTTCTGATATACATCTGTTGTCCATGACCAGCTATTAAATTATATCTTAAAACTGAAGAATATAAAAGAACGGCTGACTACCATGAAGAGTAACCCTCACAGCTTACTTGGAGAACTTGGCACAGTAAGCATGAAGGCTTGCAGAGTACATTGTGATACTGAATGTCAGATGTGTGGTAGGAGAGAAAGGCAACCAAACAAACCAATGTTCAGCTTTGTTCTGCCTTGGATTATGGTACTTTGAGCTACTAAGGCCACTTTTAATGAAAATATTGAAATAAGGTTAGGCAGGTTCAAATATTAATCTGTGTTTCTTATTTCAGTGGGTATTTAAAGGGATATGAAGGCTGACAAAATCAATGGTAGTAGAGGTGGCTTTTCAGAACTCTTTGAATATAAATCTACCAAATGAGTGGCTCTGATTTCTGTAAAACCTGAGAAGTGCTCGCTATTTCTGTCTCACACTCTTCCTTATACTTCCATTTCTTTTGCCTTCTGCTGTCTTCCAAAGCAGCTCCCCAGTTACTCTTGCCTTCACCATGCTGTCACCCTCTGACCTTGCTGCTGTGAAGATCTCTGTCCAATAAACACCTTAGCTGCTTTTGTGCTCTCTCTCCTGCCCCTACACTGCTTCTCCAGTCAAGCTTTTTCATCTCCTCCAAGCCAGCCATACTTTATATCTGTTCAAGATCTCCCCCAACTTGCTCTCACACAGCTGTGAGTCCCTCTGCCCAACTTCCACTGCCTTTGAGGCCATGATACCATCTGCTACGCTACCTGCCAGGCCTGACATCTGGATTTCCTTCCTCTGCTCCTGGGCTGGAAGATAGATTCTGGTGAAATCACTGTGTCCATGCACTTTCCCTTGCCACATATTCATTCTCCTTCAAAGCAACAACATTGGGTAGCAACGAGCTAAAGACGATGCAGATTTGGTGGCAAGCTCTTTTTCTACAGTATATATAACATGAAGATCTTGGGGTGGAAAATAATAGGAGAAGGATGCTTACCTCTAGCTGTGGCATCATTCTTCTTAGAAGCCTGAATGCTAGAGTAAAGAAACTGGTTCCCTACACTTTTCTGGCTCAATGTCTCTGTGAAAATCATTCCAAACAATAGTGCTTGCCTACAAGTTATACCCCTGCAAGCAAACAAAATGCTGCTGTCAGTAACCTCACATGTGAGAACCTGAAACTAAGAAGAGAACTGGCCAGCACACGCTATAAATAATGTCCCTGGAAAATAAGAAAAAGGATCAAGGACAAACAATTCGGAAAACTGATTTTTAACCACTCCTGGAAAGTCCAAAGCTGAAAAAGTAAAAAGCTGACAGCTAAGCTAGTAAGAAGGAGTCAATACTTTGGATATATCACAAAAAGAAAAAAAACAAAGAGACATGGGTGCATTTACAGTGCACGCAGTCATTCCCACACCAGAGGCTGTTTGCACGTACACATTCCCTAAGAGGGGGCTGAGGCAGCTTGCCACAGAGTTAGTTGCCACTCAACAGCTGTGCCTTTCCTGACATAGATTAAGTGATTTGGAACAGGAGAGAGTCTGATTCACAAAAAGTCTGATTAATTTGAATTTTAGAAAGCAGGGCCTGTTAAAAACTCGTTCATGACAAAACACCGTTATCAATCTCCGTTATGATGATAGTGACAGGATTAAAAAGACATTGTGCAGTCTAGAAGTATAACAAGACCCTACTAAGAATAGAGAACTGGCGAAGAAGATAGATAAGGGTATGACTATGGGACATACATGTTATAAAATGTGCACCATAAACAGTGTACTTTTCTCACATAGGTTTCAGGCAGGGCATATTCGATAAATCCCAATCAGCACCTAGATGATAAAACTGAAAACATACTGTCCTGAGACCTTTGTCAGACAACAGATTGTGTTCAAACTTATATAGCCTGCATAAATGTTGCTTTGCACATGTGAGGCCCAAAATGGCAAACAGACAGCATAGTGACTTGGATGAGAGCACGTATAACAAAAGCTCGCAATGTAGCTGCTTTTGCACTAGAAGTCTTAATCAAAATAACTGCCTGATCAACAGTACAGAGTACTTCCACTGTATTCCAACAATGGAGTGGTGTGTATTCTTAAGGCCTTTGGGGAAGAGCAAAAAAATTATTCTTAACCAGGTCATGTCTCATTTTCCTGTTGTTCGAAGCAAAGCAAAAACCGTATACTTAAAATTTAGGAAATGACTAATGGGGTTACTGCAAATTTTTGGCATTAGTGATTTTCTTATGATTAATTACTTTACTGTTTCCCCACCTATAGTATCAAAAATTAATATCACAAAGAGAAAACATTAAAAAAAAATCCCTATAGGATCATTAACAAGTAAACTAAAGCAGCATACTATTAAAATACCCAAACCAGTTTTGCACAGGCCATCTCAAATCTGGCCAGGATTATTAGCTACAATGTAGTACTAACCAAATGTGGAGCTATTGAGACTGTCCCCATGCATTCATGTAGCACTTTGAACAAATGAGTCATCCTTGAATCAGGAGCACAGAGCAGGGATAGCTCATCAGGGCAGCAGCACTCTGTAAATTACCCCACTCAACATTAATGTGGTTAGAGAAGAATTTACCTGAGTTTATTTCTGTTATTTTGTTGCCATCAACAAATTATCAGTCCATATTTGAGGCACATATAACACTTTCATTTAGCTCATTTCTTCTGTCTAGCCTGAGCAGTGGCTTGATTCTTTCTTCATGTACACAAAAAGACACTGTTTTCCTCCATTTCCTGTCTTTTTGAACTGCTGCATTCTGCTGTTGGGAAAAAACCCAACCTTTTGGCTATGTTAGGCCCTCTACTTTCTCTCTTTAATCAGCTTGCTCCTGAAGTTTCATCATTCTTGCCAGTCAGAGTCTAGATGCTTTCAGCAGTATCATTGGCATGCAGCCATCTTTCAACTGCTTCACAAACATTTTCATTCATTTTTTTGTCGTTCCTCCATTTTCTGCAATGCTTCCTATTCCACAGCTTCATTTTATAGCCAAGACTTCAAATAATGAAAAGGCAAACAAGGCATGGTCGTAACAGCAATTAAACACAAAAATGACTGATTTGCTCATTCTGCTTTGCAAATGCATTTCAGAGATTGCTTTAATCTTTTCACAGGCAAAGAAGGCACTTGCAGTTCTAGGTATTTCTATTTTTACCTTAAGGTGGGTTTTTTGTTCAAAGAAAATGTATTTGATATTTCACAGCTGTGAATATTAAATTCGCTCAAATAAAATGACAGTGCCTTTCACAAAATCAGGTAACACATTTGAGGTGTTCTTCAGAGAACAGAAAGTACCTCTGGAGCCACAGGTATAATACAGATGCAAGTGTTTGGAAGTAGAAAGTGCTTCTTGTTACCTACAGTCAGCGTGCACACATATGAAGAAAATTACTTCATCAGGCACTGTGCAACAAAGGTATTAATAACTGGTTTTACTTCACAGCCTTACTGGTCTTAATTTTTGACAATTAGTGTGTTCTTATCAGAGAGGTCCCATGCTGGCATATGTAAGACAGCTAGGATTTGCATTTCAGTTCACAGCTACACTGGTGACAGCAAGGGGGTCTGCATCTTTTTGCTTCAGTTTATTTGGGACCTCATCTGTGCTCTGTGAGCTAATGGGTATAATTTCCCAAGAAACAAATTTGTCAATCAGGAACTTCTTCATCACCCAGAGAATGTTTCCCCATTAACTCTTCTTTTTAAATGTATGAATAATTGCTATAATATTAACTGAAATCTACTTTTTCACTTTTCTGAGAAGCTTTAATACTGCAGAAAGCATATTAACAATGTGGTTTGGAAGTTGAAGTATTTCTTATAGGCTGCCTAACAAAGCTGCCCAGCTTCAGCTAATGTTAGCCAAAATGACACCTTTATTTCTGACTGACTTACACAATCAGACACTCCAGCTCTTCATCACCTCTTAAACTAATTTTCTAATGTGTTCTAGTTTTTCTTTTTAACCTCCTTTTGGCTAAATTAAAAGCATCAGTTTCTTTCTTTGCCCATAGCAGACTGTTTGCTGTGTAGTTTTTGTCTGTTGACGATTTTGTGTAACAGCATAGGAGTACAGAGAAGCAAACCCATGAAAAATGTATATGACCTAGTCAGTGAAAAGAAGTTTTTAGACTGTAAGACTTTCCTTTATGAATTTGTAGTCCTGGCCTAACTGGAGGTTATGGTCGGGGGGGGGGGGGGGGAAACCAGGGAAGCACTATACAAGCTATCGAGAGCCAACCTTTGAGTAAAGAGGGAGGAGGCAATTTATCACACATACTGGAGATCCTACCCAAAGCCAGAGAGCTGGTAGGCCTGGGAATGAAAACTTCAGAGAATCACTCTACAGTTAATAATCAGTAATAACACAAAAAAGGAGGGGCTGGGGTTTGCTGGCTTAGGGAAAGAAAGACAGAGAGGCTGTGTAAGGGTGCTTTGAGGCCATCCTGAGCTACAGTTGAAATAGGAGAGTATATATAGCCTATTTCGAGACCTGTTTTCTCAAGAAATAATACTTGGAGACAGTTGGCTGGTTTTAATCGCTCTTGTAATTACACCTGGAGGGAACAGAATTGCAGGCACTGAAAATAACTCAGCCCTGCCAAGGTAATCACTGTTAGCGCTGCTCTGTGGGTTAGTTAATCAGGCGACTCTGTGTGGAGGAATAGGATGGTGAGAGGGGTAAGCTCTGATGAGACCCAGGCTCAGAGGCTGGTCTGTAATACCTGCAGGGTAGACTGGACCATAGTGCCGTCCTGTGCATCCCCATCGTGGCAACATGGACACTTGCAATTTGATGGCCAGAATACCCAGAGACTACTCCTAAATTGCCTTTACATACCAGGACTGAGGCATAGTCAAAAGTCTGGCATGCTTCCTGACCTGTCTCGGTGTGTCAGGAGGACTTTTGCACCTTGGGCACCCTACACATCTCATCCACCACTGCAGTAGGTGAGTTCAGTATCCATCCTATCTGCCTCTAGATAGGCACTAGGTGTGCACTGTGGCTCGACTATATGATATTTGCCTGAGTTTTCTCATTCAGGACTGTCAAAAGTCACCTCTAGCCTATGTCTAGCCACGCAGTTGCATCACCATGACATTGCATCAGCACAAGATAGTTTCTTCTTGTTACTCAGAACGGAAAGGAAACATCCCCAAAGTGTGATGAGATGAACAATATAAGGCCTTTCTAGGAGAGCCTCTGAGTGACTCCCCTGTGCATTATCAGCCATGTGAAACTCCAGCGAGGCAGTCCTGGGCATGTGCCACAACCAAGGTCATCTGTGGTATCTCCACACAGCAGGGGCGATGCAGCTAAATCTGCGCTAACAAGTATGGAAACAAATCCCTCCTTCTCCTCCTTCCCTGGTGTTGTGTGGAGCTCATCTTGGAAAAAGGCTGGTATCCAGATGGGTTTAGAGATTTGTTAGAACTGGGGCTAAGCAAGGATTGGCCTGTTTTTGAAAAAGTTAAAGGAATAAGAAGTATGACTGACCTTATGATTGTGACAGATACTTCTTGTTACAGGGCTTCTTCCATAGTCATTTAGCAGCATTTTGACTAAAGCCAATAGGCTGTGAAATTATAGTAATTTGCCTGCCTCGGTACCTGGGAGCAGCAGGTTCCCACTCCGACTGACTTGCTTCCCCTTGCAGAATTCAGTTTCATCAGAGACAAACACATCCTGAAACTGTCAACTTTGAAGGAAAAATTTGCAGGACTATTCCTCAGAACAAACCATTCCAATTCAAAATTTTAAAATTACCATTTAGATAATCTCAAAAATATACTAATATTAGCATATTGTTCCTGCCATGTTATATCTACTTACCAAAATATGAGTTTTAAGAAGCTGAAATTGAAGCAAAACACTGTTCCACTGAAATTATTAATGTTTTCACATAAATTTCCTCCAGGAAGGATTTCAAACTTTTTGAAGGGAGGAAGTGTTTCTAATTCAGAAATAAGGTAAAATTTCAGGATTTCAATTTTATCCATGTGTCAGGCTTCCTAGTTTTGCAAGAACATATATCTCAGATGGTGAAGCACAAAAGTGCCCTTATTCTTCAATGGAGTAGGATCCACAAAATAGTCCCTTTCTCATGTAGCTGCTTGATACTGTACAAGAAAGATAGCTGGCATGACTCTGCTTTACTAGCTATCTAGGGGTTCATCTTCTCGCTAATTCCCTGTTGAGCCACATCTGACGAAGCAGATCTGCATGCAACCTGTCATGGCTGTTGGTGCAAAAATAATCTTAAGGAAGAGGAATGGCATGAATGAGAGCATCTTGGTCCGTAAAGTGCAGCAGCCTGAGCAGCACATGTATCTTGCATTGCAGACTAGAACTGATCCCAGGTTTCCCTAAGAATCACAAAGATAAAGGTGTATCTGTTTCCTTTGTGCCAAGCACTGAATAGCAAAGCACAACATCCAAGCCAATATTTTTAAGCCCAAGACAACAATGTCATGTTGGAAAAGAAGGAAACAAGGAAAAATGTACCCACCTGAGCTATCAAATGATACCTTAGATATTGAAGTGCAAGCCTGATGAAGATTTTCACTGCAAAGTTTTGCAATTACAGCCACTCTAAAGAAAAGAATTCAGAAAGGTGTTCTCAGAAAAGAGATAGGCTGCAGGTCCTCATTTTGTCTCTGTCTAGGTGCTATACACACAGTGACATTGTCTATGTAATGATTATCAAGCATAAACTAGAGTTCTATAACTCTTCATTCGAAAATCAGGTTGGACTAAGAGCAATCCCTTCAGTAAAATTTCATTTATTTTACATTCAGGATGTTGTCTGAGCAGGAGGCTGCAATTAATGACTGCATTAATAGGCTTAGCACAAACAGGGGACGTTACTTTCCTCTCCATTTGCAGAGCATCTGGTAGCAAAATTAACTGACCTTCTGTGATTCCCATGCATTGTCAGCGAGCGCAGTACCAGTCTGTCACTTCCCTTATGCCTTCTGAAAGCCAGATAGACCTACTTATTTGTAGTCATTAGCATTTATTTAGAAGACAAAAGGTAACATTAAGATGACATTCACAGTATTCAATACTTGATTATCAGATTTCTGCAAACTTCAGGTTAAGTTTAATGTATAAAAGATTATAAAGGCTTAGAAAGAATTTGATGAATGTTAAGAGTATTTTTTATATTTGCATGCTTCTTTCAAGCAGAAAAATGGCATTAGAAGGCATTATTCTTTCGTGAGAATCTAAGATTCTTTCTCAGCAACAACGACGGAATAAAGTAGACAGTACTTCTGTAGCCATTCTTAAAGCAATGTCCTCATCTAAAATTTTAACCAAAACAGCAAACATTTCATAGAACAAACACTTTCTCTACAAGTCACTTTGAAGAGTGAAGTCCTGGCTCCACTGAAATCTCCTGTGGGAAGTCATCGCATAGGTTTTCTTATAATTCTTATTTAACTAATATCTATCAGTCAGGTGAGCAAATGACCCCAAGTCACTCTAGCCACATAAAACCATGGAGTAACTGGAGAACTAATTTTCACTAGAGCTGATAAAAAGCATTACTGTGAAAAAGAACAATAAAGTATACCTGGCTTCCAGCACCTGGATTAAAATACATCACCGACATGTTTACAGGGCAGGTAGCATCCCCAGGCTTGTTCCTGGGAGCACTAGGCAAACTCAGAGTTTCAGTATTCATCCCGAGACACAGAAGAAGCTGATGTGTTACTGCGAAATGCTTATTTGAGCAGAGACAACAGCCAGAAAAGATTTCCAAGTGAAGATTAAACTTTCAAAGCTTAAATATTTGCCGTGTGCAATCACTTCACTTTGTAGCTGTCAAAAAGAATCTGTTTCTCTGTTATTTCTGGAAGACAAGCAAATCTCTGGACTGTTAACTTTTGTGCTCAGCTGGCCTTGAGATGTTAACTTTTCATTTGTCCCAAACATTGTTTATTTATTTATATTCTTTCCTGGAAGAAAAGACATATATACCTGTCACTTTCACTGAAATACAGGCCCTCCATTTGGCCCTCATTCTCCTTCCAGTGATGCTAGCACAGATCAAGTTTTCCTTAGCTCCCCTGGATGCAACTTCTTTGCCTCAGTATAGAGCTGGTAAAACTGAGAAAAGAACGAAACATCCGTTCAGGTGAGAGTTTTCTGGATCAGAAGAGTTCCTGCAGCCCTGTTGCTAAAATCAGAATGTAACGTCTTCCAAAATTTGGGTTAAATAATGATAAATTTTTAGGGAACCCCTTTTGCATACCTCTAGATTTCTGAGTCTTTATGTTCCATCTATTTCATATTTTCAAAGTTTGCTGGTTTGCTGGAAGGGAACATTTAGGTCTAACTTTCTTTTTGTTGGTTTTTTTTTTTCCCTTCCCTATTTTTCTTCTTTTTGTTTCTTCTTGTCTTTCCTTCTTCCTTCTTAAATAGGAAAGGTATGACTCTCATACAGTTTCTTAGTTTAAGCATCTGATATTTTTAGAAAGATGTCTACAGCTGTGAAACTCTTAACAAAATAGTAGCAGGCAGTCCTACTATTAAAGACAGTAAGGAAAGCATGAATACCAAGCCAGCATCAGAAGCAAAATTGGGGCAGGGGAAATTGGGAAGGGCAAATTGTAGGAGGGAGTAGCAGGATCAGATCCCAGTGCCAGAAACAGAGACTGCAATTATTTTAAAGATCCTCAGGGCCTTTCTCTGATGGCACAGAAGAGCCTACATCCATATTTTTAAACTCTTCCTCTCCAAAACGGGGTAGCAATATGCATATTGTCTATTGCAGATGGTCCCTGGCTTGTGCTAGTTCCTGAACCACATCTGGGAAAACTTTGAAATCCTGGAAGTGTTTGTGAGTTGTAGTTTACTCAGGCCAACCTGTGCAAGGGACTGTTCTAACGAATTAACAACACAGACAGCCAAGTTTCTGGGTCCACCTCACTTACTGATACTGACGTGGCACAAGTTCTGGGGCAAAGGAGGCATCTGAGGGCAATGACCATATTCCTGTCTCTCTCCACTAGTACGTGTCCACCTATCTAAGACTAGGGGAGAAGACAAGTGGCAGATGAGGAGGTTTTTAGTGCTTAATACCAATTCTGGACCCCCCGATCTGCATGACATTCTTTCGGAGGATCATTTCAAGTACAAAATGGGAGGCTCAAAGTCTCTGATGTCCTCTCCTTCCCTATCAATGCGATTACCAGCCACTAAGATTGAATACATCTAATCAGCAAGCAATGACACAGCCATCACAGCTGTGTTCCCTCAGATGGACTGACAAATCACTTTTAAGAAACTTGCCAGATATTGCAGGAAGGTTTCACACCACAGCATGATAGTAAAAATCACTGAGGTTTGGAAAGAGACTCTCACAGAGGCAGGAGGAGGGACAGACTGGAGGCTGCTGCCTTGAGTAGGGGAGTGAGCCTCTGGTTTCATGATACAGTAGTTTTGGAATCATTTGGGCATGTTTTTAAAGCTCATTGTCCTTAGTGCAAGCAGTTGTCTGAGTGTGATGGGGAGGCAGCACAGGGTGGCAGGAACTGAGCAGCAGGCAGGACAAGGGTGCCTGGAGCTGGGATGGCTGCTGAGCACTCCGCATTGTGAAACCACAGCTGAAGCTCGCTGGAGGGCAGAGACTTCTGCAGTCATCCCAGCTGCCCAGGCAAATAAAGAGTTGAAACGTTTGCTTTTACCAAAAGATACAGAGTCAAGAAGTGTGCAAAAACAACATGCCTTGATGCAAAGCACGAAATGTACAACTGCCATCCCCGGCTCTGGGGGTTGAACATAGGAAACAGGGCGAAGCTTGGCTATCCAGAGGCTGTGCTGGCTGCAGTCCTCACCAGCAGCCATCCAAACGAGTTGTCCTGCCTGCCTCAGTCAATGGAGGTTCACCTCTGTCCTCTCTCTCCATAGCCACCCTCTTCATGTCACCTCCCTGGCCATCATGCCGGCTGTTTGCCTGACCTGTATGCAGAGGTGTTCAACATCAGTCAACAGGTCATTCCTGAGCCTCTTTGACGTCTCCTGCTTTGTGCTGGCAGTCCGTACCTTTTAACGCACTCTGCATTCATTCGACTACTCATCTCATCTCCTAGTCCTCGGGAGATACTTTATGTGGGGAGATTCTAAGTGGTGTCTTCTGAAAGAGCACTTTTTAGCTGCAACCATATGGGGTTTTAACTAACATTTGGGCCTTCAGACAGCCAATACTGGATTTATTTTTTAAAGTCTTTTGAGCTGAAATGAGCTCAAAATGGAACAAGACACATGGACCAAAAGACTAAATGTCAGCAAAGTGGATATAAACTGCTGAGCAAGCCTAGTTGATAGAAAAGGGAACTGTGCTACAGAAGGGCTAGAAAATATGAGCCTGGGAATTGTGAAATGACCCTGGAAATGAACAAAACTTTTTGCAGCTCTAGCAACATCCTTCTGTAATCACAGGCAGGACAAAGGACTACTCTGTGAAATGTGTTATGAGAGCTACCTCCCTCAACTAGGCAAGCAAGCCTGTGTAACCCTGGCTTCTGCTGGGACTTTGAAGAATACTGAGATAAAATCCAGGACAACCTTGCTTATAAATAAGCTGAATATGTTTGTACAGCAGTTGGCAAGTAAGTGGCTTTGAGAATGGTTATAGACAGATAAAACCCATAATTCCCCTCTATTCATTACTCAGAGTACTGTGTCCAGTTTTAGTCCCCCACATATAGGAGAGATGTTCACAAGCTGGAGCGAGTTCAGTGGCTGGAGCACACAATGTGTGGGGAGAAGTTGAGGGATAGGGGCTTCCTTGACCTGGAAAGGAGACTGTTAAGGAGGGATCTTACTGCTGCTTTCAACTAAAAGGAGGTTATAGAGAAGGCAGAGTCAAGCTCTCCTCAAAGATGCGCAGCAAAGGAAGGGAAGCCACAGTCACATGTTGGAGGATGGGCTATTCTGACTATCTGTATGGAAAAACATCTTCACACTGAGAACGGTTAAGCACTGGGTCACATTTCTTCGAGAGATAGTGGAATTTCCACCCTTGGAGATTTTCAACGCGCAGGTAGGGAAGAGCCTAAGCAGCTGCTGTAACTCAAGGTTGGCCCTGCTTTGAGGAGCGGTTCAGACTAGGTGATCTATGAGGTTTCTTCTAACCTAAATTATTCTGTAACTCTAAGCATAACCTTCTCAGCAAGTTGCCAGTCTCCCGACTACCTAACCACTCTGAAGATATCAAGATCTTGACCTCTTTTCGGAGCTGTGCCACCATTCCCCTTGCCTGTGCACACCAGCCTTTCTCACAGTACTAACACTACCCACTGCTGCGCACCGGACAGCATGTTTTCAGATCAGAGACCCACGTTCAGCAGAAAGCAATCCCCTCTGCCTTCAAATCAAGGGTGCGGGCTGAAGCTGTGGCTGTGGGCTCTGTGGTCACCGGGTCAGCCTCAGGGCCACACGAAGCTGCCACCACAGGCTTGACAGCAGGCTGCTCTGTCTGTGCCGGTGCCGGGAGGGGACCGGGTGTGCACAGTGGCGGAGAAAATGCTCCGGTGCTTGCGGGGATCTCACAGAAGCTAATTTAAAGCACTCAACGGAGGTGCCTCAGCTGGGAGGCTTGCCACCCTGCCTTCCCTCTATATGCAGTGAAGGACAGCAGGCACCTCCGCGACAGCTGAGAGGAAACATGGGGCAAGGATGTTCCTACCTGAGGCATCTTGGCTACGTGCTTGGGGCTTCAGGGGATGATTCGAGGCCTGGTGTGTCCCAGCTGGCAGCTGGAAAGAGGCACTGTAATCATACCCCTTCCTGTCAAGATAGCTTCCTCTGCAAGGACAAACCCCAAATGCTTGTGTACATGGTGGCTTGTCAATATGCCAGCAAGTGGCTCCTGACCATGGCTTGAAGACGTTTCGGAGGGCAGGCAGCAGCAGCAGATGCCTTGCCTGAGACTGCAGCTGCTTTCAAAATCCGCAGCACAGACTAAGCATGACAAAAAGTATGAAGGTTATCTTAAGAGGTGAAGAAACAAATGCTATCTGCAGTGATGAGACTTTTTTTTAGCAAATTTTTATTAATTAGTGTTTGCTTCAGACCTCAAACACTAGAACAGAAGAAAGAAATAAATGGTAAAAGGAGAAAAAATCACAGGTTAATAAGCAAATCAAAGAAGCAAATACATGAAAGACTGGGGCGGGGGGCAGGATGAGACAAACAATACGTTAAGTTACCCATACCAGCTCCTTCAAGCAGGATCTTGCACTACATTAATCCCTGTAGGCTTTTATCAGCCAGCGTTTGAACTCCCCCAGTGATAATGATAAGCCACCTCACTTGGCAGCGTGTTACGCTGCCTCGCTGTGCTCTCAGATCAGCCACAAAAAGCGAGAGCAAAACCAAAAGTGCAGGGCTCCTGGTGCAGCATGTGCTTAGGCCAGCTGTTTTTGGAAGGGTGAATGCTGTCATGGGCTGCAGCACTGCCCTGCCTTGCGCCCGGGCGGGTGGCACAGCTCTCCAGGGCCTGGGTGTGCAGCCGCGTGCCGCCTGCACTTCTCCCTACGCCACTGCCGGAGACAAACAACACCCACAGCTGCTTCCCGAAAGTGCTGGCGTGGCTGCACATGTGCCGCATAGCTCAAGGCAGGGGTATGTGCCAGCAGCTCCTGTGTTGTCCTCTCAATAGGTAGAGGCAGAAAAACCACTGGCCATTGTCAGAACAACCACTCTGCCCTCCCCTACCCCGTGGGAGCTGCACTCTTGTGCCCCAGGGACATTTTACAATGCTTTTACGGAGGTGGATTCTACTCCTTAATTCGTATCAGTCTTGTGCGTTGCCGTCTCCTCCTATGAGTCGGCAATCATTCGCCTTTTCGAGGAGCAGTCAGATCCTCAGAGAGCAGTATGTTGTTGTGCTGCTCGTTATTATTACTTTGTATTTTAATTGTTAGCGTGATGCTTTAAGCTGATGAAAGTGGGATTTCCAAATAAAACCTGTAAACAGTGAATATATTGAAAAGTATGTTGCATAAAAATGAATCCCACTTCAAAGGTCTTACTCCAGATTAATATTGCTATAGCTGAGAGCAGAATTTAGTCCCATGTTATTATCTCTGAAGGAAGATTAAGGCTCAAGATGCAATTAGTTTCAGTTTAGCGAAAAGGGCAGGATGGAACAAGTATGCTTCCAGTAGAGTATTTTCCATAGGAGACCAAGGAACCAAAGACCTTTTCAGTTGCTGTCTGAATTATACATGTCTAAAAGTTTTGTCTTAACCTTTAACAAACCAGTCATTAGACAAACAATGCCTTTGAATTTCAGATTTTTTTTTGTATACTGAAATAAATACCTCTGTAAAATTCCTGGTTTAAACACAAGAATATTGGGATGAAAATTACTTTAGGAATAAAGTGTATTCCCTTCCTGTTTCAGAATATGCTCTACTTATATAAGTACACTGATACTGGGTATAAACACTTTTCCCCAGATACAGCTAATGCAATTCAAATCTTTATGCGAAATAGAGCCTAGCCATTTTCCTAGTCCTGTGTATCCCCTCAATCAGCATGAGGAGGAGGAAGTATATGAGTCACTAGAAATGTGTTTTTCACTCACCAAAAAAGTTAGATTTAGGAGGTCTACAAAGTGTGTTTAGTTTCAATACAGGGCTGTATTCTGTCCTGGCACTTTATTCAATGACATTCTTTAAACTCCAGCAGTTTTCTAATACCTTAAAGCCAGAATGAATCAGGTCTATTCTTTGTTCTTTTTTTGCCACAGCTGATCATGTCACAGTGGTCAGTTCCCCTCTCTCCTTTTTGTCAAATCAAAATTAGAGAAAATCTTGAAATGTAAAAAAGATATTAATGATTTTGCTAATATGGACCGTACACCGCTTGGGGCAGGGACAGGTTCACACTATAAGGTTGCTAAATTTTTCAGCACTGAGTAATGACATATATAGTTGGGATCTCTGCACATTACCATAGTCTACATGCAATAAATGTTTGGTTTGCAAGTCATTCTGGAGGATATTTCTTTTTCCTTTTTGAGAACTGAACTTAGTGGAATAGACTAAGGAGAAAGTAGGAATGCTGAAAAGAAAAAAGAAAGGACATTTTGAGAAAGTTTCAGTTTAGTTATAGTAAATGTAATAAAGTAAGCTTTATTGCACGCAGCAAATCATGCTTAAATATAACTTCTTACAGGCACTGTATTTTGAGAACAGACTTTGTTATCACAATAACTGGTTGAGAGTAGCAAAAGCCATAAGGAGGAGAAGTCTTTATCAGAAGAGTGTTCACAGTTTGAAATTCAAGCCCTAGCCACTCTAGAGACCAGAGCTTCCCTTAGAGACTTTAAGGTGTCCAAGGTCCCTAATTTATGAAAGGTAAAATGTCTTCCCGCTGGTCTATAGAGAGCATGCAGACTGTTTTCTGGAGAAAAAAATTGAAAAAATCTTTCATTTTTCTCATAATCACCCCCTTTCTTACGGTAAGGGTGAGAGGAGTAAGAGTTCAACACTACCTGTTTCACCGTAGCCTCACTGATGCTGCAGTTACGTATGTGTCCCTGGGCTGTCTGGGAGCAAAGCTCACAGTTCGTGTGCTGTACTGGGTTAAGGTGCTCTGCAACTCTTTCCTTGGTGAATTATGAAGAAAATTGCCTGTCTTTCTGGGTATGTGGGTGAAGAAAAGAAAGACTCTGGAAAGTCATCAGGACTCATATGATTTAGTTTGCATCTCCATTTCAAAGTGTGCAGTCATCACCAGCTGAAAGTGGCAGCCAGTTTCCAGTCCGTCCCTGGAGACTGGAAGACCAGCCTGGTTTGAGATCAGTGTCAAGCTCAAGTTCTTTGATTTTTGGCATGTGTGACAGAGGTTCCAGTATGTCACTACAGACCTGAGATACATCCAGCAAAGACATAAGATTTTGAGAATACCATATTAACTACAGCCCTTTCCTCTCCCAGCACAATTTCTTTTATTCCACAGCCCATCATTTTTCTTTTGTGCTTAAAACAGGGTAAATAATACTACTGACTGTTTCGGAAAATTAGAATCACTTTTCCATATCCTAAAAGATCAGGCATACCGTTTACTATATGGGATTCAAATTATGTGAAAGTGTTAGTTCTAAATTATCATTTGCCACCCTTTCTCAAACACATTGGTGCTTTCTATTTAGCTCTGTTTGAAAAAATAATCTTTTGCATAATGCAGTAGGAAATAGGATAAAAGAACAACAAAGTAATCATTCAAACCTCTTGAGAACTTTGAAAAACATCATTTGTCATCATCATAGATGTAATTTGTTTGAGAGTCTAAGAAGTAGAAGTATTTATAACATTAGAGTAGTTCGAAGCCAGAACAAGCAGTTGTGTTGGATACCCAAAGATGGAGCTTGGAAAACCAGGAGCAGTGGTCAGCCAAAGGCTTTCACAGAGCTGAGAAGATTTCTAGAATGACATACATCTAGTCTGATAATCATCAGTGGAATGTCTTTGTACAAAATCTGGAGCCTTAAATGTTCGCAGTCCTTCACAAATACTGTTATTTATTTATTAGTTACGTTTGGTGCAGCTGTAGCTGAGGACTGACTTGGGAGTCCATTTGGATGCAGAAGAATACATAGGATCTGTCCTGAACAGTCTTAAAAGTGAAATAGATGTAGTGAAAGGACGTAACGTGAAATCAACAAGGTAATGCTTGAATGTCATTTAGTTCTCTTTAAGCACTTTCTTTCAAGTGGATTGCACAGCAGAGTAACAAGTAAATGAAAAGAAAAAAGTGCTGTACTGGGTAGAAAAGGACAGGGGAGGAAAAGAGGAGGTGTAGCTGTGGAGTGACATGGATGTAAGAGGTTGTCAGGAGAATGGAAGGGTTAGGCAGGCGAAGAAGAGAATGGAGGAGGTTTGTGCAGGCACAGAGCACTCCTTGCCAGGGTGCAGCCGGTCCAGCGTCCCAGCGCAGGTGCAGTGAGTCCTCTGCATGGACACATGCACCAAGCTGCCAGGCTGGATGCACCAAGGGACGTGCCCTTGGCTGGCCTCGTGCCTCTCTCCTCAGCCTCCCGCGCCTGGCAGGGAGGAGGCCTTCAACCAGATGCGGGCTGGGAGGAAGGCTGGGACTTCTCCAAGCAGCAGTCCCACCTCTGCACCATATCCCTGCCCAAATCAGCCTCTGGTTTGCTGTCCTCTACAGTCTTTCCTTGACGCAGCGTGCTGCAAGAGAAGGGCAGCAGCAGCGGAGCTTGAATTCCTGCTGATAGATCTGTCTGTGCAGGCAGGTGCTGCATGTTGCATGCACCAGCTCTTGCTTTGGCAGCCTTTGCAGATGCACCAACTACCCGGACTGCTTGTACCCAACGTGAAGTGAACTTTCCCCTGGGCAAAGCAGAGGAGGATGTGTAGCAAAATCCTATTAAGAGAGACTGGGTGCTGGGGCTATTGTAGATTTTCCTCAAGTCTTGTAACTAAATGGTCATTTGTTATAGGCGGCTTCATGGGACACAGATGCAGGTCATCAGCGTCAGCAGGATATGATATAATTTTCTTCAGGAAGAAAGTTAAAACCTTGTACAATTATTTGAAGCAGCCTCTGTGTCTTAGCTGAGGTTTAGTATGTTGCCTAACATGCTACAGAAGCTCCCCTCAGGAGCTGGGACCATCTTGCAACACAAGTAAGAAATATTATAAATACAAACTCATTATATAGTTGGATGCGATAAAGATGAGAAATAATAAATTCATGTTGATTAAAACATAACCCTAAGGAAAAGTCAAACTTGTCTAGCCTATATGTGTTTATGTCAGCCCGGCAATCTGAAAAATGCCCATGTCAAGTGCTATTTTTTGAAAGGTAGAATAGTATACTGACAATCCAGATTTAAATTCAAACATGGCCTTAGGTTCATACCTGTAATAGTCATTTATGAGGAACCTGGGAGAATATTGTATTAATGAATGCAGCTTATACACTACTGGAATAAATGATGTGCCACAGATGGAGAGATCATGGCGGGATCGGCTTGAGATGCATATATGTTTCTGATACATTAAGCCAAGGGACTAACTACAGTGCAGTTTCTCATGCTGAGGTATTTTTGACATATTTTTCCTTAGGTTTGCTTGTAAAGACAGAATAAATTGTCCTTGATATTCGTAAACATATTTCTTCTGTCAGTCTGTGCCCCTTCCCTCTCCATGCGATACCGCATGGAAACAGTGCACGGGGGAAGCCGTGCTTAGTATTCTGCAGCGCTGAGTGCCTGAGAGCTCTGAAACGGGAAGCTCTACCCTCCAACAAATTACTGCAGGGAAAAATAGACCATGCTTGCTTTCAGCCTACAAATATTTGCCTTTGTGAAGTGTAATGCAGTTCAGGAAAGCAATGCTGATGGCATTTTCATATGACTCTGGATTTCTTATATTATTGAGTAGTGGAGAAAGATGAAAAGCTGAACCACCCCGATTACTCTAGGTAATAATATATTCCCTGGACTATATTTGTCTGTATATGTGTATGTATATGTATATGTATGCAATGTTCTTTGTACATGTAAGCAATCATGCATGTGTACATTATATAGCTTGTTACCACCAAGAAACAAAGATCCTGCTCCAGCGTCTAATGATGCCATCTGTAGTCCAGCCTTCCTCCTTTTCCCACACTCACTTTACTTACAGAGCTCATTTGAGGTAGAGATTGTGCATAGGCCTGATGCTGGTCCTTTGCAAATATAAATCCATTTCAAAAATTCATCAGTGTTAATCTGTCACACAGGTCTTTCCTGCAGAATTGCCTGTCAGAGTCTCCTTTGCGATCCTGCTTAACAAGAACTTAAAAGTTTAGGCTGATGGTGCTCTAAGACCCCTGTCTGTCATGGTGACAAATACAGTTGCGGTGTTTCTTAGGGTTTCTCTGCCTGTCTGGATTAGTCTGCTATTTCTAGTCTTCTACTTTTGTCACGTGCTTTTTTTGTTTTGCTTTGTTTGGTGATTTATACAGCTCTTTGGACAAAGGAATGTTGGTCCTTATGCATTAAGATAATGCAAATAAATAGTAATAAATGAAAAGTGTACTCACTAATAATGCACTGAAACAGGACGAGAAACGAACAGCAAAGCCTGAAGGAATTAAACTAAATTAAATCAGACAGACAAAAGAGAAAGAGAGTCAGGAAAGATACCCTGCTTTTTTTCACAGATAAAGAATATAGTCTGTTTCCTATTTGAAGAATGACAGGATTTCCACAAGGTCCTTGTTGGCTAACTTAGACACACTAAGGTACCAGAATTTGATTATTTTTCTCTTCTTTCAAAGTAACCACTATGGCAACAAATAGGAGATTCCTAAGCAGCTGCCTACAGTGATGGTTTCACGCATTCAGGCTCTTTGTACCTGGAGAAACTCTGGAATTCAGATGAGATTAGAGCACTTGCAAAATATAAGCTCATCAAATGCAGAGGACAGGCATTCTTTGCTCACAAAAAATACTGTGCTGAAATGCCACATGTATAGCTGAGCTGGTCTGAGCTTTGTGGCCCAGCTCACAATGCCGAATTGCAGCTAAAAAGGTTGAAACACTACCCTGCCTTTGCGGCCTCCCTCTCCCTGTTACCCCAGGCAGCGCAGAGGCAGCACACAAAGGGCAGCAGGCGGCTCAGCATCCCTTAATTTCAAACACACTGAAGATGAATTCATTGATAAAAAGGCAAGCAGAAGCTGGCAGCTGGCGCTCTGCAGCAAGCACGGGTGGGGCAGAGCCTGCGGGAAGCGCAGAGGCGTGAGTCGGTGGGAGTGCTTCTCACGGGGGCTACCGAGGCCCCAAAGGAAGGTGGCTGTCATAACGTGGAGATTGGCACTGCCTATCTGCAGTGCGTAATCAGTTTAGCTTGTGTGGAAAGTGGGACCCAAACTCTGCTCCACTTAACCCAAAACACTGCGTGTAAGATGCCTCTGCAAGCTCCGTTTCCATGGAAACGAACATTAGCATTAGCTTCCCTTGGTAAAGCGGATCTATTAGACCGAGTGCAGTCAAACAGGTATTTTATCCCATTTCACTCAGGGACAAGATAGGGATTAGTCTGAAATCCGCACGTGGCATTGTAAGAGCGTGATTTGATTATTCCTTCGGGGCTTTATAAGGTTGGGAACTACTGGGCTGTATTACGTAGGTAGAACAATATCCATTTCTGCTGAGGTTGACTCAGACGCATAACTCTGTCAAAGCCTTATAAATCTTACACCAAAAGAAGGACAAAATAAATTTGAACGCACCTGCCCTCAAATTAGACTTTATTACTGACATGGTCTTCCAAAAATAGAATGATTCTGATTTCAAGAAGCAAAGGAGGTGTTTCAGTT
Source organism: Gavia stellata (assembly GCF_030936135.1). Lineage (NCBI taxonomy): Eukaryota > Metazoa > Chordata > Aves > Gaviiformes > Gaviidae > Gavia > Gavia stellata. Next base: position 27,831,981 of record NC_082597.1, read on the forward strand.
GCCCTACTGATTTTTTTAAGGATTGGATCTATTTCCTACAAATAAACCCTCTTCCTTACCACAACATTAAATTATTAAATCGTGTAAGTCAAGTGAAAAGCAGACCTTTTCTGTAATGTTACTAAATAATAAGTTAAACTCTAATCTCAAACGTGGAGGAAAAGCAGGATTTATATGTATTTGTTCTCAATATACATTACGAGAAATACTGCCTGATGAGTCTCTCTCCAAGCTGTCAGAGAAATGGCAAAACTCCAAGGAATATTCTGGAAAGGAAAAGTTTTTAAATAAACCAAAAGAGGTTTCAAGCTATTTTCAAAGCATGGTGGATCACTGAAGTTTGACAGAATGAGTACAGTGTTTACTCAGTTTAAATGTGGTAATCTTATTTAAAGTGGTCAGTAAAATGGCTAATGCAGAAAAAATGGAACAATTTTTGTCAGTAGACCCATTCTCTTTTCATACCTGTAAGCACTGGAGAACCAGAATATCTGCGGGACAGGGAGGGTCGTGTCCTGGCCCATGGATCATTAATATGATTGATAATTAGAAACTCAGCTGCAGAATCATTAGTTTCCTTCTTTCTGTGAGAGAAAGCTAATAAGACTTCAGATCCCAGGCTGGATTTATGGAACTTGGTTCACAGTTAAAGAAAAAAAAATTTAGTAAAACCAAAGATAATTTGGCCCTTGAGACGGAAAAACAATTAAACTTGTATCTAATTTTAAGTGTGTTCTCAGTTCTTTTGAGGTAAGGTCTTGATATAAAATAAGATAAGGCTGTACATGGCCTATTATGCTGATATGTCAGTTCAACTCCTGGAGTTTAGGATATGTTTGCATAGAAAATAAAGTAAGCAGAAGTGAGAATGCGTCTCCTGAAGTACAGGAGTGGTCCGGTGAAGTCAGAACACCCTCCCCTCCCACCAAACCCTGCAGGGCAGAGCATGCTCATCGTCCCGTCCGCATTATCAGCATCTTACAGAACTGGGCCTCTGACAAGCCATGCCGTCCCAGCAGGGGGTTGCAACAGATGTTAGTAACATTATAGAGAATTAACGTCGTTTTCTTCTTAAAACTGAGGAAATTTTCCCACTATCTCCAAAATTCTCAGAGGCCTTCTGTGTAACACCCGTATCTGTAAAGTTTTCAAGTAAATCTAGACAGTCTTTGTTCTATGTCATTATTCCTTCCCTTGCAAACCTCGAACTATATAATAAACCTAAGATCCTTAAAAATGCATCCTTCCATCAGTGTAAAGCAAACACGTAGAAAAAACAACCATTTAAAAATTCCACACAAGAAACAAAATTCTTTCTAACACAAATGAGGTTATAAGAGTGTCTTAGCCTAGTACAGCTAATTCTATTGGGGCATAACCTGATCTTCTACCCTGCAACAATATACTGTTTATAACCTGCTCCTTTAAATCAGTTCCTGATCAAATCAATCCCCAGTTCATTAAAAATTATTCTACAAGACTAGCTAATAATAGAACTAATTGGGACACAGGCCATCATCTCCCAGCTTCTTGACAGAGTTCTGACATTTTAGTACTTTTAATCAAGTGTATGTGCTGATGTTATGGTGTGCAACAAATTGTTCAGTAAAGATATGGAATACATTTCAGAACTCTTTTTGGGGAGGGGACAAATTTTTATTTTGGTTTTGAAACGGATGGACAAGGCCCTCTTAAAGCACTGTAAAGCACTGTTCTTGAACGAATACACCAAATTTTGGAAGCTTCTCTCATCCTCTTGGTCTCATAATCCTGCAAAATATTCCTTTGTTTCTCAAGTTTTCTACATTTCATTGCCTGTAACAGAAGCATAAGGCTATTTTTTTTTCTTGGTTAGTTTTATTTCATTAGTGATACTCTGAGCAGACATCTGAAAATGAGAATGCATTCTACAAATACATTGAATTTCTGTCTTGTTTCCAAGATTGCTTCGTATTTTCATTCCTCCTCTCTTTCAGCAGGCCACAGTTTTTGGGATGCAGAGCTTATTCTTCTTACGGTACTTGCTGAAATCTTTGTTCCCGTTGTCATTTAAGTCAATAGAAGTTCTGCAGCTGACCTCTGTGCAAGCACACTCAGCCTGGATCACAGATATGTGCAGGCAATGGGACAGATCATGTACAGAAAACAGCAGGGACCTAAAATCACTAAGGACTTCGCAATACAGGTAGGGATCTTGCTCATGCCTTTTCTATCCACAGACAAAACTTTCTTGCTTGACCTTCCAGTGGCCCTTCCAACTGATGCAGCTGGAGGTTGGGCTAAAACTTGGGCTGGGAATTCACCTGGACTAGTAAACCAACCACTTCATAGCAAGGGCAGACGTGCACAATGCCACATACGATCTGACAGGCAGCTCATGACTTCCCACTGTTTGCTTCATAAGCCAGAAGAAGAAACAGGGCTTTCTGTAACTAATCAAGAAAGAAGCACCAAACAGCTCAAACCAAGGCAACAAGATGACTTGTACAACATGCTGTAAGGAGTCCTAGCTGCACAGAAAGTCTGCAGTGTGGCTCTGCATGTCCACGTGTGATCCAAAGAGCAGATTGCTCGCTCCAGCTAGTTTTCAGTACAGTATAGCCTGAAGGCCATTGTCATGTAATTAGTATTTCCTGAATTCAATCAACTAAGTGATTTCAGTCCGTTTCCATTTCAATCCATTTATTTTGACCGTAAAGCCATTACAGGTGTTTGCTTTTGTTTGACCTTCTCAGCTGAGAAGCCAGTGACTGGGTAGAAAAGAAGCAACTCCCATTTCACCCTTATAGACTGGGTCTCAGCCTGTTTCCTTGCCTCCATACTGTATGCTTGTAGTTTAGAATAACTTGGAGGAACAATGTGGAAAGTTGGTTCTGTGTCTGCATATATCTTTTCTATATTGCTAAAAAATGTTATTTCATGTCCAACATTGCCTTCAGGATACTTTTTAGAGACATATAAGTCAACAAAAGGAAGTTCAGTGACATTTAAAACAGAGCTTGATACTTCATATATCAAAGTTTTAATCATTTTTAAGTGTTTATATTCTGAGCAAGGATAACTGACTATAATTATTATATCACAACTTGCAATAAAACAACTAAAGGAAGAAACAAAAATTATGGATTTGAGATACATATATCTGTTGACTGTTATCTGTGTCTGCTACCACGCTAAAAATCCTAGACAACAGCAACAAAATTTAAGTTAAGGAAGATGATAAAGAGATTAGTATCTGATCAAGCATCTATAAACAAGTTATGTAAAAAAAGCTTTTTGCACATAAAGCCTAATTACTTTGGGAGAAAATCCTTCTTTGCACACAAAAGGACAGATCATGCGCTAGCTCTAATTTATGCTGATCCTTATACATTGTACAGTGGGGATCTGCCTTATCCCTTGGCTGTCTCTACGTGACATGCAGTTTTTCACAGTACTGCCTAGTGATTTTCAGAATCCAGGAGCAGTTAAGCATGGAGAACAATGGCAAACAAGACATGGTGAGTTGTGTCTGCTCATGGTAATGCAGTTATATTATCTTCCAGCAACATGAAAAGAGATTGCATGTTATCATGACCACCACTTGCTCTTGTAACAGCTGTAAAGCAGAGAATAATTTCTACCTTGTCTTTCACAATCTAGCCATGTCTCCCTTCTAAAGTAATTTCCCTCTTTTCTCTCTCTTCCATTATTTCTTCTGTATCAACATCTTAGTTCACTAAGGAGATGATGCCATGTAACTCCATGTACGACAGCTAGCAGACTTATTCTATCAAATACAAAGTGTTTCTTCATTATAACTTTTACGTTTATGATCTCTCTGAAAGCACTGCAAAATCCTTGGGTGATATTACTGGTACAGTAAGCATGGCTATTTTAGGTATATGTTCATATTTCAAGATTAGCGGGGCAATTTTTTTTTAATATGGCAGTTACTATAGTGACAGTGACAGTTTCAGAGAGGAAAGATGGTATTGTGATAAAGATATTGTACTGAGATTCAGCTCAAATTGTCAGGAACTCTTTAGAGAAGGTCACTTACTTACATCTTTTTATTTTCCAGGTTTTTTTATTGTCATGGCAGTACTCTGGTGAACAAGTTGTTGACCTGAATTGCAGGGGTAAAGCTGGCTGAGAGTTGTTCTTTCATTCCATATAACTCTTCCACATTTAAAAAATGTTCTTATTCTGTATCAAAACAAACCTAAATCTCTTGAAAGCTATTTTGTGTAAGTAAAATAAACCATCCCAGCAAAGTCTAATGCTGAAGACCCATGCTTTGTGGAGAAGCGGGACTTGATCCTAGGCTGCCAACCTGTCCCAAAAGGCTAATACTGCTACAGTATTGAGGAAGTTCCGTGGGTTTCCTCATTTTGAAAAGGAATTTCATTCTGGATTTGAAATGAAAAAACACCCAAACTTTTTCTGGCAAGCAATTTGTCATAAGTGGCACTTTCTTATGAAAAGTTGAGTTTCTAATGAATTAGTATCTTTGAAAATACTTTTTTTTCTTAAAAAACAGCTGCAAGCTGCACAACTATGCTGGTCAGTTTACAGATATCTAAATAAAAGACAAGAGAGAATCGATCTGTATTGATTTCCTGAAGTCTATATGTGAGGGTAATTCCACAAATTATGAGGCTGAGCTCTAACTCAGGCTTGGTCAGAACATGCTTGTTTACATGCCAGCTTTTCATCCATAACTAGCAAGCTACAGAAAGCCTGTCCTCATAGTCACAGACAAATATTCTCCTTGTGCTTGCCCAAGATGCAAAGATGGAGGTCTGTAGTCCAAATCTCTCCAACACAGCCCATGTAAGGAGGCTGGCATCTCACAATGAATTGTCAATGCCCATGATAATTATCAGAATAGCCATGGTATTACTGGTGATGGCCCAGGTGGTCCCTTCTCGCCTCTAATGCCAGTAATACACTTGTTTTAAAGTGTGACAGACCCTTTGACACCCTGAATTTACTGTACATATGGAATCATTCATGGCTGTTGGCAGCTGAAACGTTCATGGCTAAAGTCCCAGTGACAGCTGAGACAAGGTTCAGGCTGCTGATCTTTACTCCGTTTCAGTAGCTGGTTGCCAACTTAGAGCTGGTAATCAGCTACATGAAGCATTGCTGTCTATGGCCTGCAAGTGTAAGTGATCAGTGGAGAACAGCCTAGCAGAGGAGTGCAGGGTGCTGGTCAGCCTCAGCTAGGCAGCACCAGAAGTCACTGATTATTTTTTAATTGTCTCCTAAACAAGACAAGCATCCAACTAAGTGAGCTGGCAGTGAAGTTTTAAGACCAGAATTTTTTCCAGTCATAGCTGAGAAACCAGTTTCTTTCTCTTCACCTCTTAACTACCTGTGAATATCCCAGGGAAAAGTCTACTTGCTCAGCTTACACCACCATGGTGTCCATTGGACTGTTTAACATTGCCCTAGAGGGACTAGAAGTGTCAACATAATCAATTACTGCATCTCAGGAAGCAATCACAGAGATGCTTTCTAGGTTATCTCTGTACTGATGTCTTCAGGATAAGGCCTTTGTCTATTCCCTGTGCACCCACCCAGCAAGAACAGCAGGTTCCAGAGTGTAGTAATGTCACATGGTAATCTTCTGGTAATACCACTGTATCCAGAAACATCAGGATCTCCTGTGACGGGGGTGTTGGTTTTTGGCAACAGGAAAAGCCTATTTCCCATTTTTGTTTTTTCACCTTGTGGGTTTGGTAACCATGTTTCTAACAGGAAAATGATGATAGACTCTCTTCCAATGCAGGATAAAGAAACCTGATTTCCTTATTGCTGCGTAGTGTTATTGGAGTGGTGTGATGACAATACTATTATGTCTTATTTGGAGGTGATTCGGCTCATGTGGACAGCGCTGGCATTATTGCCATTTGGCATGGAGCTGAAAGGCCTAAAAAGCTGATTATGCTGAAGTGTTTGAAGAAGGGATTCGGGACACAGCCCTGAGAGCATTATAATCCTGCTCAAGCACAATGTGACTTAAAAGCCCACTGTTCCATTTCAGTTGTTTCCTTCCTGTGCCTGAAAACCTTCTCTATCCTTCAGACCAAAGTGTACTTCTTATTTATAATAAGGTGATATGAGGTCTGAAAGAAATATTGTTGTCACCTGAGCTTACTCCACAAATTAGCTTTTCAAAGAGCTACAGAATCACAGCAAGGCTCTGTTGGTTCTGCTGGCAAGGAGTAAAACCAGTAGTATTTAGGTCTTGAGAATATAATTCCATCTGAGCTGGTACTTCAGCCGGATCTGTAATCTTTAGTAAGATGAGTTCAAATGGGTCACTTTACCCTGAGTGAGCTGGTTCACAGTGGGACCCTGTTCTGGGTACAAGCTCTGCAATCCATCAACAGAGGAAGATGAATGCTTGAAATGGTCAGCTATTCTATAACAGACTTTGATCTGTTATAAGGAGGAGGTGAGGGTCACAGTGGGAAGAAAATGGTAAAGATGATTTATGGTGCAGTAGTTTTTAGAGACTTATGTCATCTTTAAGGCCCTAGAGCAAAGGGCGTGATAAAACACACATCCAGATACCATCTTGCCCTGAAGATCTTGCTTGCCTTGAGTCCCTTAATGTAAAGTTAAGGGTGTAAGACAAACACCCTAAAGCACAAGCTTCACAGCGTGTCGCTGAAAGCACCATCTTACTGTCCTTAGTGCTCCACAGTGCTCTCTTGGGGAATCTGGTGAAGAAGCTTAGGGTTACTCCTTGAACTGCCACCTCCTCTCACTGCTAAATAGGGGTTGTGGGAGATCTTCAAAGATCCTCTCCCAACCAGAGGAGTTCGGCTCTAAGCACGGGTTGTTGATTTTCTTGGGACTCTGTTTTCATTCCATTGCCTTTTGTTATATTAGTATCTTTTGGATCATTTTACTTATCTGACAGGCTGTCATGTATAATGGTGTGCTTCTGGGCTGAGTTATTTCTTTTCTGAAAGGTTCCAGGATAAAATCCTTTCCTGGTTCCTCTGTTTTCCTAAATAGTATTTTTGAAAATTTCTGCTTTACCATGCATACAGGGCCATGGCACAGGAGGAGGAGACCGTCAGGGCTCTCACGCTATTGCCTCCCTCTGAGGAAAACAGATGTTATAGTGCTTATGCATTCCCGGGGCCAGGCCTGGAGGACCAATGGGATGAGAAGAGGTGGGATGGGAGAAGACTCAGGCAAATGCAGCTGGGAAAGATTTACTACCCAGTAATCTGTGTGCTTCCCAGATTACTGAAGGGATTTGTATGCCAAAAACATACACGTCCAACAGGGTCAGGAAGCACCTGATATCCCTGTTTCACAAACTTGTCATTATTAGAGCTATTAGAGCTGCTGGACCCAAAGTCAGTCCTTTATGCAAAAGAATGACAAGAAAAAAAATATTATATCAATTCTATTTGAATTTTACCAGGTCTGTGATAATTGTCATAGAATTATTCTTCTTGATACCTCCCAGCTGTGTTAACAAGGTCTGAGAGAGCTTTTGTTTTGTTTCTGATCTTAGACACCAGGACTACCAGTTCTGATTCAAGCTCCCAGTTCTGTGCCTGTATTTCATCCAATAACTTAAATAGAAAATGCATGAGGACTCCTGAGAGCAGGGATGGGATTGGGTCTTAAACAACAGGACTAAGACTTAAGCGTGGTTAAATCAGTACTCCTCTTATTTAGGCTCTTTTTACCCCTTCACATCTTGCAATGTGATGTGCACACCCCTATCTGCACAGTGGCCCAGCTTAAAAATGGAGCTGGAAAATAACCCCACCACAATTATATCGTTTAGAGCCACCACCCACAGTCAGGAGGTGGATTGGAAACTATTTAGGTTGAGGAATGCTTAGAATAGAGCTCTCTCCAGACCAAATATTTATCCTACCAGGCTGAGTGATTGCTGCCTCCTATCCTCTAATTTATTCCTAGTTTGGCACCTATTCCCCCAAGAGATCAGAGAAGAGCCTGTTCAGACACAGCCTGTGCCTGGGGTTTCCTGTGGGTTAGTCCTTGGCATCTCCCTGCACAACATTCAGGATCACTCCATCATGCAAGTTCCTCAGCACCCTACAGAGTTAGGAGAAGGAGCTAAAGATGCCATCTGAGGTACCTCTCTGTTTGTTGCACTGAAGTGTTTGTCTTTTAATCATTTCAACATCTGAATTGGAAGGCGAGGGTTGGATTCATCTCACCCACGTTAGACCATCTGGAAGATAGATGCTTGGTCCTGAGTAATCATTTCAGCTCTCTCTGTGTGCAGTGATGGCATACAGGTACCTCCAGGGATCAGTTCTTCTCATCTATCTCAGATACCTGTTTTAGTGTGATCTGAATCTGGCTCTGCAACTGCCTGTCTCTCTGCAGTGATTTCTTAGGGAGATTGCATCTTTAATTCAGACTGGATCTCCACTTTTAGGTGGGTTAAGGTGAGTGGGATATCGTTCATTTCTACAGTACTCCATCAGAATTGTAGTCCATACATGATCCACAGTGGACAGTATTCAGTGCCTGCCACCTACCAGATTGACAGTGCACAGCTGCTAATTTTTCTGAGAAGCTTTCAGTTAAAAATCCATCAGAACTGATTCCATATAGATATTGGATAACAAAGTACTGAGCCCTGTCAGCATGTTCATATTCAAGTTAGATGGGAGTTGAAAGGAAACAGGGAAAATGGTGGTCCAGGATCTACACATTAGCACACATGGCACAAGAGGCAGATTCCTGAAGGAGGAATGATGTGGTTGTAGCTTTTGCAGTATTTGAAGTTTAAAAGAGGGTATTTTACAACACTGTCCAGACATAACTATGCATCTATACATATGTAGGACACTGAAAGAACGTAATGATTTACTCAAGGGCAAAATGATACCCCACTTGCATAAGCTGTTCATCCCTTAGGCACTGTGAGATTATCCTGTCTTTTCCACCAAAGCCTTGCTTGTGGCATTTAACCAGATCTAATACACTTGCTATTAGACGAACACTGGGAGTTACAGTACCATAAAGATGCAAAGAAGGCTGCTTAAAGTGGAGGGATCTTACCATATTAGGAATAGTTGTATTTACTGCAGTTTAGCTCTTTGGATAGTATTTAATATTATTAACAGACAGTTTTCATAGCTTTAAAGGATATGTAAAGATACTTTAAAATAACGTTTTTAATGTCTGAGGGGAAGGGGATCATGGACGTAGTTTGTATAGAAGTTGTTGCTTGCAAATGTCTCTTTAATTATAAAGCAATATTTTTTAAGAATTCTTATGTTTGAGACCAGAAAGTTTATGTATTAGCCAGCTTGGTTATCTCAGAATAGGAGCTAATGGCCCAAATCCTCTTCTGGTACCTGAAGGGCAAAAGTAAAATTCAGGAACAGTTTGCAGTGGTGGCTGTAAGCCATGTCAGTGCTGCTTGGTCCTAGACCAGCTGTGTGGTGATCTACTTTCCAGTTCCAACACAGTAGCTTCAGGGCTGCTTCTGCTTGTTCCAGTTCCCATATCCCCAGCATTGCTGCTGTGATTGCTGAGAGCACAGGGAGACACGTGGGAGGCATGGGGGGAGAAGGTGCCCTCACCAGAAGAGCCTGCATTCTGGAGCATTCCTCCAAGACCTGTGCAAAGTAGCAAAGTCACCTATTGAATTAGACTGGCAAAAGTTGCTTAGATTTTACAGGTTTTTCATTTTGCCTTTGGAGTGCCTCTAGAAGCTTTTTGTTTTAATTTTTTGTAACACTATTGTGCTTTGTCTGTTTTTGTGCGCAGTGGGGTTGTACTAATTATTATTGATCACTGTGTTTTCATATAGTGTTCCATTGTGATGGGGAAGCTGGGATATGAATAGTTTTCAATCATTATTTGGGTATCTTATAGATGAGATACTTTTAAAATATTGCTGAGATTTAATTTTAAAAAAATCATAGAAATGGAAGTTTTATATTCTCCTTTTTTCTCTGACAATCATTGATTAATTTGGTTCCCTGCATTTTGCAACAAGAGGTGAAATGACTGTTCTGTCTTCAAAGAGGATGGGCACTGCAAAATCTTCATGTTCCTGGGCAAGTATCACTGATGTTGGTACAGGTCTTGGAACAGAGCATGTGTGTAAGTTAAGCATGGATGGGAGATGTTTAATGCAGTGCAGAGGAGTTTCTTTATTGTTTTTGGTAGAGTCTATGAAACAAATTTGTATTAGAACTGGCTGGGACATTTCTGAATAAATGACAATTTAGCAAATGCAAATGTTTCACAAAGATGTATCAACACAGTTTTAAACAGAAAAGAGAGAGAGAGAAAGATTTTAGCAGCATGGTCACTAAAGTACTGGCCCTAGGAAGTGGGAGGTGTCCATCCAAGGCCTTTTAATTGCTTCAGGATTATCTGCATTGAAGAACTTTGGCTCACTGCATGTAGATCTAGATTTGAAGCTTTGTCCCATATCCTGGGCCATGTCCTAACCGTTTAGACATCCATCTTCTTGCTGGTATTGTCAGTATTTTCACGCAATTATGCTTAATGAATCTGTTTGAAAGGTTTTAGTTTCATTCTACTGTGTAGTGGAACTAAGTTGTAAAACCCCAGTAGATGCCACAAAACAGATTTGTCTTCTTTGCGTTTATTCTAGTTAGAGTGGATGTAGGTGGATCTACATATGGGCATAATTTTAAGTGTCTTTCATGGTGTCATTCCAAAGATGCATACCTGCAAATGTAAATCACATCTGCTTACATTGCAGCCTTAGTAAATATGAGAATCAAACATATAGCCACACATATTTTTAGTTTGTTTCTGGTATTAGCTAGCAACAACTCTTTCCAGAGCAAATGCTTTTCCCTACAAACGCACATAAAAAAGATACTCAGCAAACATCATAATCCTAGTAGCAGATTTTCTGTACATAAAATTATAACAGTTTTTCCATGAATAAAGTGTAATATCTCACCACATTACAGGCCCAGAAATAGAAACTTTATCCTTCTGAGTACAAGAAATCTGCAGCCTACCAATGGAACCCATAGCTAGTTGTCTGCCTAGGTCTCAAGATAAGGCACTCAGAAAGCATAAGGTAGGTTGTTTTCAGATGTTTTATGTAGTACTGTTACAGATAAATCATCTCAATTTATAAGGAGAAGGATATGAAAAGTAGCTCCAGTGGCATTTCTAAAAGTCCCCTTAAATATTGTGCTTTCCCCCCACCCTGTAATATATGTGACATCTCCCAACATCATATGTTCTGCAGGGGGTGTCAGAATTTTGCATATATAAATTTTGCATGAATTACATAACTGATTCATGGTTTGCCACCTACATGTAGGTAACTATCCAAAATCCTGCTGATATTACTTCTGTGTGTCATCAGATAATTTTATCTTGAACTCCAGATAGTTTTATATTGAACCACAACGTCCTTAATAACTTCTTTGGAAAAAAATAACTATTATGTATAAATATATATACATGTGTTTCCTCTCTTGTTTTAGGCTTTAATTTTGTTCACAAATGTCCCTTGATAGTCACTGCATGAACATCTATCAGTAAAAGTTCTGCTCCAGATCACACAGAACACAATGTGGGAAACTTCCGCAATGGAATTGAGCAATTTGTATGAAGATTAATACTCATGTCTAAATCTTGACAGTAGCCTTTTAATCACATTTGGAACAAAACCATCCACAGGATGAGAAAAAAGAGTTAATGACACATCTTCCCTGGAAACAGCTTGGGCAAACATGGTTCACTATATAATTTCATTTTTAAAAACCAGATTTATAGGTTACATCTCACTGAATCAATTATTCCTGTAAATATAGAGAAAATAACTATCTTTCCAACAAGAAGCAGCTGTGTTTTTCCAATATTATTAAAATTTGAATTAATACTAAAAGGAACAAAAAATGAAGGGAGTAAGTGGATTATAGGCATTACTTGTTCCAAATGACATAATTCCACCACAGGCTCCGCACTAAGTATTTATGGTAAAATGATACTTCAGCTTTAAACTATTATTGCTGAGCTCTTGTTTGTATTTACTGTAAACTCTTCTCTATGGAATTGGTAATCGGTCTCATGAAGAAAAGAAAGAATCAAAACTCAACGTGAATAAAAAGCTTTTAGTTTAAAAATGTGATTCATTAAATCTCAGCTCTGCTCTTTACAGATTCCTTTCATGGAGGTGATGGTCAGTAGGGACCAGTATAATCAGTTGGTCTGACCTTCTCTGTTTGCAGACTTTTGCTCAGAAGCTGGATTAAAGCAGGTTTTATAGGAAGAAACATAATCATTTCTTGAAGACCTAAGGTTGTGATGAACTTACAGCCTCCTGATAGGCTGATCCAATGTTTAACTACCTTCACATCTAGGAAATTACATCTCATTTTAGGGTTCAAAGTTATTTTTTCCTCCTTTATCTTCAGTTCCAGCGATTGGATGTTCCAATGCCTTTGCCTGTAAGACTGGAAACCCCACCACTATGTGAACAAAAGCTTTATTCATGGATCAGATCTTAAAAAAATTCAGTAGTACTCCTCAGTCTCCACATCGTAAATTGTGTCTTTCATGACCTGAATTATTCGTGGGCCGCTTTGTACACTCTGCAGTTTCCACATTGTTACTCAAATGGGACTGTCAAGAGTCAGAAACAGGGTTCTACTAATTATCCCAGCAATGCTGTGTTCAGAGGCAAAGTGCCTTCCCAGCTTATTCTAGTATTACTCTTGGTGCATATGCAAGCACCTTATTAAATGCCATGTCCATAACATTGAAACAGGTCCGTGAAGAGGCACTTGGGTTTTTCTAGTGACTATTTCCATGAGTCTCTCACCCTGTAAGCACAGGTGGTGTTCTTTGTACCCAAATACAATACACAGCACTTGCCTGTATTAGAGTATGTTTTGCTGGACTGTGACCAATAACTTGTCCCTAATCTCATTATTTACTGCCTCACCCATCTTGGTGGCATCTTTATTCTATGGATATGAACTATATGTTCTATGGTTCATTGATAAAAACATCAAATAACATTGGAACAAACTCTTCTAGGAGGTTTCAGGAGACACTGTGGGTGCTGGACTAAGTATGAGGTGAAACTGTTTCATTAATATCTTAATATGCAGTCCTGAATGGAGATCAGCTTTTTACTTCTCCATCGTCTCTTGCTGCACTTCCAGGAGTCTTTGCTCCTATCAGGATTTGTAGAAGTTTTTGAAACAAATTTTGGCTTCCTCTTGACTTATCTGCATAAAGGTGATGGATGGTTTGAATCTTTGAACCTACCTTCATAAGTAGCTTAGATATTTTCAGGTAATGATACACACTGCAGAAGGCTTATTTGTTTAAATCCTTACTTGAATTCAAGTTTTAGCAATATAGCTATTGCACCTGGAGGAAAATATATGAGCAAAAGTCCAGGGGATGGCACCGTATCCCAACTACCTTTATATCATACAAATCATCTCCAAATACTATCAGAGACATGGCTGAACATTTTCACACTGTATTTACAATGATTTTTTTAAAGTCTGTTAGGACCCTATATACTGTGAGGACTGTAGAAGAGTTAAGATGAAACCTGTGAGCTGTGTTGTACACTCTTGGGGGAGGGCAGTTGTACCAGGATGACTTAAAGAAACGAGTTTAAGGCCAAAAGAAAAAAATACTGGTGAAGATGAAATGCAGAAGGAAGAACAATAAAAATTTAAAAGCCGTAGTGGTTAAACTTCTCCAGACCATGAAAGAGCCAGTAAGCAGTCAAACAATGTGATCAAGAAGCAGATGGGTTTAGCTTGTCTGGGGCACCATAAAGAAGAATAAGAATCAGGCAAGGCACTTTCACAAGCCATCATGTACAAGGGTGGAGGAAGAGGATGAAACTATAAGAACAGCTGAAAACTCAGGCTCGTGAAGGACAGAGAATTTAGTTTGTTTGGAAGAGTTTTGTAAAAGTCTGCAGGAAAAGGTGGAGTACTGCTTGGTGAGTGAGGTAAGGACCGTCACTGAATAGAAACAGCAGTACCAACTTCTGTGAGGGTGAGCAGAGCATGGAGAGAGTGCCCACTAAGCACTGTAGTTATCCCACGATGCTGTGGAGAAGTCCAAGAGATAGGAGGAGCGCTGCAATTTATTGTACATAGAGTACACTACTGTTGAACTTCATACCCTTGCTAAGTCAAGATGCAGGTTTTACAAACAGGAGCTGTACTCTGTCCTGCGGTGATCAATCAGGTTTGGAATAATGATGTTTTCTCTAGCATGTCAGTTCATGTTGCAGGTCTTGCCAGTAATCAGGCAAAATCTCTCATGAGGTGAAGGCTGCAGAGTACTGCTGTGAAAAAGTGCACTGACTTATCAAACAGCCAAAGGAAATAGCTGCATGACAGGTGGTGAGAAAGAAAGTGTAAGTAAGGATCTAACCTAATTTGAATGCTTGCTGGAGTACCTCTCCAGTCTGTTTTAGTAATGCGTGGTTTAGGCTATTCTTCACATACACTACATAGGCTAAAACCTACCTCTCTTTGTAATACTTTGTGCTATGCAGATTGACCAAAGGGCAGGATTTAGATATGATGTTGTCCTTGAGGCAGTGATTTTGCAGCCAGAAATGCAGGAATTAGCTTCTCCTCCCCTTTAATATAGAAGATTTACCACCAACGCAGAAGCCTGTGAGGCATTTTCCTCCTCTACCTCTAATGACACAGTTGCCTAAAGTTCTTAGCCTGAAAACCTGAAGTTACCTCTGCTTCTCTCTCCATGTAGGATGAATGATTCATTTTGTTCTCTGATGCTGTTTCCAACTGCAAAACTGTTACATAAAGGCATTTGGGCCTTCTGCTTTTTATTCAGCTTTGGGAATTTCCTGTGCTCACCACCAAGACCAAGGTAAAGTGAACTTCAGGATGCTTTTGAGTCAAGTGTCAGCAATGCACACAGAGTATATTTTTTTATATTTGTGCTATTCTTCCTTGATAGTGCACCTTCTGATATTTAACAGAGACTCATTCTACTTCAAAATTCAATATGTTTAAGCTAAATACTGCTTCATCTTGTCCATGAAAGATCTCATTTCATAGCAACATGACATTCACTCTGTCCCAGTTCAAGAAGACTGTTCTGTTCAGGAGGGAACTCAGACATCCGTCTAAATCACACGACCATCAGTGGGAAGAATGTACAAAGGTTTAACTAATGAATAGGAATGGACCACACTGGGAATAGGTTACTCCCCAAAATAATTAGATTTCTTCTTCTTCTTCTTGTCTATTTTTAAAAAGAAAAGTGCATACTTTTCTTTTAATTATGAAGTTCTTTGTCTTAATTATTATCTTCCTGGTTCTCATCAATATTTTTTATTTCTACTCATAAGTTTTATACTTGTCTACGGATTCAAAGGTACTTAAATATCTATCCTCTGACTAGGCAGGCACCACACACAGACAGCATCTGGTCAACACAGTGAGTCTTCACAGGGTTGAGGGCTGACCTGTGTAGAGACAGGTAATGGGCAGCTGAGGTCTTCTTTTGCTTCCTGACCCAGGTTTCCTTTCTTTGTAATACACTAGGATGCTGCTTTGCTCCTACCACAATGACGAACCATTCTTGACAAGGTGATTTTCAGGAGGTGAAACTTTCCAGTTTATTAACATTATTTTGACTTTGGAAAACTGATAATTAGGATATGCTGAGATGGTGCCTGATACTTTCTACTATTGCATCTGAATCAGGAGAAAAAAAGCCAGGAGTAGTGGAACACTATTAAATTTAGTTCAGGAAGTGTTATTAACATGCTTTATATAAAGTCAAACAGGTATTTCAGTGCACTGTAAGCTGTTATTGAAACAGATTAAAGGCACTCATCACAGCTTCTAGATATCATACTATTCTCTGTCAATGTGTTATTAAATAGCGTTGTATATATGACAAATGTGTTCTCTAAGCATTGAAATGCTTTGTTTTGTTTGCGGAGGAGAGGATATGCAGCAAAACAGCACTATTGGGCCATATTTTTAGCTGCTGCAAATTAACATAGCTCCACTGGGAGTAGTGCCAGGAATTTAAAATGAATGTTGAACTTACAGTAGAATCAGCTACTGTGGTACTTCAATGATGCGGAGGGCTGGGGTGTAGGAAACATTTCAAAGAAAGCATAATAGATTATCTGGGGATAAGCTTTGCTTCAGTGCCAGGTGAACTGAATAAAATATTTCAAACAGTGAAATATTGAATGTCTGTAATATGTTTCAGTACTAGCATTATAAATACCTTATAGAGGAAAAGCATACAAAAATGCATACAAATGCATACAAAAATCATACCTTTCTAATACAGTAGAATTCCCTGTGTGCAGACTCTGAAGTAATGGCTAAAAACCCTGTTGTTTATAATCAGCATGGGGATTCGCATATTCTCTAATGAAATCCATGTTAAATAAGCCATATGGTCATTACACTATGGTTTGAAGCAAAAGAAAATGTATTATCCTGAATCAGAAATCAGATAAGAGGCATAAGATGAAGCAGTTAACAAATTTCCTCTTTCAGATAGCAAAATGAGATAGCAAAACTTGTTTTTTAAAATTAGGTACTATTACAAAAAACAGTTTGGAGCCATAATATTTTTAAAAAGCTAAGAATTGAAATGCAATATACATTGAAAGAAAGGTACTTAACTATTCATACCATGTGATTGAATATTAAATTAATTGTATCAGCACTGAAAAAAGCATTTGGGACCATGGAGGACAGGTCAGTGGGGTCACTGCTATCCAGTGTGAGGTCCTAGAAGCGGACAAAGTTAGAATATTGAAGGAATGGAGTAGAAAATACAACTGAAAGTAATCTAATATTGTGTAAATCAATCTTTCCTGGAATGTTGTGTTCGGTTCTGCTCAGCTTGCCTCAGCAGAGATATAAACAGGAAGAAGAAGGGTTCAAAACTGGGTCAGTGACACCACAAACACTAGTGGAACTCATCACCACCAGTCATCATTAAAATCAAGACTGAAAAATAAAAAAGAAAAGAATTAATCTTATTGTAAATGAATGATGAAAACATCAACAGTTACAGCAAACAAGGCACTGTCACAACTCTGATGATAGAGCTTTGCAGGGGAAAACCAAGTAAGGAATTATCATGGCCAACAAGCGTTCTTTTCAAAGGTCATAATTAATTTGCCCCAGCTGCTTTCAGTTCACTGGATGCCCCACCAGCTGGCTGGACAAGCCTCATCTCTGTAAACCAGGCACAGGAATCGAGTCCTTGCGAACAATACCCAGCTCTGGCTGTAAATCTCAAAATGCTGGAGGACTATTATTACCAAAAGGGAAACTGAGACACTGCAGTAATGCATTGATTTGTAAAGGGGAGATTTCTTAGCAAAAAAAGACATATGGAGGGCATGATACCCATCAAATAGCTTAGAATAAAACAAAAGCAAAACAAAATCATAATCCTGAAAGAAGAAACAAAGCCTACAGCCCACTAGCTGGTTCAGCTGCTGCCAGGTTGGTGCGCAAAATTACTCCTACGCGAACTCATCTCAGTCATTGCTGGGAGCAGGATCCCAGTAACAAAACACAAACTGGTTTTATTCATTTTCACCCTAAATTACGGCCACACATTAGGGTTCTGGTTTTAGCCCTTCAGAGAGTAGAAATGAAATGAGGCATTTTACACATTTAAGATGTAACATTAATGTGCAACCTTTGCTCGTTTCTTTTAGCATGCAATTATTTCTTCCTTGATAAGATTCAATTAATTCGTGAGATAATGAAGTAGCTATTCCCCAGGAATTATTATGTAACTTACATTATCTTGTCTTAATACAATGGGAGATATTAAAGTTACAAATCTTTTGTTTCTTTGCTGTTTTCAGCTCTTTTGCACATTCATTTTACACACTACATATTCAGTATTGTAAAAAACTTCTAAACCTCAAGCATGCGGTGTTTTAACAGCACATCACTTCACTGATTTGCTCAGTGAATGTTTGTTTTGTTCTTATTAATTACAAATATGCATGTAATGATACACTGGTTTGATTTCATTATGTTACACAGGCTTTCTAAAGCCATTGCCTAAGGAGTATAATACAACCTGCTGAGCCCTGGGCAGAGTGATTTACAGACTGCTCTACATTAACCTGTAGTTCATGCATCACTGAGTGTTTTCCTCCCCTAATTAGAGACTAGCCAATTGCACTATTTATAATTACTTAATATGACGAGAATTTATGTAGAGAGAGATTAAATAAAGAGAGATTAACAACAACACAGAGCACAGACTAAACATTTAATTAGCAGAGCAGTAAGTTTCAGGATACTAGGCTCTAAAAATGTGCTTTCCATTAGTTTGTCTTTTGTTTGAGACCGCTTTCTCCAGGTGCAAAACACATTGTCATAGTCACAAAAACCCCTCAGAATCTTATAAAGTAAACATCGACACGAAATATTCTTCATTTGAATAAATGTGTTGATGCAGGTAACAGTATTTCAAGCTCTACCTCTTAAGAAACAGGAGTAATTGTTCCATATTCAAAGCTGTCACTAAATTCTGTTACAATACAGGATTATTGAGGTGAGTGTGGCATAACTCCCCTTCAGATTTCTTTACATCAGTTTCTGTGAAGGTAATCTGATTATTTATTCATACTGAAATTTGGAAAAAAACCCCCAAAACCGTGAAAAGCAGGTTTAGCATTATGAGATCAGATGTGCTCTTGCTCCTTTCCTGTGGAGCAAAACTATCTCTAACCTAGTCCAGACCAGAGCTGAGCACTTCAGCTTTCTCAGCTTTTTCATCTTCTCCTTGCCTCCAACAGATTTCCTATTGCAGATTCTAGAGCAACTCAACGTTGGCTCAACAAGCCCAGCTGCTTGATTGATTCCTTCTGGACCAAGCTTGGATTAAACAGTTAATGATATGATTATGCAAGAAGTTGCTCCATTGCTCTCTGATGCAGTCTTTCTGGATGATCCAGGTTAAAAAAAAAAAAAAGAAAAAGTGGTTAAAGATAGTGTTTCGCCTATAGTGTTTCTGTCATACTGACAGAACCAGGTTAGGGTGCAACTGTCTGTGACGTTATGCCAACAGATCAGAGCTGAGCATCTGTGAGCGTGTGAGGGGAGACATGATACCCTGGATCGGCTGCAGTCAATTCAACGCATCTTACCAAAGCAAAGGACTTAGCAAAGGAAAATATTTCTGTTCTGTTTTAAAAATATTTCCAACTTTTCTGGGCTAATCATATCTGCAAAGTAAATCAAAGGATAAAAACTGTTTTGCATAAAATCTGATCTGGAAGTATCTTAGGAGGGACAGAGGAAGATTTACATTCAATGGCAGAAATTCGATATATAAACAAAGCTATGAAATTTTAAATCCTAGCAAAAGTAAGATGAAGAAGCAAAGTGTTTTGGAAGAGCCAAGATAATAAACATAAAGCAATATTACATTTCCAAAATGAGAAACAAGAAGCTCTGGACATTTTCGAAACAGCTAAGCAATAAAGAGCATAGCTCATCATTTGCCAGCACCTTTTTGCAGTGCTTTCAAACACTCCTCTTTAACGTTGCTCAACCCCTAACTTTTACACAAATACAAATGGATTAAAACGTACCACCATGAAACTAGGGGCTGAAATCTCCCACATGTCATAGCTAATCTGTGCTACGGCTTTCCAGAGACGAGAGAGAGACGTGGTCCTGGGCAAGTGCCTCCAGATGAAGGAGTCTAAGGGTTCCTTGTGGCCCCCCTCTTTATGCTCATTCTGTACAGTCCCATTTGCTCCCCAAGAGACTACTGTTCACTGAGACACCAACATATGTTACAAGTGAGCAGCGGCTACATAACAGTTGTCCAGCGTAAAGGAGCAGCAGAGGAGAAAACCTGTATTCAGCAAAGGCATGGATAATCTATAAGAAGTACAAATTAAGCTACAGCAGCATATGTAGTGTATTTACTTTTGAAAAATGTGTGTATAGGTCTCTGAAGACAAGAGATGAAGCTTTAAGCAGTAGTGGGCAGGCTGCGACTGCGTGTGGGCAGTATGTATCCTTCAGCTTTGTCAAAAAGAGGAAGGTGTGGCATTGTCCTTCTTCTGGAGGAGAGAAAGAGGGTGACTGAGAAAAGGCACAAGGCATTCAATTAGCAACTGTGTCATCTGCCCACAAGTAATTGAGAACCGGATATATGTATGTTGGTTGCCGCATGATCTTTTTAAAAAGATAAGGCTGTATGTTTAACTTCAAAGACAAAGTTAAACTGCCAGCTAATCAACATATTTCCTAATACTATCTAGTGCAATCTCTGTTGAGTATTTCTAGTCTACCAATGCATACCCCTGTGAAAAACTCATATACTCTGGCCTAGTTCAATATACTGGACTTCTTTCAAACTCTCTAATGCACATTTAGTTAAGAGAACATACAAAGTCAGCAGTGAGTTGCTACCAACACAGTTCTGTTGCAAAGCAAAATGAGAGGACAAAGCCAAAGACAGTTGGATTATGTCAGTTCCGTGGACTGATGGGGGGTGTTGGAAGGACACACAGCAGGGAGGGAGCAAGGGAGTCTCACGCTCAGGCTGCTAACTTCCAGATGTCTCAACAGCTGGGCTCTCAAACGGTATGGCTGACCTGAAAGGAAGGTCCAGCACTGGCTGGGACAGGTAGCACCACTGGAGCTCACTGAAGTATGCTTTCAAAATAAAGACTTGTATTTGTGAGATTTAGAGTAATGTAGTGACAAAAGTTTAAGGGAAGAAACAAAAGCTCTGAGCTCTGCTGTATGCTACTCTTCTTCTCAATAATGTGGGTTCTTATGAATTCTTTAACTTGTTTTTGCCATTCTCTCTCTCCCTCTCCACAAAATGAGGCTAAATAACTCAACTATTGTATGGATGCTATGAAAGACTGATAAAAGTTGCTACATAAAGGAAAACTACTAGTTTCATAAACTGTTGTACAAGATATGCCAAAGACTGGGCTAATCACTGCTCCTATTTTTATATCATACTTCTAAAGTCTGTAATGTTTCACAAGGGTACCAAAATCAACATATAGTTTCTTTGCTTCATGCTGTGTGAAATGCTCATGCTAGAAAGCTAATGGTTTATTTCATACATTACAAATATTATTATATTATTGCTCTCTATAATTACCTGAAAGGGGGTTGCAGATAGGTCAGTGTTGGTCTCTTCTCCCATGTAACTAGCATAGAACCAGAGGAAATGGCCTCGAGTTGCGCCACGGAGGTTGAGACTGGATACTAGAAGAAATTTCTTTACTGGGAGAGTGGTCAAACATTGGAACAGGCTGCCCAGGGAGGTGGTGGAGTCACCATCACTGGAGGTGTTCAAGGAACATGTAGACGTGGCCCTTCGGGACATGGTTTAGTGGGCATGGTGGTGTTGGGTTGATGGTTGGACTTGATGATCTTACAGGTCTTTTCCAACCTTAGTAATTCTGTGATTCTGTGAAATATCACAGTGATCACATGGATACTGCCTTTGACACAAAGGACTTTCCTTAATAAAGGATGATGTGTTTGGTGTTTTAGTTTTGTCACCCAGATTGGTCTCTCGTAAAACATTATGTACCTTCCTAAATGTGCTGAGAAAGTTTGTCCCAGACACTGCATGGCTATTATTCTAAAAAGCAAGTCTCCTTTCTGAAAACAGCATTTCTTTTCTAGAAGATAAACAATGGAAGGGTAAAGTTATCCTAAAGGTAAAGTAAGGTCAAAGCTGTTCAGAGCCATCAAGTAATTTATTCTGGAAAAAGAGTACTGCCAGGCTGAGCTAATCAAAGAGTTTGGTTGACTGAACATTGGCTAACGTGCCATGGCACTGTATTGACTTTCCTGAACTTGTCAATCCCTCCAGCCTCCCCTGCATTACTGTAACCCTGAAAGAACGACACATGTCAGGAGCTCTGCTACAGTTCTAACTGCAAACAAGGCAAATATTTCTGAAATACTCCTCAGTGCCCTTTAAACCTTAGCACTTCCTCAAGGTGACAAAAAACTTTCTAAGACTAGCAAATTACTTGGAAAAAAGTCTCTGCTTTCCCAAAGAACCTCTGGAAAATCATGTGGTCTTGACATGCCTGTGAAATAACATCTGTTGTAAAAATCCTCTTTTTTTTTTCTTTCTCTTAATCCTGTCAGTTGTGCAGTCTTGGTTATATGATTGCACAAAAGGGAATACCATTTGTAATTTAGGTTATATGTGATCTGTACAGCTATGTCTTTCCAAAAAGGGAGTGCCTATTATCAGCAATCATTACTGCTATACTCTATTGCTCCCCTGATGGTTTACAATCAAGAATTTCAATCTCAGCTTGTGTTTCACCTTTACTTCCAAAGACCTTCCTTTGCTAGCAGTCCCTGGCTGCCACAAATCTTTATCCCGTTCTACTGAATGAAGAGCTTGTGGCTTTGCTTCCTTCTCTTCATATGAGCTGCAATCAGTTCAACCTTTTATATAGTCCCTTCAACTTAATGAAGTAACATCGAGTCAAGTGCTGTACAGCTCATGCAGTAATTAAAATTTGTAAGAAAGGGATCATTGTAGTCAATGGTAGGAATAGGGAAAGAAATAACTAACCTTATTCAATTAGAGCCAGAAAGAACTCCCCAAAAAGCTCCTGAGCTCTCAGAGAAACCAGATGGTTCAGGACTTACATGGTATGTATAGCTGTCCTGCTATGCTGAAAACTAGAGAAATTATAGAGCTGCTGGGGCCAAATCCTGCACTCACCAGAGCATAAATCTACAATAATTCCATTAGCCTTTGTGGATTTATGTCACTGCAAGGGAAATGAGAATCTGACTCTTTGTTTTCCCTCCTTTATGTGATGAATAACGTGCTCATCATAAACACAGAGTGTCCGAAAAACCCAGGTGTTGCATCACAGGCATTAGAATAGATGTCCTTTAAAGTGGCTGGGCAGCAGTTAAGACAAATAGATGTTCCTGATGAACACACACCCTAATGTCTAGCTCCTGCTCTTGACAAAGTAGAATGCGACACTTTTTTCACACTTGACTTTAATCAGAACAAAAAGAAACCCTGGTCATTTGCCAGTCTGCTTTTCCTAAGGGGTTTGCCCTATGCAGTTTTGAAATGACAGCTTAGAGAGTACAGAGAGAAATAAAGAATTTAAGATGAAGTTTTTAATTTTCTTTAGCTAGATTTCAGAATTTTATGGGACTAAAATGTTGTAACCTGAGGATCCAACTGCAGGTGTTTTAAGTTTAAACAAAGGCAAAGACGTAATAAAAAGTGGGACATTATATTGACCCTTGTTCATCCTTGTCACAATTCTGAATGTTAAGTGATTTTTTAAGGTAAAGGAATTAAGTATTTTATATATGTGAACTCTGGATGCCCTCCAGTACTAAAAACAAATTAGCTGCGTGCTGGACAGTGCTTACAGGGGAAGGCCAGGACTGGTCACCTGCAGTTTGGCCATTTGAAGGCTGAACTCTGGTATGAAGGTCACTAGGGTGGGCTCCAAGGAGGGAGCAGCTTGATGCAGCCAGGTTTCGAAGAGGAGCCATGAAAGGATTCAGCAACGGTGGTGGTGGGTACATCAGGCCTGAGTCCATATCTGGACTACCTAGGCTCATGGGTCTCCAGTTTCTGAACGATGCTGTCCTGGGAGCAAAGCAGGTCATCCTGAGACCGTGTGTGCTGAAAGTGGCACTTCGGTTCATAGTCTGAAGTAGGGCACGGAAAGTGACAATTTGGTGCCTGGTCTCCCTGTGCTGCTTCTGGAGCTCTGTGACCTGGTTCAGGGAGGAGCAGGGAAGTAAGGAGGGATGCACCTACTGCAATTTTTTTAAAATTAAATTAGAACATCACAAAACATGTAAGGGCTGTCATTACCACCAGATTAGTCTGATCTCTGGCTTTGTGTCTGAATGTGCAGGGACTGCGTGAATCATTAGAAATCAGTTCATAAGCTGCTGTAACTTCTTGTTTACCTAACAGGCAATTATTCCTATTAATCACTTCTGATAAACATTTTTAGGGCTAATGCCATATTTCCATAAAGAGTACTCCTATCAGCCATTATGAGGCCAGCAACTAGTCATGATAACAGGCTTCCTAAAATACTGTGGATAATATCTACTATCAGCCAGGCATGGATTTACTGGGCAATGCAGATTTATAGCCCCTCTTTAGTGTGGTGCATGATGCACCACATACTCTGTTACACGCTGCGGAAGAGGCAGTGCCAGGCCTGCCATCCATTTTAGAAAACTCAGGAACTGAAAAGGAGATGCATTGCAGGTCGTGATGGTTTACTAAAAGATGACAGGTTGTGTCAAATAGTGTTTTGAAAGGCAGACTTCTGCCATAGCAAAGCTGGGGATGGGAATGTTGCAGCACCTAAAGGAGGAAAAAATATCTTGAAGTCTCACACTGTGCCGACTTCATGAGAAAGGGGATAGAGGTTCCCATTCCCTGCCAGGCCAGTCTGAAGGTTCTTGCTGTGGGTGACAGGCTCCGAGGGAAATCTTTTGGGGTTTCTAATCTAAAGCATATTTCTAAAAGTGTATGGCTCATTGCTGTTACAGTCAACCTTTTCTGTTGATGTCAAGTCGGGCACTAGTGTCAAAGGTTCAGATCATTGTTCTAATATGCCTTTCTGCACTGTAGTATTAAGTGACTAAGTGACTAAGTGAGACTGCTTTTATATCCCATATCATGGCTGAAGCAAAACTAGGGTAGTGCTGTTGGTAGCATGCTTAAGTTTCCATTTTTTCACAATAAGAGATCTGCACCTTTCTTTATGAAATCAAAAGATGCCTCATATTTTTACAGAATTCATTAAAAATGAGAATAAAAGCAGTTAGAATCTGGATGGTGCAAAATGCATACCTTGATGAAGTTCAAAAGTGCCATGGACTTCTAGCTTTTGCTAAACGTATCTGTCTACTTAATGTACTGATTTGTGTTTGAGACCATCTGCAACTCTAATGACATAACAGTAAACATGTATTTCAAAATGCCTGATGTCAATTATTCTAATCCTCTGTCAAAAGACTTTTAAAAATATAACACCTTTACCCAATTGCCAGGAGTTTGTGGGGGCATTAGCTGCAGAAAACAGACACAGTGATTGGTGTCCCAGCCTGAGACTGCACAGGATTGATACTAGCAGAAAACTCTGCTTATCTGAAATAAAATTTTAGCTGAATTTACTTGAAATTTTTCCAGACTTTACAGAAATTCAGAATAAGATTGTGCATGAAAAATAGACATGTTTGTGAAGCAAAAACATAACAGAAAGATCTTATTTTCAGACTGATTCTAGTTGTTACCTTATGTATTCAAAATTGGGCTGTTCACATGTCAAAAATCCGCACACACTAAACATCTTTTGAGCAGCTACGTTGCCATTTCCGTTGTACTGAATTTCCAAGGGGGAAATCTTCCTTAAGCTGAAAAAACACAGTACAGCGTTGTGAGTGTATGCACAAGAGGATTACAAAACAGATAAGCTTATTTTGAACAGGACAAGGATCTCACATTTCACATACTGTTTTTTTTTCCCTAGCAAATTATAAAAGTCCATTCTATTTGCTAGACACACCTTATACAATTCAGAAAACACACTTGAAAAGAATTGCCTGGATTAAATGTAAGGTCTCAACAAACCTGAACATGCCTCAGACGTTTCTTTCTTAACTGTTTGGATGTCTCATCTGACATAGTGCTCATGACCATTTGTTTAGAGAAATGTCCTTCAGTCACTCTAAGTAATAAGCTGGTAGAAAGGTGATCAGCTTGGCTGTTGGAGTTACATTCTCATGCCTTGAAAAAACTGATTGCCATTTTGTACCTATGTATGGAGACCCTGAATTCTGCTCTGCTGCACACTTTTGCAATAAATGGATCTAAAGTGAATTGTGATGATGGTGCTGCAAGCGGGATTCAACTTCTATAGGAACATCAGTCTGAAATGGCAATCTAGGTCAACGCATCCGTTTCCCTGTACTAGCAGGCAGCTGAGTCCTGAATGGGCTAAAAAAATCTACTTCCTGCCATAATACTGCCCAAGTTTTTACTGGAAACAAAAAATTTCTACAGGAAAAAAAATAGATCTATAATGACCTACAGAGAGGAAGCAGCATAAACAAAAGATATTACTAATATTGTAGGTTCCAGCATAGCAGGATTTTTTTTTTTTTTTTTGCATATTCATGGGGCATCTAGGAGAATGCTTGTGTCCCTCAATGTAGAGGAATGCAACAAAACAAGCAAAAAAAAATCCCCTAACCTTTCCACTCAGATTAGGGGAAAAATTCTTCCTGATCCTAAATCTGGCTACCAGTTTAACTATAAGCTTACTTCAAGTGGCACCAGGAGCAGTGCAGCACTGTGCTTTTACATCCTGTCTAGACACGTGGCTTATTTCCAGTTGGCTGGTCATTAGAGGAGCAGAACAAAAGTCAAACCAAAAAAACTAGAAGCCAATTCATACATCAAGAGAGAAAAGAAAAAAAATAATCCTTCTTGGCCCAAAGGCAGCCAGTGAATGCCCTGAAGCACAGGATTAATACAATATGATATATGTCACAAGCAAGCAGTGATCCAATTTCCTTTCAAAACTGCTTGGAGACTTGGACCCAAAGATTCATGTCTGTCCAAGGCTGCATTGGGTACTGGAAGGCATAGCTTTCAAAACAGTTTTCTGCAAGTATAACTTCTCTTTCTGGAAATAAGAGAAGCTTTTATCTCTGCAGAACTGAATACTGATCTAGAGAGACATTTCAAAACCTGAAGTCAGCAAAATAAGTACCCTGTGCCCAGAACCTGCTGGTCGCTGGTCATCTGGGAAATGCAGTCGGAGAGCAGAGGTACAGGCAAAGGAACTGGGAGCGAAGGCTTCACAGCAGCATGAACAGTGCTCTGTAAAAGCCTTCCCCTTTCCCCCAGAAAGTGCCCTTCTGTCATCGTATCACATACTAAGATTCATCGCTTTGACATGCTATTACTCAGAAGACCAGGACACAAGAAGATGTATGAGTAGATGTACGAGTACTTGAATGGCTTTCTAGGAAGTCTCGTTTCATGTTCTAGTCACCACATTTAAATTCTGTGATGAGAGGCATTTTACATCAGCAGAAAGAGATAAAATTGTGGTGGTGGTAGTGGGGATCATAGCAAAATGTGATCTATATTTATTTGGGGACACAAGAATTTTATTTTATTTCTGTAGCAGCCTAAGCACTTTTTTTCTGATGCATTTACTTTGCTTTTGTGGTTTATTAAGGTTATCCTTTCCTATCTGATTACATAGGTTAATCAAATATAGAACGTATGGAAGATGAAGATATTACCCTCATCTAGACTAATGTATTTGTGTATATGTGTGTACCTGTGTGTGTGCGTTTGTGGGCAGAAAATAACCCAATTAATTGTTTTTATGTCTTCTAACTTGGGAAGAAAATATCCATTATTTTTATTGGAGTTAATATTTGTTTCAAAGAATATTATTTGTGTTGCAGCAGTGCTTACAATTCTAACTGGAGATGAGGGCCCCTACTTGGCATGTGCTATACAAATCTATAACAAAAAGCATGCCCTATCCCAAAAGCTTACCATCTGCACAGTTAAGGGGAGATAACAGTGGATACAATAGGCTACAGCAGAATGAAGAAATGGAGACAGTTTCACCAGCGTAATAGGCATCAACCTGAAATGAAGCAAAGACTGATCGTGCAGTGCTTACTCAAGGCAAAGGGTTGTGTTATCTTCATACACCCCTATTCCACACTGTGTAGAAGGAAATCTCTTCAGAAATGTCATTTCCCTTTCTGGCCATCATTTGTTGTCAGTGATATCAATGACAAAAAGAAGAGCTATTACTACTTTAGTATGTACATATTACAAAGAAAAGAGAAGGGTTTACCCTGATCCATATGATCATGATTTTTTTTTTTTTTAAATGGAGTCTTCCTGTATAGATATTATTTTACATTTCAAAAGATGGTAATGCAAATGGCAGTAGAAAAGCAAAGGTATTCTAAAGGAAAGGGGATGTACAGTCAGATTTGCTAGAAAATTAATACATGTTCATTTCCACTAGATAAGACTAGCTAGTTCAGGAAAATGGTAATTTTCTTTATACATATTTAATACTGTCAGCTTGAATACAGCTTAGATTGGTTATAGCTAAAAGTCTTATTCAGTGCATGAGATGTGTGAGAAATCTTGACTTTATGGTACATTTTTATTCACCTCCTTTTGATGGCAGATATTGTTGCCTCAAACCAATTTCTAGCAGATGATTTTCACACTACCAAAACCACAATGACTGAGCAGAAGTAGTCCCTTAGGTTGTCTTTTCAGGCAGTTTGGCAGTTGCCAACCTGTTGGGAGTTGCATAAATGAATATATTTTGTGGTAAAAATTCTTTCTAGACAGGAAAAAATAAGTTGCCATAATTCACAAGCTAACACATAGCTTTAATTTTGAATGTGTTGCATTCTTGAAAAATTTTAAGAAATAAACTTTTAACTTCTCAAAAAATAGATAGCTCCTTCAATTTTATAAATCAAGAATGTCTTTCTCCAAATATATATCAATAAAAGAGATTTTTCCCTGTGCATTTAATACATAGCTAGTGACTCATGAATTATAGCTCTTAAGTACCGACTTGGATAGCCAACATCCCAAAATAGAGAGTTTTCCCACAGAGAAAATAGAGAATTTTCCCACAGAGTGAGAAAATGCCTTCCATCTCCTTCTGGACAACCTTTTCCAAGGGCTTCCTGATAAATGAGGAGAAAAAGGTTTCAGAAAATGTAGTTTTTCCCAGGGGTTACGGGGTAGGTTTTCATTGAATTCATGATTTCCTGATTTCACATGTCATAATGAACCATCGATTTCTCTAGCAGTAGTACCACAGGAGTTGATGTCGGGTACTTCATGCTCCCCTTGTCGTCTTTAGGCTATCCTGCTACTCAGCCTGCTTCTCGTGAGGGTCCCCACCCATGGAGTCCCATCAGGAATGGATCTCATGGAAACATACTTGGAGCATTGATGAGGATATAGAAGAATGAACACGCTGTCAAACTCAATACTTCTTTTATTTATTGAACGTAGGAAAATATAGCTACATATTGCAGCTATATAGTACAACAATATATCATCCAATTCTCAGCTTATATATGTATGTAGCAAATTCAAAACATCACGTAATCAGTAATCCAATACTTGGAGTGCATAATACCACAGTATGATGCAGGGGCTAATCTAGGTCCAAAAGTGGGTGAGGTTTGTCTGAGGACATACACGTGACTGCAGAAAGACACTGCTTTCTGGCTATTTTTTGAAGTTGAAAATAATCCTTTCCAAAATATATAGTTTTGCATATGTATTGAGGAAAGGAAGACATGTGCTATTCATTTGATAAAAAGATGGACTAATTATCAGGCAGCCAGATGGCAAAATACAGACTATAATTCACAGGCGAGCATTCAGCACAGATCAACACCTCCCGTATGGCTCCCACACGCCAACAACAGTAAAGACACAGAGCTACAGAAATGAAATGCTGCAAGGGTCTCAAGAAACCATCTAATCCATCTTCTTGCATTGAACAAGGAAATTTTGGGTCAGTGCAATACAATTTTATTCCACAGAAAGACTGTATAGACAAAAGGTTTCAGTAATTAAAAATTCCTTCATATGTGAAATGGGCAACAAAAAAAACCGCAGAGCAAAACCTTGAGAAATCCACTGAAACCCAAACCACAAAAACCTCAAAAGAGAGAATAACCACAACACACATCCTGACTGCTGCAGACACATGTGGGTCTTTAATGTGGTTACAAGTAGAGCATGCAATGAGAACCTTTTATTGCACATGGGATCATTCACACACACACTGAGCAAACCAAAAAATACATTTCCATAACGTGCAAAAAACCCAGCATCTGACACAGACTGTAAAATAAGCTTTGCTGTAATGGGCTCACAGAACGCAATGTGATGGACAAGTTATGAGAACCTGAATAGAATATGAACAACATTCACCACAAATCAGTGCCAAGAAAAGGCAACTGATGAATCTGCACAGGCAGGGAAGCAGCTGCCATGGGCTGGGTGTATGTGGGGCGACGCAGGTGCTGTTGCCCTGCCACAGCACACAGACCATGAGCTGTCCTGGGCACTGGCAGCAAGGAAGGGGTCCCAAACCCTACGAACACTTGTAAATGTTATCCTTATAGAAACTGATCTGAAACTCCTTTAAAGGACTGTAACTCCTACGCTTGCTCTGGACTCAGACACCTATAAATCAGGGGTCTCCCTTGTGTAACGCTTGATTTGCACAAGCACACTTGAGAAACATTGCTGCGGCACCCTACGGTCTGGGGAGCAGTTTTAGGTTTGTCTGCCTTTGCGCCGCAGTGCTGAGTATGCGACACACCACCTGCTGACTGCTGAGGACAAACGGGAGAGGATGACATCTTACTGTACTTTGTGGTTCTTAATTAATTCCATATTTCTGCACTAGATTCTGTAAGACAGAATAGGGTATGGTGGAAGCCTTATGCATTCGTGATAGTCAGCAGAGAATATATTTGGGGACGTCTGCTCTGTGTTCCGAAAAGAAAATAAGGAGTCAGAGTGTATGTACTTAATTAGTGCCATTTCTGAACAAAATTCCTAATTAACTATACATGGTAGTCTGATTTAAAGAACTGCTGTTGTTTCTGTTCCTTACATTTGCTGTGGGTTTTTTTACCTCCCCAAATAAGAGAAAGCAGGACAGGAATCTGGACTCTTTCCCTTGAAGATGTTACTGGTGAACACTGTCCAGAGACAATTCTGCACTGATGCTGTTGGCAGACAGGAGGTCTCAAAGAGCTTTCAAAGAACGCTGGCCTCTTCAGCAGGTCTCTGAGGGTGCCCACCGAGAACGGTGCCATTTGCTTTCTCAAGGGCTTCACCCGTGCATCTTTT
Organism: Gavia stellata; assembly: GCF_030936135.1. Taxonomy (NCBI): domain Eukaryota; kingdom Metazoa; phylum Chordata; class Aves; order Gaviiformes; family Gaviidae; genus Gavia; species Gavia stellata. The sequence goes on from NC_082597.1 coordinate 27,862,962, forward strand.
TGGTGCCCTCCCACATGAATTGTGGGTGACAAAGTCTGCTCTGAAGTTGCCACAGCCCAGCCTCCTGAAAGCTTGACATTCACAGGGGATGTGAAGCCAGAATGAGAATGGTGAGCACTGGGGGGTATCCTTGACTACAGACATTGGCTGCCTGGTTCTGCAAGCTAGTGGGTTTTGCCTGTCACCTTCAGACCCAAACCCAGTGCAGTTACCTGGCCAAATGCCTGGAAAGGGTACACTAGCAGAACATTGCAACTAGATCTTTACCTAGAAGAGTTTATGAGGGACGGGAAAGCTTTTTACCTTTGAAATTTAGCCTTCATGCATTTGCACAACTCCTGCAGCTATCAGTGGGTGTTAAGGGTTTTTTTTCTCCTGACTAATGCTTTGAAATTTAACTTTCTGTATGAACTGGAAATGTAATAGGCATGTACCTTTTCTTTACATTTACAAACTCACATGTTTGGAATACTTTGTGACCTAATTATATGATGAAAAAGCAAACTATATCAGTGAACTGAACACAGAAAATGTGGGAAATACGTTTGTGCATGCATATATAGTGTGAACAGCAAATTTAACTACATTTTCCACAAGAATTACTGAACTGCTGGTAGCAGATTTATTTTAATTGACCTGGCTACATGAGATTTAACATTGGGATGCAATAAGGATGGAAATGTCATTTTCTCAGTTGATATATAGCTATCTTTCAGATTCAGATTCTGCTGGAATGTTAATTGGAAATTTGAATTTCCGGCCCTTGTTAATAGACTAGACTCTGAGAGGTACCTCCATAACAACACTTTCCCTCCTCCTTGGTTCCTTCAGAGGTTATCTCTGCCTGAGTTCTGCTCTTTCTACAATACTTCAGATGCATCTGGATGGCCCAGAGAAAGGTTGCAGTAAGTCAAGAACCCAGAGGAACCAAAGTGGCTTTGTTGTATAATGTGAAAATGCTTAGGATGCCTGTGAAGTGGGTGCTGTGCACTTAGTTTCCCTGGAGTTTCATTTTCACAAGATTACAGAAGAGTGTATTTCAAATGATAGACCAGACGGGCTGTGTTTCAGTGACTGCACAGATTCCCTGCTCAGATGTTCCCAATGGCTCTACTTGCTAAATGGGAAGGATTTTACTGTTCCCACCATGAACTGTCACTGCCTACCTCCATACATGCAAAATCTTTTTGAGGATTCATATTTTTGTCGCAATATTTACATAGAGTTTGACATCTGCAAACAAAGTTCATAACCTTAAGAAATGTATTCAGATACTTATATTTCTAGGCACTTTCTTCTACAAAAAGCCCTGTATAAATCAAAGGGTTTTTTTTTTCAGAATAAAGTGCCACCCAATGTAGCAACAGCATCAGAATCATGTAGTGGAAATGACCTAAATACTCCAGGACGAGGGTGGTTGTTCCTGGTATTCGATACTTACCCCAGAAGTCCTTGATTTACATCTGAGGACAACACTGCATTTGGAGCACAAATTAAAGATTTTTGCAGTCTTTGTAAATTATTATTGTAACTACAGAAGGTATTTTTAAATATTGAAACAAGAGGCTTCTCCTTTTTCTGAGCAAGTTTCTGCAAAAGTAAGCCAGAAGGCGAAGGTAATATCCCCCTTGCAACTGACCACTTCGCTGAGGATAAAACAGAAAATGTATCCCATAGCAATGTCTTAATGGTACTCAGGGTCCAGTACTAATCTCAGACACAGGCATAATTACTGTGAAATCATCTCTTCTGTAGGAACATAAGCAAGAACTGATTTTGTAAAATCTTTTCTATGTATTTACCCAGGCTTAAACCTGATCCTTACTGTGAAACTATCTTGATAAAGCAAAGGATCCTAAAAGGTTAAGACAAACATGATTTGGAGACAGGATATTTTTTGTCCAGAACACCCACACCCGCATGAATTGTCAGCTACAAGCACATGCGATGTGTGCTACAATCAGAGTCATGACCACAGTGGGGCAAGAGAGGCACCAGATGGTGACAGATGCGAGGACCACCACCTCGGGGTGCTCCGCAGGTCCAGGGCAGACTCTGGAAGAAACATCTGGCAGCTGAGAGGAGCACAGAGGGCAGCGACACCAGGGAGGAAAGAGCTCCAGAGAAAAGAGCACGAGGGTAATAAAGCAAACGTGTCCAGTGTACCAAAATATCCTGCCCCCTGTCTGAATAGAATAAACAGTTTTGTGCATGGACCTGCAAGCCCTATGCATAACCAGTGCTTGGTTAATTTATCTTATTAAAATAACTTCGTCTGGGGAGAGAGGAAAAACCATGAGCATTTACTGCATCTGAAATTCACTTGCATGAACAAAACCTCTAGTACTGCTTTACACATGATTTCACTTACCTCTGTTTTATACTATTGTAATCCCAGTTATTTCAGCAAGCATTTTATACCATAACATCTGAGGCCAGAGTGGGTCCCTTACAAAAGACTTTAAGTACTGTGATCTTGGAGGGGCTCCTTCATCTTGTGGGATAAAAATTTTTTGTACACATTTTAAATGTTGCGTATAAGGGGCCATAAACAGCCTCTGTGGAAATGAAAGTTTGACATCACTATGCTAAAAGTTTCAAATATTTGTGAGATTCAGCATCCATTAGATGCACAATTCCACCAGCAAAAAGGATTGTTCTCTGTAGATTACGTGGTTTTCCTATTTATGCATACCCCGTCTCACAAAGCATGCGTTACATTTAGTCTTTTGTCTAATGTGTAGGTCAGTAAACTATAGTTTTGAGATTTTCTCTTTTAATTCCTCAGTCCACAGTATTTGACATTCGACCAAGATTAGTTTTTGCATATTTCAGTGTGTGTGATGATTTTATCAGGATCTTAGTTAAGGGTCTCCAAGATGAATTTTTAACCTCTGTCATGTCTAGTTTGTAGCATTCATGGACAAACACTGTGTATACTGTGCATCTTTATAAGGCAAATTCTTTTCCTTAAACTTTTTGCATTAGCAACATGGTCCCCTGTTAAAACAAAAAGTCTGCACAGGAAAAGTGAATTGTGTAACTCCACTAGCATCATCCCTCCCCCAATCAGTACTGTGGCCTGCTGCTTTTCATTCCACATCCTTAACTGTGCTGCAGGGTGGTGGTCATTCTTCTGCTAAGAAATGCCCTCTCTAATGCTCAAATATTAAAATGTGGGGAACACGTCTAAAACCACTGCAGCCAGCTGTAACGAAGTGAAGTCCATTATGAACATTTCTCTTACACCACACTCCTCACTGTAGCACATACATTTATGAGACCCCTCCAGGCACTGCATGACATTGTGAGGACACACTGGCTGAAATAATGAGTAGCCACTGTGCAGTAACATGTCATTTTACAGCAGGGAACCTGTGTATGGTAGGCATGGTGCCACACAAAGATTGATTAGAACCAGATGGTAAAAAATGCATTGCAACTGGCGCCCTGATGAGCTTGCTAGAGTGATTATTAAAATGATAGACCAGTCCTCCTGAAGCATATACACATTCCCTAAAGCACTTTCTGGTGTGATCCAAGTTCCAGGTGTCGGTATTGGGAGGGAAATGGTTGTAGTTGACCACACTGCTATATAAATGTAATTATATTGGTGGTGTACAGTACAGTACAGAGGTGACATGCCTACCAAACTCCAATCAAGAGAAGTGTTCCTACAGTCCCTTTTCTGGTCCAGAATTCAGAAAACCTGCATTCAGTTCCTGTCTCTACAATATGCTGCCTGTACCGCTGCAGTACCACCCTTGCGGGTAAAGGCCTAAACCAGTTGCTGTCACTGGCAAAATTCCCACTGACCTGCACAGGGAGAGATTTTAATTCTTAATCTTCATGTTCCTCATCTAGTAAACAAAGAAGATATTTCATTTCTCCTAGTACATCTGTCTATTGTTTCTTTATTCAGACTATAATCCTTTTGGACAAAGACTCTTGCGAATTTTGGCTCTTTTGTAAAATTAATGTCAGTAATAACCTATGTCATCCCCAAGTCAAGTAACATCAGCATGTGACGGCCCAAACATCAGTACCATAGGTTTCTAAAAATCAAGCGTGGTCTCCAATGGGTAGAAAAATACAACTAACAATTTGTCAGAGGCTTACATGGTCACGCTGTGGCATGCAAGTGGTCCGGTCCTATGGTTAGCCCTCCAGTGCTTTTCCCACACCTTCATGGTCAGCACTACCCTGGGTGCCCAGAAGGAATAAAGATGTTTTCCTGCAGTTCACTGGGATCTTAGAGCAGCTCAGCTGCCCCAAGCACATAGAACAATTAGATCATTCTCTATAAACTGCTCTCACAAAAGTCTGATCATTGCAGCACAGCCGATACTTTGTAAAGTGGCCATTCTCAATTGAGCTAGACTAATGTGGTTAAGAATATTAAACTTACTCTTAGATAATATGTAGCACAAAGGCCCTCAGTCTCAGCTGAGATCTCTCTGGGTTACAGTGATATAAATAATACTTAAATAATTACTGTGGGAACTAAGTGATAATTAGCAATTTCAGTTTTATTACAGCACTTGCCCTTTGAAAGCCAAAGATGAAGTGATAGATTCTATAGGAACATTTGATGTTTGTGGAAACACAACTGTAATTAATGATAACAGCAAGATCTATTGAGATAAAAATGTGATGAAATCTCATAGCAAATTTACAATTTAAAAAAAAGATTTGCAACTTTAGCACATTTAAAAAACATTTGTTTTGTTTGTTCTACACACTCAATAAAAGTTTTAAATATGTAAGTACTGAAAGCATTCTTTTTTTGTCCAGAACTGCTGAATTTTAAATTATATTTGTAGTTCTCCCTTCAGCGAGACAATCAATTCTACTGGTGAGACCATGTACTTCTACAGTCTAGTAATATCTTCTTCCAGTGTGATTGATTTTGTCTTACACTACAGTACAGAGTGTATAATTTTCCATTGTAAGTAGGACTGTTTTCTCACTTCAGCAGAAAAAAAATGCTTAATTTTCATCCACCAGCATTTAATTCACTTTGGGTCTATTTTTCATTCTAGCTAGTTGTGTAATTCATGCCCATCTGTTTCTCTGCAAGTCAAGTGATCATTTTTATTTTTGAAAAGTGTTCTTCTTCTTGTATATTGCAATAAATCTTAGAACAATATTTTGCCGACTGATTGAATATTCCCACTTGTTACAGAAGGCATTTAAAAAAGGAGCACTAAAGAATTTCCTTAACACCCATGAGGTTCACAATAAGTGCAAAAATTTTCTTTGGTCACAGCAAAAATGAAAGCAATTATTGTCAGGAATGCCAGGTTTATGCTATGCATTCACAATCAAAGGCAAGCTCTAGTTTCTAAATGCAAATTATTTAATACAGTCTCTCAGCTCTAGAAGAATATATAAGAACAAGGAACAGAAAAATCATAGCTTAAATCCACATGGCAGCATTCTGCTCAGATCATGAATAGACAGTGGGAAGCAAAATACACAAAGAAGGAAAAGCAAAACAAAAGGAAAAAGGAGATGTAGTTATTCAGCAGTAAAAATAGTGAAATAATTCTTGGGGGTAACTTATAATGGAAAATTAGATTCTTCAGTTCCAGATGAAAATATGAATGCAACTCAAGATGTTGTAGCACATCTTTGTTATCATATATTATACTGTTTTGACCCAATTTGTCCTAGTTTTTGTCCATACCAGTGGGAAAAGAGTTCTTTCTGACCTTAGAAGCACTTCTCAGCTTCGGCTCCAGCTGCTGTGCAAGCGTAAGATCTCCTTACCTCATTCCCTTCCCACGTGGGAAAGACCAAAGCAGCTACTAGATACAGATGTTCATGATCATTTTCTCTGACCCATATTCAAGGGGAAGAAGGAGAGCACGGTTCAGAGACATACCTCCTCCAAGGGCTGTTCCTGGAAGGAGTAGGTTACCCAGCACACTTTGCCCAGAGCTACCACTGAAGACACAGCCTAGTCTTTGGCTTTTTGGCTCCTGTGGCAGTTAGGCTTTCTGTTTTCAAATTTACAGAAAAAATCAGTTGCTTTAATGAGACACTTCAAATAATATCACACACTAGTGAATTGCTGTCTTGGCAGCAGGCTACCGCTTCACTGTCCTTCCATAAATATAAAAGATATAGAGGGCGTCTGCTCTCAGCCCTCTCTTTCATTCAGAAATAAGCTATTGGTCCCCTAGATTTGTGTTTTCTACTGCACAGCCTCTGGAGCAAAGCCAAAGAATCATTCCTAAGGAACTCTGAGCATACAGTAGATTTAGTTTTGTCTGTTTTGAGGCATCCTCACTTTATTTTCTGGCCTATCTTTCCAAGGACATGAAGTTTAAAAAATTACACCCTTTGTTTCTTCTTTTAGCTGGCTGGCAGGCAGTTCCGCCCCCCCCCCACCACCCGCCCATTATTTTTGGTACTCCTTGACCAATTTCAGCCCGTATAGCAGATGGTTAAAGATCTCAAATACAGCAAACGTCTACACTGAAGTCTAGATGCTGATTAAAGAAGAGAGACCCTACTGGTGTTTTCTCTGAAGTAAAGGCAGAGAGAATTCAGCGCAACCTCTGTAGCAGCATCTAGCTGGTCAGTCAGCAGGCATGCCCTGATTGGCCACTTACCATGCACATTTTACCGCGCTACACAGCTAAAAGCCAAAAAAAATAGCTCAGACTCGTAAGAAGTGTTGATGAGGGGAGAACTAGGTTAACACCAGCAGGCTGGAGGACTACTGTGGTGCGAAGAGAGGGCGCGGGGCTTTGGGAGGAGGCTGCGTGTACTGCAGGGGAAGCTAGGAGACAATAGATATCATGGCAGCGAGGCAAAGGAACATAAGGGTGAGCTGAGTGGGGAGAGTATTTTAAAGGATATACTACACAGACCCATGAGAAACCCAGCTTCACCAATTCCACTGGCTGTGGATTAACTGCTTTGGCATAGTTACCTCACCAGGACTTCAGGAGTGAAAAAGAGTCCATGGTTTAGAGATCCCAACAGAACTCGAGCAACTGAGTTTGCAGTATGGGCCTTCCTGCTGTTAAGCAGGCAGGACCGAGAAAGCCCACTAACAGCTTCAGGAGCAGCCCCAACCATTCTGACTCAAAGGAATCTCAGAAACCTCAAATAAAACAATCACTTTTTATTTTCCCTGTTCAGACAAGTCAATCTGGGACTAGATTGTGTACCTTTTATGTTGTGTGACTAAATTTTACCTGGCTCATTGCTTTTCCATTTTGATTTCATGGCTTGATTCTCTGCTATCTTAATTTGTGTAACTACATTGCTTCTTAATTTCCACAGATCTGAATTAAGAACACAGGACAGCAGAACAGGAAATGATTTGCCAGTCTTGCAGGATCCTCAGCCTTCCCTCACACCTTATCTGACCAAAATTGAAGTTTTTCAAAAACATCAGAGAAAACAAGACAAAACTTATACCTTCATGATGGAATGGCCCCGTGCTGTGGGCATTCACACAGGATCTGCATCACCACCTGAACATCCAGAGGAGTTAATTTAGAGGGATTCAGATCCAAGCTTACAGCAGTTTATGAATGCTTGATCTTTAATATATAGTCTGTGCATATAAACATACAAAATACACAAACACATATCTACGGATCACTTATCTGTATGATGTGTGATACAGAAAATACTGTAAAACCTGTCTTCCCAGCCCTGCCATCGAAACCAAGCTTTTTAAATTTTCAGATTTGTTTATGTATACATGTAGTACATGCATGTTTGTGTGTGTGTGTCTGTACATATATAAATACAGATACAAAAAACCACACGTACAAAAATCTGAAAATATTGTCATGCTTGCAAGTATGGTTACGGAACAGCTAAGTCAAAATGAGTGCTTTTGCATGCAGCTCCCAGTGCAGTGAGGTTGGATACCTGTTCACCTCAGCCATTGGGGAAGCCACGGGACTGGGACAAGTCTATCCCCATGCAGTTAAGGTGCTTCACTGTTTGTGAACTATTTTATTTTGCCAGTGAAGGTAATCTGTCAGGGTAGATGAATTACAGGATGAGATGGCAATTGCCTCTCCGAGCAGGTCCTGTGTCCTAGCAGGCTGTAACAGCCCTTAGTTGGATTCTTCAGCCGAAAGCGAAAGCAGCACAGAACAATTAGAGAGAGTTATATTCCTGCTGAGTTGTACTGATGGGCAGATAAGCTGCTGCATTATGGACATGTCCTCTAATAGATTAAATAATTAAGCAATAGGTGGACATCTCTTCCTTAGAGTTTAAGATCATTAAGCAAATTTACTTGGAAGCATTCCTAGACTTGCAATTATTCTTATTAGATTTAATAGTATCACAGGATGATGTGAGCAGTCAGCATCTTTCCTGATGCAGTTCAAGTGATGGGCTTCATGCTGTGTAATTTGAAGTCAAGTCATATTACTATTTGTCTTTTTTTTTTTTCCCCGCATTGAAATATTTCAGTCTCAGCACTGTGCACACAGGTTATCTTAGTGCTGGGAAGCATTCGTGTTATCTGACTTTCAACAAGCACTCCTTATTCACCAACAATTTACTTGAAAAGTAAATAGAACATTAAAATGACAAAGCATTTGATCAGAAGAGTGGCCCTTCCTGACTTCCTATTCCTTGGTAACAGTCAACAAGCAAATATATAGCTATGACTTTTCTGCATGAGGAATGAAAAGAAAGCTAAGTGTACAGACTACCTCTATTAAAGATTACCCTGTTTCCCTTGGAGGAGAACTCAGGCTGTAATGAAATAATCACACTTTATCTCCAAAATGACGATATTCTATGCAGTGCCTTAGCAATTTCGTAAGATTTTTGTTACATCAAGTTACATGATATAAAGGGGTTTTTTTTGTCTACCAGTACTCACTTGCCATTTAGCCCGAACTTGGCTGAGATCCACCTTTGTTGCATGGTGAAGGAAGAGCAGAGCAACTGAATTTACAACCGTTTGCTCAAAACCTCTTTGAACCCCTGCTGACCATCTAGAAAGCTCCAGCCACATATGAATGCTACAGGCACCTCGGTGTACTCTCCCTTTGAAAAGGCTTAACTCATTAAGTTTGGAATCCAGATGTGCGTAGGAGGGGAGGGAAGAATAAGATGAAAGCAGAAGTATGGTTCTATCTTATGTACCAGTCTAAGTACTAACAAGGCTCTTTGTGTAGCAACCGATGATGGTCCTTTCACTGTCTCTGATGCATCTAACCAGGAAAGGGTCCTTGCTGAAGGAGGCTCTTGCTTTGTATTTGAATATGTAATTTTACCAGTTATTGAAAGTTATTATTAGAAGATGATGAAGATTAGAGTCTTTCAGCATATCAAACTATTTCATTTCAATGGAAATGAATGATGGTTTTCTAGCATTAATTATTAATTTTCTAGTATTCCATTACTTAGGAATTCAAGGTGCTTACAATGGAAATTTAAGTGGAAAATATCTGGGTCATCTCTGAGCAAATATGGTCCTGCACAGTGTCCTTCTTTAGCCTCTCCAGAACAATTCCTGAGTAACAGATTTTCTGTCTGCTAAACCTTCTTATAAAGATATTTTGGTCCACATGCCGTAGGGCTCCAAAGATATTGGTGGCTATTGCTTTCCCTTTCTAAAAGTTTCTTCTGATCGGGACCCTGGTTTATAATTAATCTTTACTTGGCACATAAAATAAACCAACAAAATACTAGGATATATTTCTGTTCCTCAGTTTCTTCCTCAGAGTAAGCACTCTCTAAGCTTAGATCAGATTCCTTTTCTGTTTCTAATATATGGCTTTGCCTCTAGTTAGTCCATCCATTTCCTTCTCTGTTGTCCTGATTAAGCTTCCTCTGAAGCAATCTGTTGAAAATCTACCTTGCATATTTTCTAAACCTCTTTTTCAGGTGATTTTATGATCTGCCGGATGAAATGATCAAAGCTGTCATGAAAAATTCCATTGCGCTGTTCAGATTTGAAAAATCTGTCTTAAGCAGCGACCATTTCTTTCACTCAAGGATATCCCATCTGAATGGATCATCACAGAAGTTCAGAGACCACATCTCTTCATCTCCATAAAGGATACAGTATTTTTCCCATTACCTCGTATGACAGAGAAGCACAGGAGGCTGAGAAGTTCCGTGTTCAAAGTGGAGCCTATGCTTTAACACAGATGTACACAGAGGAACCACACAAACTTCTCCAGATGATCACACAAGGTTTACAATACCTGCTTTGTCGCAGTAGAATATAGAATAACAAATATAGAAGGGTAGGTGACTGTAATTCCAACATGAAAAGTTTTATCTCCTTTGGTTCCACCCATGTGGAGTAATGGGAACCGTGAGCATTGGTGTGGCATTTTAAGTGGCAGGATTCCTTACTGCCTTATCAGTAGAGGCATTGGTAGCTGTTTTCCTTCTCCTCTGTTGCACTCACAGACTTTGTGCCTCTCTTCAGTTGATCAGTATTTTGAATTTTGCCACAAGATCATTCTGTTTCTATAGTGATCTTGGCACCACTAGTGTAGGCTCATTTCCTATCAGTCATGGTTTACTTACGTCAATGAGCGCATTATTTTCAACTGCGTTTCTCTCATTCCTGCATCATGTAGATCATTATATTTATTTGCAGCCAATGAGACCAACAAGTTTCTAAAATTGCCAGAATATTTAGAACAGTCTGACAAACTATACTATGTTCCTGCATATTAATGTGCCATTATGTTGGGAAAACAGAGCATAAGTAAACATTAATTAGGAAAATAGGTAGAAAAAATAGACAAATTCAGTACAGTACTCAGAAACAAAAATCTAAATATATGGAAGTTAAAAAGTCAGAGCATGCTAATTTTACAGAGGCAGAAGTATTGAATCCTAAAAGCTACACAGTGGCTTAGCAAGAGCAAAAAGGAAGGCTAAGAAAATCTACAGAAAATCCATTATTGTTCCTGCCTAGTTGAGGTTCTGGCTATTATTTACCATAAAGTGTATAGCACAGGGCGGATCTCATGTTCTGATCTACATTTTAAGGGCAGCTGTAAATCAGATACATGAGCTTTTCTAATTCTATGTACTGAAAACACTTCACCATTGTGTACACCAATCTGTCTTTTTAGCCTTCTGTAGCCACTATAATGATTTTTTGTTCTCTTGGATTATGAGTGTGTATGATGAAGAAGGCCTCTGTTTCCAAACAAGGAGGGAATTCAAGAAGAATTTGTCACTGAATGGGACAGCTAGCAGATAAAGACAACACTTTCCCTAAAAAAGATCGATTGTTCTTCTAGCACAAGTTATACAAAATGTACTGATGTAGCTTAGCTATGACTGAGTAGGAAAACGGGGATGTTGTTCAGACAGTTTATTTAAGTATGTTTGACTTTCTCTGATTTTAAATAATGTTTTCAATAAAACTATGGGAATTCTAGATTATATTGAGGCAAACCTTTGCAAGCGAAATCAAAGCAAATAGCATAAGTTTCCATTTCAATGGAAGACAACTAGAAAAATGTGAAGTTTGGAAATGAAGATAGGTAGATATGAAAGCAAGTGTATTCCTTAAAGATCACTGTGCTCTACTTTTCAGTAACATGCATGGGTTAAAAAATAAGGCTAATGTAAATCAGTTTGCAGGAATAGAAATTGAGGTACAGCCATTGAATGTCACGTTTGTATCAATCATTTCAGTTAATATGAACCCATGAAACTAACCTGAAACCCCAGAGGTTATTTAACTTTGAACCTGAGTCCATCTCTAGCCCCGCCACAAATGCTGCCAACTGTTTTATAGAAGGTATACCCATTAGAAACAGGCTTAAGGACTTTAAAAAGCCTCTCCCCAAAGCAACCTCTCTGATGGGAGGAAAAAGGTTTCTTTTAGCATTTTCAGGCCAGGACCAGTCATCATTTGGATTTGTGTTTCTCTCAGCTCTTGGAACAAGCAATTTCTTTCCTGTTGTAATCTTGCTGGCTAAACTGCACAAGAACGGTTCTTTTTGTTAGATAGTAATATAACCTTCAGCAAAGCTGTAAGGAAAAGTGAACTAGAGGGGACAAGTGTTTAAGCTCTTGTTTCCCAGCACTATGGAACACTGGATTGAAATTTTTTATAGGGTTCTTTTTTTTAAAATAGGTCACTGAAAAATACTGTACTGGGCTTAAGCAAATTGCAGGTTGGGGTCAGCTTTGCAGCTGATAGGCATTGGCATTGTTTTGTTCTTTTGGCTGTTCATTTTGTACAACAGCCAAGAATCTAGTCTCCAATAAATATGAAAGTTTATTACATTAGCTCTGACAAAGTTCAAGAATACAAAAGAAGGTGTATGTTCACTCTACACCTAGAACAACAGCTCATGTTCAGATCCTCTAAACTCCATATCCACAAAGTGGGACTGAGGCTTCAGAATCTTAAAAAGCCGTGAAAGGCTGCCACTGCTGCCTCTTTTCCAAAATAACCAATTTTGTAAGGAAGTGTAAATTCCTAACCCAAGGTGATCTTCCTGTTCGATCCAGACATCTTCAAAGCTAGCTTCTGGCTTGCTGGGCAAAATGTGCTACCCAGGTCTCTTTGTGGATCTGGGTCTGAGAGAAAACATTGCTGAAGACAACTGGATTAAGCACAACAATATCACAGACAGACACTAAAGCGGAAATAAGATAAAGGTTTTAGGCAGAGTCTGTAACTAAATATAATACCTGATTCAGGAAAACTTCTGATCAGAGAATCATAAAACAAATCTGAGCTATTTCTAATGAGAAAAATGAAGGAAGTAAAAATACACAATAAATAAATCTTGACCTGAGACCCAGGGTTCACTATACCAAATGACTAGCAATGTTGCAGAATAATTCAAAGTAATATAGCTACACCCCAAAATATAAGAAAAATAGAGAACATCAATACACAGTTAATTTCCATTTTTATCTAATGTTTTCAAACCAGACAAGTGAGAGAAAAGACAAACATGTTGATCAAACAAATACCAGGAAAAGAGGAGGAGGTTTTTATGAAGATTCATAAGATTGCAGCAGGTAGACAAAAATCAGTATTAAAATAAGGCAGGATGTGAGTCACACTTATTTGTAGGTTGTTGTGCGAGTTCTGTCACATAAACAAATTGTATTGGTCAGGATCTATTACAGATACACATTCTGAGCCAGGCTGAAATTTATGGTTGCCATCATGCAGTACATCCTGGCTCCTCAGAACTGGACAGTGACAGCAAATCCACCTGCTTTGGAAATGCTACCAAAGGAAAATCTCTGCTAGCTGATAGAAAGATATTCCATATGACAAATGCTTGAGCAATATGATGTTATCAACATATGCATTCACGTTCATTATGAAATTACAGTATGTTAGTTTTCTTTTTCAAGAAGACTAATTTAATTTCCACTTTCCTCTGCCTGTAGCATGTCTTTGTGGAACAATCTTCTCATTTTTTTAAAGTAACTGATTTCCCTAACATACCGCATCATTAAAAAATATACGTACTATTGGTAAGATGCTTGAAAAAACAGTGTCCAAAATAACATCCTTCTAGCTTACATGGAACACCATTTGTCACTATGAATGGCCAAAAGAAATTATTTTTGTCTCATTTCCGTGTCCACCAAAATTGTGAATGAAATGGCTGCTCCTCATACCTTTCTAGTTGGAAGCAGTGAAAAGAAAAACAGCCAGCGGCCTCAACAACTGAGCTCAATGCTGCTATGGAGACAGCTGTGAAATTTTCGTGCCTTCTGCCCCCATTTGATTGAAATTGAATGCCCAGACTCTTCACTGCCTACTGGAAGAAGACAGTTTCAGACTTTTTCTGATTTTATCATTTTTGCTGCCTGCCTGATAATTTTGCTTGCTAGCATGCTCTATGGGCATTTGAAGCAGCACAGTACCAGTCTGACTAGTGTTCCAATTTCTGAAGCATCCTGAGGCAAATTATCAGATATCAATATTCATGACAGTTTTCTGCCACATATCCATCTAGGGACATGACTCAGGAAACAGAATAGGAACTTTACGCTCTATCATATGTCTCATCTACAGGCAGGACAAACCAAAGTGCTTCCTATTCACCTTTGCCGCATTTCACTCTCCCTCTGCACAAATATTAATGTGTTCAAGATGTGGGAGAAGGCATCCTTGTGTGTACAAAGATTAACAGCCACACAACCTCTTATTAGTGTCTCCTTGAGCCTTTCCCATCCACAGTCTCAACTTCTTTCTTCAACCGGAAAATAATAATCACTTCTTCTCTTGCAGTAATTGATAAAAGTCTAATAATCTCTTTCTCTAATTTTCTTATTACTCAGTTCATGTGCTAAGTCAGTAATTTATTTGCTTTGGTGATGGTTACATTTTGTCACTGTCACTTCACAGGAGTTTCCAATATGCTGCTGGTTATGTTTTCACCTTTGGTAATGACTTGCTTTAGCGTGAATTCCATTTTTCTTTGCACTAACTGGAGTCTACTCTTGGCTGCCCCAATACATTTCAGGGGGTATAACCTATCTCATATAATGGATAAACATCCCCTCGAAACTGGAATGGACCATGTATATGTCCTGTTATGCTAGTGATGATTACCTAGGTAGGCAATGCTAGAGGAGGAAGAGCAGCTACTCTTACGCTAACTCTTCTTTCTTATAAATATGAGCTTATTATGTGTCCAGTGTCATGAATGATATGAAGTAACGTATCTCAAGGACAACACTACCAGATTAAACCTTGCCTCTTTCACAAGATTTCATTTGTTGAGTTGTTTATTTCTACATGCAGCTGCTATTAAATATTTTATTTTATAGCTTTCATATTCATATTCTAAAGGCTTCCTTTTTTTTTTTTTTTTTCCCCCTCAACTGCTGACCTGAACTGCTCGGAATAAAGTGCTGGTAAAGATCAGTTTAGGCACTTTAGTCAGGGAAACAAATGAAGCAATATTATATTCTAGTTCAGAACTTTTAAACAGCTTACTGCAACCATATTGTTGCTCAAATCCCCCTGCTGCAATTACAAAAAAACAGCATGACAAAAAGAAAATATTAGGCTTGGCACAGTCAGTCACCTTTGAATAATTTGTCAGGTTCTGAATTTTCTGCGGATTAATAATGCTTGTCCATCAGAATGCAAAATGACTTGTCCTGTGACATGTCTAATTGCCTACATTCAGGATCTTCCGTGGAAAAGGCCTATGACAATAATTAATACCTAATGCTATAAACACCATTGCTTTGGGTGTTGCCTAGCAACCAGCATCCCGTAGGCTTCCTAAGGGGCCTCAAATAAAGGCAGAAGAGGGATCCTTTCGTACTGCCATGGGTGAGAAGCAGCTTTGTTCTAGGCTGCTGCTCTGTTCTGGTTGTTTCTAGAGTGATCTCTGCAAAACAAATCTCCCTTAAGAGGCTGCATGTCTGAAAAGCCTTTTCAAAGGCTAAACAGAAGCCAAATGCTGCACATGCTGATGTTTTTATACTTTGGGATACCTTTTACGATCAGAAATACAACCACTATCCTCTTGTTGTCCTCCAATAACAGAGCCTTGTTTCCAAAGGAAGTGTTTCTGTGGGTTCATTTCTACTTCTAATTGGAATAGTTTCACCTCTGTGACAGGGCTGATTTTTTTACAATCAACTGGTTTTTTGGACAAACAATACATTAAATTTAAAAGAGGACTTGGGCTGTGAAGTGTTTTTATACAAATACTGTTGTACCTCAGTGGTATATACAGAGCAGAGTAGAACAAACTTCACTGAAATGCCATCTTTCCCAGCTGTGAAAGCATTCCTTTTTGATAGTGCCATTTTTTTAAGTACCAGTTCATTTCCAGTGAAATCTCTTTATCTTGGCACAGGGACATCTAAATCTCATTTCATTAAATGTGTATGTTTACTCAGATGGTCACTTCAGTAAGAGCAAGAGGCTGGAAACCAGTATTCCAGGGTTTTCTTTCTCAGTTACAGTTTCTGAACTGTTCAGTGGTCTTCAGCAAGTCACTGAGCTTTCCTTTATCTTTGTTTCTACATTGAAATAACCGCTCAAATATCTTCAGAGTCAGAAAGATATTGTGTTGCTTAATTAGTAGCTACTATGTTATTTGATAGCCCTTAAGGAAAAGTCACCAGTATCAGGACATATTTAACTTTGTCATAAATAATGCAGAATTTATATAGTTTTAAGCTAACACATTCAGCACTATTTGAATAGAAAGGATACAGCAAAAAATCTGATTTCAAAGTAATCATTTTATTGACAGGACCTAGAAGAGGTTAGACTAACTGGTTGGTAATCCAGTCCTGTGTTTCTATGAATTATATTTTGTAGTTGTTTTAAAATAACAAAGATCAAATGTTGTGTAAATATTCCTCATTCCAAATCCACTGGCTTTCCTTTTTTTCTGCCTTTGTCCTGCATCAAGATTATTCAGTCTTTTGAGATATTTTGTAAAGTCATTATATTCATACAGATTTCTGGTTGCAGCAGATCTTCTGTAGAGATTTGGTTTTACATTCATGCCCAGTCT
Source organism: Gavia stellata (assembly GCF_030936135.1). Classification (NCBI taxonomy): domain Eukaryota; kingdom Metazoa; phylum Chordata; class Aves; order Gaviiformes; family Gaviidae; genus Gavia; species Gavia stellata. The sequence goes on from NC_082597.1 coordinate 27,879,458, forward strand.
TGAAACCTCAGAGGAAATTGTCAAGGCACAGAAGGCAGAAGAGTCCCCAGCATCCATTGAGAGTTGATGAAACTCAGGAGCCTAAACGCTCTTCATTTTTGCAACACAGCTAGTTCATACTCATTTTTTGAATTTCATTCCCACTTAATTGTCAGTAAGGTAGGCAACTGACACATTGGGGACCGAAGTCCCATATAATCTAAGTAATGGTATAACACATCTCAGTCTTGAGGCACATGCTGAGCAAAATTCTAATGAAAGATAATCTTATGGATATTCAGAATTTAAATGGTACAGCAAAGGCAGAATCCCTAATCCCTGACTTAAAGATTTCACCACGGTTGTACATTGAAAGATGCTTGTGCTTGACAGGAAAGACTAGATAGGGTTATCTCTCCCTGGCTCATTGCTTTTCCCCTGTCTGCCTCATTTCCATGTAAATAAGTGAATTTTGCACACATACTGAATGCCACATGAATTATAATTTCACCTTTTTTACTTGTGTTTTCATAATGAAAGTCTGTCTTACTGAATTCTTTGTCTGATTAAAACATTCATCAGCACTTGTGTTACCCATAAACTTGAACCACAGACTTACACACGAGTTGCCTATCTTTAGTTCGAGTCACTATGAGTCTTGGTAATATGATCACATTAGTTCAGTTTATAGAACACACACTGTCTCAGATCTCTTGTCTTGTCACAGAATTATTTTTCAACTTTGAGAGTATAAATAAAGTTACATTGCAAAAGTTGAATTGCATCAGTGAGAAAGTGCATCACATTCCTACAGGCAAGCAAATTTGTTCCTTTATTCTAGCAAATGCTTGTTTTCCAGGAGGGAGTTAACTCCTCAGCACAGTGATTTCTGTTCTGTGTCAGCAGCACAGGAGCTAATTCTCCTGGGCTGTAGTTCTACAGTGTCAGTGGTGGAGCTAACAACCTATTGAAGCAGTGTTGTTTCATTAGCAAGGGAATTTCTCCCTAGTGGAGCATTTCAACACAAACAACATTTCATTACCAAGTCCCCATATAGAAGTTCAATCCAAGTGCTAAGGTAGTTACCACCTTACCGAGACTAGTCCTTCTTGGCAATGAATTGATCAACCTCCCCTGAGATTTTATTTCTACAATTACAGAGTAAAGATCCTCTTGAAGCTGTTTCATGTGCTGAATGCCCGCATACAGTGCTGCACTCGCAGAGTGAGCTCTCAGAGCAATAGTTGCGCTTTGGCAGAGAGGACAGCCTCCACTGTGTGCACTATCATTTCAATTCCAGCCGAGTTTCTTCTAAGATACAGCGGTCCATTTTGGCAGTGGTACAGCTTCATCCCTACAGGGGGGCATTTAGCGATCCAATTTTGTTCATAGGATGTCAGCAGCATAAGAAAATTTCAAAATTAACCTTTTGCATAATGAAAAGGGAAAAATGCCAAAACAGTGGGGATAGCAATCAATGGATTCTTTCTCAAAAAAAAAAAGAAAAAAAGGCAAAAAAAACAGAAAGAGATTCTGCAATAAAGTGATTTAACAATCGCTGAAAAAATTAATATCATGGTGTGGTGATTTGTGGGCTAAGAGTTAAATTCCAAAATGAGGTAGTGTACTTCCCAGCACTGCAGATCACTGCATAACTCCTGCCAGTGAAGGAACAAACTCTTCCACGTCTGGCAGTTGCAGCATGAATTCCCCTGACTCCTGCCACTACAGCCAATATGATCACAGCAGCATGCATTTCTCCTATGTCAAGAAAAAAAAGTGTTTTTTTCTTGGAAGTGCTGATGCCTGTAAAAGTACATTAGTCATCATGCCTGCTCAGGGAAACTGTTTCTGAGAATTCTTGATTCCTGCACCTTTATTGTTTCAGTTAGCAATCTCTTGTGGATCTACTTCACATTACTGGTACCCATGAGAAGATGAGTGAAAGAGAGAAATAAGACAGGTTTTCTGAATATTTTCATACATTTTCAGTCTGATAATTTTAACTGTCCTATACCTTTCCAGTACTTAAAAAGCTGTACACTCTTTTTTGTCTTGACAGCAAATGAGTTATCATTTTCTTCCTCATAGGGAAACACATGCAAAACAAACAAATAACCAGCTTTTTCAGACATTATAGCATAGACTTGAAATATATTGATACTCCAGTAGAAGCTTATGGATTTCAACTCTAGGGAGATCAGTGCGTGACCTTTTCTTTTTGCACAACACAGACTGCAAGACTTCTCTAAAATAAATGTTTCAAATTCATAGGCTGTACCCATTTTTAGTTTCTGGATTCCATTCTGGGCTCAGATTTCTAAAAGTTAGGCACAGCAAATGTTCAAATTTTAGATTCCAGTTGGAGCTAACTTTCTCTCTTCATGTGGTAAAATGAGGTCTCATTTAGAATACTCCTGCTGAAGGTTAACTTTTTGAATTGTCACCTGTAATTTTTAGACATTTCCAGGATGTTACAGTATTGGCAGAATGATGTCATTCAAGGTGAAGCCTCAGTGATAGCAGTTTTCTCTTTCTATGTAAAAGATACTTAAGGATCTTGTCATTTCGTTCTTTAGTATGATGTGAGGTTTACAGTAGGCGCTATCTAATACTTCAGATATTAGACACACAAAACACTCTATTTTTATAGTGTTTTCCCTTCTTTCTGTCCACTTGTGCCTTTCTAAGCAGATTATAGCCAGTTTTCAACATTCTAGTCATGTGAATCACATCACTAGCTTATAGTAATATGCAGCACTGTTGAATTTATGCTCATATATCAGCAATTCCAACACGTTTTATTTATTAGCTATGCTCCTTGTGCATAGTCAATTAAGGCATATTTTCTGTTGATGCCTACTGGAGATTCCATTTTATTCCCAACGCTTTGATTTTTATCTCCTTTTCACCTTTCTTTTTGATGTTAGTTTAACATCCTCAGAAACAGCAAATGTGCCTTCTAGAACATTGATTCTTTTTCTATTGAATTGCACTCAGACAGTGGTGTGCCATCTTCCAGAGAAAGCAACCCCTTCTTCACAAAACCTGAGCTAATGGTTCAGTTATCAGAGTGCTCTCTATTGCTTATAGGTCTCAAAGACCAAAGTTCCCTGAAGAGGTAATCAGTGCCGTATTTGAATTATGCTGTTTGGCTTGGCTTGATGAGTCCTGGATGAGGGTGATGGCAGAAATGCCTTAAGTTAGCACTGGGGTGACCTTTGAAAAGATTGCAATGATACAATGATTAATTACTTTTTCTCAGATATTCAATATTCTGTAAAAATTTACCTTGGGACTTCAGCATCTCCTGCTTGTTTTAGATTCAGGGAACGAGCACCATGCAGTCCAGCAGCTGCATCCTGTAAGGTGTGGACATTCCACCGCTATGTGCCAGCTCTCTAATCGTAGGAAAGAAATAAATTTAAAGCTCAGTTGTAAGTCCTGCTCCTAACCTTGGCCTTTCCTTTACGTCACTCAAGCCAAATAAAACTGGAACAGCAGAAAAAGAGTTAACTGCATTCAGTTTGCCAGCTACGTGCTAGTAGTAAAACAGTGAGCACCTTCCTCTGAGAAAAGCAACTCTTTTGCCTTACTGTAGTGATAAAATTATCTGTAAAAGCACAGGCAATTTCTGCTCCTAGAAAGGCTCTGGCTTAGTCATGCGTTAAAGAGGTGTTTTACCTTGTATAATACAGGCATAGCAATGACAGTGCACTATGGGTGCAGTCATGAAGTCATGCTGTCCCTCCCTGAACTCATTTACTATGTGTGTAGATGCTATATTACTGAGGGTTTAAAGCCAGTTCTGAGACAGGATGTCAGTAGCATAAACAGAGTAACCAGAGAATAGGTTAAGACCTTGTCCAGTGATGCAGTGCTAACAATCAAGGAAAAAACGTTCCCTACTTTGCAGATGATCCCAGGTCCAAAGGTGTTCTTCATGCAGCAAAACCTCAAAGGCATTTGGGCCCCCAGCACCATCACCCAGTGACGATTGCTATGCAGCATGAGAATCTACTCCCAGTAGCAACTGGTAATATCCAATATGGATTTTAGTGCTCTCATGCCAACAGTAAGCCTTGTTGCTGTCATTAGGGGAAAGAGCAAAGAAACACAAACATGCAGGCTCATGCAATTATAAAAATCAATAGTACTTTCAAAATGTTGTGACGATTCATTTTACGGCATAAAGAAGAAATATAGATAATTTCTTCTTCAAAAGCATGCCTGTCATCTTTTTGACCACAACAGCAGGTCAAACTTCTTCCAACGCTTGGGTGATATGCTGGATATTAGTTGTCTGGGGACAGGCTTTTAACTGAAGTTTTGCTGGTCCATCTATCCTATTAATTTTTTGGTGGCTGAGATCTGAGTACCCCCATCTCTCTCAGAAATCATTCTGAATTTGTCTTCAGATGAGGAAAGAGAGATCAGTTCTCAATTCTGAGATGGAAAGCTATGACTAATCTAATATTAATTGTTATTTTGATAAATGTACGCTTGGTAATTGATAAAATACCAGCTAAACCAGAGTTTATGATCTCAGCAGAGCGAGAGATAAATGGTGCAGCCTTTGCTACATCACTGCTGTGATGTGGATGGAGTTTAAAAAATAATACTTACACAGTATGTTATCTGCATGTTTTGTACCAACTCAGTTAGAAAGACACGTAAGTAACTGATGGTCAGCAGATGATTCTAATGCAACAAGGAAATACTGGCAATGATAATGGCAGACAGGAATCAGTAAGAGAAAAGATATTCTCAAACCAGTTTAAAAACTTCAGTGTTTAAAACCATTTTGGAGAGGAGTAAGCATGACAAAGTCCATAGCAAACAAATGACTTTGCATTGAGTTTCTTGATGGCAAAGCACCACATACTCTTCAAAATTTATATAAATAATAATTATGAGTAATGTATGCTATTTCGCTGTCAATAAAGTAAGCAAGCAACAATATATCCTAAAACCAATTAAACGGTATTAGAGTGCTACGAACTGAGAAAAACAAGTTGTTTCAGGCTCTGTGTCATCAATGGAGTTTCTCAGCTTCGGCAGTGGAAAGGATGTGAGCACTCACTATAGTTATAAAAAGTGTAAAGCCTGAGTAGGAGGAGAGCTAGATGATTTTTAAGGAAAAAGAAAAACAAATCCTAAACCCAGAAAGCATCTGTTTGACTGGATTTTATGTGCCCTGTAATGGATCCTATACACTGCCTTCTGCTCACTCTGTTCAGTGTACATTTACGTTACAGCTGGAGTTTATTCTACTAATTGCTCGTTGGTTCCCCTTCCGGTAATGTAAAGGGGGAAAAGTTCATACATGTTTTTACTTACATCCTTAGGTACAGCATGCTTAGAAGAATATTTGCTGTCCTTGATCAAGGGAAGGCATTGGCCCATTTCCTTATGGTCATGGTGCTAGGGGAGTTCAGCACGAACCTAGACCTGAAGCAGCCCTATGAAAGGAGAAGACTGGCAAGGCTCAGAGGAGCCTGCTGTTGGTGGAAGTTGTATGTGGCTGCAGTGTAAACAGTGTTGCAAATTCAGCTTATAATGGATGTAAGTTGGTTCCAGAAGAGGGTACATTTGGATTTGGTTTTGGTGTATAGCTCACCCAGTAGGTTCCCATTGCTGGGGGGAAGCAGCGGGGTGAAGCAGAGGGGCGAGACCTTGAGAAACATCCTCTGGAGGCAGACAGTGCAGCACAGATGGAGGAGTGCTCCTGGAAGGGGGGAACGTTTGGCCTGTGTGCTAGTGGGTTCAGCTCAGCAGCCCGAACCTTCCTCTGGAGGAGTTAGAACAGGCTTCAGCTTCAGTACCAGCCTGCAAAGGGCAGCCCCAGGCCAGGGTGGGGGCTGAGAGGCACCGAAGCGTTGGGCCTGACACATTGAGCCCGGATGAAGCTTCACCCTCACAGAGGCTCTGAAGCCACCCTACCTTGAAAATAAGCCCGTAAGCAAGGGCTGGTGGCAGAAATGTCCTCCCTCAGCTGCTCCACGGGGGACTGGGAAAGGTGAGTCTGTGAGCATCCCCAGAAGGAAAGAGACAAAGAGATGCCCTCCCCTCAAAGGCTTCAGCTGGTTTAAGGATCTCACCGATAAGGTGGGCGAAGCCCATTGTAAAAACCCTTTTTTTATCGCCCCATCCATAACCTTTCCTTTCATTCTCCTGCTCCCAAGCCACGGGGAAGGGAGGAGAGCGGTGCCTGCGTGGGGCCCGGGCAGCGCAGTGGCGGGGGCACTCCCCTCAGCTACCATTGCGCGCCGGCAGCCCGCGGTGGGGTCCCGCTCCCCCCCCTCCGCCTGGCTTTGGGCCGCCTTATGGCGGACGGGGAGGGGGTGGGTGAGGAAAGCGGAGCGCCCGTCGGCGGGAGTCGCTCGCCTCGGCCGGCGAAGGGGGCGGCTCGGCTTCGGCAGCCTCGCCCGCGCGGCGCCGGAGGGGTTAAGCGCCCCCGCTCCTGGTGGGCTCGCTGCCGGCGGGGAGGGGGTTAAGCGCCTGGCGGCGGCGGCTGCCGCCACTCGGCTCCGCGCTGCTCTCCGCGCCGGAGCCGTTACAGCGGGAAGATGGCGACGGAGGGCGCAAGCGGCGAGCCGGGCTCTGGCGGACGGGAGGACTCAGCGGCCACGGCAGCGGTAACCGGCTTGGCGGGAGCGGGGGGTTCGACCCAGCCGGGGCGAGGAGGGCTCCCTGTGCGGATGGGACGAAGAGGCGCTCGGAGACCTGCCTCCCCCGCTCCCTCCCTCCTCCCTCCTTCTCCCCCGGGGCGGGACGGGGCTCGGCTGCAGCGGGTCCCGCAGCAGAGCCCCGTCCCGCCCCGGGGGAGAAGAGAGAGGGGCGCGGGGTCTCCCTCCCTGCCGGCCTCCCTGTTCGCCTCCACGGGGGCGGAGGGTTTTCCTCCGCATTGTTCCTTCCCGCTGCCCTGGCGCGGGGTCGGCGTGCGGCGCCCGTGAGGGGGCACGGAGCGGGGGGTCCGCTCCCCGGTCTCGGCTCTCTCACACCCACCCCCTTTTTCCCGCCGCTCGCCATAGCGAGGGCGGCTGCGCCCCGTCTCTCCGGGCGGGCTGAGGAGGTGACAGCGGCCGGGGCGGTGGGAGCTGTCAGACCAGGCGGAGGGGGGGGTGGGGGGAGAAGCGTTGATCTTAACCCTTTGCCGGGCCCGCAAGGAGTTTGCTTTCTCTTTCCTTCCTCCCCTGTGGCGTTTTCGGCGCCGGGGCAGCGTCCCCTGCCCTCCCGCCCCGAGCGCCAGCGTGTGGAGCCGTCTCCACTCCCTGGGCCTGCGCCCCAGGGGCAGGATCTGTCCACCGGCTTAAAACATCCCCAAAAGCCGAGCAGAAACCCCCCTCCCGGCGTGTCCTCTCTGCGGGTGGGTGAGGCGCCTGGGGAGGTGGGGGGACGCGGTCTGGTGCCAGCCGGTTAAAACGGTGCCGGGTGGAGGCTGCGCTCCCCTTGGCGAGCGGCGGGCTCCTCTCTCCTGCTCACCGGCCCGACCCCCTGGCAGGGGAGCAGGGGTTCGCCCCCTCGGGCGGCCTGCGCCTTGGGTGGGCCCCCGGCTCCTCACCCGTGCGGTGGCAGCCCGGCAGCTCTCCCTCGCCCGGCGCATCCCGGACCTGGCGTGGTCAAAGCTGCCTGGGGACCGAGCGGGGCTAAGCAGCCCGTGTTAGCCGCCTGCTTGACAGCCGTCCTGAGAGCGGGGTGGCCAGGTCCGAAATCAGGCTGTAAGCGCTCGGCCTCGTAACGACGTGCAAAGTTTAGGGCAGTACAACCGCTGTGGTGCACGTTTTGCTTGGGATCGTTTCTGAAGGTGATGACCCTCGAAGGGAGGGGTCACTAGTTACCGTGAAATCGAGGTTATTGCTGGCATGTTTTTTTATTATTTTGTTTTCATTCAAACAGGCACTAGTTCTTATCTGAAACCCTGTTCCAACTGTGCACTTAATCTTCCTTGCATGCTTTAACTTCTGCATTGTTGTGGAAATTGAGTTTTACTTAAGAAAGGTAAACCTTACATAGTGAATTTTTATAACATCATTATCTTTTAAAACAATGACATAACCATGACATAAACGAATATCCAAGGTAAGAATTCATAAAAGCAGACTATTAAATATTTTAAAGCCCTAGTTTTGAGTAAAAAATATTTATACTGTGTTCTTTAGTATACTCATATTATTACTGCCTTGGGTTTCAGTGTTAAAAACTTAAACGAGTAGCTCATAATCAAGTAGCACTCTGATATTGTCCTGTTAGGCAGTGCAGTGTAAGCCACTCATGCAATTTGGTGTTCTCATTGTGGAAGGTAGGAGCATTAACTCTACACTGCACACTGCTTTTAAAATATTTTTTTTAAATTGAAGAGATGCTAGGAAGTAACGTGTGTTGCTCCCTAACAAAAGTAATAGCTATACTTAAGCAATACCAAAATATTTTTTAAATTATTACCTTTATTTTTAATTTGCCTTCAGTCATTAAATATTGAATATTCCTTTTCATCTTTTTTTCCTTGCCAATATAAATGCTGTGTTGTTGATTTCATTTTATCTCTGGTACAGCAAAGTAAAAAGAAATCCTCTGTGCAATGAAAAGATTTAAGAAAATATTTATAGACTACTCCAATAGTCCTTTTGAAGGGCTAGTATGAATAGTTTATTTTCTGTCTTTAAACTCAAGGTACAGAATTATGAATTGGATCATCTTGCTTACTTTTAGGATGACAGTACACATCCAGGTGACTATCTTGTAAGTCACACTACACTTCAACTTATAATGAAATACTGTTTTCAGTGCAGTTTTAGATTTTTTCTTTTTCTTTTTTTCAGTTTTCAGAATTCTGATTGCACAAATGGTGCAGTAAAATTCTGTAAGAACAGTATTTGTAATAGTAGTTTGTTAATGTATAAATTTTATGGTGTAAGCAGGAGATGTATAACATGGGATGGGTACAGTAGGGTTTCTGGATACTAAATTCTGTTACTACATCTTGGTACACTTTCAGTAACATCACTGGAAAAAAAGACTTTTTTTGCTGCTTTTAGAAGCACTGTAGAAAAGGATTAAAAGTGCCCCCCTCCCTCCTCCCTTTACATTCACCAGGGAATTTGACTGAAAAAACCTAGACTGTTCTATAGTGTGTTACATTTAGGAGCAAAGCTGATAGTCTTGTCATTCTGAGTTTCCTTGGATGGAACACAGCATTTGGTAAGCCCACCACTACTTTCCCACAAAATACTGGCATTTTTATAGTGGTAAGGATGACAAGGAAAAATGGCAGGGGAGTGGTTCTGGTCCTTTTTTCATACCTGCACAGCTTGATTGCACTGAAGCCAGTGAAATTGTGTTGGTGCAATTTGGACTAGAATTGAGAGAAAACATATGTGTGTATTTTAAAACATCTTTGAATGACTTCCATCTGCATAATGTCTACCAATAATGATTATATAATAGCAAGAAATAATCCAATTTGACAGTCTTTTTGTTGAAACATTGAACATCAGCCTGCTGCACATAGATGTCTGGCTTGTCACACGTAGCTTCAGTGTAGCTTTAACAAAGCCTATGAAAAGTCTGTTACATCAAACACGAAGTTTGTTAAAATTATTCAGTAAAATTTCTGGGTTTGATTTTGCTTGACCGGTGATCAAAAGCATAAATGTTATTTTTCTCTGAAAGACAGTACCTTCCGCTGTCTGTAAAGCTGTACATACAGAGGATATGGGTAGAGTGGAATCTTGACTCCTCTAAAGTGAGTAGCGATTTTGCTGCTGTCTTCATCAGTCAAAATTTCATTGAGAATGACGTGTGCATACCCAAAAGGATCAGTCTGGGTTGCTATGGGTCACATAACAGTACAAAAAAGTTGCACTACAGAAAAAACTGTCAATATTAAAAAAACACGATAAATGGAGAGAAATTCCGCGACACTTTGTGGTGACATTGTGTAGGATTTTATACTTAGCTTGGTATATTCACTATTTATTGATTTGCAAGAATGCTTGTAATAGAACTGCCATTCTTGTCAATGTAGCGAAATGCTAAATAATGGTTTGATTAGATCAATTGTACAGGCTGATCTAGATCAGTTGGAAAGATTCTTATCTGAAAAATATTACAAGTAGTAGAAAATGAGACCATAACCCTTGAAAAGCAAAAACTATATCTCTTATTAGGGATTACATCCTGGAAAACTGTCACTTGCAAAAGGACTTTGATTAACTACCACTGTCCTCATCTGAATACAAGTTCTCAGTGTAGCATTATCATTCAGAGAAGTTATTTTCATCTGGTCAGATGCGCAATGCTGTTGTGGTGTTCCAACATGTAGGTGAGATGCAAAGACAGCACAGTTCTATCAGTTTTAGTTCTGCTGCTCCTCTGTGATGAGAGACTGGTCTTGATCCATCTTGCAGTGATATACTTCAAATCTCATTTCTGCCTCTCCTCCCCCTACTCCAAACTACAGCATTGCCTTTTCTGTGCCTTCTATTCCACGACCTGCAGAACAGCCTCTCTTCCCTTCTTTTTCTCATCCTGGGGGATGAGAAAAGAAAGCCACTGAATGTAGTCCACCTTGTAAATGTTCCTTTCTCTTCCAAATGAGGACTTGTCACGCTGTCTGTCATTAAAGGTGAAATGCTGAGGGGCGATGCTGTGAGCCGGATGTGTGAAAGTGGCATGGAGGTGCAAATCGGTAGGAGGCAGTACGTCCTGTTGTTTTCCCAACAGCTTTGACTTCATTTGTGTAAGTGTCAGAGGTGGTATAGCAAGATAGGAATAGAGATGGAAATTGGGATGGGAAGGAAAGAGCTCAGGAAGCCAACAGCTTGAGGTCTGCCTCTGCACCCAGTCCTACCCAAGAAAAGGATCAGTTGATTTACAATACATGCGTAATCCTTGAATATGTAAACGGAAAGGTGTCAAGTAGGCTTAGGGCAGAGGTACTGCCTCTGTGGTATGTGAATTTAAGCTTTCTTGGGCATGGATTTTTGGTTCTATTGTAGCACAGGGTAAGGAAGGCAATTCTGGAAGACTGAAAGATAGCTTCTGGAAAACTTCTAAAGATAGCTTCAACAATGTGTACCTGTATCTGGATCTAATCATACACTACTTGACTTAGGAGTGATTTATCTGAAAGCGACTTTCTGAATAGAAATTACCTGTTAAATTTAAGTAAGAGTTTAAACATGGTTATTGAAGGGTTGTGGGCCTAGATCCATAAAAAAAAGACTTAGTTACCTAACTTGCACTGAAATAAAAAATGACTAAGTGACTGTTAATAGATTGCAAACATGTTTTAACAGCTATGACAGTATCTGGGTATGTGTAAAGGTCAGTGTCTTACTAATTTTGGAGGGGTCGGGGGCTGGGTTTTTTATTTCTAAAATAAATTTCCCAGTTTTGAGGCATATTTATGGTTAATGTTGAAGCTGTTGAAAATTTTGCAGTTAGCTCAAGCCAGAAAAACCCACAACAACTAAACAAAACCTCCTCCATACCTTTTAAAGAAAACCTTTGGAAAACTCAGAAAGCAAAGGAGTTGTGCTTGGGGAAGAGGAGGGCAGAATAAGCAGGTAACTTCATGTGGTGAACAATCCGATCCAATAAAAGTCACCGAGCTAATGGATGGGCATGATTAAATGCACGTACAGTCCCCTCGTGATCCCTCAGATATGATTGTATGAAATTTTGTGTAAGTCCTGGATGTTAACATCAAATGATATTCTCTTCAGCAAGAAACTTGGTCTTATTTGAGGAGCAAGTTCCACAGCATTGCTTTTCCTTGAAAGTTATTTCTCTGCCTTCATATTTGTTTCTGTTGCCAAGAACATTCCTATAGGTCAGATCTTACTTCTTAAGTTCATCTTGGAGTGGGGTGGGAAATGGACATGTATTTTTGTGTCGGATAATTTCTAGAGAAGCATGGGGTCACAGACTCTTACCCTCGTTTCAGACTAAATAACAAGCCTTCCACAGCCAAAGCAATAAATTGTGGTTTTCCCTGAAGTATTAATGAATACTGTGTGGATATTATAACCACTTCTTTTAATACTCTGTTTGCAGAGTTTTCTTTATTAGAAAAGGGTTAGGATTCATTTGACCATGTACCCATGTTTATGTTGACCTAGGTCTTGAAACTTCCTTTTATAGTTGGTGAAGTTGGTTAGAAGGAATAACCTGTTTTAGAAACAGGTTTGTGAGCTTTTCTGTTTTTTAGTGAAGTGACTGAGGCAGCTGACTCTTGGAGGTATGGATGGGGTTCAAGACACTTAAATTTAGGTGTCTACATGTACATGTACAGTCAGTGGAAATCTGACCAATACAGTCAGTGGAGCCATGAGCAAATAGTTCTGGTGGCTGGTTAGCTGAATAACTTTCCTGGCTGTTTTGACTAGGCTGATCAGTTCTCCGTTGAAAATAAAGGGACATTAGGTACCTAGCTTACATAGCTCACACCTACCTTTAGGTGTCTTAGTCCTATCTTGAGGGCTTCTTTTAGTGGCCCATATGTGATACTCTGGGGTATCCCAGCTGGCCTCCTCTACCAGTCCAGATGGCATGGATGATTCTCCTAAGTCCTGTATCATATCTACCTGTCCCAAAATGATATCTCTGATCCCCTGGACATTTCAAATTGCACTACATTCTTCTGTGTAGGCAACTAAATAGATCTTTATACTTGGTCAGATGAGTTGTACCTGGGGGACATACTTGGTGTTGTAAAATGTATGAATCAGGGTTGTGTTCCCCTGGTGCAGTTGTTTCATGGATCTGACAGATGTGAGGCCATCATGATATTAAAAGCTTACTTTGTATAGCCTATTAAGTAATAGCAAACCTTTTTATTTTTAGAACCTCATCTTGGAAGTCTGCTTTGTGAATCCTCAGGAGGATTCTTGTGTGTATTTAATGGAACTCAATATAAAATACATAACAAAGGTAGATATGTACCTTTCCGTTCCCTTCTGAAAGGAGTCTTTTTTTCTTTTTTTTTTTACAGCTTTTCCCTATGTGTTTTCCTGTACACGCTTTTTATGCTTCTCCTCCCTTGCCTTTCCACTTCAGTCCTCAATTATGCTCCACAGGTTTCTTTCCCAAGTCCTGGGTTATTACCTAGCTCCATCTTTAAAGAGTCTATGTAGCTGCTTTCTGAGCAGGAAGAAGCTTGTTTTCCATGGTCATTTGTGATTAATCCACAGCTAAGTTGTTTTTTGCCTCTGTTTTGCTTAGGGAAGGTACAAAGCTGTGGCTTTTATACTTTACTTATTCAGACTTCTGCTGAAGGCAGCAGAGTTTGTAACAGCTGCTGTGGTAGCACAATGAACAGCACTCTCAGCTCCTGAAGTTGCCAGTACTATCAACTGGGCTAGGCCAGCAAAACCAAACTATTGGCACTGCCAATCCCCCACAAGAAATTTTCTTTTTTTTTTTGAGGGAGAATGGTGGGATAAATTTAACCCTAAAGACTTTTACCGTCTCTGCTCTAAATAGCTATGCATGTGGGAAAGAGTACCTTCTGTTCCTGTGCCTCTTGGTGACCTTCCAATTTTATCCTCTTTCTGTCTTTTTGGAAGACAATGGAGGTAGGAAAATGCCTGTCCAGGTTGATCACTGCTGTCCTAAGTGGTCCTTCTCTTGTTCAGAAGAGATGCTTTTGTCTTCTTTTTGGTTCTTGGTAATGAACCAATTTTAATCTTTAGCAATGCAGGTTGTCATGTTGCCTGTACTCTTTCTGTGATGCATACACAGGTGGTTGAATGAGTTTTAGCTGATTAGCTGTTTGCTCTATTGTCAATGCACTTGCTGTCAGGCAACACACACACCTTACAAAACTGATCTGAAAAATAACGTGGAGTTTTAGAGACATAAAGGACTGAAGTTATAGTCTTTTTCAGGTACTTTATTCTTATAAATCAAATAAACCAGACATTTTAAAATCCGAATGATGTAGAGAAAAAAACTCTTTTGTGTTTTGGTTGTGTATGCCAAATGTCACCCTGGAGCAACATATTCGTATATCTCTGTTATAAAACCAATATAATGGATGGCTCAGTTACATAGTTGTAAGATTGTTGGTTAAATTGTTACAGTTTGGAACTCCACCAGAGGTATTGTAGCTAAACCCCAGATGACACATAAGCCATGAGCTACTAATGCAGTCTTTATTTTCTGGAGATCTGAGACTTATTGCTGCACTGAAAGATGTTAGGAAGATTACTCTTCTGGATCTAAACAACAGTTTTCTCTATGATTTAGGCAAACAGTGCTCCATCTGAATAAGAACTTCAGGCAAGCCTGCCATGACTGACATCTTGATCCCCAGAAGATGGCAGGGAGTGTTTAAAAGGGAGGACAGTTTTATTTCATCATAGGCTTTATCTACTCAAATCTTAAAAATATTTTTGCAACTATGCCTGAGAATATATTAAATCTTTAAACTGTGTATTTTGGTCCAGTTAGGGTAAGCTACGGTATAGCTCCGTAAGTGCTGATTCAGAGATGTGCATGGAGAGAAGGTATGGTAGCTTCTTCAGCAACTGCCATGCAAACTCTTACCGTGTGTGAGGGGATTCAAGGCTGCTTATCCATAGTGAACAAATCTAAGATGTCCTTAAAGTACTGGAAAAAAGTGGTCATTCCAGTTTCAGAATTTGTCAGATAAAGCTTTGATAAGAAAGCCTCACTGGGCATAAACTTATTCATAAACAAGACTTGAAAAATTATGTCCTTCTCTTTCATCCTAAAAAGCTCTTAAATTCTTTATTTTACTTTTTCTGTTTGTGTGTCTTTTCTGGTTGATTTTGGACATCAGTTTTGGGAAATTTTGTTTGTTTTTTGTATGTATGTGAAGACTTGTCTGATAGAGTGTGTAGCATGGAGAGTGTAGGTAGTAATAGATTATGTTTTCTCTGCTTAATAAATCAGAAGGCATCAACCAAACTAGCTGATGGCAGACTGACGGCAAAAGTGGTGGTTCTTCATAAAATGTGTAGTTGTACTGTGGAATGTTGTGGATGCTAAAATTACATAGAAATTCAAAAAGCAACGGGGCAAATTCACAACAGGTATGTCAGTCAAGGGCTACTACGTGCAAAATCACAATTTCTGGCTCAGAAGGTGCATAAGCTGAAAATTGCTGGAGGCTGGGAGAGTATTTCTGGGAAGTATCATTATATCATTATGCGCTTGCCTTGCTCTGGTACTGATTTCAAGGCATCCATTATTGGCTGCTTTTGGAGACAGGATGCTCGGCTAAGTGGGTTTTTAGTCTGGTGTGCTAGAACTGTTAATATATGAAGTGGTTTTGCTAGTTCTTATTTCAAGTTTTTAAAATAAAAAATAAAAAAACTAAGTTGTGTATCTTGTTGGTATGTCTTTCTATTAACTTTTTTGTGTGTTTATTTATATCTAACTATAAATTACCAGAGAGCATTTTTAATTGCTTGTTATTGCTGTCTTTTCATATGTTCTAGTTCAGGGTGTGTACTTGAGCAAAATCTAATTGCGTGATCAGATGCTTAGTTAAAAAAGCTCATCACTGCATTACATATGTTGAAGAATGCCTCTGGTTTGTTAAGAATGTAAGAGTGTTTTCATTTATGTCTTGTGGAAGACTGTATGAGAAGTTTCACCTGTGATGTACAATCAGTCTGTTGACAAAGAGCTGCCCTGTGTTATACATCCTGACAAGCTGAACTTACTGACTTGGAGAAAAGAATAGGATCACGTTTCTTGCACTGTACTTTTGTGGATGCCCTTCTTAACTTTGCCTTTGTCTATCAGAAACTTTGGGTGCCTTTTTTGTCAGAGGAGGCAAGCGTATTTTAGAAAGGGAAGATAATGTAGTGGTTAAACCACTGAATGGAGACTTAAAAGGCTGTTACTGAATGTTGTGTTTTATACTACTTGCTTTCTATGTTGTTTGGGAAAAAAAAAAACCACCTCTGCATCAGTTTTCCATCTGAAAAATGGAGACAGTTTTTCTCTATTGTAAAGGAAGCCACATGAATAAATCAATTGCTGTCCTTGAGCTATTAGATATTATGAAGTGGTTCATAAAAGAAGGAAGGTGGGTAAGTGGGTCCTGCTACCTGACTGAATTAAATTTAGTAGTTAGAAGTGCTGAGAGTGAAATCTGCTGCAGCCTATAAGGTAAAACCTAGTCTACTGACACTAGATTGTATGAGGAACTGTATACGTTTAGTAACTTTTCACTTCATACTTGTCCATAGATTGGTGAGCACTGTATAGAATTGTGAGGAGCACTGTGAGAGGCTGCTGCAGTGTATGTTGGGAAAAAGCCTTCAGAGAAACAGGTTGCTTTTCTTGATCCATTGGCAGGGAGGGTAAGAGGTATCTTTTGGATTAGAGGAATAGCTGACCCAGGCAGCAAAAATAGAGGATAACTATTGTTTAGTCTAGAAATATTGTTTAGAGTGGATGGCCCTGTCCCCGAAACAAGTTGAGCTTAATAGAAATCATTGCTCCTCGTGTTGATCTATGTTGCTCACATAAATGAAGAAGCTTAATCCAATGTACATTGTATGCAAATAGCTAAAGTTCTGGCGTACAGTTCTCACTAGCCATTTGTGCACCTCTGTGTGTTTTAAATACAAAGTAAAAATAGAACACAGAGTAAATCTAATACAGTTACAGCTTTTGGGTAGTTTTGATCTATGGCCTTCTAGTCTGAGGGAAGAACAACTGTTTTGCCATCCTCTTACCTTGAGAAAGCAGAAATGGTACTTGCTTTAATTTTTATTGGATATTCCTGCGATGAATTTAAGCTCCTGGGTGACTGAACTCTTAGATTTTACGTCCTTCAGGGAAAATAGACAGTATATCCAGATACACAGTTCAGCTAATCTGGTAATTGATTACTTCATATTGAAGACAGCTGAGTGTCTGCATCTCAGGGCTTTGCGAGGAGACACATCTACATCATGGTGAGGACTCTAGTATTTCCTTCGCAGTGAATAGCGTATTGGAAATCAAGCTGGTCAGCGGAACCTAGCACATGGGATAAATACTGTTTTCTCTCCCTTAAAATGATCCCATTCTAATTTCATTAAGCGTCTACTTGTGTTAGCATTGTGGATATTGGTGAACAAGGGATTTGTATTAATCTTACCTACTACCTTTGTGATTTTGTAAATATTAATAACATTCCCCCCCACCTCCAAAACCAAGACTTCCAGCCTTGTAGTCTTTCTTTGTATCATAGTTACTCCTTTCTTCATCCTTTTAGTTGGCCAATTCTATACCTTTAGATGAGGACTTTATGCAGTACTTGACATATGGGTTTATCAGGGTTTTATATAGCGGCAAAATGAGGATGTTAACCTTATAAGTGAGGAATTATGTGCCAGCTCCCACATGAGGCAGACGTCCCTGCCACTTCTCTGTCCTTTTTCCAGGTTATTGGTGAAGAAGTTGAATAAAGCTGATCCCAGAGGTGCCCCATGGCTTACCTTGAAAAGTGGTTGTTACCCATAGTGTCTGCTTCCTATCCATCTTTTCATCCAATACTGTTGGATAGGAGTTTCTGTAATAATATTTGATATAGAACCTTGTCCAAAACTTCTTGAAAATCCAAATATATTAGTGTCCAGTGGATCCCCTTTACCCATGTGTTTATTGACATTGTTATAGAATTATAGCAGTTCATGACATAGATTTGGTTTTACGGAAGCCTTACTGATATTCCCAGCCTACAGTGTTTATACATGTGCTCAGTGATCTTATTCGTCAGTATAAACTCATTCTACTGTCTTGCTAGGGGTAGAAGTCAGACTTACACTGATCTTGGTGACTGTGGAGTGAGAAGATATTGTTGCTATGAACTGTTGTTTGTCAGTGCCTCTTAAACCTGAACTGTACCCTCCAGCCAAACAAATGGGATTGCAAGTAAAGCATACAAATAAGATTTCACATCTTTTCACAACTTATGCTTCAAAAATTCACATTTAGCCCAGTGTACTGGGATGACTTGGTAGTTGTCTGCAACCGAGGCACAGGTTACACTGGATTAGGTGTGCTGTGGTTTAGGTTCTTTCACCCTCTCTTGCTTTCACCCCTGATGTGCTATTTCAGGTCTGCTGAATTGTTTTCAGTCTCCGTGAGGCTGCGTATGGGAACTGTCAGTCACAAAGTTAGTTTCTTTACCATTTCACCCTTATCATTCACAAGACTTTGCAGGAGCAATTCCTTGCAACAGCATAGGAATTGAAACAGTATCATACTGGAGTGCTTTTAATTTCTTCACTTTAAATAAAAAGAATCACACTATTTGCTATTAATTTTGACTTTATATACTACAAATAAAGCCACCTCAACTTTTGACAGTTACAGATGTTTGAGGAACCCCTAATTAGGATGCTGATATGTCTATGTTTCAGATCTACAGTAACTGTTGCAGTCAGTTAGTTAGTGTGTTCATCAGTGCTTTGTTTCTTACAGAAAAGAGAGTTTGATGTGGATAACTTGAGCAAGCCAGAATTGCGAATGCTTTTGAGTGTGATGGAAGGAGAACTAGAAGCACGAGACCTTGTAATTGAAGCCTTGCGGGTAAGTTACTGGGTTGTTGTGTTTGGTTTTTTTTTTTTTTAAATTATCTTTTGCCACTTACTTTATACTGTGCATAGAATATTATTAGTGGAAGAGTAAATTGTGATTTTTAAAGTTTTAGGTTGACTAAATCTCGGTAATCACAAAATATGTTCTTGTTTAATTGTTGCCATTCAGTAATTCTATGTAATTTTGGTATAAAATACCAACAAAATTTCAGATAAATAAGCGCAAAAACTGCAAAATTACTTCCTCTTTAAATTCTTTTATATTGTAGAGTCTGTTATTTGTGAAAGGAAGGAGTAACTTCATTCAGTCCATTCGTCATTTGTTCTAATGGTCTATATATTTGTGCATCTAGTCTATTCAATGTATTCATTTTCTGTGAGAAGGAAGGAGGGACAAAATTGGATGGTCATATCCACTTAGGGAAAAGTTTTTGTGATTTTTTTTTTTTTTTGTTTTGTGCCTTTTTTTTACTTTTTTTTACATTAGAGTTAAATACGGGTTATATACTCTTAACAGCACTCACAAATACTTGATTAGATTTTTGCTGTGCTAGGCACATGTGAAGGTTGGTTTTCTGCTTCAGAAGGTTGCAGTCTGAAAGGTAACTTAGAAAGTTGACTGCAAATGTACAAACAAAACTGTATTTTAATCAAAAGATTATAAATTTTTGTGACTGTAATGACTTTAAAATTGATCCGGAACAGCATAAAATTTAACAGAGCTGCCAAACAGACTGCGGGTTTAGGGAGGAAAACAGCCTTACATGGTTTGAAAATATTTATAGCTTCATAGTTGGATAGAGGGAAATTATGCTCTTTAAGGTCTCTTAAAGCAAAACCTCAATGTAATAAACTGTATCTAATGTTAGTTTTTAGTAGTATGTGTAATGATTATGAAGTAGTGTGGGAACATTTTCCACTTGTAATGTCACAGTAACAATTGTAAATGCATTTTTATTCAATTTTAATTTGTTTTGTGATGGCTTCAGATCAGTTGATGCAAATGGAGTTTTAAAGTAGCTGGCATTGATGCACCTGCATTAATAACTAAAGACTTTATAGCTATAAACCTCTCTTACACAATTTTCATTTTGTAATGACAATAAGACACTGGAAGCAATATGTTTCTGGGGGATTACTACACTTCAAAGTTATTTGGTGTTTGGCCTTCAGGTATATGCATATGTTGAAATGTATTGCTTTTCCATCTAGCTGTTTTACAATTTCACATCTCACTTGCTTGGACTAGGACTTTTTATTTTCCTTGACTGCCAGTTAAGGTTTTGTAAAAGGGGAAACAATATGCAGACCACATCCAGAATCTCTTTTTTTTGACTTTACTAACTTTGGAGAAATGCAAATAGAATACTCGGACAATTTTCTCTAATACATATTCATGAACAAGCTACTATACTACATACCAAATAATGGATGTATTGAAATCGAATGATAGTAAAAAAAAAAAAATCTAGGAAAAAAAAAAAGAAGAATGCAAAACACATTTAATGATAGTAAATATTAAACATTCAGGATAGTGCAGTCCCAGGAGAGACAAACTCTACATCAGATTCCCATGCACCTGCTGAAATGGGTAGTATGTACCCAGGGGGTTTTGGTGACTAATATAGATCAATGTAAAAAAAGGTCAATTTCACATAAGGTATATAAATGTTGAAAATTGGTTTTGTTTTGTTTTATTTTTTCTTCTGCATCTCAGTTTCTAGTTCCTGTATTTTTTAGTAAAATCCTCTAAACAAAATCCATGTGGAACTCAAATCTTCCAGGCAGCTTGCCTGGTTAGCTGTACTAGTACTGGAAAACTTGGAATTTATACCTGCTGAAGAACTGTAGCCTGATATCTTGAAATATGATACTTTTGGATCTTCTGGCATCGTACTTGGGAAGCCACAAGTCAGCAGTATTAGCAGCTGGAGTCTCCAAGCAGTGCACAAAATAAGCTATTAGATAGCCAAATACAGGTCTTATATAAAAAAGTGAATAACCAGAGAATTCCATTGGAATTGTGTCACATTTGGTACTTTGATTTGTTTCAACAAGTTGGCATACATACTTTATGTAACCTTAAAGCAAGAAGGAAATGGTTTTCATATAAGGGAAAAGACTTCTTATGTTATTGTTTCAAAAGCTGATCAAGCTTTGTTTCAAAATTAGGAAAGTTTGCGAGTGTGTTTTTGTGTGTTTGGGGAGTTTGTTGTTTTGTGGGTTTTGGGCTTTTTTTAATCCTACTAGTACTGCAGGGCTGTTTCAACGCCTAATTTCTCTGATAGGTCAAAGCCTGATAATTTCCAGCCCTATACTAGATAATATGTGTGTCTTTTCCTGTTAAGTGATCTTCCTGTCAGTTTTCAGTCACATATTTATTAAGCAGTTTTAGATGTTCTTGGTCTTTTTGTAAGACTATAGAACTGGATCTTTTAATCTGCTCTTAGAAAGTAACTGTTCATTCTTGTGGTTGTCATCTCAGATTTTTCTCAATAATCACTTAAGTTTAACTACATCATTCCTAAATGTGTGTGCCCTTATCCATACTCATTTTGCAGGGTTTCACTGAGCATTTGTAAAATTTGGGCAATAAATAGTATTTATGTATGTATTGGAAATACCTCTCCTGGAAAGTTCTGGCATTGAAGTGAGTCAGTCTTGACTGATCACAAAAGAACTGATAATACTGAATATAATTAAAGACTGACGCACATGGTACTACTCTTAATCTGCACCTAGCATGAAGTTTCTCATTTTAGCAAGACCTGTTTGATGCATCTGTTAGTGTGCCCTTTTCCCATTGTATAAATTTTTACACTGACCTCTCTTGTTTCCCACTTCACTAATTTTGTGTGAAGACACATCATGTGCTTTACTGAAGATCTGAGACAGATCTGATTTTTTTTCTGTGTCTGTGAAGCCAGTTAGGTAAAAACCATACCTACCTTCAAGATACATAGGTAGGATTTCTTTTCAGGCTGACTCTTACAGGAGCATGGTTCTCACAGTGAGAAATATTTTTTTTCTCTTGGTATACGTGTCATATCATCACAATCCACACCTTATCCACAGTATTCCCTGATGGAATGGAACAGAGATTTCTGACAGAGAATTAAGGGGTAAGATCTAGGAAGCATTATTTTTGGATAAGAGATGGAGTTGGAACTTGTGCCTTACTGGTTTTGTTGTTATGTTGGGGTTTTTTCTGCCATGTTTATAGTATATATACATGTATTATGGAGTTCTCACTTAAATAATTTTTTAAATTTTATTTTAAATTAATTCTTTTCACTTATTTTAGAAATGTCGTTTTCAGGATTACAGTTTAATGCTTCTTGATATATTCTAAAAGTGTAATTTGCCTGTGTGGGTTCTGATGGATTAAGCAGAAAACACTTATGACATCTTTGTTTTTTATGGATTGAGCCTCAGTCCTATATATGGAGCAAACTCTACAGCTTAATAGCTCATAGAAATCTAACATAATAATCTTCTGAACGTGTTGTGTTTTTATGACTCCTGGTGTTTTTCTTCTGTTATTTAAAAAATAGCTGTAAAATTATGCACAGTTTAAGGTGTCAGTGAAAAATTAAACTCCAAAATGATACCCTGTATCAGTTAGTACTGCTGTAACACTGCTTTTCTGACAGGGAGACAATGCCCTTGGATTTCAGAATTGTATTGTTTTCAGGTGTTTGTCTTCCGGCTGTTCATTTACAATGTATTCATTGTATCATAAAATTAATATATATTGTATGACTTTCAGTTTACTTTCTCTTGGTGCTAGTAGCTGTCAGAGAAGATGGCTACTAACTCCTCATTTAGCACTTTTAAGATGTTGCATAACTTTTTTGCTTATTTAAAGCTTAGTTTCAAAAAGGTGTAGTCCAATGAGAATAAAGTAGAAAGTCTTCAGAGTTTGTTACTTTGCTTTGAAAAGATTGAACTAGGAAATTTTAAGTCTGTCTATTGGGTATTGTTCCAGCACAGAGTGTCCATTCTGTGTAAATAAAAAAAAAAAAAAAGTGAGAAAGGCCAGTAGTTTGGGGTTATGGGAAGAAATATTGTTAAATTTACTAGTCATCCCGGGGGGCAGGGGTAGGGGGGGAGGGAAGATAAGTTTAGTTAGTGAAGTTAATAGTGTTGTAATAGATTTTTATTAAGACATTTGAATTTGTGCCACATGATAAATTAGAGGGAACCAAACCCAAGATGTCACATATAACAATTAACTCTTTTTATTGCATCTTTGTGCATAATGTATTGTAGAGTTTCCATTGTATTATTTTATATGAAGTTTTGATACCTTGAAGTCTGCTTTTGAAACAGAAACAAAACTTCAAATCAAAACTGCATTCTTAAGAAATGTGCAGATGATATCTGTGTACTTCCATGTTTTCACAATATGTTGTTGTTCCTTTATAATATGCACAACTGCAGATACATAAGGACACATAGCATTGCTATTTCTAAAAATTGGCCGTTGCTTCCTGCTTCAGTGATTGAAACTTTAACTGGGTCAATGTCTTCTACTATTGCCGTAAAAGTAGTTTGGTGCTTTGATATAAACAGAGAATGCTATCTTTTTTGCCCTTAGCGTGTATAAATTTGTTGTAGTATACTCTGATTTGTACAATACAGAACTCACAGTGTTTTGCTGAATTAATCTCTGTCTGAACACTGTTTCTTTTTTGGGGAACATTGGCTGTCTGGAATTTGGAAATCAAGAGAAATTCAGATTTTAAAAAGTTACAGTAATTATCAACCAGAGCAATTTAAGTTGCTGGACGAGTTCAGCCCTGTGAGGACCAGCAGCCTTGGCAGAGCAGACCTTTGTCACACTTAGGTTAAATATTCTCCAAGTGAACAGTTAATTTGCTGTGGAGAGCAGCATCAGGATTCACCTCAAAGGGGGTGACCTTTGTGTAAATCTTTCTCATTAGTGCTCTGATTTTATGTAACTACTACACCAAATGACTTAAGATGGTTCTTTTTGAATCTGTAATTTCTTTATTTTAGTAGCTTCATGATCAGGGTTGCACTGCAATTAAAATTCAATTCAGATTAACATTTAAATCATTAAAGTTATTTTGTTAATGAGAAATAACATGCTGTTTAATTGCTATTGTCAACGCATATAGTTAAAAAAGGACAGAGACTTAACTATAGCTGCTGCCTCCATCTGTGTCAGTTATCCAAATAAACTGTCTGCCTGTAATGAGGGGATAATATATTCCTAATGTGGAGGTAATGTGGCCACATAATCAAAGCATAGATCTGGGCTCCCACAACTGCGATCTCAAAAACAACATTCATTTGTTGTTTTTTTTCTCCAGCTGTGAAGTGTTTGCTGTATCTGCCTGCTTTCTAGAAGATTTTTTAAAGTGCATTGACCCTTGTATGATGAATTGAAGTGCTAGTGTTAGCTGTCAAGCATGGAATTACAAATACTAAATGCTGCTTTTAGTGGTGATTCTCTCTAAAGTTAAATCATTAGTAGGTTATTTTTCATCTAAAATTTTAAAGCCCGATTTAGTTGGGATTTTTTAAAATTTTTTAATAATTTTGTTTGTCTATGTAAATTTCATTAGGGGGTGAATGGTAAAATGAAAATGTATGTTATACTTGCTTCTATGGTATGCATTAATTAATGTGAACAAAAAAATGCAAATTCTTGTCATACTGGATCGTTTAATATACCGCACTGCATAGATTTAGAACAACTTATTTCGATTGCTGGAAAACATCATGAATGAAATAAAAAAATGACTAAAAGAATTGCCAATACCAACAATGTATATATTTTTGTTTAATTAAAATTGACTACAATATCAATGACATTGCTGTGGAGCAATGTCTTTTCTCTGAGCTTAAGTGAGCTCCCAATCAACAGATTCTGTGTATGTGATGGCTGGGTCAGGAGGACAGTATGAGAATGGCAGGGTGAATTGGTTGTAGGTGTTTCTTCAGTGTTGTAAAGCCCTACCGTATTTCATTTTTACCATAACTTCCTAAGGCAGGAAAGCTTATCTTCTATGTATGTCTTTGTACCAATGTCTGTTGAATCTTTTAGCCAGTTTCTGCAAAATCTGACGAAATGCTAAGTATTACAGAAATAGGTAGTGTCATAAAACCAGGCATCTGGGTAAGAAAAGTCATACTGTTGTTAGGGCCTTAGTTGAAGGAAGGGCAGAGATTTGTGGTCTCTGTTATTGAACACTGTATATGAACTGGAGAATACAGAGTTAGGGAAAATCAGACCGTTAATTTAGCTGCTTAGAAAATTTAAGTTAGACTACCTAGGTTTGTAAAAAGATGAGAAGAAGATGATCTCTGCTGTGGGAGTTAGTTCTGCCCAAATTGTATGTACAGTCTATCTTCCTGAACCTAAGCATTTTGACAGGCCTGCAGGCTAATCAATAGAGCTGGAAATGAATCATACTTTCTGTATTATGTCCAAGTAGAAAATCTATATAAGATAATTTCTGACTTCCCCTAGCAAGGCATGTGAATTCTTGAAGAGCAGTGGTTGAATTTTGTAATGAAGGTGTGGCTGTTAATGTAATGAAATAGGTAGGTCAAAAGACAGAAATTAATGCATCATGTAATAATACCTCATAGCCACATTTAAGTTTAATAACCCATTCTATTAGCTTTACCTTAAAAAGCTTCCAGTCTAAAAAGAACATGATTTTAAATTAAGGGTAAACAGCTTTTAGAAAGTATAGTGATTACTTTGTAGATTACACAATGTTTCTTGAAAATAGATAATGTATAGTATGTTGAATTCCGGTTTTCAGGTTCCAGCTCTCCTGTTCATCATTTTAGAACTACTAGGATATCAGTATTCAATTCCATGAGAAGTTCAGTAGTTTAAAGCAAGTCTTAAAAAAAAAAGTGTTAATACTTTTTAAGAGGATCATTTGTTTTGAAATAATTGGATTGTTTCAGAGATGTCTTAAATAACTAGCTGCAATGAAAAGACACTCCCATTTCCAAGGCTATAAGGGTATAATCCAAAATGACTTCAAAACTCTGCTCCATTTTTTCTAAAAGTGCATATAGTCAAATTGAATGTTATTTTGCAAAGTACTGCATTTTAGAACAACAAAACCAATGTTTATTTGCACTAACATTCTATTAGAGAATTCTGGTGATACGGGTAGCTTGTAAGATGTTGGAGTTCATTATGATAAAGGCCATTTTTTCCATATCTATATAATACGAGTTTATGAATGAGCTACTTGAGTGAACCTACCTTAGCATTCAGACCAAGAGCACACTTTTGAAGAAACTCTCCCCATAGTCCCCACCTAACTTTGCTTTGATCTGCATCACAGACCACTCTCAGACTGTGTCAACTGAACTGAGAGCACCTCCTTCCAAATCGCAGGACCATAGGCACATTCCCAGTACCAGTTGTGTTGCTCTACAAACTTGATCCTGCTGTGCTGCACTACCTGCTAATGTTGATGTAGTCGCTGTATACCTATAAATGCCCTTTTCCAGGGTTGTTTGTGTAAGTATAGTAGGAAATGTGAGTTCATTTGGTATAGATTTAAAAAAAACCAAAACACTTTATATCCCCATGTTTACTTTCTAAAACCAGAAATTCCCCAATGCTTTTTACCATTGTGATCATTCTTGATGGACCTTGCTTGTGCAATTGCCAGATAGAGCATTTTACAATGACCCTCTGGAGTCTCTTTCTCCCCAAAGGGCAGAATGCATTTTCTGCTCAAGCTCCTTTGATTTCAAGTCCTGAGCTGTGCATTGTGGAAGGCTATTATTAGTAAACTTGTCTTTCAATTTCAGCCAACAATGATTAAGCACTGAACAATATAGTTTTATTTTAATCTCATTGAAAACATGAACTGTTTCAGTGATAACTGTCATGTGTACATATTTCTGTACCACTTTTGCAATTCTTTAAGTGTATGTGAAGATAAAACAATATTTAAGAAAAAAAACTAAGTGTATCATAGTTTATCATGACAGTATACTATGCAACAACATTAGGTTTTTGGTGGGTAACCGAGAATGATACTGGAATAACTATGCAAAATGTGCAGCCTTTCATGGCTGGCTCTGCATTTTCAGTAATGAATTAGCTGTCCCTTGAAAAAAAAAAACAACAAAAACTTCAGGTAAATATTAAGTAAAATATTTGGAAGGAGAGCTGTAGATATTCGCAAGCCATACTTGCCTAATTTGACCTGTCTGCTTCCCAGTGAGTTCTGTCTAGCAAAAGAGCTTCTTTCACTTGGCCAAGGCAGAGTTTTGCCTACTGCAGGTTGAGATTTTAGTTAAGAAAATTTGATTTATCAGTTAGAGTTTTCATGTCCTTTTTATGTTGTTTATTGTCTTTTGCATCTTGTGATGGGGTGATACTTGGTTTTGCTTGTACTCTGTAAGTTAAACATTAAAACAGAATTATTACCAACATCATAATTGTCAGTTGTGTGTGGATAAAGTTTTTATCCCAAACTACTGCACAACGTCAACAAGAATTGTACTATAAGACTTCTACAATGAACTTCGGGGTTAGAGGGGAAGAAACCTGGGAGCTATCAGGAAAAGGGGAATGAATCCCCATAGTTTAGTTGTTCTCAAATTGACTGATAGGTAGAAAAATTACATGTATATTAAGTGTAATCTGTCAAAGGAAGTTACACCACCCATAAATTAAGAAGACCCTTTCCTGCAGTAATTGTGCTAAGCTGTTGTAAATTTAAAATGCAAATCTGAACTTCTATACGTATGAATCCCATGGCTCTCTCGTACCAAAGAATGGAACTAAAAGCACACAGAAGGCAGCTTTAGAAGTTTCTGGCAGCCCGTAAGACAGCCTGTTTTGTAGCAGGTATCTTTGAAAAATGATGATTAGGTAGAAGGAGGAGCAGAAGATGTTAAACTGTGTAACAGAAGGTTATTGTTGTAGGCAGTATGATGGCAGTTGTTGGCCTTGTTGGCAGAAGTGAACCATGAAATAGAAGTCAGATAATGCCTTGTTTGCATTGTCATTTTTGTATGTTGCAATTTCTTTGCAAAAAATTAATTTTTACTAAATTTTGGGGAGGTAATGATCTGCAGTTCGTGTCCTTGCTCATCTGATCACCACTTTTCATTGATTGACTTTAATTATGGTTGCGCATGCATTTTCTCTGCTCTTAAATGTAGTTTGTCTTTACCTGTCCAATGATTCTGGTTGTGATTAAAGCTTTTACTTTCTTAATATTAGTTTATTGTAATTTTTTGAACATGGCTGTCAAAAAGTATTATTTCACTATTGCAAGCTATTCAAAATTGATTGCAAGGAAACTATGAAATATGAATAAACCTCAGACAGGTAGTAGATGAAATGATTTTTCAGTGCTTAGTTTGGAATTCTTTCTTTATCTGTGGTTTATTTAAAGTAATGCAGCATGCTCTTTGTTCACCTAATTGAAAAAGTGTTGTTAGACACAATCTTAAAGAATGTTTAAATTTTTTTCCCCCATCTCAATTATGGTTTATGTATTGTATTTTTTTAGTTCATATTACGTCAACTAAATTTATTTTTATAAAATTACTTTACATGTTTTGATACACTGCTTTATTGCCAAACAATTCAAGAAACTAACACTATTCCAGTAAATATCTGTATGGACCTCAATTTCTGAGAATTGCATGGCTGGTTACAATGTAAGCAAATAGCTTTTCTTCCATGACATCAAAATGACCAAGCCTGTTTAAGACAGCAAAACCTAACACTGTACTTCAGGAAATGTTGTGAAGTTAAAGGACAGTCTTATACCTTATCCTTGATACTGCCAGAGTCCATGTTATAATAATTTGGAAATATTGTTTATAGTATTAGTGGGTTGGCTTTACATGTAGTATCTTACTCAAAAGATCATTTTAGTTGCCTATTAAAGTATTTACTTTTCTTATATTCAGTGTTTTTTCTATTAATAGTTCTGTAAACATGGATGACTAACGATAGATACTTTTCTTTGCATGATGAAAGGTATCAAGTGAGCTGTATTTGGGTTTTTCTTCAAGTAACACCCTTATTGCACTTCATTATGAATGGAACTAAGTCTCACCTTTTCCAATAGATGTTGGGGATGTAGCAGCAGCAGTCCCTGGACTGATTACCTTTGTTGATCTGAGGGATCCTGGTATTTTGACTCATTTAAAGGCCTTTTCTGGAAGCTACTGACAAAATAAGTTTTCGGTAGTGTTACATCACTTCTTGTGGTAGTTATTTGCTATTTGCCAAAGGGAGATATTAAGCACTGAGCAAAGCAAAACTTTTGGTAAACAATATTAAAGCAGTCCTGTATGTGTGTTGTTTTACTAAGCTTAAGCTGCACTACTCAGGTAAATACCCTTATTCCAGGCTCTCCTAAAATTGGAGGCTGCAAGTATGAAACTATGAGTCTAGTTTTCTAGTCTCTAGATGAAAAATCTATGGCCTTGCATTGCAAACATCCTTTTCACTCTGTCCTTTCCAGCAGTGACTGTTAACTGATAATAGTCTCTTTGTTTTTCACACAAGATCTGAATATCTTTATTATTGTCAGGCAAGTAACTAGTAATTTAGCTGAAAGTATTATGCCGGTTTCTTATTTGGATAATTGCTTTGCCTTTTCCAATTGATTCCTCCTAGCCTTGTTTGATCTTTCTGCATAATCCAACATAAACTGGTGAGTAGAGATACACACATTTATTATTATTTGTAAAAATAATAAAAAATTCCAACTTCCTATTGATGTAACTGTTTCTCAGTTTCTGTGATCTTTATGAATAATACAGCTGTGACTTCATTGTCAGTGACTTATTTTAAATGTTTTATCTGTTTGCCATCATTACTCATGTTGCTGACAATGAGAAATGTAATTGGGTCATCCTATCTGTATTATGATGTTAACTGAAATTTTCCATTTTTAGTTAAGGGAACACACACAGGATATTTCCTCTATGCCAGTAAATGGTACAGTTAATTTTGTTGATGGTAACACTAAAGTGCAACTGATAACATAACACTTCTTTCTTTTGTTTATGTGTGTCTTCATTTTTTCTTCAGCACCAGTAACATGTATAAGGTTTGGTTTTGGTTCTTCCAAATAAATGGTGATAGTAATTTATAAAAAATAATTATGAATAAGATAAGAGATTTGATTGGGGTCCTTTTCAAATTTAACACTTGTGAAAATACTCACATAGCAGCAATTACTTTTGTTATGTCTGGATGTATGTGTTCCCATGCTTTTCTCCCTCTCACTCTGTTTTGATGGTGTGCTGGTGGATAAGTCTTTCCACCTGCAGTTCTCCCAGAGAGAGGCATCTGTCTTAGAAGCTCTGGCAGTGTACTAAAAATACTTAGCACTAGGTCTCTTATAAATGCCAGCATTCCATTTGTACAAATAAATGGAAAATTTGAGAAAACAGAGCAACAGTGATTATAGTGAGTATTCTCTGAAAGAGCAGAGTAAAATTTAGCTAGATGTTGTGGAAATGTAACCTGTTATATGACAATTCTTAAATTGTTAACTTTTAAGTAATAGTATCTGAGAGTACTAGCTGGAAAATTGCTTTAAAGTTTTAATAAAGGGCATAAAATTGAAAATATACAATGCAGATTACTATTCTGTTTACTTTAAAATCTTCCATTCTAGAAATCAAATTTCTTTAGGTACGTCTATTAGTTTGTTCAGCTTCTTCACCGCGGGTAGTAGCAAGAATAAAATTCTTCTTGGAGGTAATACATATTACTTTCACAATTTACCTTCCAGTGAATAGTGGAAATCATTTGAAAACATTGAATTCTCTTACTATACCTCAAATAAATCTATATTGTTAGTAGAACAGAACAGACTATTTCAGTGGGAAGGAACCTACAATGATCATGTAGTCCAGACCAATTCGGGGCTGACCAAAAGCTAAAGCATGTTATTACGGGCATTGCCCAAATGCCTCTTAAACACTGACAGGCTTGGGGCATCGACCACCTGTCTAGGAAGCCTGTTCCAGTGTTTGACTAATGTCCAGTCTGAACCTCCCCTGGTGCAGCTTTGAACCATTCCCACGTGTCCTATTACTGGATACCAGGGAGAAGAGACCAGCACCTCCCTCTCCACTTCCTCTCCTCAGGAAGCTGTAGAGAGCAATGAGGTCGCCCCTCAGCCCCCTTTTCTCCAAACTAGACAAGCCCAAAGTCCTTAGCTGCTCCTCATAGGACATTCCTTCCAGCCCTTTCACCAGCTTTGTTGCCTTCCTCTGGACACATTCAAGGACCTTCACACCCTTCTTAAATTATGAGGCCCAGAACTGCACACAGTACTCCACGTGAGGCCACACCGATACTGAATACAGAGGGATCGTCACCTCTTTTGACCGGCTGGTTGTGCTGTGTTTGATGCACCCCAGGATGCAGTTTGCCCTCTTGGCTGCCAGGGCACACTGCTGACTCGTGTTGAGCCTGCTGTCAACCAGCACCCCCAGACCCCTTTCTGCAGGGCTGCTCTCCAGCCAGTCCTCTCCCAGTTTATACTGGTGCCCAGCGTTACTCTGTCCTAGGTGCAGAATCCAGCATTTCAACTTGCGAAATTTCATCCCACTAATCATTGCCCAATGCTCCAATCTATCTAGAACCCTCTGCAAGGCAACTTGTCCCTCAAGAGAGTTCAGCAGTACCTCCCAGTTTGGTATCATCAGCAAACTTGCTAATGGTGTATTCAACTCCTGCACCCAGATCGTTGATGAAGATATTGAACAGACCTGGCCCTAGAATTGAACCCTGAGGAACACCGCTGGTGACCGGTCGCCAGCCAGCTGTAGCACCAGTCTCTACAACCCTTTGAACCCTGCCCTTCAGCCAGTTCTTCACCCAGTGCACTGTGAATATGCTGATCCCACAGCTGGACAACTTGTTCAGAAGGATACTGTGAGGGACAGTATGAAAAGCCTTACTAAAATCCAGAGAAACTATATCCCCTGCCTTCCCTTCCTCCACTAGGCAGGTGACCTTATCATAGAAGGATATCAAATTAGTTAAACAGGACTTTCCCTTTGTGAACCCATATTGTCTGTGCCTGATGATTGCACTGTAAAGTCATAATTTGCATACCTTTTCATTAAAATAGTTAAAGTTTAGTAATCATGTAATTGCCATGCAGTAATATGGGATGATATTTTAACTGAGATTTTGATAGCTTCAAAATATGAAAATCTAAATACTGTAAATGAAAAAGAAACACAGATTGATTTACTTAAAGTTTTTCTGTTATGCCTTTGGTATGTTTTGTCTGTTACTGAGCTGAAGAAAGTTTTTAATGGCTAAGCATAGAGATTAAAGTGTTCTTTTTTGATTAGAGGTGAAGGTAGATTTCCTTCAGTACTTCAGAAGAATGGCTGACAGATTTCCATGCAAAGAATTATGAATTGATTTGCATGAATTTGAACTATAAATTTGAACATGCAAAAAAGTCTATATGACAAATGGTTATTTAAAGGAGCCAGAAAGCGCAAGTCTCTTTTAGTCATTGAGACTCATTATCAGTATGAAAATTTGTATTATTTTCAGAAATAAATGTCTGGGTGGTTAGATAATCAGATCATCGAACAGTGATACTTCCTTACAAAATATTGGCCTATAATTTTCAAACGTTTAAGCATCAGACAACAAAGCTGTTATAAAACAGGTCTCATGTAATCTTTATATAGAACATCTGGATGGCTCTTCTCAATTAAAAACACATGTTGTTTCATGACAAGCTTTTTCTCCTTCCTCATTTAGAAGCTTAGTGCAAGGCCTGAGTTTCACCTTTTACCTCTGTAAGAAGTGAAGAATATTTTATATTGACTGTATTGTTTTTTCTTGTTGGTACTGATCTGTTAGTAACTGATGTTAGCTTTGTAATACGGCCTTTTAATTTTTAAATCTGCAACCTCAAAATAGTGGATTTTCATTACTCTAAGGGAGAAAATTATTAATGAAGGATTGGAAGCATATGTCTGTCTGTCCTGTCTGTACCTCTTTCTTTCATGGAGGTTTTTGTCAGGAAACAGGAAGAAAGGGAAGGAGGTTGTGCCACTTAGCAATATTGGTGTAATAGTAAACTGGTACTATTGGGTGATATTCTCTTTTTATGGAGTCAGACCCTTAAGGAAATTCAGGCTTGATCATTACTTTGGTTGTATAATTCTTCTTCAGTGCTTTCTGTTATATTGTAAGTCAGGATTGTTTAAGTGTCAATTAAATGTTTGTTCTCCTATACACAGAGAGATTTTAATTAATTGTTAGGCATGTTGGACTTTTGTTAAGTCTGCTTTATAGTGCAGAGAAGAGGAAATTGTACAGCTTTTTGCAAACCACTTTAGTATTTGCATACTTGGCATGCAATAGAGAAAATCTGGCTTGCTGTTGTTTTCATCAACTGCTAGGTAAGATCTGACCTTTTATGCCTTAAAATGATGTTTTTGTATATCTTCTTAGATGGAGGTTACTGAGGATAGCCTTGTAAAACAACCTACAGTCTTATATTCAGAACTTTCTTTCTACCTTGAAAAATGCTTTTTAAAAGCTTGGGTTTAAAGTTATGTGATTCTGAGAGAAAGGGACACTTTCTGAATTACAAATTTTTGGAAAAGTTCTATGGGTTGTTGTGAATGAGAGTATAATGCAACTTTTTGTTGTTACTCTTATTTCAATGGTTCATGCTTGGGATAACTTTTTCTAGAAAAACTCATTATATCTCCACTTTCATGCAGCGAGTTTTGTTGATATACCTGCATGGCTTATGACTGTTACGAGACACTGCTCCAAGAGAGTTTTGAATGCTTTTTATGAGTATACTAAATGGGTATATTTTCTTTTCTTTATTAGCACCTCTACCAAAAGACTTCAATTCTTTCATGATCCTGATCAGTCATCTGTAAAGAGCATTTTTTATAGTATGAAACAATTACATAGGTCTGTCAGAGCATAATCAACCTCTATGTTGGTTTTGTTTAACTTGCTGATTGCACCCTCCTATTTCTCAATTCCTTCTACTGTTTTCACTCTTTTTGAACTAGCAGCCTGTTATGGTCATCAGTCTTCAGAGAATTTCCTTTTTTTCATCCTTAAAGTGTACACACAAGCTTTTTTCTTATGATACTTGACACAACATGGAAACAGACAGTTTGGATATATTGATCAAATATTTTTCATATAATACTGAGTTAATTAAAATCTAACTCACTTGTAGACTTTGCAGAGGTATGCACTGTCATGGTGCCAAAGAAAGAAATTGAGACTGTAGTTAAGATTGTTACGGAGAAATTGACCATCGTGTTCATTGACAGAAATCATGCTGCAGGATAGCAATGACTGCTGAAGAAATGGTGTTTACATTTCCATTTTTAGTTTGTTCTGTAAAACTTTATATGGAAGTAACATCTCATATGATACTTTGAAAACATTCATTTACATCTGCATTTAAAAAAAAACAACCAAAAAAAGTTAACAAGTAAAGCCCCCAAACCCTATTGTGTAACAAAATTGCTAGCATTCTTTAAAGAGCCATTCTTAATTAATCGTAGTAAGACATTATATCCCCCACCCTACCCCCACCCCAGTGTTTTGCAGGTATCTCTGAAAGTACTGCTTTTATTATAAGTATATACTCATTGATAATTCTCTTTTGCTTAAATGAATAGCTCCAGCAAATAATGTCAAGACACTGTATAATGCCACTAAGTAAGATTTATAAACATTTTCTTTTTCAGCCACCTTCCTCTTTTAAAAAAATCTACTACCCTTTTAATTTTATTTAGAATGAAAGGCTCACCCTCATCTTTAACATAACACATAAAATAAGCTTTTACTGCCTCCTCTTGTGTGCTGGTAAGTTTCAGAAAACTTTTTACCACTACCACATATGACAAGAGAAAACATTAATATGAACCTATCAACATCTGTTGAAACAATTTTAGTATATGTGGAAAAGGAAATTAATCAGAGGAACAAACTCTCTTGAAAGGAAGGAAATTTTGTTTAAGGGTTCTGGGGCAGCTTTAATTCAGTTCCATTGTTCCACAGCAGTGAGGACATACAGTCCTATTTTTGATGTTTATCATCAATTGCTGCATGGAAGACTTGGACTTGCTGAACTCTTAACTTGGCAGGTAAGCGAAGAGGAAACTCTGAGATACATTGGGGAAAAATGCAGTATTAACCTTAAAAATACTGTTGCTTATATATTCTGTTACGGATTATGTAAACTGATTATGAAAACTCATTTCAGCAAATGTGTGCAACTAATTAACATCGATTATTACCCAAAGAAAACTAACAGTACAACTTACGTGATTAATTTTTCAATTTTTTTTATTTGGCTTATTTCTTACTTACATATTAATTGGGTTTATTTGTTTTTCCTTGCTTTTTTTATGCTTTTAGCTTTAAGTCCACAGTAAGATGGATACAATTTGAAGGCCTCCCTGCCCCCTTACATTCTTGTTTCAATAACAGGGGGGAAAAAACCTAATTAGACTTCATAATTCTCAGTTTGGTCACTGAAAATAGGTTTTTTTCTTCTGAAGTGGAATATAAGAAACAAGTGACTGCAGGCCAGTTCTTATACTGGATTTGCAGCTTCTCCCACAGCCCATCATCTGGATACCTCTGCTCCTTTTGTTCCTCTCCCTGCACACCTGACTGCCAGTCTTCATCTGCCAGTAGATAAATGGGGTCAGTGACTGCAAAGGGTCAGCTTGAAGAGATGGAAGTGTCCAGGAGGGAGCTGGCAGATAGATGCATAGAGGTGACTTGAATAGTGAAAAGTTGGTGTAGGGGTGAATGAGCTGTCTTGCTGTATGTGTCAGGAGACAGGCTCCCTGAGACAGTAATAGAAGAAGCAGTTTATCTTACAGCCTGATCCTCCAGATTCTTGTTGGGTGCAGACATAGGAGCAAAAAAAGAGTAAACCTTCCCCTTGTGTCACATAGCTGCGTAATCCCTAGGATTGTTCAGTTCTGATTTTTTATTTTTGAAAATATCACAGACTAAAAGTTCTGTTTTCTAAGTCATAAAAAGTATTTTCACGATCCGAAGCAAGATAGAAGACTTGTTCCACCAATAAGTATTTGGTTGTTTTTCCTTCCTCTGAGAGCTCCTTTCTGTCATTTGTTACTTGAGAAGATTGCTAGCATCTACAAGATAAAAAATAACAGTCCTAGAAGAAATCACTGATCATAGAGTAATTTAGGTTGGAAGGCACCTCGAGAGATTGTTCAGTCCAATCTTCTGGTTAAAGCAGAACTAACGTCAAACATGGATCAAGTTGCTGATGGCCTTATCCAATCTAGTTTTGGAAATCTCCCAATGACAGAGGTTATATATTTTCCCTGGGCAACACGTTCCAGTGCTTATCTGCTCTGAGCGAGAAGAATTTGTGTCCAACTCAAATTTCCCTCATTAGATTGTGGGACGACTGCTACTTCTCCTGTCAGTGTGCAGACCTCTAGCATGTTTCTCCCTGGTTGTCTCTGTTTCACACTGAAAAGTCCTATTTCTACTTAACTCTTCCATGAAGACAAGCCATGTTGTAGCTTTTGATCATCTTTCACTCCTCTCTGACGATGTTTTTTCAGTGTAAACTTGTAGTCCATCCTTGGTCTAACGTAATGCTATAGACAAGACTGTCCATAAAGAAACTTTGTGTTTTGTTCTTTTTAGGTAGTAGTTGCACTCTTATTTTAGTCTCCTTGTTTAATGTTTCAAATCCTGTATAAGGATTTAAAAGCTCTGTATAAATGTGATGTTCTTATTGGACTGAATTCAAAAGCTGTTGTAAATAAGTTTAAGCTTTTACTCTATTGTAGTAGTGAATTTCATGAATTAACTATTTAAAGGGGTTTTTTCTTTGTTTTTAGGTATTTTCTCTAGATTTGTGTGTGCTTACTGTCAGTTTTCATCACCTGTTGGATGATTTAGCTTTAGTCTTCAGTCCTAATTTTGTGTACCACCGGCATAGGCTGCAATACTCTCAATCTTAGTCCTTCCATTAAAAGGCTAGTCAGTGTGCAAATGGGTATGTACAGAAAAATAAAGCTGACCGTTTATAAATTCATATAGCACCTTTCACAATGCAGCAGTCCAGATTACCTCCTATACTGGGTGCATAATCTGTCTGGTTTTGAAAATTTTCTGTTTGAAAATGCATTCAGTTAATTATTCACAAATCAACATTTTACATGTTATCTTCTGTATATATTGCTGTGCAGTTGAAGTTAATATATCAAACACTGCTAATGCTGTTTTACCACAGCCACCAAATTATACAAAGACTATTTTAAAGGATTAATTACCCGTATGACCTTAGACTGTACATTCACCAGATAATGAGTGCCATAAAAACCAGGTTTCTTGATATTGCCACTAGCTCTTATGACTTGAAATTCAGTGCTGAAAGGTGATGTAAGAGCGAAAATTTTCTGATTCTAGTATTTCTATTTCTCCCATCTGATGTACTTCAGTGAAGTGCAAAGGGACAGAAGCATTATTTAGGGGCTGGAGGAACCATGTAAAAAAACCCCAAGCCTAGCTTGTCTTTCTGCCACTTTGTGCCTAAGTTTTAGGGAACTATTCATTGTTTCCCATTTATCAAGCTTCTGCTTTATCTTTTAGTCTGGTATCTTCATTTGAAATCATGCATGCTCATCCCATCATTTTATTTTATATTTTTAGTCCTTGTATAGAAGCATGGAAATATTTGTTTTAATATTTTGCATATAGCTTCCTTTTGAGTTGCAAGCATCCTGAGATGACTTGGCTGTTTATGGTTTGAGAGTTGCCAGTCTGTTTTACCCTGTGCTTGAGGGTATACAGTTATGGCTTCAGCCCTACAGGGTCTGTCATCCCAAACTATGTGCTGTTCAAGACCTATTGGTTTTTCCACAGTCTTTAGCTTTCAGATTTACCTGTAGCCACTTTAATTCTTAATGCCAGCAGATTGTTTTGATTTTCGTTTAGATGGAGCTCATCCCTTCTGTATAGTTTCATCTTTTCTTTTCCTTAGTTAATGAATCTGAACACCCAGTCCCATTACTATTTTGGCAGGTGTGCACTGAGCCTTTGCCTTGCTTGCTCTGTTAATTGCTATGCATGTTAGGGAACATGTCAAAGAATATATTCATATTGCATACATACAGTATGTGCCAAGAGGACAGCTAGTCATAGGTCATAGAATAAACTGGAAAATACACATTATTTCGCTGGTTGTCTACCTGTGTTTCCTTAAAGGCATGGGTGGTTGCCTTTGCCTCTGAGATCAGTTAATCTACTTGGCTTCTTTTTTTGCTGTTGGTCTCTGGATTTAAGGATGGAGGTTCTGGTGATCTGTTTTTTTATTATTATTTACAGATGAGCTGCTACATCGGTGTTTTTCCTTTACTTTGATGGCTCACTTTCTTTATATAAACTAAGTGGCTTTTACGCTGCTGATAATTTATATATGGATTATGCCTCCATCTCCATTGAAATTCTTAACCTGCTTGGGTTTGTCATCTTGACTGCTTAGCACTTTAATCCATTTAGGGTTAGGTTTTTGGTTTTGATTCTTTCCTATAAATGAAGGGTGAATTCCTACACTGCATACTGTCCTGTAACTTCAGTATATAGAACCAGGAGCTACAAATATAGGCCCTCCCCACCTGGCTTTGTAATATTACCTTTGGAACTAGCTATTTTGTTTTATTTTATTTTAAAATCAAATTTAAAAATTAATGGATTAAAATGTTAGATTTTAGTTAGATTTAGGGGTTATTTGCAAGGCAGTTTATAAAATATAACTAGGTTCTATCAGCTTATTTTTGTCTCTTCAGCCAATCACTACCTGACTTTGTAAGCCTAGCTAGACTTTAGGTCTGAATGAACTCTGTAAGCTTTTTCTGAAGTTATGCCCCAAAGGCCTGCTTTTTTATAAATATTTTCAAGCTCTATTTATACTATCAAATTGAAAAATAAACTAAAAGTATTTCAAGCATCAGCATATGTAGGCACACTTATTTCTGTTGCAGTTAAAATTCTCTTTTATGTTTTAATTTCCCATAATATTTCAATTTTGTAGACAATATATAGGAAAAAGTTGGGCATTCACTAAAGTGTGTTATTTGTAGTTAGTCTCTCGAGAGTT
Source organism: Gavia stellata (assembly GCF_030936135.1). Lineage (NCBI taxonomy): Eukaryota > Metazoa > Chordata > Aves > Gaviiformes > Gaviidae > Gavia > Gavia stellata. The sequence goes on from NC_082597.1 coordinate 27,918,177, forward strand.
TTTCTAGCACAGTTCTTATGTTCTTCTTTGGGTTCTCATGCTTTGAAATATGTGTTACCTTTTATGACCTTTTCATATGTTAGAATTTTAACTTCAAGCTTTTCAAATGATCTGCTAACCCATTTGGTAACCGTTAGACCTGTTCTTCCTCTTTTGTATCTCAGAATTGGCTTATTCTTCCTCTTTTTTGATTATTTTTCAAAACTGAATTTGAACAAAATCACAGATAAATGTTTTATCCATTTTTGGATGGGTTCATCTTTCTGATGGTGTTTCTCTGCACTGTGGGGTTTTTTTCTCATTTTTTGAGACATACTTCTTTAAAGAGCTGCCCTGGTGACTGTACTAATTTTTAAGGTAACAAGCCTTCATTTTCTTTCAAAATCTGTGCTATAATGGTTTGGCTTTCTTCCTTCGGCTTTCTATTGTGCGTTCAAGCACAGAAACGCCACAACAAAATTTTAGAAATCATTGGATCTTTCTGGTGAGGTTTTTTTTGTTTGGTTGGTTGTCTTGGTTTGGTTTTCTCTTTTCCCCATAAATTATATGGGTCTTAAGCCTGCGGGTTTGGAACAATATTTTCTATGAAGACTGTTAGAAGTCAGTACTTATCTGTGGCCTTCCTGTGTATTGTGTAGTAAATGTATAAAAATACCTTCTCTGAAACTGGTCTTGTTTTCATGTTGGGCTGAAGAACCAAAAATTTGTCAAGTATAACTACCTCTGATCTTTATTGTGTAATATTTTTTGTTATGACAGTAAAGTGTTGTACTGTAGTTTGGAAATAAAATCATGTTTTAAAATAATGGTAAGGAGAAACGTATGACCATTAAGTACTTCTTGAACAGAGATATGAGAAGTGTCTTAATTTCAGAAAAGCCTTGGTGGTATTTTTGCTCTCTGCTTGTCTACTATTACTTATGAAAATCTCTGCATGTATAAACATACCATCAGGTTTTTTATTTGAAAAATACTTATTTTGGTACTGCAGTAAACACACAAAGCATGTTTTCATGTGGTTTACTAGCATCATCTTAATACAGAGAAATAGAAAACTTTATTTTAGAATGTTTTTTTTCCCTTTCCTCTCTGTGTATCAGCCAATTTAGAAGGTGCTATTTTTGTGATACTTCTGAAACTGCTCCAAGTTGATATTTCTGTATTGAGTTGAGAAGGGGAGGAGTTTTTTAATACAGTGAGTTGTGTTGACTGTAATGAAATCTGTGTGCAACATATCTGACTATTTCTTTTAGAGATTGTAAACGAATACCTAAAGAAAATATTTAAAAAACATAAATACGTAACGTAATTTTCCCTGTGGTTTAAGTCTCTTCTATGTGTGGATGTACTCCAAAGAATGCATTTAGTTTTATTTCTTTGTCTGTTTGTTTTTTTTTTGTTAGGCCCGGCGTAAAGAGGTTTTTATCCAGGAGCGATATGGAAGATTTAATTTGAGTGACCCATTTCTGGCTCTTCAGAGAGACTTTGAGGCAGGTGCCGGTGATAAAGAAAAGAAGCCAATATGCATGAACCCTCTGTCCATTTTAGAGGCTGTTATGGCTCACTGCAGGAAAATGCAAGAAAGAATGTCAGCTCAGTTGGCTGCTGCTGAAAACAGACAAAAGAAGGTATCTTGCTACCAACTGGTTTTTTTCTTTTCTCTCTCCTGATTTGTTCTTTCATGCCACTTTTTTAATTTGCATCTTTGCCTAACTTAGTTATCATTATGAGTGTTAAAATGTTATCACGTAATTGTCATATATAGTGAGGTGCTGATTTTCTGGTGATATTTCGTGTGCACACCTCATTCGTTCCATGAATTTACTTATGGAATAAATGAAACATAACTGGTATAAATCGATGCAGTATATAAGTGGATAGCTCAGCGTGAGCTGAGAAAGCATCATCACAATATATTTTTAAACCAACACCATTGAAGACTAGAGGAGCTACTGTTATTTTTGTTCTAACCTAAATAGCATAAAATAAATAATTTATTTGCATTTTATATTAGGTTGCTCTGTTTCCTAAATCAGTAAAAATAAATTATAACTCTAAAAAATACTTTTTTTGCATATTTAGAACATTTGCTGTAAAGAGAAAATTATTTTGGAACAAGTATGTTGCAAAAAAGGTCTCATATTAAAGATAAAAAAATGTCATTTTGGAAGTGAATGGTTGGTGGGTTGCACATATTTCACTAATATGTAAGCCATACATTCCTAAAGCATAGCTAAACATGAATATGTTGGGGAGGGGTTTCTGAGAGGAAAAAGGGGAACAGTAATATAATAGACTAATCTAAACGAGGTATTTTTGAATAATTAGAAAAGAAGTGCTTGCTAAGCGTTGAATCATCCTCACTGGGTATAAGATGGATAGAACGTCTTCAGCAACTGTGAAATAGCTTTTTGGTGACAGTTTTATATTGATGTTTAAAAAAACCCCAGAAAATGCTAAGACAATTGACATAAAATTCATTTTGGTAGTAATTGCTCTGTGGGAAATAATATGCACACAAAAGTACTGGAAGTATGCTGGAAATACATGTTTAAATTACATCAGGAAACATTTTCTTGTTATCTTAGCTCTGTTGTTTAGTTTAGTTTAAGCATCCCTGCTCTGTTAAGACTTCAGAAAAACAGATAACCGCATTCAAAAAAATGAATAATACTAGACTGTATGTATGATATGTAAGTCTTAAAACAGCGTAATGCCTATGTAGTGAACTGTTACTTGTACTCACCTAGCACTTCTTTTTGAGGACTCTCAAATGTTAATTTTCTTTTTCATATGTTTTGTAAGTAAGTTGAGAATTTGGGGAAGGTATTGTCTCAGCGTAGAAAAGAGCGAGTGAGCTTGCTTATTCTGACTGAAGAATGATATTGGGAGAGACCCTGACACATCTGCCTGGACAATTGGATTAGTTTCTTGTTTCAGTGCATGGCCACAAGTCTCTTCTTGTACGTAAATTCTTCATCTATCTCTGGCTTTTAGTATATGGACAGATACATGCATGTAAGATGGGCTTACATATTGAGAATATGTCTCAAAGTCAGGGTATTCGTAAATTCCATTTTTGTCATTTTTTTTGCCCAGGTTTATTATCAAAGTCTGTAAGTCTGCATGTACCAGAAAGGATGTTCTTGTCTTTTGTTTCCTAGAAGAATATATGAGGGTTTTTCTTTAAATCTTAAAATCAAGTAGTTTGATCTTAATTTTTTTTGCAGTTTGATTCTTACCTTGAGAAGTACCTAAACCTCTAGGACACTCAATTCTGAAGTCTGTAACTTTGAAGCTAAACTTTAAAGCACTAGACTTCAAAAAAACCTGTGTTGCTTTAAAAGTGTGTCATTATGATCATACTGTTTTTACTCCTTGTAACAAATAAGAGATTTAAATAACACAGGATTTGAAAACAAACTGCATGGTGTTGAGCATGTTCTACAGAACTTACATCTTCCTCTTTTAAAGCCAATTTGAAATGCTATTTGGACAGGGCACCCACCCTCTTAAACTTCTTGGGTTTGTGGCAACAGATGACATATCTCTCAACCATCTCCATTCATTCTCCATTCACAAACTGTTCATTCAGTGTTTTGCCTTCCCTTAGTTCCACATTTTTCTGTCTGTTATCCACCTCAAATCCCTCCGTGGAAGAGGGTAATAAAGACATTTTGAGGGATTTTTAGAAATGTTCAGCAAAGTAGGGTGACTCAATGTAAGAATAAAAAAAAAGTTAAGCCTAGACAAATGTGATCTAAATACAGAGCCAGCTGCACTTCCTCCCTCCAAAAGTGGTTCCTCCTTCTCTGAATGTGTGATGCCTCTATCTACATGTTTGGAATTGCCTCACTGTCTCACTCTTACACTAAGTAATGAAGTCTGTGTACAGTTTGTTTATTTTCTCTGGATATTACTGGACTTTAAGCAGACTCAGGCTGAACTCGTATTCCTGGGGACTTATTATCTGAGAATATAGTGACCTGAAAAGTATTCTTTAAATAAAATTTTTATTTGATCATAAAAAGCAAGTCATAACAATGTGCCAGAATGTAGAAAAATGAAAGAGGTGCACAAATGACTGTCAGTCATAGGCTTATCATATACAAAACACCTAATCCCCAGATGTCATCCGCTTTGTGTCAAGTCTCCATCTTCTTCCATCTCTTTGAATGCTTTTCCTGGAGCTGCTATTGAAATTAATTTTGAGGTTTCCTGGGAACTCAAAACTAGATAATCAAAATGACAGTTCTTAATTTGTCAAGTGTTTGCAGAGAAGTTAGTATTGGGATGCATGCTCAAAGAAAGACAGACACATTGGTTGGAAGGGAAGAGGCCCGTTGGTGTGATTTAGTCTAACCTTGCCCTTAAAGCAGATTATCACCAGCAGTATATTTGGTCATACGTGAATTTGTCTAGCTGAGTCCTGAAAACCCCCAGGAATGGCAATACTGCAGCCTTTCTACACTACTATCTGTGTGAAGAACTTTTTTCCAAGACTGAGCCTCTTAAAGGGCAATTTTTCATGTTAACCTTCTGTTATGGAGACCCACCTGCCACTACCAAGAAGAATTTGACTTTGTCATCATTGTAAGGGCCCTTCAAAAGGAGCGGTATGTTGCTATTAGATCATCCCTCAGTCTTTTTTTCACTAGACTAAGCAGGCCAAGCACTCAACCTTTTCTCACAAGTCATGCACACTGTCTCTTATCTTTGAAGGGCCTTTGCTGGTTAGTTCTTTGTGGGACACTATCATTTTTCTCAGTATCCTTTTTTTACCCCTTTTCAAATCCTTCTCAGACACATTTCCAGATGTTTACATTACTGGTATGATATAGTGTATGCATATAGTACACTTTGGAAAAATCAGGTCGTAGTTAGTTCATAAACTCATAAATAATTACAGCTAGTTCCAAATCTGTCATCTAAAGGAAAAAATGCAGTGTAAATATTCAGAGGTTTTTCCTGTTCAAGGTGACGCAGCCAAAACAAGGCTGGGGGGAGACATAGGCATAGGATACAAAGTAAAATGAGAAACTAATGCCACTCTCATCAATTTGAAATCAAATAAAGGACACTTTTTTATATATATATATATATTTTTATACATATATATATTAGGGATTCTTTATTTATATGCAATGCTTACAAATAAGATATTATAATAGTATGGTAAGCTGATTTCATCCCAGTTATATGTTAAAATCTGTTTGTAATTATTTGGAAGTAATATAATTTCACAACAGTTTATAGAACTAGTCCCTCATCTGAAAGCAAAATGGAGGAATAATAAAGTATAAAAAAAATCTTGATTAAAACATTTTTACTATAATCTTATTGCATTTCCAAGTTTTAAAAATGTTATACATTTCTCATGATTTTTTTGTCTGTTTTACCAAAAAAGAAACTGTTGGGTGATCTACTTGCTTTGAAATGCTTGTGAAGCATCCAAATGCTGTTGGATGCTTTGAAAAAAACAGCAAAATACTTGAGAAAAAATAATGATTTTTCTGCATGTGAAGAACTGTGAATGGGACCATTCATAACTACAGTGTCATTGTAATAGCTTGTTAATTTAATTTTCAGCTGTACTGTCATTAACATAACTGGAAAGGTGTTGTTGCTGATACTGTTTGTTTAGAGATGACTGGTAATGCCATACCTTATTTTTTATATATTTAACACTGACTTTAAGAAAGGGTGGACTTGGTTTAGTGAAATGTATTGTACAGAGTATATTTGTTAACCTGGGATGAAGCTCTAAAACCCCAGTGGAGCCCCTCTACTGCTAAACAGGTTTTGAGGTATTTGAAGCCAAGATGACATTTATAATGTAGGTATAATTTCCCATAGTGATTTCTTCCTCTTAGTTCACTGTTTCTTATGATAATGGTATGATTTTAGGAAGAAATTTTACTATTACTATAATATACATGACATCAATATTGCCATCACCTCTTTATGCTTTTTCCCATTCTTCTGAAGAAAACAGAAGAGAAATTTAGAGTCAGGTGACATGATTAGAAATGTTGGGAGACTGAGACACATGTTCATCTATAAGTGTAAATTCATGCAGTATTTACTGTTTGTTCTCTCTATGTCATTTCACTTCCCTTCCCTTTTAAGTGTTTTCTTGTGTTTGAATTCTACTTACTATGTGGGAAAAAATTATCTTGGGCACAATAAGCTATAGCAGGTGGGATTTATTTCTATTACAACTGCAGACTCTCTCCCTCTTGTACTCATCTCTTGATGGCATGAGTTTCAACTCTACTCTGTGGTATATAACTGGAGAGTAACAAAACTGTTATTTAGAAATTGTATTTATATTAGCTTTTGTTTAAATGCAGTTTAGTTAAAAATTAATTGTAGACACATCTACAGTGACATGGAAAAAGCTTCCAGAGCTAAGAAATCTAATCTCCTATTGGAGAGGACAGGGAATAGTGTGGTGTAGCAACAGGCTTCTGAAAAGCTATTAAATTGTAATGCCTGGGGGTTTTTTTGCCTGTGTGTCTGTTTGGTTTTTTCATCTAGCAATCAAGACAATATTTTAAGCAGTGACGAGGGAGGAGGTATTCCATAGCTATTACCAATCCCCTAGGCCATGTTTTTTCCCACATTACAGTTTACAGTAAATATATTCACGACACTGTATTGTCTTAAACTCTGAAATTAGTATCATATTACCATGACACTATAATCTGAATGCATAATCTATGATTCTTCCTTCATCTATTGAAGTGAAACATTTATTCCAAGTAAGATCCTTAATGTACTGTTATTTGCCACAGCTTTTCTTAAATTATTGAGCATTGTGAAATGTTCTTGCATTGTAGAAGCATGAAACGCTTTTCTGTTGCAGTCAAAATGAAGTGTTCATGTTTGTGAGCACTTGATTATTTTTTTTTCATAGGTATCTGAAAGTATTTTTCCAGAAAAAATGCCCACTTAGAAAATGCACTTTAGTGTTACAGTTCTGAATTGTTATTTCTGTATCAATCTGTATGTAAATATGAAGCAGAACTGAGAAAGCTAAACCAATAAAAAGAGTACAGGAGAAGGAATGCTCAGCAGTTTCTTGGGGTTTTGTTTCTTTATCAGTCATTTGGATAAGCCATATAGGAAGCTACTGCATCAGTATGTGAAGGGAGGAGCAGGAAGAAAGAAATAAATTTTTCTTTTGTTGTTATTTGACTTGTGTAAAAGTTTTCTTGGGAAAATATGAAGCAATTTGGGTTGCATTATTACTAGTAGGTACTTTATAAAATGGTGCATTTACATATTTTTACAGTGCTTTTCTAGAACAGGGTCTTTGAATAAAAGCATAATCAGCAGGCAAGATGAATTAGAGGTAATGACTATATGAATGAGGGGAAAAATTATTCTTATCCATTATCTGCATATAGTAGGTAGTTTTTTGATTCTAGCTTATAACATAGTTTATACATCACTGATGTCAGTGAGACCTTCCACTATTAGTAAGTATAGGAAGATATTTGTGCCTGTGCCAAAAAGTTGGTCTCAGAAATGAATGTCTTATATCTTGTTTCAACATTTATAAATAAGACCTATGGTCATGATGGACTGTGTATTTCAACCCTCATCTCCTTCAGTCTGAGGAAGGCCTAAAACCTAAACCTTTCATTTCTGCGCTCAAAGCTTTTTTGCAAAGCTCATGTCTTGCTTGTGTCTGGTTCCTTTACTGAGAATAGGACTTTCTGTGATGTCTTATGCCTAATTTCTGGAGAACAGGTAGCTCCTCACTCAGGAATCACAAGCATTTAATCACTATGGGGAGTCTCTCTGTTGTCAATGGAGGAAAGTAGATGGGCTTTACTTAGTTTCTGAATTGCTTTTCAGAGATGCCCGTCTCTTTCTTTTGCTTGTGTAAGATTATAGGCACTTGTGTTAGATATCACAAATCACTTTCCTACTTTCCTGGGGCGGACAGGTTCATTTCAGGCATACTCTCAAAGGTTAAAATATCAATGTCCGGTTAATACTAGGTTATGTTTAAAGTCTCCATCTTGTTAATGAGAATTTTTCTCTATGCTTCTTTACAGTTGGAAATGGAAAAATCTCAGTTACAGAATCTTGAGCTGGAGCACAAAAAACTATCAGCTCATCTTGAAGAAGAACGTGGAAAGAATAAGCATGTAGTATTGATGCTAGTGAAAGAGTGTAAGCAGTTGTCTGGCCGAATTGTAGAGGAAGCCCAGAAACTGGAAGAAGTGATGTTAAAATTTGAAGAGGAAAAGAAAAAGGCTACTGAATTGGAGGAGTCTCTTGCAGCTGAGAAACAAAGGAGTACACAAATGGAAGCTCAAATGGAAAAGCAGCTGTCTGAGTTTGACACAGAGAGAGAGCAGTTGCGTGCCAAACTTCATAGAGAGGAAGCACACACCAGTGACCTCAGAGAAGAGAGAGATAAAATGATCAAAATGATTGAGCAATTAAAAAAGGAGAATGAAAGTAAAGCTAATCTTTCTCTTAAAAATAAAGATAAAAGTAAAGATAAGAGTCTTGTTTCTGTTTCTGTTGAAACAGAAGAGCCAAGTTCAAGAACTGTTGCCTGCCAAACAGACGCTGTAGTGATGGACAGTAGCACAGAAAATGTTAAGAAGTTGCCTTTGACTGTATCTGTAAAGCCTTCTGCAGTGAACCCACTAGTGTCTGGCAATACAAAAATGAATGTGTGCGCCAATGCAGCATTTGTGAAGCCTGTCATTGATAGACAATCTTCATCTAGTGAACTTGTCCCTCCCGCAACTCCTGTTCTTACACAGAATCAAAACAGAATTGAGGAAAATGGACCGAGTACAGGCTCATCACCTGATTTACCAAGTAGCACTTCCCCTTTTTCAAATAGTACTTCCCTTTGTACCCCTGCAGCACCGACTGCTGCAGCTCAGAATTCCTCACTCCCTTCATCTATGCACGGTTTGCATTCACCATCTGCCAACACTACTGGGCATCCAGGCCTAAACCCACGAATCCAAGCAGCTAGATTTAGATTTCAAGCGAATGCAAATGATCAAGACCAAAATGGAAACACAACCCAAAGCCCTCCCTCTAGGGATGTATCCCCTACTAGTCGTGACAACCTAGTTGCAAAACAGGTAGCTCGGAATACCGTTACCCAAGTCCTTTCGAGATTTACAAGCCCTCAGAGTGGCGCTCCGTCGCGGCTGGGGACATCACATTCAATGGAAGTTGGCACTTACCCCCCAGTCGGTAGAATGAGTTTAAAGACTCCCAGTGTATCAAGAATTGACAGAGGAAATCCTCCACCTATTCCTCCTAAAAAACCAGGGCTTTCGCAAACTCCTTCTCCACCTCACCCACAGCTTAAGCTTTTAATGGATAGTAGTCGATCCCCAAATACAAGTGCAAAAACTGACAGCAAAACCGTGACCTCACCTCTTTCAAGTTCACCACAAGGAATCAGGGTAATAAATGAGGAAATTATTTCTAAGTCCTCACCTCAGCTGCCACCAAAACCTGCTATAGATTTATCTGTGGCACCTGCAGGCTGTGCCATACCAGCCATAGCCTCATCTCAGGTGGGTGCCTGGCCTTCCCACTTCCCTGGACTGAACCAACCTGCATGTTCAGAAAATTCCTTTGTCATTCCCACCACCATTGCCTGTAGCTCCTCCATAAACCCTGTTAGTGCTTCATCCTGTAGACCATGTGATTCAGACAGCCTCCTGGTAACAGCATCAGGTAAAGGGATTGATATGCTACAAACTGTCTCCCTCTAAAATAATGTTTTGGTTTTCCTATACATCTCTCATTTGCTTTATTTATCTTTTTATTCCTTTCTCTTTTTTACTTTCTAAAAGCTGAAATTTTCATTTATATTTTTTCCACAATCCAGGGGTATGGGAATTCTTTTGCTGATTTAGTAGTGTTATAAATTTGTTTGCTTCCTCAAGGAGGTCTCCAAATTGAAGGCTTTTTTTAAAGGTAAAGAGGACTAATGTTTAAAGTAAATGGGCTGCAGATTATGGTATATTAAAGAAACTCCTTTTTTTTTGTTGTTTTTTGGGGGGGTTGGGGTATTTTTTGGTGAATGCTATTACTTTTGACTTCAAAATGCTTTCTCAGTCTCAAATAATGTTTTGAAAATTACCTCTACTGGTTATCTTCCATGGAACATGTATTTCAGTGCTTTATGAATCATTTAAAAAACAGGGCATAGCTAGGGCTACTGTATTCTGCTATGGCATTAGGTGGTTGCATGTTAAGGTATATAAACACCCGGATAACAGTGCAGTTTCAAATATATCACTTCCTACCTATAGAACATGTTTCATTTTTATTTCCATTTTTCTTATAGTTCTTCTGGGTTTAGTTGTAGGCTTTGTTAATACTCGAGTGTGGCATCTCACAGGTTTGCTCCAACAAGCTTTGTTGTTGGACAGTTAAAATCTAAATGTTATGCTGATAGTCTAAGTCTGGAGTCAGTGCGTGTATCTGCTTTTCATTTTGCATTGTGGTGGGGATTTATTTGTGTTCTTAATGTGCTGCCAACTTCAGGGTGTCTTCTTGATGGCAGTTAAATGAATAGAGGCATCCCTGATCTACCTTTCAGTTAGTTGTAGATCTCCTATAAATCTTTTTGTCAGCATATTTCCCTGCTGGGATCAATAGCACTAGAACATTAGGTAGAAGCCCCTCTTTAGCCTGACTTGCACTGCACTGAGGAAGATGGACACAGAGTTATGGAACACTTCAGACCTTCATCAGCATTGAAGAATGTTTGAATGGTCTTAAAATTTCAACAATTATTCTCAGTTCAGTTATAGTACTTCAGCCCCTCATAACTTTAGTTCCCATATCATCACCTATAGGGTATAAAACCCCTGCACAGCTGGTCTGCTTCCATCACACAACCAACCACTTTCTGTTGGTAGCTGCACCACTGTCTGGTAAGGCAGTTGAACTCACTCACAAGTCTTGGGGAAACTATTCCAAAAGCAGTGTGTGGCAAACTTGTATCTATAGGTATAGGAGATTCCAGGGTTCACATTATTAAGGAATTTATATTCCCATTCCACTTCATTGAAGACTTTCTGCATGTTTCTGGAGTAACCTAGTCATGTTTTTAACATTTGGCTGTGGCACCATACTGTCAGTATCCTCTCTCCTTTCTGAACTGTGCCATAAAAATATGAGCTCATAAATCTTATCTTCCATTTGTCTACTACTTCTCAGACTTAACAACTGCGGGTTTTGATGTCTGCCTCTTAGTTTGCTGTTTTTCATATGGATGTCCAGAATTTTCATCGCAAATTCTTATTCCTAGCTGAGTCTGATTGCCATGTCAGATAGATCATTAGTCTCCCAGTATTCCAGATATTCTCCAAACCTCATTGGCCTTCAAGTGCTACTAGGCTCCATAATGGAATTAAAATTTCATTAAAAAAAAAAAAAAATCTAAGATTTTGTTAACCTACAACAAATTATTGGCAAAATCAGTTTCAAAGTGAATAGTTTTTGTAGGCAAGAGCCTATCTTCCACAAATCCTATCAGCATGAATTAGGCTGTATATTTCAATTAGTCTTACATTAACTAGATGATGTTTGGTAATCATTTAAGACAGTTTTTGATTATTCTATAAAATAACAAATCTTCTATCTTAAAGACGAAATTACCACCACTTGACTTAATGACTCCATGTATTGTTATTGCTTTAGGTTGTGCTTCGAAGTATGAACTTTTTTCTTAGGAGAACAATCAGCCTTTTAAATAGGACTCCTCCACCAAATAGTCAATTTGTGTTTCTTATGAAATTTGTGACAATTCTCAGAGACAATTCTCAAAGATAGGATTTTTTAAAAAAACTGTTAGTTTTTTAAAACTGTGCTGGTTGATGTGTTCCGATTGCCTTTCTTCATTTACACTCCATTCACTTGTTTTTGGAAGGGATGGAAACATTTGGGTTCATTTAATCCCCTTATAATCCTTGCTCTGAACGTTTGAGGCTGTTAGTATTTTCTAAGTGGCACTGCTTTTTGTGAATTTTTACAATTGCAAATGGGAAACGTACCCCATAATCTGATGTCTGCAATGAAAGATTGCTTAAACTCTAGTTAGTGGTCTGCTCTTTTATTTTAGTAATGTAAAGATGTCATTTTAATATCCCTCCTTTACTGACTACAGACAGGCTCAAAGAACTTTAATAACAACTTCTGAAATATTCAGGAGCTCCTTTGTCTTCTACCCAAACTAATGCTTATATTTTATTGTACTTATTCTCCAATCCCATTTTATTTATGTTTTTTTAAGGGAACTTAATCTATTTTGGCCAAGTGTTCTGGCAAACTGCAGAACTAAAAAAACTTTGAGCAACAGATGTTATGCAAGTATGGAAAGACATTTCCTTCAAAATTTTATGCTGAGAAAAGAAAAAAAATAGATTTTATAAATATATATGGAAATAGACTTTGTCTTAGAAAAGAAAAGATAAACCAAATTTAATAACACTGTTTTCATTAACATGATGCGGACAGTAATGCCTGAATTCATGTCACATTCACTTTCTTTTTTCAGTTTCTTTTTTAAGTGTGACTTTTCTTGAGGTGAACAACATCTAACAAACTAAAAATACTACTGAAACCTCCTTCCATATCTGCATTTTCATTCCCTCTAGGCACAGATTCAGTTAGTTTTACTAATGTTCTGTTTGATTTTAATCTGGTTTATTTACTTTTTTCAGAAAATGTTTAGAATTTCAATTTTACTTACTGTTAAAGCAGAGCATGGTGAAATCTTATTTATATTGTATAGTAAGTAGTAAGCTTCAATCAGGATTTCTTAATATTTTAAGACAACAGTGCAAAACAAATTTAACATTAAAAAAGACATTGAAAGAATCCTCTTTTTTATATTTTTTGTTTGTCAATAAATTAATGTTTCTTTCTTCTTACTGTGGAGTCAGAAGAATGGATAATAGCTTAATCACTAAAGTATTCTATTTATTAATTTTAAAACAGTTTCCTAGTTAGCTCAGATTGCTTTAAGAACATATCAACAGCCTGATTTTCAGTAAGGGAGTGTCTTGGTTCTAGAAAGAGCAACTATTAAGAGCAAACTTAAAATCAGAGCACCGATTGTTTCAGTTACGTGTTCTGCTAAATTAATGTGACAATACCTTCTTTTAGAGACAGGACATTGCACTGCATGTTGCTCTCTTCATCCCTGGTAGGAAAAGACACCAGCTTTTGTCATTAATGTTGAACAGACTGCACATAGAGAAATTACAATGAACTTTTATGGCCTGATTCAAAATCTGCGACAGTGTTTTCATTAACTTTAGCAGCCTTTGAACTGGTGCCAAAATGCTTCTGCTCTGTTTGGATTTCTACATTTCAATGGCTGTAAGCCTTCAAAATGGAAACGAATGTAGACAGTTGGATTTTCATACCCCTGGGATTTCTGCTTTCACTTTCTTCTTGGTTTTGCGCTTTTTATGTCACTCTTCAACGAAGTATGTTTTTTATTTTGCTCATTTCTGTAATGATTGATTTATTCTCTCTATACAATTGGCTTCAAAGGTAAAAGGGGGGGGGGGTGAAGGACTGACCTGGGCTCTGAAATTAACCATCTCACATTCTGAAGCTGATGCCAGAAGCTGTTTTTGTCTGTCCCTCTGCCCTTCATCACTGCATGCCCTACAAGCTTTCACAGATGCTTCACATTTCCTAACTTTTTGCATCTGTAATGGTGTACCTTATTTATTGATATTTTCTATCATTGGTGTATTTTGTTGAATGAATTCAGGTTTATTATATTGCTTTACATTGATAATAGAAGCTGAAGTTATGTTTATGTTATTACCTAGGGTTTGTATCTTTTTCAGTAGAAGGTTTTAATCTAATGATAACCTAGTATAAAGAATTTCCTCACTGAATTGCAACAACATATTTTTCACTTCAAGGAGTGGAAATGAAAGTTAGGATACCACATACGGCACCAAAAAAAATTCCTTTTATTTTGGCATTTCTGTTAATGATGCTTTAAAAAAAAAAAAAACAACAAAAAACTTGCATTATTTTCAATAAGGAAGGGAACCCAGATACACTATTCATATTACAAAACTGCTTGGCAAAGTGAACTTCATGCTTAAAGCTTAGCGTCAGGCTCCCCATATTCCCCCAAATAATTCCAATATAAGTTGGACAAAGAATGTTAGCATCTGGAGTGCCACCCAAGCAATGTCCACTATCAGTTAACTACCATGGCAAGACAGTACAAACTACACACATACCATTTTAAAAACATTGATGTATATAGCAACACCTGCAGTACCGTTCGTTTCAAAGAATAACAAAAGGTTGGAAAAATAAAATCACTTATAATGGAAAGGGAGAACAAAAGTTATTCTTCAGACCTCTGGGGATTTTGTAAGAATTAACTGTTCTGAAATATTGGAAGTGGAAATATATTATTTTTTTTTACCACTTAAAGGATGCAGTTTACTTTGTATATTGCTTATTTTCTTTTACAAAGTTCAGAAAACCCTCAAAATCCTCTGATTAAAAATATTGGAGAAATAAATATTAGTAAGAGTATTAATAGTCAGAAGGTAGCTTCAGAACTGAAGTTATATGAAGAAGGATGAAGTTAACTTTACAGTTTATCATCAGTTAAAGTTGTATTTATAAGGTAACTTCACAGCTGTAGTGATGACTTGTTATAGTCAATATCAAATAAATAAGTTGAATAATAAGCTAACATTGTGAAAATACTGCAAATACGTTTCCTTTACATACTAAACTAGTAAACTTAATTTAAAATGACAAATTTAGCTTACTTCAGAAAAAAATATTAAAATATTCCAAGCATTTTTTTGTTGTTGTTGTTGTTTTGAACTGGGATCAAACTATGTGTTATTCATTGGGGCTGCTCAGATGATGGATTCTTATGTAAGTCTGGACCTTAATTAAAATTTGTCCAGATCTTGCAAGGTTCCCAAATCTATTGCTTCTATAGAATTCTATTGGGAACTTCCATAATTTAATTTTGTGTTTCCAAAATGTGGAGCAGATCATCCTAGCATGGTAGAACTACTGCCACATGCTTTTTCTAGTTCCAGATGTTGGAGATTGGAGAGCACTTGATCAGCTTGATGGAGCCCTGCAGCTCCTCTTCAGTCTTGGGTGTTGCACACCTACAGTAAAATCTATATACAATTGCTTTGTATTGTCAGATTTCAGCCTCATATAATAGCTTATGTGTGGCCACAGAATACAAAGTTATTGATTCAAGAGAGAAATACAACATGGATTTTTTAAAGATAATAGTGAAAATAATAAGAAAAAAAATCTTTCTCCTATTTTCTCTTGCAGTCCTTGATCAAGGAAGAATGCACAAAATTTTCTATGCCTTATGCAGCAAACTTCATATTCTTAACAAACTTCCTACTAAAGCTGATAAGTAATGAACAGAACATTTAACCAAGATAACTCCTAAAATTTCAAAGCTTTGAATTAAATACTCTTTTTTTAATGGGGTGACTTGAAAGCTTTCACTTGTAAATTTGATACAACCTGTTATTCATTCACACTGGAGCATTTTATAATACATTGTTTAAGTATTGCTGAGTAAAAGGAACATTACCTTAAGGTACAGTTCAGTAATAAATATATGTATTTCTGTATTATTTGTGTAAATTATTTCTGCATTTTTTTTCAAACATATTGAAAGATGCTTAAAGTTATTAAGGGCTCTCTGTGCGATTTGTCTGTATAACTGCAGGTGGGATATTAATATTAATGTTTGCACTGAGACTGTAAAGGAGGGTGAAATTTTAAATGAAAATAAATATTTTGTTTTGGCAACCTTCTTTAGATACTTTAAAAAAACCTTCCCAGCATATCAGCAGTTAAATTCAAACTCGTATAAAACTTTCAGTAGTTTCTGAATTTTAATAGTATAAATTTTTTGAGACATCCAGCTGCTACTACAGTTCATAACAAGTTTCACATTAACATGTTGTAATGAAATCCTGTTCATTTGCATTAATAACTGTCACCCCTGTACGCAGTTTTTGTTCTTCAGAATACCTTCTGATGTATAGGTAAAGCATCATCACAAAACTTATGCTAAACTAACGAATCCTGTCATTTTGAAGATCCTTTTTAATTTTTAAAAGAACACAGAAAATGCAGAGCTTTATTTATGTGTCTTCTATCTAACTTCTGTTGCTTTAACTCACAGGCTGGTCTTCCTCCCTAACCCCTTTGTTAACAAGTGGTGGTCCTGTCCCCCTGGGTGGCAGGCCCACCCTTCTTCACCAAGCTGCTGCCCAGGGAAATGTCACTTTATTATCAATGCTGCTTAATGAAGAAGGACTGGACATTAATTACTCTTGTGAAGATGGCTATTCTGCCTTGTATTCTGCTGCTACGAATGGACATACAGGTAAGTGATTCTAAAGTTTTGTTTTGACATTCAAGTGAAATAGCGAAAGCTTATTTTATAAGTTTTAAATATTAAATTAAGGTCAAATGCATGTTTTTTAAAAATGTGAAATTGAAACTGAGATATATATAGATTATATGACAAAAGTCATAGTATAACGTATATATGAGCAATACTTCTGGAGGCAGAATTTTGGAACACAGAAAGCATTCTTGCTTGTGGTAACATTCTGCAGGAACATCCATTCTAATTCTTCACTCCCTTCCTATAAGAAGCCACCAGATATCATCACCCCGTGTTCTGTGACAAACTAAAGATCTTTTGTAGCAAAGGCAACTTGAAAGAAAGAACCTTCCTCTACAGGGAGTAAGCAGGAAAGAATAGGTCATCACCAGTGTTTTGATCTTCTGCAGCAGCAGTGAAAATGATGGAAGATGGTTTCAGAGTAGTGTGTGACTTGGGAAATAAAAGGAACCGTCTTTTATTTTTTAACTAGATGAAATAGCCTTAGTTTGTTCTCTAGGCTCTACTACTGAGATAGTTAACATTTTTCTTTTTCTTTTCCCCACTATCCCAACACTCAGTCTCAAGGAGGTAGCATCTCTGAACCTTTCAACAGTCAGTCTTCATATTTTATGAATATATTTATGAAATGAGGCAAATATGTTAGTAACAGATACAAATTTCATGGATATAAACTCCAAGCAATAATTTTCAGACTGTTAACATAAGGATCTCAAACAGCAGCTTTCTTTAAAATTCCAGTACACGTTACTGTAGTTTTTTTCTACTTACGTAAAAATTTCCTAGATTCTTATATTGCAAATAATACCATTATGCAGTTTTGGACACTAAAGAGGAAATCTACCAATACCAATGATAAAAATTCCATTAATTTTTAGTAAAGTCAGTATTTTATTTCACAGTAAAAGGTTGAACATAGTGCCTTTAAAGCCACTGTTTCAAGAGTACTTTGTGGTTTTATTGAACAATGTATTTGTTAGTGACACAATTAGAAAACCCCAATCCAGTGATCAAAATAGTATTTAGAGAGACTATTCCATTCTTTTTCTCAAGTAATCAAAGTAAAATTAGGATCCAAAATCCATAGCTAGGCAGATAGTGTACGTTTTTCTGACATGTTCAGGGTTAATTTTGCTACCAGGCATTAGGGATAGGAGAAATTTTCCCTTTGTTCGGAATGGTATATTTTGTCTTTGCTTGCTAGGTGCTATGGTTTACTTTGTAGGAACATCTGGGCCTCTTCATCTGACAGATTCTTTGTTGTTGCCAAGACCCTTAAAATATTGGAAAAGTCCTTTATTTTATTTTCTTTCTTTGGCACTTTTTTCTTTTGTTTATTATATTGTGTGGATTTATTTTCTTCCCTCACTGAATGAATGTTCTGTGGATTCTTCTAGGCTTACATCCATTTATCATTGCTGGTGTTTGTGGGAGACTGTAATTGGCCCAATTCTTCTTTACTCATCTTGTATTCCTAAAATGTTTCGAAGCAAATGCCATGATTTTCAGTTACAATTACTGAGCAGCTCTTACTGACAGCAAAAGCAATTTGGTTTCTTGTTTTATTGTCAAAATTTCAAATAAGAGAGGCACTTGACACAAGTATGAAAACACGATAATAAAAACAAACACATGCATATGCATCCTGTAATTGTTTAGTATCTTTTACTTTTTAAGATAAAAAATATATTACAAAGGTTTTAGTGTTGGACTTCTATTTATAGTTGACAGGATGTGAAAAACACTTCGTTGTACAAATCAGCGCATTTTAGTGACTAAATGGAGTGTATGAATTCCGAATGAGAGAATCACACAGCAGCAGTATTGATGTCTCCTTAATACCTTGTATGAAAATTGAAAGTAGTAGTTTTATAAAGGTTTTTGTGCTTCACTTTTAGTACATTATCCTTTCTTTGTTACTTGCAGTTTGTTCCCAAGTGCATGGATAGATGCAGCTCTTCAAAGTGGAGACTTTTAAAAACAAATTTATGTAAAAATATATAGGCTTAAGAAAGGAAGCGTAGGAAAAAAGTCTTATTTTAGTAAGTCCTTTTTAATAGCTTTTTTTAACTAACCAGGTGGAAAGAAATGACACTGATGTAATTTTAAGAAGGATAAAATAACTTATTGTAAATTTTTTCATTGCGTTGAGTAGGATTGTCAATGGTAAGTTACTGTCTTCTGGCTGTTTTTTTTTTTTTTTTCCTTAGAATCATAGAATCATTTAGGTTGGAAAAGACCCTTAAGATCATCAAGTTCAACTGTAAGACTTAACATATAAGCTTACCCTGGTGGGTGATCACACCATGATTTAATTTATTGAGAATACTTTCAACCTGGAGTTAGTGACTAAATAGATTTGCAGGACCCCTTGTTTCTTCTAAGTCAACTAACCAGATTTTCCAATTTTTCCTGGGAGACAGTCGGCCAGAAGAAAAGAGTAGCTCTAGACTTGTTAAAAGCCAGCATAGTGTGTACCTCCCTTCAGAAACAAACACCATGTTGCAGAGAGTCTGGGAAGAGTGGCAAGTGAATGATCTCCACACATTTTCAGTGAAGAAATACAGTATTTTGAGATGTATAGATAACTAGAGAAAGGTAGAGCACATTGTAACCAGCATGGTAGCAGCAGCTGTGATGTGCTCTCAGCCCAGTCTGTAGAGAAAATTGAGTTACACAAGAAAAGGGAGCACTCAAATATTCTTTCAAATATCTGTCCTATTTGCAAAATGGGTAGCCTTCCTGTTCATAAACAGTTGCCTTTTGAGAGCTGCAGCTGAGGGTTTTTTCCAGCACATGAAGCTCACAGCAGCTGTTTTGTTTTCTGCACACACTGTCCCCAATTCTGTAGGTCTGAGAGAGAGAACTTTGCCCTAAAAATATACACTAAATGCTTTCTTTGTGTTTGAATGGACATGAGGAAACTGTTGATTTTATGATTTAACCACTAGATTGGGTAGCTGAACAGAATGTTTTGTCAGGCCGTCTTGGTTTGATCCATTAACAAAGCAGGAGCTGCTTCTGTCTATTATGCACTTATGACGTGTTCACTTAGCTAATATATCTGCATATCTGTATTATGTTGCCAATCCTGACTGTTCTATCCCACACACGAGGTGGTTGAAAAAGAGAGAATGAAATAATAAGAGTTCCTGAAACTGAGAGATGTGAAGAGAAGAATAATAATATCTTTTGGACTCGGCTATGTGCTAATCTTATGCATTTATATCAATATAATCGATTCTCTTCTATCCTGAGTATTTGGAGGCTGTGGCACCCTGATTGATAGGAAAAACTGGAATGATGTGGGAAGTAGAAAGGAGTGAGGTGCAGAGACATACAGCTACATGGAGTCAGCTCTGCCGAGCCACTGGATGTATCTGCATGGTGTTTGCCAGCACTCTGGAAGAACTAACTACCCAGCTGTGGTGGAGAGCAGTAAAGTCTCCAGGTGTTTGTGCTAATAAGCTTCCATGTTTTGCTTTTGCTTTGACCAAAACCTTTAACTGAGTGACAACATCGATGTTTGTCTTGTGCCTGCCCTTCTGCCCAGTCCCCTCCGCTGCTGATTACTTCTGTGGCAGATGGCAGTGAACTGGAATTAATGAGCCTGGATTGACCAAAATTACCCCTCTCCAAATCCCAATCAAAAGTCCATCCAGAGGACCCAGGCTTCTCAGAGATTATTGCTCTTTTGCTTGATATGCCACCAGAACAGGTCATGTAGACCTTACTAACTCACATGGTATGCCTTATGATAGTAGCTGTATTTCCGCACGCTTGCACCTATCCCTGAGAATAAACAGCTCTTTTCAGTGATCTTCATCAGAAACAGTATTTTCATATAGATAAGCTACCACCTGAATGATCTGCCAATCAATAATTGTGAGTTAACCATACCTTTCTAGAAGGTGGTCTTGTTCTGTGCGTTCTTCGTGGCTTTTGCATGGCTAACATATGCTTTATGAAGACAACAAAGAGTATTCTTGCCAAATACTTGAAGCTGCTAGAAGAAAATTTTTTCAACATCCTTCATAAACTTTAGAATTATTTTAGGATGTCAAGCAGGAATCTGTATTTTCAATTTAATTGTTTAATATAAGACTGGGATTGACAATGGAAAGAGGAAAAAAAAAATGTCATTGTTAAAGTATTTTTTCTGTTACAAAGTGATTGAAAATATAATTTTATTTTAATTGGTATTATCTTACAAGTGGAAATACTAGGTAAATTAGTTAACGGAGAGCTTCTTTCTGCCTTAAAAAAATTATTACAAATGAAGTCCTGGTAGCTTATCCTGACAACCAGCTTTAAAAAAAAAAAAAAAGTCATTTCACATCAGATTACTTATTTAAGAATTTAAGAACCTTAATTTACAATATAATAGTTTACAGTGTTTTAAAATCTTATTTCTTAATGTTAAATTATTTATTCAATCAACTCCACAACATCTGTATTAATATTTGAAAGAATTGTAACAGGAGTAAATATGTTCAGGAATGTTTTAGATTAGTCAGATTTCTAAGTAATTCTAAATATGTTTCTGATATCTAGAGATAAACTTCACTAGCAAAGCTTGGCTCCAAGATTTTACCCAGTGCTGGAACAGAGTGCGTTAAGCTTGCTCAGAAATCAGGTCAGGTGTTTATAATTGGTGTTCTGGCTGAGCTTATTTTCAAAATAGTAGTTTCAACTACAAAAGACTTGTTTTATTTTGGTCTAGAACCAATTTCAAGAATATAGAGCAGATTAAGTATTTTCTTCAAACTTAATTGCATCAAATGATATTCCAATTTGTGGATGAAAAGCAGTCTAATTACTATGTAATTAATTATCTTAATTTAGCTGTAGGATGATGGAATCAGGCTGGTGCTATTTTTAGCACATGATTTTGGAAACATATGAATGGGAATGGTTTGAGGAGGTTTGAGATTGCCAGCTTATCTTATTTGTCATTGCAATCCCAAGTCAAACTGTCCTAAAACAAGACTGGCCAGTGTGTTGCTTGAGTTACGTGTGGCTTGTGAGCATCTCCCATGTGGCTGTCATATTTGGGATGTGCCACGTGACTGCCAGTGGGACTGTGCTGCCTCTAGGGGCTGCTGGATAATTCGAATTCCCTACTTTGTAGGGAAACTAGCTAACACTGTGGGAGTTGCCAGCAACGGGCACATATTTGGATCCCAGTAGAACCCAACCTAAGCCCCTTTTGCAAAAGAGTGGTGGTGCCCCCAGGGTGTCAATTCTCACCTCTCTCCTATAAACTACTTCCTGAGCTTCTACTTCAGTTTACTAAGGTGTGTGGTGTATAGTCAAAAAGACTGGCTGCTGTTGCCCCTTGAGCAGGTTTTAACTTTTGGTAGTTTTAACTACTTGTTTTTGTTGCATCAGTCTATGTTTTTGCTCAATTTATAGATTGTGTGAGATTGCTGCTGACTGCAGAAGCACAAGTTGATGCTGCTGATAAAAATGGCTTTACACCCTTGTGTTCAGCAGTTGCTCAGGGACATGTCAAGTAAGTGAAGTATTAAGATTTTGCCCATCAGCTATTACTCAATTTTATATTCTCTTTACATTATATTATATACTTCTCTCATTACATTACTGTTGCATTCTTAGGTATAAATGCATTTAACTATCATTTATTGAAAGCATCTATGAAACTCATATTCATATGCCATTCTGTTTTTAATATTTTCCATTTGTTTTGTTTCCAGTTGCAGCTCTTAAGGTTGCTGAACGTGTATTCTTAGTAACAATACGATACTGCTCTACATGGGCATCGTACCTTTGAATTTCTTAATTTTCTTTGAGTTGTCAGCCATAATACAGGATTAACAGAGGAATGAGGAAAGAAATTATTGTTGCACTGTTTTTTTGAAGCATAGAGAAGTATGAATATCATATTCAGAGTCAAAAGAACATTTATCTGAGTATTCTCCTGAGTGATATAGAATCAAAGACTTTAAACAACAAACCAGGGGTTTTTTTAAAGGTTTAAAGTTTTTTGTATCAGTAACTTTGAAAAGCAGAAAATTATGTATGAGTCAAAGAATATTTCTAAGAACATTCTTCAAAATGTAGTTACAATAATTCTCTTTTATTTTTTGAAGCTCCTAATTTTATAAAGGTTGGTGGTTTATGACAGCATGATTTGAAAATTCTGTCTTCTTTTTATACTGAGAACCAGTAGACATCAATTCATCCATATGACTGGGTTTTTCCTCCCTTTATCAGAGGAGCTGAAGGCTAATGTTGCATTTCCACTCTGCAGCTTTACTGTGTATTGTAGAATCAGAGGCAATAGAAGTTGGAAGCAACCATTAGATAACCTGTTCCAGACCATTTTTATCCAGATAAAACTATTTTACAAATGCAAAAAGTCTTAAACAGCATGACTAGGAATCTTTATTACAGACTTTACCTTTGTTTTATGTATCTTTGCGTCTGCTCATCTTTCAGTTTTTGATTCTTTTAATGTTGCATTTTACTAAAAAGCTCAGAGTCTTTGAGTGTTATTATACTGTGATAGGCCCTGACCCAATAATGAGGAAGAGTAGGATCCCTGTTCTTCTCATGGTCTTCCACGAGTATATAAAGACCATCAGAGATTCTTGCCACTTTTTGGAGGACTTCAAGCTTAGCAACTAATAGGCATCTTTTACTGGAAGTCTTAATCCAGAGGCAGCAGATTCCCGCTAGGTGTTTTGAGCACAGAAATACATATCTAGTTAAACGTTTCATTGTTTTACATAAAATCTGTAAAAATTACATGTGACATGACAAGACAAACCAAAAATACACTCTTCGTATTCTCTCACTAAAATAAATATCTTAGACTTTGTTTAAATAGGAAGCTATTTATTTCTCTGACTTACCTCACAACACTTATTACCTGCTGGGTTATGATATTGCAGACTTTTTATTCTTTTTCCCTTAGAGTTAGTTATGTAGTATGCTATCCCTAAACACTTTTCTTGCTTTCACTTTTTTTAGATATTAAACATGAACCAAATTGTAAAAGTGAGCATGGAATAATAACGGGGCCAGCCAAAAATATCAGAGAGACTATGAGTGCTTCAGGCTGTTTGATTTGTTCATCGCTTCAAAGTTCTGGCTCAGAAAAATTATGTAATAGGCAGGATTTGGGGCAATAGTATAGTGTGTCCCCTTTCAAGTGTTGCACTGCGTGGTCCCTGTTACTTGTACTATAGCACTAAGAATCTGGGGTTAATGACAGCACTGAACTATCAATTACAAAGTACTTGTCTGTGTTAGATTTGCTAGCCAGTCCCCTGTGACACGTTCATTAACCTTATTCCTGAACTGAGACAATACTGTTGTTCCAACCCTAATTACATAGTCAGAAAAAAAATGATGGTTTTTTTGAGGCTGTTCAGTAATATCACCAATTCAGAAAATGTTTTTAGGAGAAACTTTCAAAATCATTTCCCATGTGGTCCAGGCCAGGCTGATGCTACCTGACCTTGAGGTGGAAAGTCAGTGTAGCATTTCCAGAATCATTGAATACAATGCAAAATAATAAAACAGATATTTTTAACACAGCAGACTGAATACTCAATCTGAGTTGCTTTATCGAGGTGTCTTGTTATGAGCCCATCTTAAGATGACTTGTGTGACCGTATGGTTAGGAAACATGTTCAACATTTGATAAGATAGAGCATTACTTTTATTTGTATCTTTTCTGTTCATTTGAGCATTTTCAGAAAGCGCAGCTAAGTAATTCTTATTAATGTTACCTGGTTTACTCTTTTCTAAAATTGTGCATTTTATCTTGAACTTGATTGATTTTCTGACTAAATAAAAACTTACCAAAAAGAGATTTTTTTTTTAAAATACTTGTGGTATTTTTTTTTAAATCTGTAATTTCTTATATTCTTATATATACCTTCCATTGTTTTAAGTATTTTGTCATTCTGTTTGTTATAGTATTGTCTCCTAACCAGTAGGTATTTGGCATTCGCATTAATTGCTTTGAGGCTTTATTGTTGATATCCTTCTATTTTTATGGACTGATAAATATTGAGCCAGAGAGAAGGGGAATTACCTTTTTTTACAGCCCTTGTTTGGACTGCAGAAGGAATAGACTGGCATTAAGATTTTTCTAAAGTCTTGAGAGTTGTTGAAAAGCTGGGTTTGGGAAGGGAAAGGGAGCCAACCCTGGCACAAGAACCGAGAAGAAAGCTGGACCTACTGCTACAGGGTTGTGAGGAAGTACAGGATCTTGGATCTGAATGCCGGTCCCCAGTGAGACGCTCTTAAGCACTCCACCACATCTTCTATCCTCCCTAATCCATTAGCTGCTACCAACACACTCCAAGACATCCTTCTGGAATAGCCTTCATTCAGGGATATGGATGGTAGGTAGTGTCATAGCTGTCTTGCTGTCCCCACCAGGTTACTACCCTAAGCGAGTGTCCCTTTTGCTGGTATCTAAAGCTAGTCTTAGTCCTTCTTTTTCTTCCTTTTCTTTTTAAAACTATTTTAAGTATCAGTAGTCAGAAATGAATGTTACTTTTTTGCTCAGCTGAAGGTTTTTCTTACACAGCTGTCTTCAGGTTTTTATTAGTCTTCTAAAATCAAATGTTTTACATTCACAGTTTTTAAATGCAGCTACAGTAGTTTAAGATTTACAGGTTTAAAGTAACCTGATTTTCTGTCTTTATAGCTATGTATAAAATTATCCCTTGTGTATATGTGATGGATAAAATCACAGGTAGATGTGTATCTATAAAATCAGTACTTTACAAAAAAAAAATCTAAATGTTGTAAGTTATAAAGAGGTTTTGGATGTCAAATATAAGATAATTTTACTACCTTATTGTTTGCTATAGGTGTGCAGAATTATTAATTATGTATCAGGCTGATATTAACCATGCTGCTGAAAGAGGACAGACACCTTTGTACCTGGCCTGTAAAAATGGAAATAACGATTGTATTAAGCTATTGTTGGAAGGTGGAGCAGATCGAACAGTAAAAACCAGCGTAAGTTAAATAGTTTGCAAAATTGAAGTACCTTGTATAGTACTGAATAACTGCAAACAGCTAGGAAATATTTACATTAAAATAGTTATTTAAAGTTTTCTTTCAAGCTGGAATAAACCGTGTAATTTGAAATTAATATTTTGTTCTTTTCATCATACTTTCTGGGGTTTTTTTTAAGTGATGTATTGTCTAAAATCTCCTCCTAAATTATGTGACTTCCATATCATTTTACGTATTTCAGATTCTGCCTGCAGTTTGCTGCAGACTTGTCTTCAGCACTGGATTTGCAAAACAGAACTCTTCTGTTCTGACTTATTTTTAAGGTGGAGAAGTGGAGATAGGGATTTTGCTTCCACCTTTTATGTTAGGGTGCATTATTGTTGAGGGGACCCCCACCCCCAAATTTGTCAACCAGTTTTGTAAAGTCTTATATATCACAAGTGGGAGAATATGGCAAAAAAAAAATTGTATCTACAGGAGAAAGGGAGGAGGACTGGCTCAAAATTAACATCTAGGTATTGCCCTTTTCAGGTGTTTTCCTGAAGTTTTTCTCAAGACTTTGATGTAAACATGACAATAAATGTGGGATGTAGATTGTCCAGAAACACAGCACAAAGAGTATTACCTTCACAATACAATCTGCTCCTCTATTACACTGAATTTTTTTGATTCATTTATTTTTGATTTGGAAAGTTTTGACTTGAAATGAGAGAAAGTTATGATGTCAAAACCATGAAAATTTCTGACTGATAAATTGATTAATGCAACACGAAACAAATTATCGATCGTTAGAATTGTGTTAGTTTGATACATGATAAGGAAACAGTTTATTAACAGCATGTAAGTCCTATATTACTTCGACCCTTCTAAAAATTTTGAAGTCTCTGTCTGTTGGACTGTCCTTGGAGAAAACTGTAAAATTTTCTTTCTGCTACATTTTCTTCCCTCTCTCTTTCTTCCGTCCCAAACATATACAAGCAACTCTGTTTTCCCAAAGGATTATTATGTCACTCTTGCTTACCAAATAGAGCCTTTGATTCAGATTCATTGCTGATCTAAGTTCTGCAAATATTTTTCTATGTGTTTGGTGGGAGTGTGTTTTTTTGCTTTTGGTTTTTCTAGGATGGCTGGTCACCAATTCACGCAGCAGTGGATTCTGGTAATGTTGACAGTCTCAAGCTCCTTATGTACTACAGAGAGCCAAACAATGAGAACTCTTTGACTGATGCAGAGCCTAATTTAGACTACTTTGATTTGGAGAAGAGAGAAGACAACTATAGCAATAGAATAAAGCCTGTTATTTCTGCAGATCTCATCAACCATGCTGACAAAGAGGGTTGGACTGCTGCCCACATAGCAGCATCAAAAGGCTTTAAGGTCAGTCTATGTGAACAAATTACAGTAACCTGATAGAATTTAGGCAAAATCCTTCTTTTTCATCTTTGAAGAACTAAGATGTCATATCTAAGTTTTATCTAGTTTATTGTCACACTTGATTTAACAGAGACAGAGAGATGCTTCCAGTGGATATGATTTTATGATAATTTACCCCAGAAGCTAGGTGTCAAATGGGGTGAATTGTCATATTTAAATGCCTATTTCTTTTGGGACAACAGTAAAAAGAGAAAACATGATTACTTGAGATTCAGATATTCAAAGTTAAGGTGAAGTGAATCCCACCCTAAATGCCAATTCATGGGTTGTAATGTACTTACAGATATTAGATGGTCAAAGTTTCCTGTTACAGTTAGGGATGACTTAACTATGAACAATTTTTCCTGTGAGAGGGAGGGGAGGAAAGGAAATCTGAGAATCACATTTGTGTAGTAATACATTGTTTAATTTGTTATTTTCAGCAGCCTTTTTAGCAGCAATGAATAAGGTTTTTTGGGGGTTGGAATTACTGGTGACATGGAGAATGACCCACCCCACTCCCCACCCCCCAGTTTGGGAGGTTATATATAATTAATATTTTTTTCTTGTTACAATAAGATTGTACCAATCCAAATTTATCTTCTTGTAGCTTGTTTCTAATGAATTGTAATGAATTTTTGCTTTTGTTGAGCATATGACTTTTTTTTAAGTCTTTGAATTTTAAGAGGGCACCATGTTGTTGGCATCCACAAAATGTTTGTGCTCTGACTTTAATAGAAATGCATTCTTACTTCACTGCATTGTTACTATGCTTGCAGAAATTCAGGTTTACTTGCCAAAGAAGAGACTTGGAAAGTGATTTTATAATGGCTGTTTTTCTTTTGCTGTGTCCCACTCAGATGTCAAGCATGATGGAAATTCCTACTTGGTGAATTGCAAAATGAAAACTGGTTTTATGGATTGTCATCTGAATAGATTCATTAATTAGTCTGTATTAAGCTTTAGAATTGCCTTTTTAGTGTTGCATGAACATTAAGGCCAAGATGTTCAAAACAGGATGCATAGTTGGGCTTCTATTTCCTTGTGTGAATACCTAAACTAGTGGCTAGGTGTTAAGAATTTCTCAATTCAACTGATCAGCTTTTGATGCTTGGAGACTGTATAAGCCTTGCTGCATATGTTCTGCTTTTTCAAAATCTTGATTTGAGACTCTCAAGTCATCTATAAAATACTTTTACTCCTGGTTTGCAACCCTGTGAGGAACATCATTTGGACGCTCGTATATAGAAACTCCGTAGCTGCCTATCTTTGGAAATGCATGTGTGAGAATTTCAATTAGGAGTCTAACTGCATATTGGTAGAACTCTTTAATGCAGCAAATGGACAAGTAAATAATACAGTTATTACCTTTGCAGAACTGTCTAGAAATCCTTTGTAGCCATGGTGGACTAGAGGCTGAGAGGAAAGATAAGTGTAATCGAACACTGCATGATGTTGCTACTGATGATTGCAAACATCTTCTAGAAAACTTAAGTAAGTACATGCTATATAAAAATGTTTTTAGTAAAGAGTTTGTGGGACAAAAATAAGAACTATTAAGAGGGTAGTTGTCACTTTTTTGGCACCACAAAATTAGGTTTTCTTAGCCTAGCCGGTTTCTATTCTCCAAATTTTGCAAAAGCATGTGATAAAACTTTGTCGGAGGTTATTAAATGACTTATGTCTTTGTTTTTAAACCATTTGAAAAGATGGTGTATATTGTACATGTGAAAACAGCCATATTCTCTTAAAATTTCTGAATTTAATATTAGTAATTACTTTTTCCAAAGCTATTATCCTCCTTTTATCGTTCCTTCAAATTCTTGCAGAAAAATGACTTAGTGGTGGATAGCTGTCAAATTCCCTCAGGCTAAAACAATCATCTAGTCATACCTGAATCTTCTTAAAGCATAGTTTTATGTGTCACTTATTTATTGCTGAGGGGATTGTTTGTTTTATTCTTCAAAAAAAGTCTTAGAGACAACAACAACTTCTTTTTTCCAACATCAATAACTTCTGTCAGAAGATTGTTCTTCTGTTGGAACCTCTCATCTTCTTCCTTTGTAAGTTTTCTCAAAATTCAGTAGAGCAGGCTGACCTGTGTATTTCTTGAGTTAGAACTTAGTCCATCCACTCACAAGTTCTGTGTTTTCTGTTTCTCTGTAGAGTCAGAAGTATTGTCTTTGTAGATTTGTATGCTTTGTATTTATTCACTTTTTTTTGTGTTTGTGTTGTGGGATGTAGGGCTGTGGGTAGTCAAGTTCACTGATTATCAACACATTAGGGAAGCTTTCTGTGTACTGCTTCTGATTTTTCCTCTTCAGCTGTTACAATATCCAGGTTCTTACCATTTTACTGTAGGTGCAGAGGGGAACACAACTCACTTTCTAATAGAAACTCCTCTGTGGTCTACTTCTTTGTCAGACTGAAGCCAATTTCTCATGGCTGAATCTGTAGCCTGTTAAATTTATGTTTGTATTACCAGTCCCAGTACCCTGTTTCTCTCGTCAGGCTTATCATGAATCCAGCTGCTTTTATCAGGTCAGAACCTTTGGACTCCATTTCTCTTCTCTTTCATTTGTTAAGTCTGTAGTTAACATCAGTGCAATCGTAATTAGCTTTTTTGCCTCCACAATATTGGATCTGTGGAAGCTTGGAAACACCACTCTCATCTGGGTATATGCCTCAACGAGCCAAGACTGCATTTTGGGTAAGCTGTGTACATACCATCCTCTGCCTTCCTCACAGTCCCGTAAGGTATCCACTGTAAGGAATTACATGCATGTAGGACAGGAGGATGTGCTCCAACAGATCTAAAAGGCTGGGGACCAGGATTGCCAGCTATGCCATAGAGGTCACATGCGCTGAAATTGAGGCATACATTGTACCTCTGTCCTAGGGGCCTGTTCCCTTGTAGAGAACCCTCTGTACTGCTTATAGTCATTGCTCATTTCCCTGAGGTCCAGCCATCAGAAGGGCAAGCCTTTGATACATTTCTCACAATCCCACATCTGAAGGATGCCTTTGAGTAATCTTTTCCCTATGGTAGGCTAGTGGGTTTAAATCAGGGCTTTTCTGACATCAGAAAAGCTTCATTAGTTTGTATCAGCTGAAGATTTGGCTTCTGAACTCAAAAGCAAAACTAAGATCATGTTGCAAGATTTCGTAATAAGCTGATATCTTTTTTTGTGGTGCACTTATTTTAATTTCAGGGATAATTTCCGAAAGGTATTGTTTTGTCATTGAAGTTAGAAGATAGTTTCATTTTCACGTTTAGTCATCTAAATGATCCATTCAGACTGCTGCTTCTGTTGAGTTGTATTCCATTTTTCAAAGAGCAAGATTTAATATAACTTCACTAAATTAATTTCAAGAATGTGCATGTAAATTTCCTACTTCCTTTTTTTAATATTTTGTCAATTTATTCTATAGCAAATCAAATATACATTTCCAAGTGAATTTTCTGTCTTAGCTCTTCGCTTTTTATTTAAAGACATTCGGCTGAGCTAACTGTGTTTTCCACTTGTGCACTAGTGCCAGAAAATTCCTTTCTGCATTGATAATAAAAATGTGCACAACCACAATAAACTGATATGATAAGAT
Organism: Gavia stellata; assembly: GCF_030936135.1. Classification (NCBI taxonomy): domain Eukaryota; kingdom Metazoa; phylum Chordata; class Aves; order Gaviiformes; family Gaviidae; genus Gavia; species Gavia stellata. The sequence continues at coordinate 27,948,661 of NC_082597.1, forward strand.
GCTACCTACCATCTGTCTTAACTTATAAGTAATTAGTCTGTAAAGAGGAAATAAACGATTAAGTAAGTTTGATCTTGCTTCCTGTTATTTAAGCATAATAATACTGGTTTTTTTGTAACGTAAAAAAAGGTCCATACCTTGATATTTGGTTTTTATCACTGCTCTGATTTTGTGGTGGTGGTCTGTGCTGCTCTTTAACGTTGGCTTTTCTGTAGCAGGAGTTATTTTGTAGCTTGCATTTGCATTATTAGATGTTACTGGTCTTTAATAATAGGTTTTTTTAATTGAGTTTTACAGTTGTTCTCATTCTTGGTCTTCTGTTTGTCAACAGATGCTCTTAATGTACCTGTAAGGATTTCAGTCAGTGGCATTGAACCAGCCCATTGTGGTACAGAGGACTTTGATACAGAAAACACAATATGTGCTTTAAATATCCGCAAACAGACATCATGGGATGATTTTTCAAAAGCAGTGAGTCAGGCAGTGACAAACCATTTCCAAGCAATCACTTCTGACGGATGGAGGAGCCTAGAAGACCTGTCATTTAATAGTGCTGCAGACTCCAACATTGGCCTCAGTGCAAGCAGTATATTATCTGTCAAACTAGGTATCAATACTGGTGTAATAAGAAAAGCAAAAATGGGGGGGTTTCTTGAATTTGTGAAATCTTACAAGTAAGATAAAAATATCTTTAGATTTCTGGATCTTTTAAAGCTTAGACTAAGAAAGACCAATACTAGCTATGAAACTTTGAACAGTGCTGGCATGAAAGCATTCTTTACTATTAGCTATGAGTATGGTACAATTCATTAAGCACATTAATATAATCTTGGGGACCATGAGGCTCTATGTTAATTAGTCCTTTACTCAATGTTGTACTCCAGAGGAGAGATCTGTATTACAGGTGAAACAAAACAATTCAAAGCAAAGCCCACGCTATGTCTTCACAGTGCATCCAAATATACAGTAAATCCAGACTGTAAATCATCAGCATAGGTAGAACAGAACTACTCCTGTTTTATGTAACTTTACTTATCAAAGTAAACTAGAAAAATCTTTAAAATTATGAGAAATTGGCCAAAATGTGGTGGTAGTAGTAACAGCTGCATAGGATTCTGAAAATTCAGGTGCTTCATTTTAAATCCCCTTCCCCTGTCCACCTGCCCACCACCCCAAAAAAAAGCCTATTCACATTAGGCTGGGCAAATTATCTTATTTTACTTTATTTTACACGTAAAGGTGTAAAGTCAGGCTAGCTATTAAACTTGTGTCTCAATTGGCAGAAAACAGTATCCTCAGTCATGTATCAAATAATAGTATGATTTAGTACATGGGAGTGGTTTGTTTGTGTGCGTACACTGACAAAATTGACAATCTTTGTAAGCAAATGAATATGCTTGAGCATAGGACACTTTATATAGATACATGGAATATGTCTCCCCTTTATTTTTTTCTTTTTAACAGGAAACATTTCATGGTCAACAGGTCAGATTTTTTCCCAGCCACCATGGGACTTTTTGAAGAACAACAGAGCTGAGCACATCACAGTGTTTTTGTTTGGTAATTTAAAATTTTGAATGTTAAGACACTCCATATGAAATACATAATTTCAGAACAATTTGCTACTGGTTTTATTCTTCAGTGTTGCTTGATCCTCAGAAATACCATATGCAATTAATTGTTTAACTAGATTTGAAAGGGTCTACAACATTTAGAAAATATGCTGGCACATAAAAGCTCTGCTACCTTTTTCAGTTGTATAGTAGTATCCATTTTACTTATGTCATGGATACCTGTGAATCTACGTTGCTAGATAAATGCCTTTCATTTCTTCACCATTTTAATTTGCATAGCCTGTAATTTTAGGAGATCGCTGTAGAATACTGCATGAAAAGCATATGTGCCCATCATACACGCTTATGAACATGAGAGATTTAGAAAAGTTATTTGTGTATCTCTGTTTAAAGGACCTCAAGAAGGCTGCCTAAATAGTGTGACTTATGCATCTATGATCCATCTTCAGACACTTCAGAATTACCTCCGCCTGGTAAGTACTAAGCTAGCTTCCCTCTGCATGCTATTTGTATGTGAAAATACTTCTGTAATAGTGTTGACTGAAAAACAATTGATCTTCTACTCTGTGAAAGAATGTCAAGACTTCTTAAAAATGAAATGGGATGAAAGCTCTTATTTTAAAATTAAGTTCCCCTAAATCTTACCCCAATAACTTCAGTCACGTGAGGGCATTAACTTTCTTCTTTAAGTAGCTGCCATCTGATTAACTGAACCGGTTAAGAAAATATATTAAAAGCTCTAATATCTTACTTCTTTCCAAAGTTATTTCATTCCACTTTTTGAGGGGAAAGTAAATTAGAATAACATTCATGTAAGCAATTATTTGAGACTTGAATTTTATTATTAGCTTATATGTCCTGTAACTCTTACAATTTATTTAATACCTCAAAATGTAAGGATAATTGGATAATATGAGTTAACTTTCATAGCTCATTTGTTTTAACATTGCTAATCAAATCTGAATTAGTTTAAAATCTGTGTAATTTCTGCTGTGTCCTTGGATAGTATTTCATGTTGTTGGAAGAATGGTTACGTGTCATAGGTTTCTGCTGTATTCAACAATATTGCACAATAATATGAGTGTATTCCCTTACTGACTTTTTAGAGATAAAGTAATTTTGCAGTTAAGATAGATGAAATAATTTTTATTCTACCATATTGATAGCATGATCCCATTTCAACTGGAAATAAAGTCCTTAGTCTAAGTCCTTAAGTTAGCAGTGACTTAAACTACTCTTTGATGATTTTAACATCATGCTGGTTTATCTATTTTAATTCAAAATCAAAAAAATATTTGTGATTCCTAAACTCATCCTTCCTACATGAATTTTTCAAGTTTTAATGATTGTTATAATGACAAAATACCTTTTCATGTAATTTTACGAATTAGGATATAAATTTATCAATATATTTCCAAAGTGTTGTATGCAAATATTGTCTATTCTGAAACTAATATAGCAAGGATTATCCACTCCACTAGTGCAAAACAAAGAATTTTGTCTGTTAGGTGCTGGCTCTCTCAACTAGGTAGAAAAAAAATCCAAGTCTATGAACTTTCAAGAATAATTTATTGTCTGTCTGTAGGTTGAACAATACCACAATGTCATTTTCCATGGTCCAGAAGGAAGTTTGCAAGACTATATAGCATACCAGATAGCGGCCTGCATGAAGGTATTAACACAGACATATAAAGTAAATTAGTTCATAAATTACAGTTTGCACTATTTCACCAAATCTATACATTTTCAACACAGCAAAAGCAAGTGGCTGCAGGATCCACATGTGAAATTGTTAAAGTTGAAGTGGATGCTGGTTTCTCCAAGGAGCAACTTGCAGAACTGTTCATCAGTAGTGGTAAGGTTATTTCAGAAGGACTGATTTCAGTAATTTGTAGGAAAATTTTTAATGGTACAAAGCAAAGAAATATATTAAAACATTTTACATAGTGGGTGGCATGTTTTAACAGAACCCATAGTTTCCCAGGTGCTTGGGGAATAATGGTAAGAGTCTAAACTGAGGTAGAACCAAGTGTGACAGTCCAATAGGGAGCTCTGTCAAAAGTTCATGCCATTTAAGCAAAATTAATAGTTCTTAACATTTTTTTTTTCTCATTCCTTTTTCCCTTTGTGAGCCTTTAAAAGTTGATTGCTATGGTTCAGATCTACTGAATTGGAAATGAATGTCAGTTGTTGCCTTATTGTAGCTGTTCTAATGTTTTTTAAAAAGTAAGATATGAGAAGGGAAGCTGTAATTATTCTGGGAATAAAAGGAGCAGTGAAAGAGTTCTTAAAAAGTCACACAACTTGCTTTTGATATATGCTTGTTTACTAGATACTTATGTGTGGATCTGAGCCAAGTTTTGTCACCCAGGCAGGCAAATGTTAGTGTGTGTGTGTGTATTCTGACACATTACTACAGGACAAAGTTGAATTTCTGTTAAAATTAACAGTTTCTCTTAATGGATGTGAATAGCTACATGTATATTAAAGTCCTGTTACTTGGGTGCTCCACAACAAAGTATTCTCAGAGTGGTCAGTAGCCTGTACCTGTGTAAATTCATGATGAATAATTGGTAAGAGTGAAAAAAGGACAAAGTAGCCAAAGATGAATGACAGTGAAAATGGGCAAATTATGTATGGAAGCAGAAGAATTGGGAGCACATGGGTCAGTCAGAAGTAGGAAGGAAAATGTAAAAAAAAAAAAAGGAATAGAAAAGTGCTAAAAGTGAAGGAAAAAGCAGTATTTTCTGTGGAGGGCTTTTTCATGGGCAGGTTGTGCTGTGTTTTTCCCATTCCCATGCATTTGAACTCTGATTTATTTTATTTCACCATAGTATTTAGTATTGACCATAGAGTAATAATATAGCATATAATATTACTATATAAAATAATACAACAATATATAATATTACACATACAGTAATAATATAAGAGCCTGAAGGATGATATGATGCTTCCTTTTCTTTGGTACTGTTCAAATTAATTTTGGCTCAAATACAGTTTTGCTGTTTGCAAGCTGCTCTCAGATATGTAGCTGCTTTCACCCTTTTACAGCTTTCTTCTATTTTTTTTTTCCATTTCTGTTTTATGAGTGTTCAGTTTTTCAGGTTTTTGTTGACAAAGCGTAGCAATATAGTTTGAATCTAACCTTGGTAGTAAGATCTCATTTTCATCTGAAAATGTTGGGTTTTTCTCTTTTATTATTATGGCCTCTTCTACAGCTCTAGAATCTTAACTTTACCTCTCATTCAATATGGTCATTCACATTAAAAAAAAATGTGATAAATGTCATTACTGCTTGGAATAACCTTGTGTTTCAGGAGCTGTGATTTTCACATTTCACTTTCTGTATTGAAAGAGGCTGGGCTTTATGCATTTGAAATTGTACCAATGCAGCACCTCTGGATGTATTCTCATGTGATACCATGATGAAACTTTGAGACAGCCAGAGCTTTGAGAGGATCACAGAATCAGAATCACAGAATCACTAAGGTTGGAAAAGACCTGTAAGATCATCAAGTCCAACCAAAAAAAAAAAAAAAAAAAACACCACACACAACACCACACCACACAACAACAACAAACCAGAACACACCAAAATCCAACCCACCCAACACCACACAGCTCCATGCCCATCAAGCTACATCCCACAATGCCACATCCACACGCTCCTTGAATACCTCCAGGGAGGGTGACTCTACCACCTCCCTGGGCAGCCTATTCCAATGTTTCACTACTCTCTCAGTAAAGAACTTTTTCCTAATATCTAGCCTGAACCTCCCCTGGCACAACTTGAGGCCATTTCCTCTAGTCCTGTCACTAGTCACTTGGGAGAAGAGACCAGCACCCACCTCTCTGCAACCCCCTTTCAGGTAGTTGTAGAGAGCGATAAGGTCTCCCCTCAGCCTCCTCTTCTCCAGGCTAAACAACCCCAGCTCCCTCAGCTGCTCCTCATAAGACTTGTGTTTCAGACCCCTCACCAGTTTCGTCGCCCTTCTCTGGACACGCTCCAGCACCTCGATGTCTTTCTTGTAGTGAGGGGCAGCCCCTACCTTTTTCCTTCTCAGTATGGGCAAACCAGAAACACCAAGAGGAATTTGAACCTCATAAGCAAATGTTTTATTCAAACAAACTAGAATTACTAACTTTTTAATAGAAAAATTACAATTCAGTGAGTGAGATTGAATGCTGCCTTCTACCCGCTGTGCGTTTGCAGTGTGGGCCTATCCTTCAAGTATGTTTCCATCCTGTAGCTTTCATTGGTTTTCCTGGTTGCAACAAGCTCTGCACAGTCCCCTCTGACAACATCTGTGCTCATGAACAAAAGCAGAGCCATCCCATAGGCTCGTACAATGGTGTGCAGTGCTTCATTCTGTTTGTTAGGATACTTCCTGGTGTAACTTCAGTCTATGTCAATCTTTTCTCCCAGGAGATCCTGGTCACAGTTTGGAGGATAGCTTGTGCCAGTGATTATTCCCACAGGTCATTTTGAGTGCCATCACATTGTTGGGAGAGAAGAAGAGACCATTTAGTCAGAAGTCAGCTAGGTTTTGGTGCTTGGCCTGCAGGCGAGAAAATCATTCATAGTCTGGTTTGTTTACTAGCCACTGTCTCTTAGGAAAGCTGCTTCTTTTGGATGCTTTACTCTGCGTCTGTGCTTGCAATTCAGCATTGTGCTGCTGGTTGAGTCTCATTTTTCTGCTTGCTTCTTGCCCCAGTGTTCTGCCACATCTCTCCTAGGAGAGCACTCTCTTCCTCTCTCTAAATGGTTCCATCAGACACAGAGGAGAGGTACCTGTCCTCCCTGCTATCCAGGAAACTGCAAATAAAGAGCAATCATCAGCTACAGTCAGTTTCTCTAAGTTTTGCCCTACTAGTCATCATTTTCCTTAATGACCATCTTTAGCACCACCTTTGAAAAGTTCTGAAACAATGCAAGGCACAACATATTAAAGACAAGTGTTTTGTTTAATATTTGTATTACAGAAGCATTCATTTGGGATTTAGTGTTACAGGAATGCTTGCAAAGGCTGTACCTTTTTTAGTCAATAAGATGTTAAAATCAGGAAAAATAAAGGAAAAGGTCCTGCTGGAAATTATGCTAGGACACATGGAAAACAAGGATGTGATTGGTGACAGCCAACATGGCTTTACTAATGGCAAATCATGCCTGACAAATTTGGTGGCCTTCTACAACAGGGTTACAACATTGGTGAATATGGGAAGAGCAACTGACATGATCTACCTGGACTTGTACAAAGCATTTGACACTGTCCCGCACGACGTCCTTGTCTCTAAATTGGAGAGACATGGATATGGTGGATGGACCGCTCAGTGGATGAGGAATTGGCTGGATGGTCACACTCAAAGAGTTGCAGTCCACGGCTTGATGTCCAAGTGAAGATCAGTGACACGTGGCATTCCTCAGGGATCAGTATGGGGACTGGCACTGTTTAACATCTTTGTTGGCTATGTGGACAGTGGGATTGAGTGCATCCTCAGCAAGTTTGCCCATGACACCAGGCTGTGTGGTGCAGTCAGCACACAGGAGGGAAGGGATGGCATCCAGAGGGACCTTGAGAGGTGGGCCCGTGTGAACCTCATGAAGCTCAACAAGGCCAAGCGCAAGGTCCTGCAAGTGTGTCGGGGCAATCATGAGCACAAATACGGCCTGGGTGGAGAATGGATTGAGAGCAGCCCTGAGGAGAAGGACTTGGTGGCGTTGGTTGATGAGAAGCTCAACATGAGTCAGCAGTGTGCATTTGCAGCCCAGAAAGCCAACCGTATCCTGGGCTGCATAAGAAGAAGCGTGACCAGCCGGTCGAGGGAGGTGATTCTCCCCCTCTACTCTGCTCTCGTGAGACCCCACCTGGAGTACTGCATTCAGCTCTTGGGGCCCCCAACATAAGAAGGACATGGACCTGTTGGAGCGAGCCCAGAGGAAGGCTACAAAGATGATCAGAGGGCTGGAGCACCTCTCCTATGAGGACAGGTTGAGAGAGTTGGGTTTGTTCAGCCTGGAGAAGAGAAGGCTCCGGGGAGACCTTACAGCAGCCTTCCAGTACCTGAAGGGGACCTGCAAGAAAGCTGGAAAGGGACTTTTTACAAGGGCATGTAGTGATAGGACAAGGGGTAATGGCTTTAAGCTGAAAGAGGATAGATTTAGATTAGATATTAGGAAGAAATTCTTCACCATGAGGGTGGTGAGGCGCTGGAACAGGTTGCCCAGAGAAGTTGTGGATGCCCCATCCCTGGAAGTGTTCAAGGCCAGGTTGGACGGGGCTTTGAGCAACCTAGTCTAGTGGAAGGGGTCCCTTCCCATGGCAAGAGGGTTGGAACTAGATGATCTTTAAGGTATCTTCCAACCCAAACCATTCGATGATTCTATGAAATGTGTGTGTGTTTGTATATATATATTAAAAAAAAATTAATGCCTATTAGGTTCAGGTGCTACTCTTTGTGCCTCAAACTAGCTCTGATTATTTGAGTGATTCTTAAAGATATTGAAGGAATTTTTGAAGAGAGGATAGTAGCAAACAAATAGGCAATCTCATAGAATGATTAAGTTTCTTATGGAATATTCTGAATCCTTTTATCACTACATGGTATAGAGTACGTGTTGAAAGCTTAAGAGGTATTACAGCAAATGAAAGAAATGTTTTCAGAGGTCTTTGCTATCTTTTCTGTTGTTATTTTCAGTGTGCTGAAATCCTTCCTACCTATGAAGATCCCATTATAGCCATTTCAGGAATTTATTTTAATAATAGCTTTCAATTTTTTCTTTATTGTACAGTAGGATACTCTTTCCATTGTTTGATTTTATGCTTCCAGTTTTGAACATATTATACAGTCTGTCTGCTTCTGCGAACAAGTTAAAAGGCAAAAAATAAAAAAAAAATCCTTTGTTGCATTAGTAGCAGTAAAAGCTGTATAGCTAAATAAAAGTCAATTTTCATAAGTACATTAATAGGATTTTTGTATTTCAGCTTGTCTGGTCCCAGTTAAACAGCCTCCTGTAAGCAAGACAACCATTGTGATTTTAGAAAATCTGGAGAGAGCTTCTTTATCTGAATTACTAGGAGATTTTCTGGCACCTCTTGAGAATCGGAGTTCAGAAAATCCTTGCACTATTCAAAGAGGTATTTAAAGAATTTGGGATGGAGAAATGTTTTTACTACAGTACTGTTGTATTATAATACATGACAAACAGGGAACAGGAAAAAAAAAATGTAATTTGTTCAGGTTTTGTATTTTATTGCAGTTGTTCTTAATGAAATACAGCATGTTTTAAGGCTAATTTATGGTGGGGTTTTTTTCTTTCTAATTATGTCACTGCTTCTTACTTTTATATGAAATTATGTCAAAGCTTTGAGTATTTCAATAAAATGTTTTATGGTTCATTTTTAGCAAATGGAGTTTCTGGTACCTTTTACTTTCATGAGAACTGCTTTTTACTGGGGACAATCGCAAAGTGTCATCTTCATGGCTCTGACCTGCTGGTTCAGCAGCATTTCCGTTGGGTTCAACTTAGGTGGGATGGGGAGCCAATGTGTGGCTTGCTTCAAAGGTTTTTAAGGAGAAAAGTTATAAACAAGGTAAGAACTTCAATTGGCTTCAGCAATTTTGTTCATCTCCAGGTCTGTGAAATATGTGCGATGGTAATGTCAAGAGCTGAGCAAATAACTATGTTGTTTCAGGAAAAAAGCCTTAATTTCTGGGAAGATACAGGCTGTGTATCTGTAAATGTTGTGCTTGTCCTCTTATAGGAAGGTGTGCGGCCATGGCTGATCAGCATAAACACACAGGTTGGCTGCAAATAATGATACTGTGGATACTTGCTTATCCACTGTATGAAAACATCCTTCAGTAATTTTTTTCATCTTCTGCATGAGCATGATAGTAAGAATCTGCTCAGCAAACGTAAAATCCCTTTCTCGAGGAATTTATTCAGCAGCCAATAGGCCTGCTGAAGCTGGAACAAAAGTCCAAAAGAGAATAAAGAAGTCTGTTTTAACATTAATAAATAAATGGAGGATGGGAAACGAAAAGAAAGATGTGGGCAAAAGCAGAATTGTGGAATTTTGAAAGTTATTTGAAAGAAAATCATTCCAGTGTGATAGCAGCTATTGCAGATAGTCAGGCAGTGTTAGATGTTGGGAGGGGGAGTTTAATCGAAACAGCTGCAAAGGAAAATAATCTTGGCAGCAGAGTTTTGAACAGGCTTAAAAAGGGAGATTGTTCTAGGAATAGAAAAAACTGTCAGTAGTAAAGAGTCCTGCTCTGGGACAACAGACCTACTGTCAGTTCTAAGTGTTTAGCTGTATGTATCTTGGTTATCGTTGGGGATGTCATCTCCTGTACCCTGTGCCACAGTTCTCATCTATAAAAGCTTACTGATTCAAAGAGATCCTAAAGAGGAAATGTGTGGTAACTGAACATTTCAGTTACGATAATGAGGAAATTTAGAAACTTTCCTAGGTATTCTTTAATAGTAAGAACAGGAATACAGAATATAAAAAAATAATTATGTGAAATGTATCAATGAAACTTTTAATAGATTACTTTTCTTCGATTACTTTTTCCAGGTGCATAGTTGTTTATAAGTACTTTTTTCTGCATTAAACATTGTTTAGTTTTTTTCCCCATGTGCTTTAAATCTGAGTCCCTACAGACATGGTGAGCTGGAACCATTATGAGTGGTTGTGTGGTTGAGGGTATGAATTGTTTCCACAATCCTTGCAAAGGATGGGGAGGGTAGCAATTGTCTGTAGGCAAGTAGGTGGGTTGGTTGAAGCTGGTATCTTGCAGATACGCTATAGTGCTGGAATGAGGTATAGGCCAGAGGACAGTGCAATAGAAGTATGTAGCAGAATTCTCCTCCATCCTCTTGAGGAGAAGGATTGTACTCTAAAGCCTACACTGGAGAATATCTAGTGAGCTAAGCCCCTAGAAACACTTTGACCGTAGATCATTCAAGATCAAAGAGAAGGACTGTCTTCAGTTGAGCACAAGGCCAAGAAATACAGCAATGCAGGCAATTGCAGAAGCAGTGGTATTCCAACTTGTTCACAGACAAAGGCTGGATCAAACTTGCTCTTCCACACTGCTTTGGCTACCAGAACTTGCAGCATCATGTTACAGATGTCATTTTCAGGCTTTTTTGTTTAGGCTTAAAAGCAATCTCATAGGTTAGAGTTTAACAATGTAATGGGTTCCTACCTCTGACTGAAGTTGAACAGAATTTGGGTAGTAGTCTCATTATTTTCTCTAAAGCATATACGAGATGGTGGCTATTTTGAGAAAAAAGCCATGTGTCTTCCTGTATCTTCCCTAATTAAAGGATGAATACAAATGCCCAGTGTGATAGGACATTTTTTTAAATACATACATGTGCCATATGCAAACTCAAATGACAGTTGGTGTGGAGTTTAAAATAGTGGATTTCAAAGTTAAAAATAGAAGAAAGATTAATCTGTTATAAAAATCAAAGGGAAAGTAAAAGCACATTTATTGTTTGAACAGTAAACTATTTCAAAGATCCTTGCTCTGTATTCTGATTCCTTGTTTGTGCCTTAATATTCATGTTTTTGGACTATTTGGATATATGGGAAGAGTTTAAATGTTTTTTTACATTAAGTTTGTGTTGTTCACCTGTAGACTCTGTCAAGATGCTCTGACTTCAGTCCTATCCAACACTATCCCTAGTGCATCTTTTAATGCTTCCTTTAATTCAAACTGTTCCAGAGGATAATCCTAGGATTAGGATGATGAACACTGTAATTTGGAGTCAGATGAAATAGAAAATTTTTCTGGCACCAAATAATTTGCCTTTAACAAGGCATACTAAAAAATGTAAGTCTTAGAGGAAGGCATCTTTCCTTCATTGCTTCTAAATCTCAAATCAATATGGAAATCCACTGAGAACATGGCTGGATCAGACATTTCTGTTCAGTGTGATTATTTGTTCTTTTATATGCTTTATTTATATCATATACATTGCATAGAATATGGTAGGTATCTCTTGTAATCCTAAGCTTGAATACCATAGAAAAAGCACTGCTGCCAAATTTGTGTCTCAGTTTCCCACACAAAAGTAGAGGCATGTCAATTTATTGATAAGGAGATATCTTTTAAAGCATAGTGGGAGAAATAAGTTTTAATACAACAAGACTTCAGTATACTCTATAAAAAGGTTTGACCAGTTTTTGACTGTTCCTGAATTTTGTAACAGAAATATACCAGGAAAAAAAACCCAAGCCTTCTTGGGGTTTCAAAGAAAGTGTTTGCAGGAGAGGTCTTAAGTCATGTTAAACATCTTTTCTCTCTGCAGTTCAGAGGCAAAGTACCTCCTCCATGTGATCCTGTGTGCAAGATCATAGACTGGATTCTTGCTGTTTGGCACCAGCTGAACTCTTGCTTATCACGTCTAGGAGCGCCTGAAGCACTTATGGGGCCAAAACATTTCTTCGCTTGTCCTGTGGTGCCAGGGCATGGCCAAGCAACAGTGAAGTAGGATTTCTGTTTCCTATTTGACACTGCTCAGTGCCAACTAGATACTTATTAGAAATGTAGTAGTTATGTTTCTCCCAAAACCCATCTGACTCAGCAGCCTTAAAAGTATTTTAGAAGAAGTTACTGAAAGTTTTAAACTTTTGTTTGATATTTAATTACTAGAAGGGCAATTCTGAAGGACACAAGTGGGAACTGGGTGTCTAACTGGTTGAAAGTCAGTCTTGTGATCTTTCAGTTATTTTCTGACACAGAAGTTGCAGAATATTATTTGTACTGGAATGGCTAATATCGCTCAAACCTTTAAAGGTTTTGTTCTTCATTTCAAGAGAGCATTGCAAAGAAAGCTATTCATTAGTGAACAGACCAAAATAAGATTCAAGAATTCTGAACTTGAAAAATTGATAAAGTTTCCTTTTGAAGTTGTATATGAGGGAAATTTGGAGAATGATTTCTCACTCTTTTTGATATGTGGTGTAATTTTTAAACATACATACAATTTCACAGATGTATTAGCTTTGTAAATAAGGCAGATGTATACATATAGCTATATGTGTGGTTAGATGTCCAGTAACATAAAAGAAGAATGGTGAAAATTTTTTCTTTTCTTGCCTACAATTGCATGAACATCTGCTCAGATTCCAACTTCTCTGCAAATGCTAGCACATGATATAAGAAATAGTTATATAATTTTAAAATACATTCATTTCATGCTTGGCTATATTGGAAAGGTAATGAGCCCCTAATTAAGATCTAAACTTACTCGGAATTCAAATAATAACGTTGGTTTCTGGAGATGTGACACTACTTTTCTCACCATGCTTCATGGCATTCTCCTGAATTGCCACTTCTGCTCCCTCTCGGACTTTTCCCTCTTGTACTAGTTTCTGCTGACTCGTCTCCCAAGGTCCTTTGCTTAGCATGTGCACTGGTTTTCTCATCTTTTCTTCTGTCTGCAGATCTTGATACATTTTGCTTGTTCATTTTCCCTTTTTTTCTAAAAGGACAGATTATCTAATATCCAGAGTAATTATCAAAGTCTAAATGTGGATGTAGCATTGACTTGAAATTTTGAGTGCTGTGAAATAAAAAAAGAATGAGGTATACCATGCATCTTATCTCCTGTCTCCATCTTGAATCATGTCCTCTGACATGTCTTAATCATTTGTTTATTGCAATGGCATTAGTAGAGGACAGAAAAACTATTCTTTAGATACCTTAATTATGCATTTCCGAGTTTTGATTTCTCCTAAGTGTAACTTTGACTGGATTCATAATGCTTTATTTTGAGCACAATCCCAGAATGTCTTTTATAGTAGCGATATGCCGTCTGACTCCTCATTTTAATGTAGTTTTTGTCCACTAACAAACAACTAAAAAGCACAGCTCCAGTGAGCACTTTCTGGACGCTTTTAGTTTAGCAGCATGACAGCTAACAGTGTGGTCATATAACTAGCAATAAATAGGTTTAATTAGCAGCTTACTGATTGCTGTTATTTCAGTCTAATTAACCACTCCACTGTGCTATTCTGCTGCTTTTTGCATTTGTTAAAGCTTCACTGAGTCAGTTCAATTAATTAAGACAGTAGACTGCTATCTACAAACTGGGTTTGTTCTGGGCTAAGCGTTAGCATGAAGCAAGTGGTAGAAGCAGGCAGCTGGGAAGGGAGAGAGAAGGTGTGACAGGAAATTGTTTCCTGCTGTGTGCTGTTTCATGCAGCTTCACATGTTTTGGAGAGTAGAGTGAATAAATGAGGAAAATTTTAGCTACTTTTTTTTCTTGTTTTTGATTTAGGGAATTAAAGATGGTGTTTCAACAGGAAAGTGTTTCACTTTACAGCTCTTTTTCAGGGGCAGGGGGGTGCTACACCTTTCCTAAGTATCAGCTATATCAAAGAATTGGGGACTGGATCAAGATGAGTGCAAACATAAGACTGGATTTAAACACCAGGTTGGAACTTTATATAGAGAGGATGGCATTGTACAGCCCATCGGTTGTTAACTGTTAGATTAGAATGGGCTCAATTAATTTTATCTTTGCAGTGTTCATTTCTGACTGTTTATACTAGCAGCATTGCAAAATGGCAGAACATAGGCAGAAATGGAGAAATAGAGTTCTTTATTACTAAAATGAAAACAATTGTTTATTTTGGTAGCTTAACTCAGCTAGCAGAAGCAGACTGTATCTATATGAAATGGTATCTACAACATTATGCTAAGGAAGTTTCAAGGATCATCTCCAATATGCATTTCACATCTTATTTTAACAACTGTACTAATTATTTTTCTAAGGTAACTTTTATCAAGCTTATACCAGCACTTTGTGGCATGGTTTATATTATCATAAAAACTCAATCTTATGCTTCATAACTAATCAAAAATACATCTATCAAATGATTAATGCATTCTAACTTAAAAAAAAAAAAAAAAGCCAAAAAAGTCCTCATAATCTTTTGGGTAATTAGATGGCTTCTTTGTATCAATGTATCTAAAAAAATGATTGATTTAAGTCCAACAGACATTTTAGCCTTCACTTGTTCTGAATGGATTTCTGCAAAGCTGAAACACAGTGTTATAGCCTATCATTTCTTAGGGACCTTTAATATAAATCCTCTGACTCTCAATCTTACCATCTTCCTCCCATAAGAGGGTATAAGGAAAAAAAAGACTTGAATTTGATCTAAAAAAGATTTTCTCACATCTGTTATAGATGTGAGCTGAGCCCTAAGCCTGAAACTCCTAGCCTTTATCCCTTGAGAACTATATAAGCTGTGAGAAATTACATTTATTTATTTCCTAATACAAATTTTTCACTTCTGTGCTAAAACAACGTAATATTTTTCTCTTAGAAAAGCAAAAGTCCCAGAAGAACCATTTCGCTTTGAATCAAATTTTTGTAATCAGACCCAGTCTCTAAACCAGACAATCTGGAAAATCCACGGCATCCTGGAAACACATTTCACCATAGATCAAATAAACAAAAGGAGAGTGAGAGCAAGGCAGCTGTATGAATAGAAAGGTCTTGTAAGCTGGACAACTTTGGAAATGGAAGAATACTGGAAAGGGTGCAATGATAACTGAATACCTCCTTTTTCCTGATCTGGCAGCAAATAGGCTATGAATGAACACCTGCAAGCATGGAAAATTCTCCATGCACTGGCAAAGGTGAAAGGGGATTTTTTGTTTTGTATATTCATGAACACACATCTTTCTGGGACATTCTTTCTTTTAGCCTTAAAATGAAAAGGATGTTTTATAGTCCTTATCTGAAGGAGGAAAAGCATCAGATGGTAAAGTTTGCAAAAGCAACCTGAAGAACGTTAGGTCAAATAATTTAATATAAAACAAACAAATAAACCCCACCTTAAAAAAAATCGGTTCTTCTCGGACATGGGGTAAAATAGGAAGTCCAAAATGTATATGCTTCCCGAAAATGCAAAATCTGATATGTTACCCAAAGTATAAAAACCTGCATTTTGATGATTGTCTCTGAAGTTAAGAGATTGTTTGTGATCCTACAGGTGGATGTCCAAGTTATGGAATGCTGTGATAGCTCCTCGAGTTCAAGAAGCAATACTCTCCAGAGCCTCTGTGAAAAGACCATCTGTACCAGGACAAACAATAGCCAAAAAAAATCCTAGCCAAGGTCAACAGGCTGTTGTTAAAGCTGCTCTCAGTATCTTGCTAAATAAAGCTGTTTTGCATGGCTGTCCTCTACCCAGAACAGGTAACAGTGAACAGTCTGAAAGGCAAGTACTTGTATGTCACCAATGTGGGGCTTTTAACTGTTTGATTCCTTTTTTAAAACTTCCACAAAACATAACTGAGTTATGATGGCAGGTGTGTTGTTAAAAGCATTTACAGTCACTAAACTAAGTAGTTGTAAAAGGTAGTAAAAGAAGAATCATTTGCAACAGCCAATTCTTCCTAACATTGTTCTACTTTTGTTTCAGAGCTTGATAATTATATAGCAGATTTCAAGGGAGGAAATTTTCCTTTATCCGTGGTTTCGAGCTACAAAAATTGTAGTAAAAAAAGAGGTGAGAATGCTTCTTGGAGAAAAGTGAGTACAAGTCCTCGCAAAAAGTCAGGCCATTTATCCTCCCAGTCATGGAATAAGCAGGAGACAAATACTGAAGGTAAAGCTTTCTGTTTTCAATTCGGAAAGAAGGTGTGGGGTTTTAAGCTGCGTCAATAAGAATCTAACTTTTCTTCTACATCATGAATTAAAAATTCTCAATTAAATGACACTCGTGTTTATGTTTACCAGTAAAAAATTGTTTACTTTTTTTCCCCCTCCAAATTATTTCTTTGTGACTGTGAGATATCCTAATTAATTTTATTAATTTTTTTTGTTTGTTCTAATGCCCTTCCTGTTGTCTGATAATGAGGTAGGCTTTGGATCAGATGGTGGAAGATTGAGCAGTGGTTCTACCTCATATTGCATGGAATGATGCTTTATCATTCTCTTCCTCAATACCGGATGAGAGAAAGCTTCATGACTTGATTGGTACTCTTTAGTTCTGCACCTAATTTACAGAATACCTAATTTTTCATTTTTTTACACGTACTTTATAGCTTCACTACAATAATTTCTATTGTCTGAATCCAAGTAAAAATAAATTAATACATGCATCCTCAGATCATGCATCCCTTGTACAATCTTATTATAAATTGAATTATGATTATGAATTATAAATTGAGTAGTATAATCTAGAAGCCCTGTAGTGAAAGGAAGAGAACTTTGGTTTTAAATTGAAGATTTTTGTTTGATTTTCACTTTAATTGCAAAAAATAAATGTAAAAAATTCGGTGTGGTCACAGATACTGTAAAGTTTTCAAGAAGTTTCCACATCACTTTCAGTATGCTGCTTGATAAAGAAGGCTTTATATGACTGGGTCTATGCATGTGTATAAATGTGAAAGTTCTATTAGTAGCTGGCACTTTTGAAATGTCTTTTCACCTCAAGACCATAAGCCATCTAACAAGCAGTTTACTACACAGGGATAACATCTGGATATGTGCAGAAGCAACATATCATTCTTCTAAAAGTACACATTTGTCTATAAGGAAAACTTAGGAATACTGTAACCGAACACAATGTCGAACAGGAAAACTTCTAGAGGACAGAATCAAATTACTTATTTTTGCTTTCAGAAAATGAAGGTAACTCCTTCAGAGAGAAGAGTTAGGAAAGGATTTAGAGAGAAAGAGGCTTACACACACACACACTTTAGAAACAGTAAGATTCTAGCCTCAATTATCTCTCATGTAAAACACTGAAATACCTGATGAGTGGTACTTTGTAATGTTAAATTGAGCTATTCATTTCTTCAGTGCTTGTTCAGAAAGAAGTCTGCTTTTGATGAAATGCAACTCTAATGTCCTGATTTTGCTTGCTAGTTCTCTGTTTGAATTGTGAACTTACCTAATCCCGCTAAGAGGATTTAAGAAATCAAATTAACATAAACTGAAGTAGGATAGTTGATACTGTATCTTGTACCTGAGAATGTTCTTGGAATCCAGTTAATATCTGTGAATATAAGTAAAAAATGGGATGGTGAATTTAATTTTAGTAGCCTTCTATTTCTGACTATCAGAATCAAATGTTGTTCCTGATTCCAAATAAGGGTAAGTTGTTTGATTTTACTTAAATCTTTTCCTGTTGACAAGTGATTTCTCTTTGAGAGAACCAGTAAGGGTGGTTCAAGTGCCTCACACAGAAACCTCATGTTCTGTCTTCCACAAAAGCTTGGGCAACTCATGCCCCATTTTATCAGTACCATGTGGCCTTAATGCTCCTCTGAACAGTTTCAAGGGATGTATTCTGATCTTTGACAAACTCTATTGATACAATTAGCCAGTAAATGGGAACACATTTTCCCTGTTTCTCACAGACTTTAGAATGAAGAAATAACACACATGATAACACACTAAGAAGTCAATCTCTCTTTTGGGCAGGTATAAAATCTAAGACTATGTTGCAACCAAACTGTAAGAAAAGAGCTTCTCTCGCCAAAAAGTAAGTTTTAATTTCTGGTATTTGTAACACTTAGCAAACAGTAAAGATGGTAAAATTGTGTTGTAAACCAGTGCATTATAATGCATTGATGAAGAGTTTGTATTTGGTAATGTTTTATTTCTACATCTGAAGAAAGGAATCCTTTTTAATTTTCATTTCTGAGAGAAAATAAAATTTATGTACTTCAGTATAATTTTAGAACCCATTTCTGTAATTCAAACCTTGCAGCACTACATGTCTTTTTATGTAACAGAATAGTCTATGACTTAAAAACATTATGTAACGCTTACTCTGCCATGAAAAGCCAACTGTATGCTTTTTTCACCTGGCATTATATTTTAAAAACTCCTCTGGCTCTTTTAGCTTACTGCATGACAATTCAAAATGGTATAGTACATGCACTTTAGTCTAAATGATAAAGAGCTTCTCTAAGAAACTGTATGAATTAGCCAGAGGGAACTGCATTTGGGACTTCAGTCTGAAACCTTAGTTCTACCATATTCACAGGCACAGAGAGCATAGAATACTTATGTATCCAGTACGCCAGGTGTTTTTTAAGTCTTTGGAATTAAGTCCAAATAGGAGAGTGGAATAAATTTGATTGCTCCATGTTAAAAAAAGGAGAAACTTTGAAGATAGTGAGCAGAAGAATCAGAATGGAGAGAATAATTTCAATAGAAAGAAGATCTATTACGATTTAACAACTATTGACAACTATTGCTGCCACTTACTTAGATGTTATTTTCTTTCTGTTCGTGGCAGTAAAGGTCATTTAGAAAGAAATTACTATTTTCCAGGTGTGTATAATATTTATTTTAAAATTCTGTATCATAGCTTAATTTTAATTGTTCTCTCAGTTTGTTTTGGTTTTTTTTAACCAGATCTTCAGAGAAGGATCAATTGAGAACGCTAAATCTGGAGCAAAGGCTGTCCCTTGGTTCTGATGATGAAGTAGATCTTGTGCAGGAACTTCAAAGTATGTGTTCCAGCAAATCTGAGCCTGATATAAGCAAGGTAAACACAAGGTTTTTAAATAATTTACATCAGTACCCTATGCAGTTGTTTGCTACGTGTTTAAAATAAATTTTTAATTTACAAGCACTGCTTGAACTGAAGAAAATTATTAAATTATTTGAGAATAAGCCAAAGTCAGCTAATAAATTACATGTTTGAGGGCAAGTGTTCTGCTTTAGTATATATTATTTTAAATTACACTTTCACTGTTTTTTCTTGTAGAGGTTTTTGCAGTGGAGGCTGAAATTTATAAGTTCATAAATGCTAGAGACAATAGCCTTCTCTGCATTATCACAGAATCACAGAATCACAGAATCAGTACGGTTGGAAAAGACCTGTAAGATCATCGAGTCCAACCTGGGGGGGAAAAAAAAAAAAAAAACAAAAAAACCCAAAAAAACCACAAAACCCACGCCACACAACAACAACAAGCCACAACCCACCCAACACCACACAGCACCATGTCCATCAAGCTACATCCCACAATGCCACATCCACACGCTCCTTGAATACCTCCAGGGAGGGTGACTCTACCACCTCCCTGGGCAGCCTATTCCAATGTTTCACTACTCTCTCAGTAAAGAACTTTTTCCTAATATCTAACCTGAACCTCCCCTGGCGCAACTTGAGGCCATTTCCTCTAGTCCTGTCACTAGTCACTTGGGAGAAGAGACCAACACCCACCTCTCTGCAACCCCCTTTCAGGTAGTTGTAGAGAGCGATGAGGTCTCCCCTCAGCCTCCTCTTCTCCAGGCTGAACAACCCCAGCTCCCTCAGCCGCTCCTCATAAGACTTGTGCTCCAGACCCCTCACCAGCTTCGTCGCCCTTCTCTGGACACGCTCCAGCACCTCCATGTCTTTCTTGTAGTGAGGGGCCCAAAACTGAACACAGGATTCGAGGTGCGGCCTCACCAGTGCCGAGTACAGGGGCACGATCACCTCCCTACTCCTGCTGGCCACACCATTTCTGATACAAGCCAGGATGCCGTTGGCCTTCTTGGCCACCTGGGCACACTGCTGGCTCATATTCAGCCGGGTGTCGATCAACACCCCCAGGTCCTTTTCTGCGGGGGAGCTTTCCAGCCACTCATCCCCAAGCCTGTAGCGTTGCCTGGGGTTGTTGTGGCCAAAGTGTAGAACCCGGCACTTGGCCTTATTGAACTTCATCCGGTTGGCCTCAGCCCACCCATCCAGCCTGTCCAGATCCCTCTGCAGAGCCTTCCGACCCTCCAGCAGATCAACACTCCCACCCAACTTGGTGTCATCTGCAAACTTGCTGAGGGAGCACTCTATCCCCTCATCCAGATCATCAATAAAGACATTAAACAAGACCGGTCCCAAAACTGAGCCCTGGGGGACTCCGCTTGTGACCGGCCGCCAACTGGATTTAACCCCATTCACCACAACTCTCTGGGCTCGGCCATCCAGCCAGTTTTTAACCCAGCGAAGAGTGTACCTGTCTAAACCACAGGCCGCCAGCTTCTCTAGGAGAATACTGTGGGGAACAGTGTCAAAGGCTTTGCTGAAGTCCAGGTAGACAACATCAACAGCCTTCCCCTCATCCACTAGGCGGGTCACCTGGTCATAGAATTATTGTTCCCCATGTTATCTTTCATGCTACTATTGCTTCCACTGGGAAACTGTTTTGTAGTCTTAAAGACATAGAAAGTTTTTCCTAAAATGCATTGCACGTTTGGTTTGTTTAATGTAATCCCATTAGCCATCACAGAACTGGCTCAAAGCTCCTCTGCTGTATAGGGAAAATTCAGTTTTGCTGCCCCAAGCAAGAAAGAACGGATTGGCCTAATTCTTTTTCTTTAACAGTGGCAGAAGAGAGTGAAGGCTGCTTGCAACAGTCATAGGTTTGGGGTTAAGTTCTACCCTGGAATGGGTTGTGGGTGGTTATGGGAGGCCTGCTGGAGCAGAGGGTGGAGCTGTGGATCTCTCATTTTTTTCCTTCTACACCAAAAGCATCCAGCTGTCCCTGTAGCTGTCGCTATTTATTATCTTCCTTCTTTCCTCCTGGCACAGCTAAAGTAGATGGCTGTGACAGCAGGCTATGTTCACACCAGAGCAGTTGATCCATATCTTTTGAAACACAGATAGAGTCAGTCTTAGGCTATTGTCCACTTAGGCTGCACATTTACATCCTCTAGGATCTCCCTGAACAGCAGTTTCATTGTTTTGCTTTACTAAGTATTCTGTTTATTCTTAGAAGTCAAACAAATTTTTATTAAAAAGAGAAATACTGTGTTTGGGAAGATTTTTCAACCTATTTTAATGAACTCCATTATTATGGTGTTTTGTTTTGGGCATTTTTTTTTAAAGTATTTACAGTACTTGCATGAGTCACATGCACCAAGCTGGCAAGCTAATCACTAGTCATTTAGCAGGGATTTACCATTTCTATCCTTGAAAGAATGGGATGTGCTTAAAGAAATGGTAACCAACTTAAAATCGTGTTTAATAACATCTAAAATGTAATTGCTCGTTGTTGACAATTCAAGGAAATATGGGTTAGATAAGGAAGGAGATAGATGTCACTGTCTTTTGTTCAGTTTCCTCACCATGGGTGGAACCATCCATGACTGGAATTTCTGTTGTTAATTCCCTAGCTGCCCAGTAGAGCCTTACAGAAGTAAGGGTGCTGTTGCATGTTTTCTTTGTGGGATGTAATTTCAGGCTGCCATCAAAATAAGTACTTCTACTCTCTAATTTGCCCTTTCACTTGAATATGTTCCTGCTGTCTCTGTTATGTTGGGATCGAGCACTTTTGTAGTTGCAGTGAGGACAGAAGGCTGATCACACTCTATCTGCTATTGCATGGTCACAACGTTTGATGGAAAATAGCAGGGAAGAAACATGGCAGGAGGAAGAGAAAGGGATCATTCCTTTCTGAGATGTTCCTGGGACTGGATAAAATTTAATGGGAAACTGCCCTTAAGCTCCGCTGAATAGTATTGCTCAGGAAACGTATGTTCAACCTCCCTCTGATAATAGTCAACGTGAAATATCTCTCTTTATCTCCCATCTCCTACAAATGCACTCAAGAGTAAAGGAAAGATATTCTAATTATTCTTTGGCTATTTATGCATTGCATTGCACAGAAACTACATGAAAATAAAATCAAGACTCCAAAATTTAGCAAATTGAAACAATCTCTGCTGTGAATAACTAAAAAATCACCATTTTCTTATCTTTTTTTAGATTGCAGATTCTAAGGATGAGCTATTGATGTTCAATAACTCTCAGAACAATCCTGTATTTTCAGCAAGTGGTACTAACCCAAGTAAAACAACAGCACAAAAGGTAGGTGAAATGAGTTTTGTAGTAGGATAGGGAAGGTGTCTTGAGTTTCTCCAAAATATGAATTCCTGATTGCATCCAAAGAATTAGTGTTCCAGTGCCCTGTTTATTACAAGAATAAACTGTCATGATTCTTAGGAAACTTGCTAGACATACCATGCCAAGTTTCTTCCATGTGTCTTAATGGAAACTAAAGATTTATTAAACAATGGATGTATTTGCTTCAGTTTTCATGTTTACATAAAGCCATGTCCCTAGGCAAAGCATTGTTGACATTACTTTGACATTATAAGTCATTTGCATCAGATTTTGAGAGAAATAAAAGCCATGGGTTCATTTCCCCCCACCCCACCCCCACCCCATTAATGTTATTCAGTAAGTTTGCAAAAGTGCAAAACCTTTTTAAATTCTTGATGTAAAGTTGCTGGCTTATGGTTTATTTTTCTACCCTTTTTTTTTTTTTAGTGATTACCCATATATATATGATTTCAAACCACTGTTTTCTTAAGTGTTGTTATCTAAGTAGAATTGAGCTGCTCTGGTGTCAAAGCTCTCAGTGGTAGAAATTTTGAGAAGACATAATATTACTAGAGTTTGTGAAGAATGTTGTGGTTTTTTTTTTAAAGGGGATTTAGTTTCTTTTTTCTACCTAGCTATTTGTTGTAATATACAGTTGTCTTGCCATATTATTTATAAGAAACCAAAAGAAACCCTATGTTATAAGTTTGGTGATTCTGAGAAGAGATAGTCTAAATGTAAACAAACTTTACTAACTTCAGAGCAGCTTCAGAGTGGGAAGATAAGCTGAATACTACTAGAAGATGTAATAGGTCTGCTATCATCATCTTTTTCAGAAATTGAAATCATTGGTTGTGGGTGCTAACATCCCTACTAAATATGAAGATGAAATTATATCCTGCTTAGTTTTCATTCTTTATATAATAAAGTAAATTATTAAAAAAGGATCATAAAGTAAAAATTACACTTTCTCTGTTGTTATGCTTTTTTCCCTTTCCTTTCTTGCTCCTTGTGTTTTTGAACATCAAGAGAGCTTCTGAGTACACGGCTCCATTAACCTTAGCCAGGGCAGAATCTGTTGTCTGTGTTCCTTCGCTAGGCCCTCTATGTTCCCTCGATAGGGGTCCTCTAGAGTCCAATCCAGGCGCTTTTATCTGACTGCGATAAATTGTTTTCTAGAGACACTCTATCTTCTGCAGGTGTAATGAAGTAGCCCTGAAAATAGCCTAACTTGCACACCTAAGCATTAAAAAAGCTGAAGTTGGATGAGATGACTTACTACCCTTACCATCATAATTTTTCATATCCAAATATTCAACATGTTAGAATATTTTCTGTAATTTTACTTAAAATCCAGAGAACAGCGTCCATTAATGGAAACAATTTTAAAATCGCAGATCCACATTTAGAGATACTGCTTTTGAATATTTCTCTAAACACGTTCATTTCAGACATTGCAAATCAGAGTTTCACATAGTAGTGATGCCTGGATAATTTGGTAAGTCAGCTGATCTACCCATTCCTACTGTAAATTTTTCCTAGTAAATTTTTTTCCTTTTAAAATTCCTTCTAACAATGTAAGGCATAACTATATTGACTTTGGAGGTAGACAAGCTTAGCTACCTTTGAGTTTTTTGAAGAACTTAGTCAAAAGATTTCAGACAGAATAAAAAAAGTTATTTCCTATCTCTTTGTGGGAAAATGTTGGCCAAATTGAAGGAAACACAACCCAACCTTTTGCTAGAGGGGAAAGAGGTCTAATTGAATGACAAGCTTTGTTTCTAGATTTAGTCATTACTACAACAAATTTATCAAAAATCTAGACGAGCAGAGTCTCAGTTGGAAAGCAGAAGTCAAACTTTTAGAGGAATTTTAATAATGATAAACCTATGCAGCTGCAAGAACTGGTGTCTGAAAAAGAGTTTGAGATTAGAAAAGCATCCTTTTCTGAAAGTAAATAGAATTCTGCAGGTAACAAAAGCAATACTGCATGAGCAGAGATCTTATCAACAGTAATGAGACAAATTACTTAAAAGGGCAACATACCTATAATTACTATTATTTTTAATTGGCTGGAAGAAAAAATGCTTTCAAGTATGTGAAGGAGAAAGAGAAAACTGATAAGAGATGCAAAATCTTTGATCCAGGATACAAACAAATTGATGGAATCAAGGAGTAATAAGGAATAGACAGTGATGAATAGTCGGTTTTCATGCCACCAACCTTTATGTGAAGAGCAGTAGCTGAAGGTGAAAATGAACTTTTTAATATTGCTTCCCAGATGATGATCTGGATTCAACTGATGCTGAGGTCCTAATTCTCCTTTCCAGTCAGTGGAAAGGTAGGCATCTCTCATGAAAGTTATGTTAGTGACCATCATAAAATGGCTTAACTAACCTCTTTCTCCTTGACTATAAAGGAACAAAAAGTGACAACATACCTGACTTTGGCACTTCAGGTATCCAAATTTGGGCAGGGTGAATATGGTCCAGTTCTTAAGAATGTAGCTTCTTAGCATAAATCATTTGAGGTGCTAAAATCTAATTTATAAGAAAGCAATCTATAAGATTATGGATTAAAATGTAACTAGCATTGCAACTTCCGTTCTTGAAGTATTATTTCTGTCATGATTATTTTGTTATTATTTATGGCTTTGATGATACAAAAAAAGTTAATATCTTTATTCAAGCTGTAAAGCTGAATTTTTTGCTCATAATTACCTGAGTTTCAATTTTTCCCTTTTAGCTGTGGCTGCAGCTGTCATTTTTCCACAGTAATGAAAGAAAGAACATGTATTTTTCATTTGGGTACTTCTAAAATTGAGACCTCTGAGAATCAAATTTAAGCTTTTTCAATGGCAGTGCAAAACCCCATTGACTTATTTTGGTATTCTAAGATGTTGATGATATTTCCTTTCAGTCAAAGAAGCAAAAAAGAGCCATAGTTTGCTCACCAAGTAGTAAGAAGCTGTCATATTAAACTGCAAAAGATTGTAAATAACAAGAGTTCCATGGGGCTGGTAGGGTTGGTTCGTTGTTTTTCAGGTCAAACGGCAACAATTATTTATACAGAAAATGCTTTTTTTTTTTTTTATTCATAGGATGGAATGCGTCCTCTCAGCAGCAGTCAAACTGTGGAAAGCAGCAATAGTAAATCAAAGACAGAGTTGGGTGTTTCAAGAGTTAAATCTTTTCTTCCTGTTCCTAGAAGTAAAGTCACCCAGCCTTCTCAGAATACTAAAAAAAGCAGCAGCAGTAATACAAGGCAAATAGAGGCAGATAATAACACGAAAAGAGAGATTTGGAATTTGCACAAAAAAGAACAAATAGAAAAATCTAATAAATAAACCTGCCTACCA
The DNA here is from genome assembly GCF_030936135.1 of Gavia stellata. Taxonomy (NCBI): domain Eukaryota; kingdom Metazoa; phylum Chordata; class Aves; order Gaviiformes; family Gaviidae; genus Gavia; species Gavia stellata. The sequence continues at coordinate 27,974,463 of NC_082597.1, forward strand.
TACAATTTTCTGTGTTCATATAATCTCTATTGCAAAGAAGCAAGTACTCAAATATGTAAATATTTTTTAAAAATAAACTGTTTCCCTGTAATGTAAAGTTTGTACAGGACCACAGTTTTATTTCTATGTAAGTGAGCTGGAAATTATATTGATTTAAACTTCAGAAATGGGCAGTTTTGCCACCTTCATAGACTGGGTTTTTTTTTTCTTCTTTTATTATGAAAATTACTCATTTAAATGATAATATTCAGGGGTATTACCGCAGGATTCTGTTTGTGTATATACTGTACATAAATATATTCTATTAAGTTCATGTGTTAAACTACATTCAGATGAGTTGCACAATATGTACAGCAATGGCTTAAAGCTATTGTCCATGCATTTTAAAGACATGTTTTTATCTTCACTTAATGAAAAATTAATGGAATGTGGCAATAACTAAAATGATTGGAAATGTAGATGAATTATTTTCAGCTACAAGCCATATTAAATACTTTGATTTCCCCATCATCTGCCTGCTGAATTGTGATTTTGTTTCTCCCAAGCGTCTCTTCATCTAAAATGTCATGAATTTCCGTTATAACTTTCATCTTTTAAAAAAAGGAAAGAGATTGAGAAATTAAAATGCAATAAAAGTTATTTTTCTCAGACTCTTATTCTTTGATAGAATTGAAGAAAATGTGATCATTTATTAACTTAGTTTTTCTTGCATACTGTAAAAACTTTTATATACTTCATTACTGTTTTAAAAGTATCCGAAAAATAATAGTGTTTTACAGAAACAGATTTTACTGAAAAGGAATTTGAGCACAAGCTTAACTACAGTATTATCAGAGATAATGTAGTAGCGATAACATGAGTTACTATGTAATTATCCATTTCTGTTGTGGATTTAAGATGTAATTGCTGTGAAATGATACTTGAATTGCAGTTAAAACTAAGTCTTTTTCATTTTTCCCCCCACTACAGAGGTAGACCATGTTCCCACGAGGGAGAGTTTCTATGAAGGGAATATTTCCCCAGTCTCTCCTTACAGTAGCTACAGTTACATACTTGTGAATTGTAATAATGTGGAAACACTCGCTGTCTCGATACCTCATCTGGTAGGCAGAGGAAAGTGCAGTTTTCTTGAGATCAGACTTAGATGCCTTCTGATGGGCTCTCTGGAGATGGTTTGAGAGCTAGGGACAGTAACATGGTTGTGCCTATAATTTCCAAAGTAGCGTTTTTCTCAAATTAAGCCTGGAAGAGGAAAGGATTACCTAACTGTTTCCTAATGCTTCACCTTTATATGTAAAACATTCATCCCAAGCTCATGTCAATAAAATTTTTGTACTGCATATTGTTTTTCTGTCTCTGAGTTTGTATATGTGTATTATCTTTATAGATATAGAATATTAGAAGCTTATTTCTGTAATCATTCCCCGCACAATATATTTAGAAAGTACAGTGTCTTTCGGTAATCACTGTTTTATGAAAACTTCAATTTCTTGTGCGATAGTAACATATAACCAAATACCAATGATTTCTCTAGAGGTTGCTTTTTTTTTTTTTCTCCCAGTAATTTTGGTGCTGAAAATGGGATACTGCTTTTGCAGTTGGTTCTTAGCAGAATGCATCAGCTGGGAACCACTGTAGGTCAGAGCAATGGGTCTCAGCAATTAGGAACCCTTATGTGCCGAAGCAGTGTGAGCAGCAGCGTGGTAACTTGTGTGTGAAACTCAGGTGTGGATTTCGTGGTGAGGAGGAACACAAAGTGGAAAACGTTTTTTGCAGTGATCACATGAGCTGCAACATCAGGATTTGTAATAACAATAAATGAATTCTATTTTAAAAAGAGCTATAAGAACAGAAGAAAAATCCTGACATGCTTCTAAGCTAGGTTTGTTCTACACCGAAAATACACCTTGGAAATGTCAGGCCTCATTTAGATCAAGAGTTAGCAGTGTGTTTATGTGTGGGAAGATGTTAGGCACAGTGTCCTAAAGCATGTTTTCAGATATATTTTAAGACTTCTGTGCTGTACTTTGAGTGAAACTGTGCAGAAGACAGAGTAACTTTGATCATCTATTCATGGTTTGAAAGTTAGGTCTTTTGCTAAATTTAGCATTGCCTTTCAATGCCCTCATTATCCTTTCTTTTCAGCCTGCTGTCCTAATCCCTCTCCATCTGCATCTTTTACCTGGTTGACTTCTACCTGCTATCATTTTGTTTGTCGGTCTTTCGGTTCAACACAGTCTGTGGTTTTCGTATGTCTTTAATCACATGGTATTTTGCAGATCTCCTAATAGAATCTTATCTCCTGTAGTAACTGTTAAGCTCTTTTGTTAGGCCGTATCAGTTCCTGCCCTCAGAAGGTGAAAACCACATAACCGTAAGATAGTTTGGATGTGAACTTACTGGCTTCTCCGTTGGTTTATCCTTTGGATTGTGATAGATTGTGCAGAAGCAAGGCAAGGCTCTGTTCATGAGTTCAGGGCTTCTCTGTATCTTCAGGTTCTTCCTGTGATGCTGCAAACAACACGCCTCATACATGACTTGTGATATCAACTACTCTCATTTTGGGTTAGTAATGGGCAAAATCCTGTTTCTACATTCCTTCCTGTGTCTTAAGCAGAGAGGTTTTAAGTGTGTGGTCAATGGTGGACCACGCTGCTCCATGCTGCACTCCGCTCCCGTCTATTACCTGTTTCCATATCTTTTAGAAGAGGTGAGGTAAGTGAAGGGAGAGAGACCCTGTCTATATGGAGAAGAATCTCAGAAAGTATATGGGAGTTGCATCCATTCCACAGGCCACTAGGTCAGTGAAAAGACTTTTAATTTAGCCCCTATCTGACTACACTACACTCCTTACACACGGCTCAATCTCTTCAACCAGAGGAACATGAAAGATAATTCTCATCCACCGATGACCTTGGTAAGTCCTAAACATTCCAGCTCTCCAAGTCAGTCCTGAAAATAAAAGCTTTCAGCATGTCTCCTGTGGTTCTTATTTCTTGACAAAGAACATGGAATATGTTTCTTAAAAGAATGCCTGAGTCCGTCAGACAATATTTGCCTCAGTTATTTAGTTGCTGAGCATGAGCTCCAAAATGAGAAGTGTGAAGAAACCTGCTCCATCATTCAATGAAGGCAGCAACATTCATCAACAAGAGCAAAATTAGAGGGCCTGAATTTCTGAGGCTTGTCTCCTCCCATAATACAGCTCCAGTGATATACAAAACAAATCAAAATTCTCCATCTTTCCGGTAAAACTGGAGAAGCAGAATAGCCTCTGCAGGTAGAAGATGCTTGTGGAAGGAGCCAGTTTGGAGAAAGGGTGAGGGACCACTTTCTTGGTGCTAACTCTGGCTAAAGTGATGTTTGTGATGCTCAAACCATAATTAAGAGACTAGAATTACAAAGTGGGCTGTTCTTCAGAAACTTGAAGTCAAAGCGACTGTTGAGACAGCACTAGCTGTAGCAAAGGCAGGTTCAGAAGGCAGATGTTTGCTTTTGCATACAGTTAAGATACCAGAAAGAAAAGACTTTTAATTCCAAGGTTTTAGAGAAACAGGAGGAAGTCTGGAAGAGGGGAAGTATTCCCTCAGCACAGTGGTAGTTAAGCTGCAGTTTGGCTACTATTAGCTCAAAAAGGAGTTGGGATGCGGTCCCCTAGGTCACGCAGTGCAGTCCAGGCTTAGGAGAAAAGGGAGTGCAAGTAACTGGCAGGTCCAGTCAGTGGCACGCTCCTTTTCCAGCTGCAGAGGTTGCACCAAACTCACAGGCTCATCACAGAGACTGCAACGGTAACTGTAGGCCCCTGAACATATCAGAGTGACCGAAATACATTTTTATAGAGTATGTTTAAAAGGTTTGGGGAGAGGAAACTAAGAAAACACGTTCACACATTAAAACTTTCATCACAATGAGAAGGAACCTGTTGAGAAAGAAGAGAAAATAACAGGCAAGAAAGTTAGACATCACTTGAAAACCTCCAGCTGCATTTACAAGAGCTGTATTTTGAGACTGAAGTAAGGCCTGGTGATAAAATTAGTAGAAATATTGTTTATCCTAGGAAAAGGAAATTGGTTTTGGAGAATATGAGGATTTGTAAAGGAAACGTGTTACTGTATTGCATTGCATGTTGCTTAATTTGCAAGATTTTTAGGCAGCAATTAATTGTCCATTAGTGAACAAGTGTACACACAGTTCTAAAGTGCTTTTTTTTTTTTTTAACACAAATGTTAAATCATAGGCAAGTAATGGTAGATCTAAAATACCAAATCTGTATCGGCAAGAGGAGAAAAAAGTTACCAGAATACTTTATAGGTAAAGTAAATAAAATGCAACAAATTATATAGTTCTGAACTGACCTCCAACAATTAATGCCAATTCAGGATTAATCCTAATGTGAGGAAATGTTTTAAAAGGCACCTTTTCCCAGAGCTGCCACATTTCAGGGAAATAGCCCTGTTGCTTGAACAGGGGAGAATTAAAGAGGTGCAGAGGCAATCGGGTGTTTAGCAGCTCTGATTGATACTGGTGTAGCAGGCTGAGGGATGTGAGGCTTGTGGAAACAGAGGAGACTGAACTTAAGAAAGACTTGGGAAATAGATATTTCATGAATAAAATACTACAGCTGATAAGACACCAGTTAAGCAACTGTGAAAGGAAAATTGGCTTTTTTTGGAACAGCAGGCTTGTTTAAGCCCAGTGAGATGATGAGCAGTGCTCACTAATGATTATCAAGCTGCTTTGTGTAGTTATTTTGTATGTAAGATTTACAAAGATGGCTAAATGCGTAGAGTTCAAGTTTGTTTAGGCTAACCTTGCTTGGTCATTGCTGACCTAAGAGCTTCTTAGTGCTGTATTAGCAGTTTGGCCACCCTTCTCTGTACTTAAAGAGAGACACAGATCCTTTGCAGGGTAATTAGACTCTTTTCAACGTTTTTGGTCTCTTCCAGGCAGGCTGTAAAACCTAATCTTCATGTGTAGTACTAGAGTCAGCATGCTCTTCTCTTTGGCCATGTATTACACACCTCCACTCACCCCCTTTTAATAGTATGTGTGTGTTTCTAATAACAACGTGCTTTGGGAGAGGTATTCCTTTTTATGTAGCTGTTTTGTTTAATCAAATGTGTGCAAAGTAAAGCACATGAAAAGAAAAACTCTCTTAAATAGTGCTCAGCCTGTGTTTATGAAGGTGGTCATTGTTTTTTCTCCACTGTGCTTGGGTTATACCTCATTTTCTTTTTTTTCCTCCTCCCCTTGTGCTCCATTTTCCACCATGAGCAGCACGTGCAACTTCCCAGCTCAGCTTCAGGCAAACAGCCCTGGGAGCTGTTATCCCACTGACAGCAAGTACAAGAATGCTTATTCCAGAAGGTAATGCGCTTGTCTCGACCTTTGCTGGGAAGCAGATGCTGTCCTCCTCCTCATTATGGAGACTGGTACTGACTTACCGCCTGTTCCAGCCTGAGCTCCGAAGTAGCTGAAGCAGTATTTTTGGACTGAAAGAAATAGCATGTTCTTCCCCAGCCTTTTCCCACTTGTCTTCAGAGGGCAGAGAGAGAACAATTTCTGCAGGGTCTTGCCTGGGCTCTTTGGGACAGGCAGTATGGTGGTGGTAGCCAGGTACTGATGACAGCAGCTGTTTCGATGAGTGTTGTGCAGCGTGTGCTACAGGGCAGAGAGCAATCAGTTGACTTTTTTTCCTTCAAAGCACTCCTTCTGCGTGTTTGTATCAGCAGCTTCCACATACATCTCCTCTGCTATGTGCTCCTGCTGTATTTACCTTTTCCTTTCCTGAAATGCCTCCTTGTCTGCTCAGTCCAACTTGCCTAGAGAGAGTCTGAACGCTCTCTCTCTAACAATGACCCCAAAAAATTAACGCTACTAATTGTGCAAGCTTTGAAGTGCACACTGATTCTGATGATGCAGTGCTTCTTTTCTGCTGATCTTTCCATATTATCTTGTTTATTTAGATAATAGGCTCTCCCACATGGTATGTCTACTCCTCTGAGTAACATCCTGAACAAGAGTGATCCTTGGCGTTCCTCCTTGGGCTTGGCCTCCTGGCCAGACTTGGCTGCGTACGCTGTAAGGACTTCTACAAACGGAGAGCTGGCTGTGTGAGAAAAGTGATGCACAGTGTGAGGTGAACAATTTGAGGAGGGAGGGGGAATGGAGATGGGATTCAACAGTGATGCTACTTCAATATACAGTTAGTTTCCAGTTGTTATAAAGGCTAAAGCAAGCAGAGCTTAGTGGCGGAGAAACAGTGGCATGGCAAAGTTGAGACTCAAGGGTACCCGGAACCCTCTATGAGCAAGAAGCGTCGATTTGTGGAGAAAATCAGGCAAAGCAAGATGTTAATGCAGACAGAAAGGAAAGAGACCCAGGTAAGTGCTAGAAGATAGACAAGAATAAAATTACAGTACGAAGGACCGGGTGGGGAAAAATAAGACAGAAGAAAAAAGCATATTTGCAGAGGAAGTATGTAATGTGGTACAGAAAATATGTAACGTGGGACAGAGCTAGAGGAAAACAAGAGTGGGACAGGGTCAGCAGCTGTTCCAGAGTGAGCACCGGGGCTCTCTGGCTCAGCCTGACCCAGCAGCACCTTGAGCGGCCGTCCTGCACCGTGCCCAGCCCAGCTGGGCTGTCACAGGCTAGGGGCATAGTTGCTGTTGCTGCATTATGCCTAAAGCAGTTTACTTTCCAGCCTAGCGTGTGCTGCTCTTTGCAGCTTTAGGGCTCAAGCGGTGTGAGAGATACAAAGCCCATTTATAACCGCTTCGTGTTTGTAAAGCATTCGCGTGGTGGTGCTGCTAAGCAGCCGGTAGCGGTGGCCTTCAAAGGGCTCTTTCAGGAGCCCTTCTTTTGCCAAATTGCAACCCCACCGGAATGAAGGCTGTGAGGGACCCCGCTGCTTCTACCTGCCGCAGCGCGCTCTTTCCGCGGGGGAAGCCGGGCCGGCGGAGCCCGGACCCCGCGCAACCCGCGCGGCAGCGGCGCTCCGGAGCCCCGCAGCGCCACCTAGTGGCGCCCGGCCCCGGCCCCGCGGGCAGGCCCGACGGCGGGCTGGGCGCCGGCGTTGGAGTTTACCGACTGCTTTTGTAAGAAGTAAAATCTATTTATTAAAAATGATGCACGTGCTTTGATGGGCAGCAATGGCTGAAGTGGAAGCAGCGGAATAGGTCTGTGGTGTCTGCACCGGGGGGGGGCAGGGGGGTGTTGTAATGTGTCATGCAGATGGTTTCTTTTTTCTTTTTTGTTATTTAAAGAAAAAAAATATCTAAAATGTCTGTATCGCTAGAATACTTTAGAGCACAGACAGCATTGGACAGTACCTGGCCTGACTCTGGGACTGCTCTCGTTTTTAACAGCTCTATCACAAGGTGACGTCAAAGACTAGTAGCAAAAAAACCACCAACAATCCAAATATAAAACTTTTTGTACAAATATATTTTCCTTTATAGTACATAATCACTCTTAAAATACATCATTTCCTTAGTAAATGTTTGCAACAATATTAAAATAAATAAAATATCCTAGAGAAAGTTCAGTTTCATCATAAAACTGCAAACCAGAAGAGTATAAAAATTAATTTCATTATTAAAGTCTACTTCAGAGAGGTTTCTTCTTTGTTTTTTTTTTTTTTAGGACAGAGTAAAAAGCATGTAAATGTGCCAGACCAAGGCAGACTATTAAGAGTTCCACTGCCAGGAGTCCTACCTTTCACTAGATACCGATGTCAGCCTGCACTCATCCCGCTGTGAGTGTGTGCAGGGTCGGGTTGACAGTCTCCCAGGTTTTAAGAGGAAATACCAATTCTCCCTTAATTGTGGAGACGTGACAGATGTTGACTGGCTTGCAAGTCGATATCCTCTTTTCCTTCATTCTCACCTACGCACGCGGAGTGGTGCGCTGTATAAAAGGGCATTTGGCCTTTTCCGCTAAGTTGAAATTACAGTTGCTGCATGAAAAACAAAGAGGAGGAAGTTTTCTGTGCGCCTTGCTGATATTGTCCCTTAACTCTTTTGCAGGAAGCGAATCCAAAGAAGCTTTTTACATTCTGATTTTTCTGTTTTCCACCCAGGTTTGATTATTTTTCTCACATTCTTCCTGCTGTGTGGACCTCTCACCCCAGCAAGAACATTTCTAAAAGTTTTCTGAAATGATTACGTTGGGCAAAGCAGGTTACTTCTGCTTGCCATCTCGTTTGTACCGAGTTAGAGCAGCTTTTCAAAGGAAGTCTGGTTTTACCATTAGAAGTGGCAAAACTTCAAAGAATGTACTAACTTGCACACAATTAACCATCGAAGGGAAGTAATTCCCCAATGCACGTGTAGTCGCTGCAGTGAACACCTCCTGCAAGGTTCAATTTGTGCATGGCTCCACAGCTTCAGAAGTGCTGGTCCTGTCATCGTGGGGCACTGCTGGCGATTCACTCCACAAAGAGCATGCCCACACCACGTCTCACAGCCTCGTCTCCTGCACTTCTTCCTCTGTCTCCTCTTGCAAGGCAGTGATTTGGGGTCTAGGTTTGCGTTTGCTGGAGTTTCTGTGGTGTACCGGGAGTAGCTTAAGGCGATCGGCGTGGCTGATGGCTTGCCTGAAGGAGCTCTTTTCATTCAGCAGCTTCTGAATAGATTCATACTGCCGCAATTTACTGTCCTCAATTACCTGAAGAAACATATCACTCCATTAGATGGGCAACGGTGGTGCTGACAGAATTCAGCTAACACAACTAAGGGAGCAGGGGAGAGACATGAAGACGTAACAGAGATCTTCAAACAGGAAAAGCCCAGTTTACAGTTTGCGATCTCTAATTATGACCATAAAAACAGATGTTAAAATTTTAATATGTGGAAAAGGTGCCTTATTGCTCAAGTTACAAAATGTTGTTGGGCTTGCTGGTTTCTCCTTGCAACTTGATTTTTACCTCTGAGATTGTTTGTTGAAGTCTCCATGTACTGTGGCATTTCCTCAGTACTGCTAAATTGCCAGGTTAAGAAAGTGTTAACTGCAGAAAACAGAGTTATATCACAAGCAGAGGGAGAAGGCTGCCAGCAAGGTGCCAGGCCTTCTTTGCTTTCTTCTCGCCAAACAAGGAAGCGCTGCTGGCCTTTGTTTGAAGGAAACAACAGGTTTGCCCTGTACGGCTGTGCCAGCCTCCCCTGTCAGGCAGCAGTCGGAAAAATCAGGCTCCTCCGCTGGCACTGCAATGCCAGCACGTCTTGGGTGAGGGCACAGGTCTGACAGGAAAAAGCTTTTAGCAGCTCTGTTGCTAAAATGTTGTTCGGACAGCAGGAAACCTGCTCCGGGCAGAGGCTGCGTGCTTGCCGGGGCTCTGCCAACACTCATCCAGGAGCAGCACGTCCAAAAGGACGTAGAGTCTTCCTATTGACTAGCCTGCTTCAGACTGTATTCCTCCTGCTGTGCTAATACACCCAAGCAAATACACATGGAAAAAGATGTTTCACTCAGCTAATAAAATGAAGGTCCTCTCTTATGGAACAGTCAAGAAGGAACCTCATTTTTAAGAACAATTACATAACTTGCCTTTTATTTCCTTTACTAACCATTTTTATGTAACAAAGGAAATACCTCAGGACTTCAATACTTTGTCACCTTGATTAAACAAGAAAGGAATATTCAAGTGCCTTGGTGAAAGAAATCAGCGATTCTAACCATCAGATGTTTTCTCAGGAAACCCCTCTGCCCCATGGAGCCTCCCATTGCTCAAGAGCAAGTGCAGCTGTTTCTGCATTAGCAGAGGTAAAGCTTTGTGAGATGCTGGGATTTTTCTGGAGCTCCTGAGCCAATCAGCAATACAAGACACGTGGATCAGCAGCTGGGTAACCTACACAACTGTCCTTGTGGTTGAAAGAAGGAATCCAGCTCTTCCATAATGTGACCCAGCTCGTCTGAACACAGGTGCCTATGACAGCTCATGTGAAAGAAAGAGCAAACAGCAGCCTGCTGCTCTTCTGCAGGTGACTAGGTTGCTCAACTGCCGTGAATAACCCCCATCAATCCAGCCAACTTCATCAATTCTGCTTGATGTGTTTTGCACATTCATCAAATATAATGAAACAACAGTACGTGAGACTACATGAAATGCTCACCAAAAATCGCTGGCACTCCAGCATCGCCTCCAGCCTGTGTTCAGAGAGTATCACCGTGCAGTTGGCAAACGCATGCTTCAGAGTCTTCCTAATCACTTGGGAAGTTCTGAAAGGCAAACAAGCATCAGGGTTTAGACTGCAATGTACATGCCAGCACAGCTCATAACTTTATTGATGGTATTTAATAGTCTAGCTGCGTGTTGTAAAGCTCACATGCATGGACAACAACACTCTGCAGTGTCTCAGTGTGCTGCATTTCTGCCGTGAAAGTTCGTATCAGCCATAAAGCTGAGGTTGTAGCTAGGCTTCCCTGATGCCCCATGCAGAATTACTAACATACATTACTGCAATCAGATTTAGTAACAGACCAGGCAAGTTACTGATGGTCTCTTTCGGTTGTGCTGCCTCACTGATTTTCTTATTTCATATAAGAAGATAGAACAAATGATCAAAACATACACAGGGTCCAGGTGAGCGCTTGGTTCATCGAGCAGCAAGATTTTAGCTTTGCTGAGAACAGACCGGGCAAGGCACATCAGCTGTTTGTGGCCGTGACTGAGGACGCAGCCTCCATCCACAAGAACAAAATCAAGCTGGCCTGGAAATTGCTCAATTACAGACTTCAGCCCAACCTGCCAGAAAGAAAAAGGACAGGAAAAATCGGTGAGATACTGCTGACTGTGGGTATGGCAACCAATGCCTTTAATTTCCTTGCCTTTCATTTCTGACAGCGAAGAGAAAATATAAATTGATGAAAAGGAGAATCTGTCCTATAAAGACTACAAGCTAGTAGCTGGATGATGTGAAAAGCACTGAAATATCTGGCTCTTACAACATGCTAGGATTTATGTTGGGAAGCTGAGAGTTAATGCTTCATTTGTTTGTCACATACAATGAGTTTTGGCATTTTGACCAAAACATTCGGAGTTAGCAGGCTAGAGAAAGCAATATATTTGGAACCTTTTATTCAGCAGCAATGTACGTCATTTGAAATGTTAAGAAAAGTGATTTTTGAAAGGAAACCAGGCCTCTTTGGTTACTAGGAGGGTAAAAAGAAAGGACCAAAATTCACATGCTACATTACAGCAACAGAGAAAATAACCCAGGTCACCACGGCCGTTGTCTCTATGGCTCTGAGAGCGTTTCCATCTGCTCCTTTTGCTGCCCCAAAGGTCTTGTGCACTTTGTTCATACTAATGGCATCACAGGCTTCCCTCTAGCACCGCTGAGAAAATGTTTAGAGGGGTGCCCATGCCAAGTGAAGCTGCTTCACTTGGACCAGAAACCAGAATCCAGCCCAGGAGATGTCTTCTGACTGTTTCTTCCAGTGCTCCTTTTTGCTCTCATTGGGAGATATATTTTGTACACCTCAAAGCAAAGCTTTGCACCTTCCACAGGTCCAAACTGACTGTGCTCCTTGGCCTAATCAGCAGCATTTACAGAGAAATATGTGAGTTGCCTTACTCCAAAAGACATTATAAAAATGCAATGCAACCCGAGTGGTTTATGAAGAGCCCCCCTTGGATTTTTTAAATATTGCTGATCTGCAATTAATTTTCATTCCAGGGCAAAAAAAATTTGAATTCCTCCTTTGTGTTTCCATTTTGCATGGAAACCATATTAAACTGGGGTGTGTGGGTACCTCTGTTGAGTTTCTGAAGAGTTCATGATTTTATTTATAAGCAAATATTAAGGCCACTGCTTTGTTCCTCGTTCCTATTTTGAACACACATCGTGTCCTTTAATGAAATTTTGCAACTAATGGCTGGAAAAGGTGCTTTCTTCTTAAAACTGCACAAGGTCTCTCTGTGTACCTGTAGGGTCCAGACAGCTGACTGCAAGAGTAAAACTGAGCCTCAAAAGTTGACACAAGTCTGATGGATTCAGGCGCTCAAATATGGGGACAATAAAAAGTGAAACACCTGACATCTGTTCAGACAATGCCTTGCTCTCTGCAGCCGATTGTGAGGAACATAAAAGGCTGATGCTGATCTCAGCAGGATCCTCTAAATCCTCAGCAGGCAACGTGGGCCAGGGATAAGCTGATAGTTAACTTTCTTTCTGTGCTGTGCTCCTGAAGTTACCCTGACTCACTGTTGCTAACAAGTCATATTCCAAGAGCATGAACTTTGTAAACAATCCAGTCACTCCTACTAAAAAGTATTACAGCTCTTTTTCTTTTCTATTTGCTTTGCTCTCTCGCCTGTGCAATGAAAAACCCTGTATCACGTATGGATTTGCCAAACTCCTTAATGATAAACACTTCAAAATAATTTTTTTCACACTGTTGTAAATGAGGTTTAGCTCTTTAAAATCCCAGGCTCAATTCACACGCACAGTGAAAACTATCCTCAAAAGCAGAAGTAGAGCTTGTCTTTTTCAAGAAAGCGGATGTTAATCCATACTCCATTTTTTTCCGAGCCTCAGAGAAGCGGAGAAGCGCAGCACCCTGTTGCCTCTGCTAGGACCAGCTGAAAAGCTCCTGTCACATCATTTAACCAAAAATGTCATGATGTTTTTATTTGACACAAAATTACTCATAGCAAGTGTCTACTTCCCTCTTTTCCAAACATAGGGAAGAAATTAGATAAACCCAAAAGAGAGAGAGCAGAGACAGAGTTAACCTCCTGGATGGGAAAGCAGGAAGCTTTTGGATTAAGTCCCACACTTGTAAGCATTTTCTCATACTTGAGACTTACTGTGAACAAGGAAAATGGCACCAGTTCATTATTGAGTCTGTATTAATCAGGTCATCCCTACCTTGGAAATAGAAATCTGCTTTCTACGCTGCAGCTCTTTCCCTCCCCTAACTCTCATCTGCCTTTTCTCAAGGCATTACGTACACCTGTGCAACCTATTAAGCACTATCAGAGCCAATAGGTGGCATGTGACAACCATAATGCATGGGGTTCAGCTCAACATGGAAACAGAACTGTAAAAATCTGACCCCTAATCTTGAAAAAAAAAAATGTTGCTAAAACCTCAACATAAAACTGGAAGAAAACCTTCAGGTTCATAAAATCTAGTATTCCATGATTCTTATTTTCCATGGAAGAGGCAGCTGTCTGTGACACAAGCAGTATGTAAGCCTGAATGCAGTGTCAGAGCGTGCTCCTTCTCAGCTGGCTTTACGTTGGCCTGAGAATTGCAATAATGGGAAAATACTTGGAGGAAAAAATTTTCTAAGCTGAATATAAGTATGTCCTATTGCAGTAACACCAGTCTTATTTCTAGGACAGGCCACAGATATTTTTCATTTTTTTTTCTGGCCTCCAAAATGCTTATTAGTCCTTTTTACACATTTTGTTAAAAAAATGCCTTGTAGATATTTCATATATTTGCCAAAGCATTAAAATGAGAAAAGATTACAGGATGTTTTGCTGTATCAGCTTCCTCCACTTTTTTTTCTCCCAGGGTCACCCAGCAAAGCCAAACATAAAACCTCACCTACGCTAAATCACTGCATGAGGAACCCAGACTGTGCTGTATGGAAGTTTATCTTTTTTTTTTTTTAATCTCTGACAAAGGCGTCTTTTTATTAGGTAATAAGGAAACATGGTTTATAGCATATCATTATCTTTCCTCAACACTTTTTTTTCTGAGACTCTATATAAATGTAACATAGGACAACCATTTGACCTACACTGCACTCTACTGTAACCACTTCACCAGAGCGATACAAGTAACACTGAACAGTTTTACCTCCTCTGCAACTTTCCATATTTCTTCATCATTCCACTGCCCATAAGGATCTAAATTCATCCGAAAAGTTCCAGAAAATATGAACACTTTCTACGAGAAAAAAGATATAGAGACACAGGTAGATAGATACCCTGAAACATTGTGTAAAGCATTGTAAATTGTAAAGCATACAGAGAAAGAATAACCTGCCGCCATTACCAGATAGAGCTTATTGCAGGTTATTAAAAATTTGGGAAAACATTGTTCCAAAGAAAGTTATTTTAAAAATCCTTGTGTTCATTTTTGGCAATTGTCTTAATAAAAACTTACCCAAACTTGCCTGAAAAACAGTAAAAATCACATTTTAGCAGTTTTCAGGATAAAAGATTACCTATATTTCCATTTTGGAATATGCCTTTTAGAAACTATTTTTGATTCTTTATTATGTGAAACATATTCAAACAAAAAAAAAGATCGCTGACCCAAAGCGTGTATTCCCACAACTTTGTTTTGAGACAAAAAACCTCCTGGCTATTTGTCAGTATTCAGTGACACTGTCCTAAGTTGGCTTTCATCAGTGAATTTTCCTTTTTCTATTCAGTTGCGGCCACATAAATATTAGCATCATTCTGTTACCTGGCATTTCACCATGTCCCAGTCCTATCTCAAAAGAGAAGTTTTTTTCTCTCTCTCTCTCACTGTCACGTTACTGAGACATGACGCAGCATGACCTGATTCACGACTGTAGCAGCAACAACCCGCTCTCATACGAGGCTTCCCTGATTGATGCTACGGTCCATGTTCTCTCCCTGCTCTGTCCTGCACCTCCCTTCCGTCACACAAGATGAAGAGAATGCATGTTTCCTGGCACTGACAGCGCATCCTTCTTGCCCTGAAGTTTACTACTCAGTTCTGCTTTTCTCATCGGTTTAGGCAAGCAGATCTAAGCGAACATCCCTTAGATACACTTTTTTTAGCTCAGAAAGCAATGCCTCAGACAAAATTAAGTATTTGTTTAATCTCTTTTTACATGGGGTGGGCATGCCAGATGCTGGTGGAAATGAGGTTCTTCAGGGGACACTGAGGTTGCACAACATTTCTTATGAGATAAAACCAAGCTGTTGCTTTCTCTGCTGCAAAGTACACCTGCTGCATGTAGCAGGGAGAACTTGCTCTCAAAGAATGTAAGTGCGTGCCTTGTTGAGAAACATTACCATTTGCTTGCTCTTTCCTTGTACATACGGAACAAATACCAAGAGGAAAGATTTGAGACAATTATTTTCTTCCCTTTTGTCTTCCTAAAGAAAATATTTATTTAGAGAAAAACGTGTTGAAATGCCAGTGATTCACAGTCACATAATTTCTTGGAGTCTTGGTAGTCAAACGCTACCGAAAGCTGTGAAGGACTAGCTGTACCAGCAGAAAATGGCTGAGAGAATATACTTAGCAAGTACTTTCCCAGAGTTTGGCCAGTCTACCACAACTTCCATCTGACCTAACCTGGGAACTTGGCATTCTTTCATCAGATTTCAAAGTGATTTATACACACATTTACATTAATCATTTAATTATGATTAATTAAAAGTTTAAATGTGGCAGAGGAAAATAAATTACATTAATTAATTTGCTTAATTAAGATATGTAAGCCATTGCCAATAAGTTATTTGGTGTAAGAGAGAAGGAAGTACCTGATTGAAGAGACCAGAGGAGAAAAGCAGTTGCACCATGGTGCCCTGCAGTCAGTGGGGTGGATTTAAGTGCGATCATACCTTCACCACACTGCCAGGAACACACCGACCGAGCTGCAGCGGAGGCAGCAGCACATGCAGCTAAAAGTCATTGAAGCACTTTTGGTAGAGACTAGGGGAAAGAGTAGACTCTTTCCTTTATAATTGTGATTGGCAATAACCGAATGCTTTGGTGAAGTACAGCAGAGCCCTTTTCCCATGCCCTGCACTGGTTAGGTAGCGTGAGCGGGGCAACGTATTTGCAGCAGGATTAGATTCTTCCAAGTAGTGGGTGCGGTGGAAATAATAATGCTGTGGAAACAGTGTCAGACATGGGTTTGTTCACACTTCGAGCACCACACATTTAACTAATGGAATAGGTATTTTCATTTCTCAGTGGTAAAGAACAGTTAACTGAACAAACCAGTTTTAAAGAAGATAGGGCTGAGTAACATTCCTGCTGAAGTGCAGAAATGTTTTTTTTCTGCAGACAGAAAAATAAAGGGAACTACTTTCCTCAGAAACTGCTGTTATTCCTAATAACTGTGCTTTCAAGAAGCAGGGCAGTAAAAGCAAGCTATTCCCAAAAGTACATATTTTTTTTCACAAGGTAAATATTTCATTGTCCTGAATTCTGGTATTTCTCTCTCCATTTCAACACCTCCTTCCTCCCAGCTCATTAGAAACCACATAGGGTTCACTTGAGTAAATATCAGGTGAGTCACATGGGCAGTTTAGAGTCCACTTAAAAAGAAGCAGGAAAAAAAACCCCAAAATTCTTAGAAGATACACGTCTAAAGTGAAAAAAAACAAAAGTGAATCCCCTGGACTTATGTGTTGTTGATAAATATGGAAGAAGTAGAAATAAGGAGAGCATTGGAAGGGGGAATCGATGGCTGGGGACACTGGCAGCAAATCTGGAACTGTTTTCTTCTTGGTCACTTGTTCAAATTCACCCAGGATGATAATGGGTGTGATCATACAACAAATAGTTTCACAGACCTGACATCCACCCACAAGCAAAACACTTGGGAATACAAATATGGTCATGTTTGCGTTCTGATCACCCCAAATATTGTAAATCAACCCCTCTGAAGGGCATTAATCCCCCTCAACGGCTAGAGTCTCTGCGTATTGGTTACGGTGTGAGATACACCCAGCTTGGGGTGATAAGATTCCTAAGTGAGATAAGTGTTATGTGGAGAACCAAGATCCTGGAGTACCTAAGCAAATGCATACAGAGGAGTAAAGGATCAGTAGCCAAGAAGCTGCTGAGGAGTGAGAGTATCCTCTCTGTGAGTAGCTGCTGTTGCAACAAAAGACAACCCCTGTGCAGGTTCTCAGCAAGACCCATGGAACCTTGTTCCCATACGTCCCAGGGCTGGAGAACAAACTCAACATCAGCGGGAACCAGACACCAGCTCCACACACAGAGAAGTTAAGAGTAACAACAATATGACCTCCATGTAGCCTCCTCCGCTTTGTATATATTATGGCGACAATATCAACATGAAAGAAAATCAAATTGCTACGTGAATGCTTTAGTATTAGGTGTAGAATTAGAGGTTTTGTTTTCATAAGTGTTCTTTAGGAACTTTAAATTGACATTAAAATATTTACAGACAGAATAAGAGCATGGGAGCAATGAAGACCTTCTGCAAGTTTTTTGGGACCAGTTCTGTAATGTTCTCCCCTGAAGATGCTAAAACCTCTGCCTCCCATAGAGCTTACTGGTACACCCAGGTGCTGTGCTCCTGGCAACACGGAACCCATGATGCAGAAAGCAACCTATATACTGCCTGAAATGAGCATGTGAGGTTGTTAATTAATGTCCCCAGGTGCTCTGTGCATAGGTCTGGTGCAGCAGATGCTCTCCAGTATGGTGATGCTGACTCGTCTCGATGCCCTGCAGGACCCCAGCCTCTGTGGGACCCTCTGCGGGACCACCTCTGGAGCAGCGCTGCTCAGCAAGCTGCACCATGCAGGAGTGCCCTGGCACTCTGCAAAACAGCCACTCCCGTGACCTCTGCAAGTGAACAGCCCTGAAAGGTATGAGAAGTGGTGAAACAGTGCTGGAGACAGACAGGCAGAGAGACAGACAGACATAATGAACAAAGTGAGATAGCTACTGAAAAATTGGAACTACGAAGATAAAAGCTGCGAAATTTCACTTCTTAAGTAAAATAAAGGAGCAAAACTACACCCAAACTGTAGTAAACTCGTTCTCCATGCTAAACTTGATTTTAACTCTGTATGGAGTATTTACACATAGAAAACGGTGTGAGATCTGCCAGGATGCAGTGGAATAACACCCAAGAAGACACCAGAAGTCATCCCCTTCCTTTGAGCTAGCAGCACCTTATGAGGCTCAGGTTTCTCATTTATTTTAATGGAAAACTGGCTGCAGGTCTCCTGTTCTCCATTCAAAGCCAACTTTCTGAAGGCATTTTCTCAATTTGACTCCATTAAATACTTCAGGATGCAATCTGCCTGAGGACCTGTATGCAAAAGCGTTTCAGTGTGTTGAAACCAGATGCAGGAGGATGTCCTAACCCTGCAAATGTGGTGGAGAAACTCTTACAGAATAAGCATCAGAAAGGACTGCCCAGAAAGAAGGGATGATGGGCTGCAATTATACTCCAAACAGCCTGTTATCGCTGGAGTAATAGCTTTGCATGAGAATGACAAACATCCTGTAGGAGCAGAGCTCTGGTCAGGCTGTGCTTCAGCAGCGCCGGGTGTGAGGAGCTACAGGAAGGAACTTCCTTGTGCGTGCTCCAGGAAATGTGTTTCATATGATTTACCCCTTCATGCCACTGCAATGCACTGACAGCTGGATTTGAGATACTGAAAGAAACAGGTTTTTGCTTTTGCTCCAGCTCATCCTGATCCCTGACCAACCTGCAGGCCATTACAGCATCACCTGCACAGAGCAGGTGGCAGTGTGTTAGGACACTGTGTATGCTATGCAGGTACGTATCAATGAGGTTCCCACAGAGGAAAAGCACTTCTTTTCTTCTAAATTGGGACATTTAGGGATGAGGAAGAGGAGGAGAGTGTTGCAAAGTTTTCACAACGAAGCATGCGTCAGGTAGAGCTCCGTTCTCCTTTTGTTAGCAGAGCCTCTCCTGGAGACGGCCAATATCCATGTGTTGCTGTAGGCCAGCCTCCCAGGAAAGGCAAGGCAACTTCTTTTTTCCCATTCTGAAGCCCTAGTTGAATGGCAAAGAACAAAAGGCTCCCTTTGTTCTGCAGGGAAAGGCAGGGTGGCATATGCAATTTCTCTTCCCTGCTGGGAAAGTGCTGGTGAAAACTTCATTTCGTTCTGAATGTAGGAACTTTTGAGGCATAATGTGCAGTTCTTTGGCAAGGCTTTGGGACAGGAGCTGCAGCTGAAGCACACAATCAGGCTGGCAACTCCGATGACCTTCCAGAGAATAGAGGGCTGGGATTTTTTGGCATTGATCCATGTATCAGGGACTTCCAAACTGAAATAAATGTGTAATTTTGACAATGAACTAACAATGCACCTCACTAGCAGAAGGGCAAGTTACACGGCTCATGTAATAAATGTCTCTCGCATTTTGGTGATGGCTGCAGAATGATGTTTTCTATACCGTTACTGACTCAACAGTGAGTACTCAACCATGAGAATTATTAATATTTTTCACTGGGCAAAAGAGGATACTTGTTACCAAGCATTCAGTTTTCTCCTCAGTCCACACGTTCCCAAGGACGTCTGGGCATGGAAAGGAGAAACCCTGCTGGGCAACCACATCCCAAAGGAAGAAAGGGCTGAGAGCAAAAGGATGACTACAGGAGAAACAGGGAAGCCCCTTCCAATACAGAAAGTTATACTTGGCTGTCTAGCTATATCAGGAAAATTTCCCAATGGAGACATAGCTTATACTGGTAAACGCATCATTCATCCTGTACAGCCATCCTTTGGAGGACAGGTATATAACATACCTGTCCTCCAAAATAAATAGATGCAGCTGCATTTGCAGTTCACTGCATAGCTGCCTCGATCTGAAGGGGTGACTTTTTTCATGCTTGCAACCAACAGTCATGCTGCAGAACTGAACCAGCAATAATAAAGAAATAAAAGTTTACAGGAATAGATAGACGTGCAAATGTCAAAGAGAGGACAGAAAGGGTGATGACAGGTCAGCTATCAAAGGGCAGCTTGTCAAGCAAGCCTCAGATCAGCAGGCAGCATGTGACCAACCAGGCTGTTGGTAGAGCTCAGACAAGAAACAAATCCAACCAGTGGACTCACCGCTGCTCTCTTGGTTCTGTTTAGTTCGGGGTGTGTAACTTGGCAGTGAAGAAAGGGTCTGTTCTGGCAAGGTCAAAGTGCTAAAAAATTGCTGCCTTTGAGGAAATTTCAGAGCATGATTGTGGAAATGCACAGAGAGGAGAGTTGTGCCTTCTTTGCATGCCTACTTCAAATAAATACCCCTCAGGCTACTGTGGGATAACATTTTTGAAAGGGAAGCTATCACAACTCAAAACTGATCATTAAATAGAAAAATTAAATTTTGAATCCCCCTTGTGTTTGCAAAATCAAAGGCATTGTGTTTCCAGCATGAGCATTTCAGCATCTTTTAACAGCTAACAAAGCCAAGAGAGTGCCATCAGGAACAGCTCGGTCAGAGTTAAATCCCACCTCCATGACACTGAAATAGATCAGGAGTGACTGTAGTGACTGAGTGACAGTCATATTAGTGACTTCACTACAATTAGTTTGGTTTCTTGTATTGTGGTAGAAAGCCAAATTTAGCCTACATAACCAGCGGAGGGTGAAAGTGAAGACAGACCTCTGCTCTGCTATGATGGTTATGGAAAAGAAAACCACTATTTTGAAAATGTAAACCTGACAGCATATTTTTCAGTTAAATTGGCTGGCTGTTTCGGAGTCTCTCCAACTATTTTAAAGCACCTCATGTAGTCAGTGCACAACAGCATTATACCACGTATATGTTCCCTGCAACTCACCAGCTTTCTAAGACAGTAACCACCTTTCTAAGACAGTAACCACCTTTCTAAGACAGTAGACTATCTGGGAACAAACCAATGTGCACATAAAGCAGCTGGCAACTCCTTTACAGTAGGGAATGGATGTGGGGAATAGCACAATAAGGGTTTGACAACTGACAGTCAAAAGGAGATCCTTGATCCCCCTGGTTGGCCCACTCCTTGCGTAGGACAGACTGCATGTCCCCTCACAGTGTGGCAGGCTGACCTGCAACTGGTTTTCCTCTGCCTCCCAACAACACAAGTGACTCATTGGTAAGATTGCAGTCAACTGTTACTTGAATTATTCTGCCACACTCACAAGATTTCCAAAGGAATGAACATTGTTACGGAAAAGAATGTGTTTAGTAGCTGAAGAACTATCCAGTGTATAGCTTTCAAAGAAGAGAAGGCCAATACGTGTTACTCCTGTACCAATGTTGTTGGAAAGGACTGACAGCTTTCAACAATAAAAATAAAAAACATGGCATTAAAAGTATGCAGTTCATTCCATCAGTTTTGTTTCCTACCTTTACCGTAAGCAATCACTTTTTAGTGTTACTGCATGCAGCCAATAATGTTCATTTTTGAAACAGATAATCCAGAGCTGTAACTAATGTAGGACACTGGTCCAGTGGTGGGGACATTGGCAAGGGACTCAGAAGCCCTAGGTTTAATTGTTTGCTCCTCCTTAGACTATTTTTCTGTTCTAGTTATTTGAGAGTATTAGGATGCCTAAACCCATGTGAGGAGCTGTTTCCTTTTTCATCTCTGAAATTGTATTACTTCCCATACACCGGGACTGCTGCAAGCATAAATAACATGAAGCGCTCCCTTATACATGCACCATGACACGGTAATAGGAGGTGACAGCTAAAAAAGTGATGAGTCCAAGTTGGTGACCAGGTAGTGGTCTAGTAAAATACTAGAAAAGAAGTAATTCTGCTACCAGCCTGTCAGGGAAAACAGGCAATGTATAGTATCTACATGTTAACCATAATACATGATGTAGGGCTTTAGAAAACAGTAGCTGAGAACACCACTGATGGTATTTTTTTCTTCAGGTAGAACTATCTTATTTTAAATCAACACGCAAACTGTTTCAGAGGTGCAGGGATAAGCAGGCTACAAACACTTCTGTTTGAGTGTGCTGTACCTTCCCATTTATAGAAGAGTTCTTGTGTGGGTGGCAGAAAAACCCTCAAAAAGTAGAGTTTGCTGTGAATCATTGCATCCATCCATCCACACCACTCCCCTTTTCACAAAATCTTTGCATTTTTTTTCTGTTTCTCAGCATAAAGCAACTAACTCCCAGCTTGAAGGTAACTATGCACATATGGATATAGAACCAATGAAAATAAAGGCACACAAATGTATAATAATCACATTACCTGAGGAATCACTCCAAATGCCTTTCTCCATTGCTGCACACTGACCATGTTCCAGGAGACTCCATCAATCTGGATATCCCCTTCTGTATTCAGCAGTCTTAAAAATGCAAAAAGTAAAGTGCTTTTTCCTGAACCAGTTCTTCCTAAAAGGCCCACCTGCAATGCAAATCATAAAAGCAAACACTTAATTCTGCTCAGATATTAACCACAGACCAAGGCAGAAACACTTAGAGATCTCAGCAGTGGAGAACAATCCAAATGGATCTCAACGGGATAGTGAATGTTGTTCATTTGGGAATCATAAAAGCCTACAGCAGAGGGTGAATGAAACACTGGGTCAGACTCTGTTTGGTTTTGTTAGAATTAACTAAGATGAAAAATCTGTTAGTCTACCCTTAGCTGAAGAACAGAAATTTGCTTATATATTATCTTATACTGATTAGTCCATCTCTTTGTGCCTTTCCCATTTCTTGCTATGAAGACCTCTTCAGCAAAACCCAATCCAGCAGACAAAAACCAAGTCGGGAGTGCACTTGAATCACAATACTATGCTACTCCACTTCCATAAAATTGAAAATAGAGGGCCTAACTCTGATCAGACCATGAATTTGTAGTGAGATAGCTTGGACCTGAGGCAGTGGTCACAGCACACACCACCCCCAAGCAGCAATGCAAGTCCTCAGCCTGCCCAGCTGGTGCTGCCTTTCCGTACCTGTTAGGTGGGAAGAAACATAATACGCAGGGGGGTTTTTAAATGTTGTGTTTCCCTTGTGGAATTGCACTGACCTATTGCTGGAATGAGCAGTATCTGCAGTAACCACAAGCAAAAGCTGAGATTCTGCCTTTTCCAACAGCTGGGTTTTACACAGCTAATGATGTCCTGAGAGTGGGCTGCTTTTGTAGGGTGACAATGTATGTGTGAAGGTGAAGAAGGGGATTCTTCCTGCTGCCTGGCATCCTTTTTGTAACAGTGTCTCAGGCCTCCAAACCAGATGAGCAGTCTGCGCTGTGTTGCACCGACCCAGTCTATTGATTGGGTAGATTTATATTCCAACCTACAAAAAGGGCATGAGGGAAGACTCAGGAAACTACAGTTCTGTTAGTCTAACCTCAGTTCCTGGAAAAATTATGAAGAAGATCATACTGTGTACTATTGAAGGCATTTAAAGAATAATGCAATCATCAGGCACAGTCAACACAGGCGCACAAAGGGAAAGTCCTGTTTAACTAATTTGATATCCTTCTATGATAAGGTCACCTGCCTAGTGGAGGAAGGGAAGGCAGGGGATATAGTTTCTCTGGATTTTAGTAAGGCTTTTGATACTGTCCCTCACAGCATCCTTCTGGACAAGTTGTCCAACTGTGGGATCAGCATATTCACAGTGCACTGGGTGAAGAACTGGCTGAAGGGCAGGGTTCAAAGGGTTGTAGAGACCGGTGCTACAGCTGGCTGGCGACCGGTCACCAGCGGTGCTCCTCAGGGTTCAATTCTAGGGCCAGGTCTGTTCAATATCTTCATCAACAATCTGGATGCAGGAGTTGAATACACCATTAGCAAGTTTGCTGATGATACCAAACTGGGAGGTACTGCTGAACTCTCTTGAGGGACAAGTTGCCTTGCAGAGGGTTCTAGATAGATTGGAGCATTGGGCAATGATTAGTGGGATGAAATTTAGCAAGTTGAAATGCTGGATTCTGCACCTAGGACAGAGTAACGCTGGGCACCGGTATAAACTGGGAGAGGACTGGCTGGAGAGCAGCCCTGCAGAAAGGGGTCTGGGGGGCTGGTTGACAGCAGGCTCAACACGAGTCAGCAGTGTGCCCTGGCAGCCAAGAGGGCAAACTGCATCCTGGGGTGCATCAAACACAGCATAACCAGCCGGTCAAAAGAGGTGATGATCCCTCTGTATTCAGTATCGGTGTGGCCTCACGTGGAGTACTGTGTGCAGTTCTGGGCCTCATAATTTAAGAAGGGTGTGAAGGTCCTTGAATGTGTCCAGAGGAAGGCAACAAAGCTGGTGAAAGGGCTGGAAGGAATGTCCTATGAGGAGCAGCTAAGGACTTTGGGCTTGTCTAGTTTGGAGAAAAGGGGGCTGAGGGGCGACCTCATTGCTCTCTACAGCTTCCTGAGGAGAGGAAGTGGAGAGGGAGGTGCTGATCTCTTCTCTCTGGTATCCAGTAATAGGACATGTGGGAATGGTTCAAAGCTGCACCAGAGGAGGTTTAGACGGGACATTAGGAAGTATTTCTTTACCGCGAGGGTGGTCAAACACTGGAACAGGCTTCCTAGAGAGGTGGTTGATGCCCCAAGCCTGTCAGTGTTTAAGAGGCATTTGGGCAATGCCTGTCATAACATGCTTTAGCTCTTGGTCAGCCCTGAAGTGGTCAGGCAGTTGGACTAGATGATCATTGTAGGTCCCTTCCAACTGAAATTGTCTATTCTATTCTATTCTATTTGACCCTCTCAGCAAAGGAGAGCTCTCCCCTTCCCTGCTTGTTTTACATGTGCTTCTCTACAGGGCAGAGACAAATCCTCTCCAATTTAAGGAGCACTCTCCAATTCTGGAAATGCTGCCTCTGAGTCCAGGGTTCATCACAGAAATTGGATTGAGTTCCTAAACCATAGCCATTGAAAAAAGGACCTTTGTTTTAATTGCTCGGCCCCCTCTCTGAACAGTACAAAAGTATCTTTCATTTTCCATACTCCATTGCTTCAAGGGATTTTCCAGGAAGTAAATCCACCAGACTGCAGCGGCACCTGTACCTCCACGCTCCAGGAATCACAGGTGCCTCTCTTCTGAAGGCAGAGTGGTTTTGGGATGGTGCTACAGGAAGTCAGACCCCCAGTTTCAAAATTTTGGTGCCCTCAAACTTGGTAGATGAAACATTCAGTTCATGTAAACCAAGACAGACCTACCAAAGCTGGCAGAGATGGGTGCTATCCAAACTAGGAGCAAAAAGCTGCCTTGTGGCACGGCCAAGGAGCTGTCACTGAACCTGTTTTCTCATCTACGTGGGAGAGTTAAAATCTCCTCTTCATCTGTATGGCTCCAGCTCAGGAAATGGTGCGAGCCTTTCTTCCCACCCCACCAAGGATGGTCCTTCAGCATGAACTTAAAGCAAAGTGTTAAACTTCTGCCTAATTGCTGTTCCAAAACTAAAGCTTTTTCTTGAACGCAACCCTAAACACGCATGAAGATTAGTTAGAGGTTTGTCAATCTTCTAAAGAATAGAGCTGTTTATAGTTTGTTATATAATAATTCGGGGTGGCGTAGAGCCCTCATCGAATGGGCGAGACGGCACCTCCACCCTCCAGCCGCCAGAGCCAGCGGTGCGTTACCCTTGGCACAGCGGCCAGTATTCTTTCATGCCCTGCTCCACCTGGGTCAGGCTGCCCTCAGCACCTGCGCTCACCAGCAAGCTTCCCTCTCCCTAGGAGGAGGAGGTGGATGACTTCAGGCACAGGAATACAACTCATACATATACAGGAACTGCTGCATACGTATTTTATTGGTATATTCTGCTCCTCATGGCCAGCAAACATCCCCACTGTGATTCACTGAGGTATAAATAGCCTCAAGATTTCTAGGATTACTGAGGCAGATTTTCCTTGCCTTTTTTTGTTTGTAGCCAATAAACCTACAGATGAGCTCTTTTTAAGAAGAGACCTAAAACATTTCTGTTCTTCCGGTGCTTTAGATGATTACTTTGTTTTGCGACAATTTCATTTACAAAACCTTACTGAACTGAACCTACTCTTTAGTCAATGAATAGGTTTATAATGACACTTCCATAGTTAAGCTTAATAGAAGTCAGATCAAAGACAACAAAACAGTGTCTCACCCTCTGCCCTGAACTTATTGAAAAGGAAATGTTTTCTAACACAGCAGCTCCTCCTTCACCATATTTGGCTGTAAGGTCCTTCACAGTCATTTGGCCCCCAGATGGCCAGTTCTTCTCCTCCTTCGCATGCCTGTTTTTAATTACAAGGGCATCTGAAAGCTGGTTATTCTTCTGTGGCTTGATGTTTTTCATCTCTTCTGTTGGCATGTCAATGAATTTAAATATTCGTCCGACAGACCGCATCTAGGCATCAAAACAAACAGTATTCTAATTGTAATTAATACTTAGCTATCAAAGCAAATGAAAAAAAATATTCCTAATTCCTAGCCAGAACAGTGAGTCTCTTTTTTGTGTAAGCTATACCATGATATAATTTTCAAAGGTAGGATATTTCTTGTATAGAGCTCTAGATTCTATTGCTCTTGTACAACTGACATTGGTCCAAAATGTGACTCCACTCGCTTCCTTTTTAAATGGACACAATAGATCTTTCTACCTTTAAAAATGTATTTTGAAAACTGTAGATGACCTGTATTTATGAAAACAAAGTATGATCACAAAAGCAATCTTGGAGTCTTCAACCCCTTCCTCCTGTATGGGGTTGCCCAACCCAAAAACTGAAGTTCCTTGAATAACGATTGATCTACAAAGACCAGCAGACTGTGTGGGATTTGAAAGATGTAAAGCAGTAGCATCAAGTAAGTAAAGCAGAACAATTATCAGACATTAACAACTGAGTATTTATGAGAAATTATCTATAGTTTTTAACAAAAAAATAGTAGGAAGTTCCATGACAATTAATTTTATATCTGTAATTATATATATTAGGTGAAATAATCAAGTCCTGTACTGCATGAACTTGAGACAGAAGTTACTAGTATCAGTCTTGTTGAATTTTCAAAGGAGCATGGGACTAGAAGGTATCCTTTTGATATTTTTTATTTTTCTTAAATGGGTCAAGAGTCAATTAATAAATAGTTAATTCATCTCCTTCACCAGAACTTCACTGCTCAGATGGTCAGAAAACATATTTTTAAGTCTATGGACCAGTTTATTCTTTTAAATTAACTAATTTTAAATTCTAAATAGTTCTTTTTCCTAGCTGATTTCCCCATTAATTTATGGAGGGCTACCTTAGTTCCAGTCACCCTTTGTTCTTCAGGACTAAAAAACAAATCCAGGTTTAAGCCTCTTTCTTAACATATGTTCTCCTTCTCCAAACATCCCAGTTCAAATTAATCTTTCCTGTCTGACCAGAATGTACACAGCATTTTGGATGATGTTTCACAAGGACATTGTACAAATGCATTGATACTTTCCTATCTATATTAGGAATATCTCAGTTAACACATCCTAGGATCATATTCTCTTTCTTCGCAGTCACATCTTATAGTCACCCTCTGATCAAGCAGTGGTTAATCAAGCTTTCCTCCATCTTAGCTATTTCTAACCAAGGAGATCCTTACTTACAACAGAGGTTATTCTTAGCAGTCTCTAAATTCAAGCCTACATTTTGGCTACTGAAATCTATTTTATATCAGCCATTTGAGGTCACCTAATATCTTTCAGCTCCCAGCATCCTTCATGCTAACATTGCCTTTCAGCTTTGTGCCTTTGGCAGATTTCATCAACACAATTTTTTTTTTTCTTTGTTGAGAGCATTAAAAAAAGATTAAAACGAGCTCAGTCACAAATCTAATCTTTGTTGAGTAGCCTCCCTACAGCTTAATACTTACAGCTTAATGCCAGTTCCTTTCTGTCCAACTCATTAACTAGTTTACAGTTCTTGTAATAATCCCAATCTCCTTCATTTATATAGTTTCTGAAACGGAGCCACAGCCAGTGCTTTCCTGAAGACAAATAAGAACTACTACCTTGCTTTTGTCTAGATAATAAATAATTGAATACAGTTATCAGGTTAGTCTGATGCAACCCTAATGTTGGCAAACCTGAGTGAATTCACTCTGTAAGCACTGCGTCTTTGATTATTTCTTCAAATTAGTTTCTAAAAGCTGCTGCCATCAGACTGACAAACTGATGGTGGCATCAATGACTTCCCATTTCTCCTTGTTAACCAAAAGTGACAGTTGTTATTCGATCACCTGCCACCACCACTGCCAGCCTGGTGGATTAATTTGAAGTGGCCATTACCAGATCTCCATCTTCTCAGCCAATTCTTCCTGAACCATAGGATGGGATGTCTGGTCCCACCCGGTCTGCATGCATGGGGCAGCATTGTTTCAGCGCAGTTTCACAGGTTTAACTGAAATGCTCCACTGCAGAGCCCAATCACGTTTAGTTGAAGACTCTGATTTTAGATGGACTGAGTCACAGGTGGTGTATGTGTCCCTCCACAGACTGTACAGGAAATTTAGGGAGACCAGGATTCTAACTTAGGAGCTTCAGTTACATGCCTACAGGTAGGCTGGTTTTTGCATATAATTTCCACCTCAGTTACTGTAAATCCCATTTCTACCTTCTGCTTCACTTTCAACTCCCCAGATTAAACACTGTCCTTTTACTTAAAACTGAGATCAAGTATTCATCCAGAATTTGGGCCATTTGCAAGTCTAACTCTGATTTTGTCAAATCTCTCTTCTCTATCTGCTTCTTGACCTCCAACGTGTAGCTTGTTTTGGTTAACTAATCCATCTGTAGAGGCTGTCACTAATGATATACTTTTCGAAAATGTTGTTCGTCCTGGTAGTCCTAGAGTCTCCAAAATTTCCTACTGTTTTTCTCCTGCTAAGGAGGAAAAATTTCAGCCCCTCACTTGAAGAAGTGGCCTTAGTCTACATTCAGGTCCCTAAGCACCTTAGTGCAACTAACTTAATTAACTAGATTCCTCATTTTATGAAAATTTGATCTTTGTAAACAACAAGAGTAAACTATAAGATAGTGTCAATTCTTATTGGTCAGAAATTATTTGGCAAAATAAATAAATAAACAGAGAGATACCTTCATAGCTACTGCATCCAGGAGTATCTGGGCCTTATTATTAGCATTTGTTCTCTAATCTGTATTCCCAGTAATATATCTCTTCAGTGGCATTATTGAAAACCCTTTGTACATCTTTGACCTTGTTAAACTGCTTTTGTAATTTCTTCTGCAAAATGGTTCTACTTAATATATTACCATTCCTTCCTCCTTTTTGATGCAGATTGAAATACTGTTAGGTGGATTTTCCATGTGGAAGCAAATATATATATATTGCAAGGAAATACTGGGGTAATTGCTTACATCTCACCATCTTGAAACACAACTGTGACAGAAGTTTTGAAAAGCGTGCTAACACCCAAGCCTATCAATTACAATTTCCATGTCAACCCCTCTGCAAGATGGAAAGGCATGGTCATCATCACGTTGATATATGAATGTCATCTCATTTTGGTGATACAAACAGGAAGACCTTGTATCAGACTGACAGTTTTCTTCCCCTGACTGTCTTTAGTAAATCCCCACAATAAGCACCATGCATTTATTTTAATTGGTGTTTGATGTACGTTTGTTTTCAGAAATCTTGTATTTTTAGAAATATTGCCGCTTCAGAAATGAAGGTCTTTCTTTGCTTCATCAAGAGCTGTGAACTTTTGTACAGGCAGGGATTCCCTATAATTGCCCAAGAGATCCTACCATTACACACTAGCTAAAATCTGCTACAAAGCCAGCTGGACAAAGAGCCTTCCCTTACAATGGAAAATTTCATCTCTGTCCCAGCTTCCCTGACAGATTTATCAGTCACATCACATATGCAGATATTTTAGACAGCTTAATACTTTAAATCAATTCAGAAGGATGCTTTCCTGGTTCTGCAATTTGCATTATGATTTAGATCTGGGCAGAATGTAGCATAAATGTCAGTAACATTTTACAAAGATATCCATTCTTCCTTTCACAGGTAGCAATCTTCTGTCATTCATAATGACAGGTATAGTGTAGGTGACAGCAAGTTTCTTAGCCATTATTCCCATCAGCAGTGTGCCTGCTATATTCACATTCTCTAACTAATGCTTTAGAACAAAGGACTATATTTACTACTTTCATCTAAAAATGTCTACAGCATAATACACTATTTTTAGCCTTGCCTAATTGTATTTTACTGAGATTTTAATAACATTGCAAATTTTTTAATTTACTTTCTCATTAATATCACTTAAACTCTTCTTAATGTTGAAGGAGAATTCATAATATAATTATGTAATGTATATTTCCAGAAAGCGGAAGATGTAATTCTTTTACAAGTAATCTAATACGATTAATTTCATCAGGGCCTATGTTCTCTTCTGCTAGAAAGAGAGCAGTTATCCTCTCCAGACCAGACACATACAGTATTCAACGACCATGTTGCAAGACACCACCTCCTCAAAAACATCCTGTCTGGAAAGTGCAGTGTGCAGCTGAGAGATCCTATGAGAGGTTGGTCCAATGGCTCATGTTGTAAGAAAACCCTGTGCATTAAGTCACTGCAAAAACTGTGTCAATGCAGGCGGACCATACGGTTTTACTGAGGTTTCACATCTTCTGCTGTTACATTTTGGGTGCACTAGGACATATACTCCTCTTCCAAACTGTAAAAATGAAATACTTAGTTCATGTCAAACTTGTACTGATTTTTTTGCTGTTTCTCACACTGCTTTGCAGGCAGAAAAGGAAATGTTATAACAGATTTTTCTTGATTCTGTTCCCCTCCAGACGACCAACACCTCACTTTGAGAACTGTCATCCTGATGCAGATTTTACAGTCAAGTATTTAGTCTATTTAAACTTTGGAAATGGACAGTGTTCTCAGGTTTTCTGCTGACAGAGGTAAAAAGCTTATTAAGATCATGTTCTAGTTAAAAACAAAAAAACAACTGAAGGGGTGAAATGGCATGGGAAAATAAAAGCACGAAAACCAGCTGTAAAAGCACCACTATTTTTCACAGTCCTAATTTTTCCTTTGGTCCTCTTCTCTACCATGTACTACTTTAATTCTTCAGCATCCCTGATGTACAGGGTGGGGCACTGTGAGGTTTAGCAAATGTGGTTTTAGTATCTCTTTGGGGGATTCTTTTTATATCTCCTTACATAAGTAAACTTGGCAACAGTAAATGCATGGCATTTTCTCTTTCCCTGATAAAAGGAATTGTCCTTCCCAGTTATAGCGCTGCTACTGCAGGATACACATCAGTGAAGGAGGAGGTTATAAAGCATTAAAACAGTCCACTGGGACTAGCCAATGCTTATCTGTGAAAGCAGCACTTACTGGAAAACTTATTTTCTATTTCCTTATGAAGGAAAAAAATTAAAAATACTACAAGACTGCCTGGAGGGATAAGAAAAAGACTGAAAACCAGCTAAAAGGATATTAGCAGAAATTATAAAAGTGAAAAGATAAATCTAGCCTAACTGATAGCTTTAAATGAAACAATGGATAGCTGACAGAGTGACCACATATGGGTTTTTTTTTAAAAAAAAAAACAAAACAGACCAGATAAAGTATCAGGGCGGTCGAGAATGAAATGCCAAAACCATTATGGGGTATTAAAAGACAATGGGGACTTTTCAGTTAAAGCCAAAACAGTTCAACAGAAATTGCTTCAAAGAGAATATCTGTGTATGTAAAATAAAAACCAACATAGAAATTCAGGTTTCTTCAATGTGTAAGCCAGTGTCACAGAAAGCTCAAGAAGGAGATTGTGTGGAATAAAGTCAAATTTGCCACCTACCCATCTGCTTGGCCAGTATTTCTTCCGGTACATTTTTTCCTTCTTCACGTGATCCTGCTTCCCTGTTCTCCTGCCTCCCTTTCCTTTTGCTTGCATTTATTTCACTGATGTCCCATACCTTGCATATCTTGTAAAACAACTCAGCACAAGCTTAATATTTTGTACTAATTGCAGCAGCTGTGCCTTCAGACATGGG
Organism: Gavia stellata; assembly: GCF_030936135.1. Classification (NCBI taxonomy): domain Eukaryota; kingdom Metazoa; phylum Chordata; class Aves; order Gaviiformes; family Gaviidae; genus Gavia; species Gavia stellata. The sequence goes on from NC_082597.1 coordinate 28,006,140, forward strand.
CTTCAACCACTTGCAGAAAACTCCAGCTTATCTGACAACCAAAGACTGCCACCTACAAATGTGCTATACACTCAGGCATGCTTGTGTACAGGCTTGTAGACATGGGTATCACAGCTGCTCAAGGAAGGGCAAGAGTAACGTCACCTAGAGCGGTGTGTGCATATCTGTAACTGGAGACACATGGAGATGTGTCAGTTCTAGCCAATCTGGTCCTGTGGGGAGCTCCAAAACACCCCTTGAGAGAAAAATAGAGTATAACCAAATAGAGTACTAAGTCAGGCACGCATGCAAGCCTTTGCAGGACATCTGTAACCAAATAATTGTGAAAGTCTTTAAAGAGGGAAGTGCTAAATTTAAAGAATACAAAGAACGGGAAACAATACATCTGCATCACCCAGTGGAGCAGTTTCATTATCTTGAAACCATGAAGCTATTCTTACTTGCTTGTGCACAGAAGCAGCTTTTGAATGTCAGGAAAACCATCCTGCCAGCAATATATATTAGTCATCTGGGATACCTAAAAATCCATAGGATGGGGGTGAGGAATTATCCACTACCAAAAGAAGTCCAGAGGATCCACCTATAAACTGATACACCTTAGAAAGGCTATCATTAATATAATATAACCAGTGCTCCAGTACAGTAGTTTGTCTTAATATAGAGAAAAGTACTCACAAACATCAAAGGCAACTTGGGACTTTCTTTTCAGGGGAAAGGGAGTTACTTCCTTATTGCTACTAATATATAACATTTTAACATCAATGTATTTTAAAAAGGGGGAAGTTATTCTTTATTAAAGCACTAATGCGTACAGCACCCTCTGAATCCTACAGTAAGACTTTCTGTTGCTCTTGTGAAACACCTTCAGTTCGTATTAAGCCATATAATCTGTTCACATGATTCTCATACAGAATGTTATACTTAAAATGATCACATTATGCCTTACAGGGATAAGATGGAGTTTACAAATGAGAGCTGATTGAACGTTGTTGTCGCTGTCGTGCCTTACCAACGGCATGTTTTACTTCATTATCAGTCACACAACTGCTGTTCGGTGTGTCTTGCAGTTACAGCAAAGAAGCCCTTTTGCAAAGTGCCTGCCTTTCAAGACAGGCTGTTCTAACAGGCAAAGAAAGAGTCAGCATAAAACAATTGGTGGATAGGGAAAAAAAGTGTCCCTGAACAGTAGTCAGCTTTCTGGACTATCACCAGTCACATGCGTAAACAAGAGATTAGATGTTGTAAGTGGTTAATTCCCAGTTTTGGAGCTCTTAAGGATTTCCTTCAGGATGAGGCTGGTTGAATCACTTATTTAAAAAATGTATGTCGAACTGGCAAATATTCCTTCACTGTCATCATCTGCACCAATTATTTTTTTTTAAATGACAACTCATTTCAGCTAATCAGGATTTAATGGTCTCCAAGATCTGCTGTAAAAGCTGTTTGCTTTCCAATACTGAAATGGTTGGCTTGAGAAGCTAATTTAGGGTTCAGAGAGGGTATGACTGGATATGGGAGATTTTTTTTTTCTCAGAAATTTTTTTTGGTTTATGAGACTCCTGTATTTTGTTACAAGAATTCTGTCTAAAATAAATCCTAGTATGCCTGAAGTGTAAGCAAAGAAGTAACTATTACATTTAAAAATAACATCCAAAACTTTCATACATTTAACTGCAAGAACAAACATATTCTTTTATGAGTTTCCTGTCTGCTTCTCATATCTCAACAAATAGGTGATGATGAGTTAACCTTGTGAAATAGTCTGTTTTAAAGCCAATCCTAAGTAATGGATTAACTACGCAAATTAAAGGGGTAAACATGGACAAGTCCAAAGCCTTACCTCAGCGGTTATTTTACACAAAACCAGGAAAAGACCCCCAGGGAAGTCTAGGACAGATTTTTAAATCACTATTGATTCTGCGTGGAAGGAGTTTAAAAACATCCACCGTGATCTGCTGTGCAAAGCCCTTAAGTAGAACAAGTACAGTTTATTATATACCTTGCTAAGGTATATAATCATAACAAAACAACTCCAAGCCTTTTTGAAGTTTTCCCGTCACTGCTACATCTGCAATCTGAATCCTCAAATGCAATTATTTGCTGTTGCCTATTCTAGTCCGGGAAAATTTTGATCATAAAAACCTCAGTTTGTGCCGTGTCAAAGCCAGTAGGTTGCTATGAAAGTTATGAGAGGAACTTTTCTGACACATCTGCCTGATACCCAACTCTGAAAATAACTCACTGAACACCCATAATCAACAAAATAAGGCAATTCCTCAAAAGAAAGCACAGCACATTGCATTTTATGCTTACCAAACTATCCACATCTATGCTTGAGTTTACGGCCCACTGTAAGGTTCCCATGATGTTCATAGCTAAAGTAAGAATAATGCCAACTCCAGCTGGTCCATCACCTGCAGAAAGAAAAACATGTTCATTTTATATGCAAATAAAAATCCAATAGAAATCAGAAAATTAGCATGTGTATCTTAAAATACATATTCACATTCTCTCCTCTTTTTGTTTCATGGAGAAAACATGGATTTTTTTAATTACACAAAGGACTGAGAGCTTAATCATCAGTTAAACACCTGGCTTTCACACTGAATTCACTAGAAACTGTGATCTTAGTTTGGTAGAGGAAAAAATTCAATCTTGATACTTAAGCTGTGAACAGAACCAGGCCTCTGCAATCTTGATTTCAATTTCCTTTTTCCAACACATGTGAATCTGTGAAATTACTCTTATCTAACTGAAACACCACAGCTAACAACTTTCTGCTATTGGTGTGGCTTTAAAAGATCGCTAAAACTTTGCATGTCTTAGACATTTGCAAATGAGAGGAACATTCACCTCTATTTAGTAAAAACTTTGATCTATACTGATGATAATCAACATCCAAGCTTTTCAGTACACCAACGTGGTTACATTAAACATCAGATTGCAGATAATAATGGTGTAACTTCTGTTTTAATTAAATTGTGTTTACTATTATGACATACTTAAATCAGTCACTCCAATACATGCTAAATTTTGCAATGGTTTCTTTTCCTCAGAAGTTTCTAAAGTTGAACTGTTAAACAGAAGCAGAAGACTTCCATTTCATTATTTCAGTAAAGTTACCGTACCTGTAGTTATGACGGAGATGAACGCCACAGCAACAAAAAAGACAACAAAAATCATTTCTATCCTCATCTGGAACCAGCGCAGCGTTGACAAGTAGAGGAACCAGTTTGCCGTGTGTAGGTTCAGGGCTTTGTGAAATAAGGTCTCAAAATACGGCTGCCGCCCAAAAGCTCTCAGTGTCCACAACCCTTTTAAGCTTGTAACAAGATGGGTGAATATTGGACTCCGAGCTGTAAAGTGTTTAAATTAGAAACATCATAAACACTCATAAGAAAATACCTTTGATATAATGCTAATACACAGCCCTATACCCTAACTCACAGCAGTATAACTATTGTCAGTGTTTAATTTACATAAGTTGTTGGAGTACACGACTGAAGTAATTCTAGCACAGGATATACAACAGTCTTTGCATGAATGGGTTGAAATTCCATTCAGTGTATTGCCAGGAAGGGATCACATGAATTCTTCATAGTTAGCATACTACTTGGGGAAGCTTCTGGCCTGCTGTAAGATGCCACAAGAGAAAGGCGGCTCCTCCCCAGCCAAAACGAATTCCTGCAATTCTGATAACTCCATCAAGTGAAGTTTTTTTAGCACAAACAGAGTACTTTTTAATGCTCTGGATTCCACTGTACTGACATGGTAATTTTATGCAGATCTTGCATTACATAAAAAGTGGTGCACCATTGCTGCATCCCTGTAAACATCAAAGAAGTTTAGATTTAGATCTGAGGAACTTCAGAATTACACTTAAGTAAAGATGATCATCAGTGTTTAAGATTCAGGATTGATTTGCTGATGATCTGCCAGTTTGTTGTAAAGCCAGGCCACAGTGCCTGATCTGCAAACCCACACTTCAGAATGAGGTTTTCCATTTTATTGGGAACATGTTAGTCTCTTAATGGGGGAGAGGAAGGAAATTTAGTCAAATAACTTATTCAGAAATAAGAATTCTTTGTTATCAAGATATATCCATTCTAAATTTTTCTTATAAAGAAACAAACTCATAGAGAACATACCAAGACTGACCAAAATTTTTCAAGTTATGTTTACTCTCAAGAAAACTGTACATCAGGACTTTATTTGTTTTCAGCTGCAATGGTGATAAAGCCCAGCTTTAAAAAGATCTTCTCCATTGCTCTTTGGCAGCAGAGCGCTTGGTATTGGCTGCATCAGTAACAGCACTGGCTTTAAGGAGATACATGTTCTGCTCCCAGAGACAATGGCATCTTGCAAGAGAAAAGGCAAAGAAGAGGTGAAAGGGTGAATCACTTCTCAATTGATTTGTCGGGGATTTAGAAGTCTACCAATTTTGCTGATCCTACCTTCAGATTCCAGTTGTTTCAGCTGCTGAGAAGTGTGGAGGAAGTATGCCCTTAACACAATAAAGGCTGCTATCACAGGCACTGATGCCAGGAAGATGTAGGGTTGTAATATTGAGACTACTGTTATAGCGCCAATCACAATGAGTATTAACTGTAGAATGAAAGAAAAATACTATTGATATAGTAAACTTGTCATTTTATAAACTAGAGATTGGTGATGAATCTCCTTCCCATGGCAACTACGTAGTGTTTCAACAAACATAAAGTGCTAACCTAAGTAGGGTTTGCAGCTGAGAACAAACCTCCATGAAAAGATTATGAATAACTGAGACCAGATCCATAACCTGTTGGAATAAGCTGCCATCTTTTTTAATAGATGGAAGAAGTGTTTTCTGTAGTACAACCAATATTGCAGGCTTCTAAACTATGAAGACACACAAAAACAATGGCAGCTATGCACTCTCTCTCCAGTTAAAGTCATAAGAACGACACTTGCAATATCTGCAGCCACCTCCCAAACCTAACGGTGCTGTCCCTGTCTTGTCTGGATTAGGTGTGCCAGACTGTCAGGACCTGAGTGCCAGGTTCCTGGCAGGTTCTGGGCCAAGCAGTTTTTCTGAGCATCAGAAAAAGTGGGAAGTCGCACATCGTCGCTTGCTGAAAGGACTGTAACCCAAATATGAAACTAGCACTACTACTCGTCCTGATCAGAAGACAGGAAATAAGTTGTAAGAGGACTTGTGGTATGAAAAATTAGCATTTTCAGGAGAAAAAAAAGATGTTTTAAGGTGACAGATGACTCAAGAGGAACAAAATCATTCCAGAGTTAATCTATTTAACCCACCAAAGACTACTACCATTCTCATAAGACCTCATCCTCAGTAGCTCCAGACAGATTAAGTTAAATCAGGCCTTGGTCTTTACTCTAGAAGAACCTTAAACACTTAGACTGTTTTTGCATCATACCTAAATCTAATGAAAATCAAGTATATCGGTGTACACAGAATAGCAAAGCTCTGCTTTGTATCAGGGTGTTACCTTTCACACTAAACAACTACTTCAAACTGCAAACTTACCAGCCTAAAGCAATTGCAAACAGGCAATTTGGACAAAATTATGAACATTGCATTGAAACATCAGTGCAAATGACCAGTCAGCAATGAAACAGATGGAAAGTAAAGCTAATTTCACATTAGGAAGAAAACTGCAGTTGGTGCTTTTGCTACTACATCCACATAAATTCAAGAAGGGATTCAAATTCCCAGTACTCCAAGTCAGAGGTCTTTCCTGAGCAGGTAAGCGTGTTCCAGGTTTCCTACCCTTTGTTTTCATCAGAAATCTGAGCAATGCAATAGCAGCATCAAAGTTTATGGAAAAAAAATACTGTAACAGCTGAACTAGTTAAAGATTTCTTTCACTGTTTTCCTCCTTTCTCTTACAAGAACAGTGACACAGGTGGGTTATGCTTGTGCAGGCTCTATAGCACTGGTCTATAGCAATGCAAGAATGGGTTTGTGTTTACTCATTATTTCAAACTGCAGAATTTAGTACCTCTTATATCTATAGACCTCTATATACCTCTGTATCTCTAATTGTTAAGAAGCAAATGAGCTGTTCAACTGATATTGAGCCAAGTTATACAGCTCTCACATTACTTGAGATTACACAGTCACACAGTGACTGTTTTAATTCCTGTTTCCATCATTTACTCAAATTTTGCAAAGGCCACCATGATGCTGTATTGTTCTCACTGCTGGTCCAATAGTTATTTCTCTAAAAAGTTGAACATGAAAATTTGTGTTATCTCATAAACTCCGAACACAAAATAAGTGTAAAGTCAAACAGAAGATGACACCTTCTCTAAAAGGGCAGTAGCAAAAATCAACACACAAGCCAGCTACACTGGCATATGCTCAGGGAATGGCAGCAGAGGGCTCATGCAGCCCAGTTAAGAGTCACAGTGCTACGCTGTGGTCATCCCAGGTGCTGAGCTTTCAGGCCTGGGACAGAGGCCAAATGGGGAGACATGTTGCAGTGCTTGCTGGAGACGGCAATTCAGCAAGGGTTCAGGGTGGCGAAGACTGCAACAGCCAATCTGTTTTACCAATGGGGGTTTATCATTTAGGGAAAACCAGTCATGACCACAGGTATAAATGTCCAATGAGTTCACTATGACCTTTTGAGTAGGACTATGTTAAACCCTAGGGATGAGCATGTCACATGAAGAATCTCCAAAAAATGATAACCCCACTGTAAGCATTGGTAGAAGACTGAGATGGATGTTAAAACTAGTGGCAATGCTACTGCCATCATTAGCTGGCTACAATTCATACCCAAGATGTACGCAAGCAGGTCAGATAGCAATCAGAGAAAACATCACAGTTGCTATCTCTTGTCATTCATGTAAAGGTTAATACTGCTTTCTTTTATGGGCAACTGTGTATAACCCAGTGACTGGATAGTAACACTGGCCTCTTTCATCCTGAAGCCTCATTCATCCTGGATGAAAAGCCCTGCTCCCTAAATGGGAAGGTCCCCTGATATGTCTAATATCTATGAAAGTCCTAAGAAAAACTATGTCATCACATCCACAGCTGCAAGACAGAAGGAGGCAGTGTCCCTAAACAAGGAGTTAGCCGTAGTCATCTATCAGCTCTTTCTCACAGAAGAGGGAATAAGAACCAGCTCTAAAATCTTGCACCAAATTACTGGGAAAAGCTCAGAAGTCAGAAGGATGAATTTATGTAAACAAAACCTGAAGGCTAGCAGGGACCAAGTCTTCTCCACAAGACTCAGATATAGGCACCCCAGTACATTTAGAAGCTAAACTTTTCTGTAGATCTCTGCACCTGGGAAGGAATAACCACATTCACCAGTACAGGCAGGAGGATGATTGACTGGGAAGCAGCTTTGCAGCGAAGGCCTTAGGGGTCCTGGTGGACCATAAGGCAGCAATATGCCCAGGCAGCAAGGGAGGCAAGCAAGGGCAGCATTGTCAGCAGATCAAGGAAGGTGGTCTTTCCCCTCTCTTCAGCACCAGTGAGACTGTCTCCGGTACAAGAGAGATACAGACGTACTGGAGCGAGTCAAGTGAAAGGTCTTGAAGATGACAAAGGGACTGCAGTATCTCACATACAAGGACAGGCTGATAGAGCTGGGATTGTTTAGCCTTACAAGAAGGCTTAGGGGGATCTTATCACTTTGTATAAGTATCTGATGTTATTTATTATGTTTATATAAATCATAAATTTGTGTATATATGCAAACAATTTTTATAAATTATATATGTATGTTTAAAAATTATATTCTGTTTATATAAATCCCAATAAGTATTTGGTGTGGAGCAAATAATCCTGAGCCAGATTCTTCTCAGTGGCACTCGGTGGGAAGAGGCAATGTATACAAGTTGAAATGCACAAAATTCCATTTAAACATAAGAAAAAGCATTTTTATTGTGGGGATGGTTAAACACTGGAACAGGTTGCTCGGAAAAGCTGTGGAGTCTCCACCCTTGGAGATATCCAAAATACAACATGGCCCTGAGCAACCTGCTCTAGCTGACCCTACTTTGAGCAGAGCGGTTGGAGAGGTCCCAGGCCGTAGGTCCAGAGGTTCCTTCCAACTTCAACCATTCTGTGATTTTGCAATAATCAGCACAGAAGGAGAAAGTCATATGTATAACTTCTCTGTATCTTTCAGAGGAATCTGACTTTGCTCGTTAGCAGAGTCTATGGAAGTCTGAAGCTGCCAAACAAGTCTGAACCTATGGAGGATCAGAAGAAATGTCTTATGAAGGGATGACTGGTAAAAAGCATTCAAGACAGCAGGTGGGTTCAATGATCTTCAACAGAAGAACCTGGAAAGACAGACCAGCTTTTCATGCATGTCCGGGAGCCTCTGAAGTTGAGACTGAGGAGATAGAGGTCTACCTATGGGACATGAGAGTATAGATTAGCCTCTGAAAGGCATCAGAACAGAAAAGCCAAATCTAGGGATTTTCCTTATCCTTGAAACCATGAAAAAGTAGTCAGTTTCTTGTAGAGAGTTCGAAATATAGAGACAGACTAACTAAAATAATTTTGGTATAATATCCTCAGGGCAGATTCAAAATATCAGAAACAAAATGGCCACACCAGAAAAGACAGTAGTGAATCCTGAACACACTGAAGTTGACATTAATGATTCAGAGAAGGTCTCAATGTCCATGTTTACTCATTCAGCAAATCTTCATGATGTCAGCAGGACATGAAGTAGAGCTGTAATGTCCTTGAACCTCTTCATGCCAAGCTGCACTGGCCTCTCTAAAGTCAAGAGCCAAAGTTACCAATTACTAACAAAGATATAGGGAAAGGGACTCAGTTTCGATCAGACCATCATGTTGGTAGGGATTGTAAAGCAGAGCAAACTCACAGATGGAGAGAGGCAATCTGTGCAGCAGAGTGTTTGGGTTGATTAAATTGGGCCTGCATATCTCCTAAACAAAGGTAGAAACAAACTAAGGGCCTGGCACTCTTTTGCTCTTTTCTTTCCAAATGTTCTGGGAACCAGCTCTATCTGAGGAAAAGCTGGCATTGCAGCACTAGTGGTGGGACACTTAATGGGGGGTGCTGGGATCCACACAGAGCCACAAAGTCTCAGAATAGGCAGGATGGGGAGCATCTTCCTTGAGAAACACTGGAATTGCTTCTATCTCTGTATTTCTTCAATGTTCTCTTCAGTGTGGATGAATTGGAAGGTCATTCAAACTCAAGATTTTGGCATGGATGGAGTTTCCCAGGAGTTATGCTGGAAATAAGCCTTTCCATCCAAAAAATAAAAGGTTTACAATTCTACAACTCTTAGGGATGTGAAATTCCTCCAAGGAGTAGAGTCATATAAAGCTCTCCTCCATCACAAATAGTTACCCAGTGCCTGACAGACTCAGCTTAAATGCCAGAGGCTCAGGGGAAGTCACGAAGTTGTGACTGATAAAAGACAAAATTAGGCAGGCAAACTTATGAAGGGAAAAAAAAAAAGAAAAAGAAAAGAGCAGAACTTCCCAACTGAGAGTTGAAAGCCCATCATCATGGGTCAAAATGCCCAATAAGGCAGGCCTGGAAGAGTTTTCACAAAAAATAAAAGAACAGAAAAAACAAGAATATATTCAACAAAAGAGAAGAAGGAAATTAAAGGTGATGCTAGCAAACTGGGAACAGAAGAGACTAAGGAGGTAAAGTCATGAAAATGACTGAATGCAATCAAAGGATAGCATGAAAAAATATTAATCTTGAGCCAAGATAACTGAAAGAAACTAAGGAATTCCCTTTACACCTTTGAAGTTGAATATGGGCAGCAGCAGTGATACTTCTACTGTAGGGATCTGCAGAGCAAAAATGTTTCTGAGCCTGAGTACTGAAAGTGGTTTGCACAAACAGTGGAGGTACACATATAGGCAAGTACTCAAAAAAGAAGCAATGAAGTTGACTTACAAGATAAGCAGCTATGTAAACAGATATACAGACAGAAAAAAAGGAAGAGGAATTTAATTCCAGTTGTTATTTCTTCTTATTAACATGATTTCTGTTGCATGATATACGACTGAAACTTTACAGTGCTATAAGACAGCAAAATTTAGAATTCTATTCTACAAACCTGAATGAAGTCAAATACTGTAAGTGGAAGTAAGTCATCCAGTACTGCCGTATCTTTTGAGAACCTGTTAAGCATACCACCTATGGATTAAGGAAAAAAAAGAAAAAAAAAGTGAAACATTTTAACACCTCAAAAATCCTACATTTATTACTTTGACAAAAAGTACAACTTTTTCTGAATATAAAATACTAAGGATAAGCACAAGATTTTTTCTAGTGTGAGCAATTCCATTACAGTTTAGTGGAGCTACAGCTTCTTTCCCCAGGGAGGAATTTGGGTCCACAACTTTCATTTCAGTTCTTGGAATCTCGTAAAAAACCCAGGAAAATGTAATAAAAACAAAGAAACATAATTACACAGGACAGAAACAGAGGCGCAAAGCAGAAGGTCTGTACAGCTTATGCAGCAGGCTCTGCTGGTACACAGGTAATTTGCACACCAGCATTTGTATGAGTTTGTAAACCAGTTTCTTAGCTTTTGAGCAGAATTACTGTACTGATCACCAGGTAACAACAGAATTAAGAATATAATGAGAAAACAAAGGAGAAACTCTATGTTGTATTGTCGTTTAGCAGTGTCTCCTGTAATCCAGTACACACCAGTAAGAAGGGTATGGGATAGGAATTTCATGTACAGCAGGAGATGGAACTTGTTGCACCAGTTATGCAACGAACTCTGTATCAACTCCAGAGCCAAATGTGAATATGCATACCATTATTCACACTAACTGATGTTTTATGCCATTTTAGTACTACTCATGGAATAAAGCACTATTTATCATCCACACCTGACTCCTTGTCACTCACCAGGTAGCTGACTATATCTTTCCTACTGCAGTTTTAGACAAAGTCTATTCATTAGAAGTTATTCTGGTTTTACTGCCTCAAACAGTTAACAGTTAATTTTCTCCAACTTACAAGGTGATATTTCAGAATCAGAACTGACAACCGAAATATGTCACACTTAAAACACAATCAAGGTTTTTTAAAAGATCCTCAAATTACTTTATGTGGCAAACTTTTAACATTCAGCTTGACTGAAATTGTAAATGGAAAGCAACAGTATCCTTTAACAGAATGAAAACTGTTTAATTGAAATGAAACCCATACATGAGTCAACCAGTTCCCATCTCAGTTACCTGCTTTCCAAGAGTTGAATGTTGACATAGGAGCATGAAGAACTGCGTGCACCATCTTTTGATGAAGAGTTTTAGACACTGTTATAAGTGTATGCACAAGGGGCAAACCTCTGAAGATTCCCATGGCCAGCAGGGTATCTGCCACTCCCACGTAGATATAAATGATGTAGTAGGCGCTAGTGTCAGTGACAATCACAGGAGGTTTGTCAGAGGTACTGTTTTCTGGTTGTGTTGCATTTTCTTTCAAAGCTGTCCTGTATGACGGAAATTAAAAATAAATGCATTACTGGAAATTGCATTTTTTTCTCTTTTTTTTTCTCTACTAAACAAATAGTACTGCAATGTTCATTTGTTTTAAAACTATGTTAATGGTTAATTACATATATTTCCAGTCATTTTTTAAATTGTCCTGTATGTATGAAATATAAATTATGAATTAACCCGTGTTCCACTAAGGCAAAGTTACTCTGTGTATATTCAGGGGTCAAGGCAATAAATGGCTTATTCATCTCCTCAGATACCTTTGGTGATTCAGGTGCCTATCAGCATTTGTAGTAATTTGTGAAATTAGTTGCAATTGTGCAATGAAGGGTTTTTACCAAGTTAGAAATTAAGCCATTGGAATATAACTATGACCCCTCCAACAGTTTTCTCCAAACTGCTGTGAAAATGTACTGCTTTGGTAGTCTCTTGCAAATCTACTGCCAGTAGATCACTGCCAAAAGTAGCCTACTCAAGGAAAACACATCCACTTCTTTTAACCAGAAAAAATAGTTTAAGTGTTGAAAAAAGTGAGTTGTTATGGAACTAAAATGCTTCAGGTGTACTACAAAAATCAAAGGTCTTAGTGACCTACTGTAAGGGGACATCAACATAAATCCCTCCTCCTCCAGGTCAGACCTAAGTCACCATATGCTTTCTATATGCAAACATACAGACTTAGCACTGCAGGACTAAAACAGGGATCAAAATCATTAACCCAGGAAAAGCCATACGGCTGCTCAGTATGTTTTAACCTCCACCTGCCTGATGCTGCAACTTCTGGGAATTTTTCATAGGTGAGCAGAGGAAATTGTACAAATGGGGTCTTACAGAAACTGCTCCCTTAAAATGTTCCTAAACAAATGTCTCACCTGGCACCTCTGAAAGACAGTGGTGAACCACAGTGTATTCAGGATATCAAGTCCATGCATCTCTGGAGTGACCTGACCCAGGAAAAGTGTTATGTGCTCAATAACAAGGCACAAACCATTTGGTTGTTAGCACTTAAAGAAGTATCAGCTTAAGATACCGCCTACATGAGGTATTTAGATCATCCATCTATGAACCGTTTTATTGAATATAAGCTAGTGCCTATCCATATAGAATTGTGGCAGAATTTATTAATTATTTATAGCAAAAATCAATATAAAGGAGACCCCAATCTCTCAATAAATCATCACCACTACTTACTTTTTAAGAAACCATACCCCAGCAAGAGAAGCAGCTACCTGTGACCAAAGAAAACAGAGTCAATTTTTTGTCTTACCACATTATGTACTTTTTCTTACTTATCTTCTTTCACTGACTTTATAATTGTTTGTAGAGAGAGCATTATAAATGGATGGAAGTCAAACTTCCCTGAAGCAAAAACCTTGTCATATCTGCTCCTCTTTCCACAGAAACCATTTAGAGCATCCCACCAGGAAAGCTACATTTAGACTTGTATTACATCAGGCTCTTAAGTGCCTAAATATACTTTTATTGTTTTTTAACTGTACTATTAACAAAGGCTTGCTAATGCCTTCCTAATGACAAGGAACATTCACTGTATGCTTTAACATATTTTAAGTTTTAAGGATTAATATTTCTTGATGGGCCTAAAAGAGTAAGTCTCTCAATATCTTCAAAGGCAGCTATTCAGGTATGAATGTCAAACCTTTAACATTGTTATTTTCGCTATGTTCTTGCTAGCTGATATCTACATTTGATATATCTATTTGTCTGATATTGCTTGACTGCTAGTTTTATGTAATTCTCCAAATAATCTATTTTAATATTTTTTAAAATTGGAATTAAACCCTTTCTATTGTGAGATGCTTCAGTGCTCCACAGAAGCTTCCTCTATAACACATTTTCTTGTCTGTCCATTGAGATACTGGAGATCTTTGTTGAGTCCACCACATTACAATCTGTCCTATTTCTGCCTCTGATCTTTCTTCTAAGGTCTAAACATAGTTTCTAGCATCCTCTTCCCATATATTTTTATGGCACTGGTACAGGAATGTATTACAATAGTACCTTAGCACATAGTTAAAGTCTTCTCCTTGGGAACCACTAACTTTTGCAGGTCTTACAGTAAATAACTCAAGCTTGACCATGATGCCCTGAATGTACACATTTGTAAGGATCAGGCTTCTTTCACAATAATATTTTTACACCTCTCAGTGGAATTCTGTTCTGATCTTGACTCCTCACAACAAAGGACCATTTTTTTTTCAGCTGGGAAGATGAAAGTAGACAATACTGTGACAGAATAACTTCACAAAGCCTTTCTGCATGTTTCCATTCATAACTGCTCTTCTTCCACTTCAGCAACCCAAGTCTCTGAGTATTACATCTAGGAAACACAGTTCTGAGCCACTTAAGTGAGCTACACACACACCCCACCCCCCCCCCACCCCCCCCCCCGCAAGTCTAGGAAGAATGTACAAATTATGCCCTATTTACGGTGATCTGTGTGGACTCACTTTGGGACCTACAATACAAAACAAGCCATTCTAAATGTAAAATAGCATCTTTAGCATTTCCATGATAGTCCCACCCAGCTCTGAAGGGTGTCAAAACTCCACTTTGAGTTTACTTGTCACTACTCTCTCAGTTCAGCACTTGGATGTTCATCACTAGCCTCTCTTCGTTGTCTAAGGTCAGAAAGGTACAAAGTGTTAGCACGGGCCACATAACCACTTGGCATGGTATTTCATCTCATACACAGAGATTTGCTAAAGGTTATATAGTCTGTGCTATGACTGAATATCTTCCAGCCCATTAATTTATGAATAGGCTTGTACTTAAGCAACAGTCACACTGGAAAGTTTAACTTAGATGGATACATTCTTTGTCATAAGATTTGTTCTTCAATTAGAAGATGAGGCTTTTGAATTATTTAAAAAGGTTTTAGTCTAATTTAAAATAAAAAATTTGTAATCAACATTAGAAATATACGCTGAGTATATGTGGAAAAATCTGATACACCTCAAAGTTAAAATTTCCTTTTCCCCTACAACTCACATTCAGGTTTGCTGTTGTAGGTTTACACAGCCATTTTCCACTACCATGAAAATAAAACTTACATGATAAGAACAGCTATACATCTAAATACTCTCGTGCTTTTGAAGATAGTTTAAAAATTTGGGATCTCAAACTAGATCTAAGCTCCAGGCTTTATTCCTGATCCAAAAGAACTGATTTAAATCACCTGCAACATAACATTAGTGTAAATTCAGGATACCAGCAATCATATCCTTCTCCAGGTTTGATGATACTAGAAGTTTGAATGCCACCACAGAACCGCTAAAAATGTTCTCTGACACAATCAGCTAGAAACTAGTCCTGTATTCCTAATGGATTCTTCTCCTCTTTCAGTTTGTGTTGAAAAATGCCAAGAGAAATTGGTACCATATTTTATAAGTTGACATACGAATACTGTCTCATTAATCTCCTGGTTTTCTCTCCGAAACATGTTTCTTCCCTCAGAAAAACACTTGATTTAGGATATTAATTGGAAAAGAGGACACTATGAGATTCTGTATATGTGCTAAAAGTCTTTCCTAAACTGGGACACAAGACAAAAAGCAGGCAATTTCTGTTACAAGTAAAATAGTCAGACTTGCATAATCAGGCAGATGTTATTCAGCACTTTTTCTGATGGCGTTTTCCACTGTACTCAGAAAAAGTCTTCTCTGCATGCTGCAGGAACACCTCATCCATCTCTAAATGCCATCACAGGCATTCAGTTCTCTGCCTTACTCGCCACTCTTTCATTAGGAGCAAAGCTACTCACTCATTTTTGAAAGCAATTCTCCAGAATTTATATATGTGCTCATCAAAAAAGTTCTAGTAATTATTTTTGTTAACCCCCCATAGCTCTACAAAGATATTTTTAAATGGAAAATGGAAGATTATTCACCTGTGAACAAGAGACCTGCATAGGGCAATAATTTTTATTTATGGTACCACATAGCAGAAAATAACCAAGATAATTTGAGAAGGTGGGTCTTCTGCTGCTGTGCACTAATCACTATCTTTGGTGAGAAATGCTCATCTAAACAGTAGAAAAGTCATTGCAATATCATTTAACAGCAGTTGCCAATAAGTGATACATACATGAGCTAACGTCTTGATGCTTTATCCATTTATCCTTTTATCACAAACAACACAGTTTGAACAAACATCATTTGTAGTAACATGACATCAAGCGCAGATTTTCTTACCTCAACTAAGAAGACAGTCACACAGAAAATTAGAACAAAAATAAAGTTTTTGTGGATGGTAACGTATCTGAAATAGGTATTCCATGTGGTAACAGTACCCATGCTTTCAGCATCATCAGTAAAGCATTCCTGTCGAAGAATTGATAAGACCATAGTCAGAATGATTATAATATCTATGTATGAGAATTTCTGACACATGAATGCTGTCATTCTTTCTGCTAACTCACTCCAAATAATTGAACTGCAGCATCCAAACTGGCTGATAATGGCTGGAGAGGAAGGTACTGCCTGGTTGAGTTGTCTTTGATATAACAACACAGTTTAGAGACAATTTTAAATTTTCAAACAACACTGAAAGAAACAACCACGATTTGTCCAGCAGTACTAGAAGTCCAGAAATGGTTAATCCATAGCTATTTTCTTTCAATGGAGATTATTATTGTGCTGTTAGAGGAAATTTGTAACTACTCTGAGGGGTTTTTTTTCTGCTGAGATCAATAAAGCAAAAGAAAAAATGGGCAGTACTTCAGCAAATTATGAGTTTAAATATTTCTTGAAGACTTTTTTCCACCTAGGAAACTACTTCAGAAAATTTTCCTATCCTGTGAAAATCACCTGTCAGTTTTGAAAATGAAAGGAGCTCATCATAACCAGTTGATAGTTATTAGAAAAAGGAATTTTGGTCCAGTTCTTGGTGTAAATCTCAACCTTAATTGCATAATTCCCAGCACATCCATAAAAACAGAGTAAAATCCAGCTTAATCCTCTGTTCATTATCTGTATCAGAACATAAGAGCTAAGCATTCTGACAAATTTGTCAAATTTGATCAAATTCCAGTTTTAAAAACTGTGCTAGTACATCAAATGTAGTTTATTTTTTCCATGAGCCTTAATGTCTCAAACACCAATTTTACTTAAATATTTTAAAACAAAGTTATTCCATGTTATGGTTTCAAATTTAATTTTAGCATAAGTAATCTTAAACGTAGATTAAAGTGCAGGAGATTAAAATTCTGTATTGAAATCCTCTACAGATAGCATTCAAAAACTACAAAAAAATCAGGCAAAATAAATTTTTGAGTATTTCAATGATTTCAAGATGATATTTGAGTTAAAAAAATTCACAGATATTCCACAAATATATTCCACAGAGAAGTACTGCATTGGGAATGACAAAATCAGGTAGAAAAATATGTAAGGAGTATATTGCATTAAACTATCACCATATCAAAACCCAAGATGAATGTAAATCAACACACACCTTCAAATCCTCTTCATTGATTTCATCAGTTATGTCCAAGACACTGTCTCGAGACAACCGCCTGGTGTAGATATCTATCTCAGAAGACAGGTTTGTCTGAGGCACCATAGACATTTTCCGAAATGTTGTACTTCCCTTTTTGGCAAAGTTTGGTCCATAGTTCACAGAGGTGCCTGTCATCAGGTTTAACACAGATTGCCTCCTCCGACCTTGCAGCACATGGTCAGTGTTTAGCATGTTACTCCGAGGCAGACCTACATCTCCCTGTTCTAAGTCAGGTACCAGCGAGAGCCTCCTTTCTGGCGGGTCATTGTGGCCATCTTCTATCCCATTGACCTGCATCCCGTTCCTCTGCACTACTGAGAACTTCCTACTTGCATTAAGGGGGTTAATAATTATGGAGTTTTTCCTTTTGTCATTAAAATCTGATGTTTGTTTAAAAGATTGCTTCTTTATTTCATTTCGTGATCCCATGCCTTCTCCTTCAATGGAAAATCGTCGTAGAGTCTCGGTTAGAATTGAATTTCTCCTCTCTGCACTGAACTGATCAAAAGAATCAAATCCGATCAGTTCCGAGCTGAAGTCTGGCCGTTGACCCTGAAGTTCAGAAAATGTTCCATAGAAATAGCAGCTCCCCTCATGTAAAATTAATATTTTGTCAGCAATCTTTAAATGTTCCAGTTTTGAAGTAACCAAGATTCTAGTTTTATTCGCCATCAACTTGCACACACAGCTATAAAAGATGAAAGTGTTAAAAATTAGATTTTTTTCTTCATGATTAAATGTTGCTTTTATCCCTTTCCCTTTCAATGTATTTGGTCTTACCTGGCCCCCTCCCAGTATGAGCAGTCTTGGCTGCTCCCTCAAACTACAAAGGAGGTGGTAAGGCTGAGATGTGTAATGCGTGAGTACTTTATTGCAGGAACCAAAAAGAGGGGGAGTATTTAATAATTTCCAGGTCAATTCAAAAAGCATAGTTCAACATGAAAATGAAATATTTCTTTTCATCTTAGGGTTACGTAGTTCTTTTGCTACCAAACTTAAAAGTATTATCTCAATTTCAAAACTTCAAACTTACGGTGACTAAAAACGTCATGGATGGTAGTGTGCATCCTTACTGTTTTGAGCTACACCACCAGGACAAGCCAAAAGTCTCTGTCTTTGGCCAGCCTGCTACCAATCTCTTCGTCAGTGGACACTTTAAGGTGCTCAGTCTTTCAGTGATTAGAAAAACAAGACAGAATATAGCTTTTTGTAAATAATTATACTTACAAAGCAGGTAAGTGTTTTAAAATGAAAGCCTTTCTGGTACACAGACACACCAGATACAAAGCCATGCACTCTGGGAGTAATAGATTATAGCAGGCTCAATACATTGAGATGGAAGAGGGAGCAGTAATGCTCACACCTGGCCCAGGCTTATTCCCAGCACAGTACACTGTCCTACAGCTAACACAAAATACTCAGTCACGAGAATCCCTAAAAATAAACATCCCCAAAAGGTACAATTTTGATCACTTCAGTACTTTTGTACTGTTATTAAATTTATGCTCTTGGTTTTACGTTGTGCTGCTTGGTGGGATTCTTAAATACAATCTATCAAAAACATACAGTACCTTTC